>NC_074712.1:31516317-32161317 GCF_947242115.1 Biomphalaria glabrata
AGCATATCATGAAGACTGTCACTGGGTTTTTCTTCACATTTCTCGGATCTAGCACTTTCACTAAAGCTAAACTGTATTTTTGGTTTTAATGGAGAATGACTTGGTTCAGATAAAGCATCCTGGTGATTCTTACTGGCAAAATCTATTTCGTCATCTGAAGCAAAAGATTTATTAAACTTTTCAAGACTCTTTTGAGAAACGATCCCGAATTCAGGCTGTGTATCATTTTGTTGAAGTATTGGCTTAATGAGCTCGTCTTCTTGAGCCTCTGGGCTGAGTGGTCTGGTTATAACATCGGTAGAATCAACAGTCGAAATCACTTCCATCTCTGCACAATCAGACAGTGTAGATAGCCATTCAAGACATTTGCGTGTGTCACCGTCTAAGTCATGCCTATCCGGTGTTGGTTCTTTCTTGGATTCAGGTAAAGTATCTTCATTTTGCTTAGCATTTATTTCTGTGTCTTCAGTTTGTATAGGACCCTCAGTCTCTTTACATTGTTCTTCAGGACTTGATGTTTTTGGGGTACTTTCATTTGATACATTTTTTCTGCTCGTTTGTTCAACGCCTTTTGGTTTGACTGACGATTTCATCCAATGTGGTAAGAATATATCTTCAGGATGGGCTAGCCTGGATTTTTCATCTTGGATTCTAGACACTGTGTCATCAGTTGGTGATGTAGCTGGTTCAGTAGATGCAGCATGTATTGGTTCTACCTTATGAATTATAACTTCTCCTGATTTCCGTTGCACAATATCTTGAGCCGAGGAAGCCTCTTTCTCTGAATGGAGATCGGATGGAATTTCTCCCAAGAACATAGATTCACTTAGTAAGAAGATGTCATTTATTTGTAGTGGTGTCAGTGATGGGGGGCATGGCAATCGCATACTGTTGTCACTTTGCTTTTCAATCACTGCCTCTTCTTCATCAGTCTCGACAGTCTCTTCATCACTTACATCTTCAACATCACTGCTAACTTCGCTCTTGTTTTCAGGCTCTTTTTCAGCTAGTTCCTGTCCACTATCCCCGATAGCAGTATCATTCAAATTGTCGGGAGCTCTTTCTTCTAGTGCTAGCTCAATGTCGTTATTAATAGACGTTGCTGTTTCTTGTGTGCGCAGCTTATCTAGTCTTTCTTTGAAATTCTCTTCTTCTGCATCATCATCGTATTCATAGTCACCACTTCGTTCGGAATCTTTGGAAGTTTCAAACTCTTCGAACTCATCTCCTTCATTGTCATTTAGTTCTCCAGAGGAGATCATTTCTTTCTTTTCAAAAACATTATCAGCATTGTCTTTTAAGTCCTCATTATGATTTTTATCGTCTCGTGATGATTCTTGTTTGTGTAAATATGTCTCATTGTCATTTGTATCTTTGTGGTCGTCATCACTTTGCCTCTTATCATCTAATTGGTCTTTATCGTTTTCTTTGTTGTCATAGTCTTTGCTCTCCTCATCATTATTATCATCATCTTCATCATCTATATCGTCGTCATCATCTTGATCTTCGCCATCGTTATCATCATCATCATCTTCTTCATCTTCGTCATCTTCATCAGTATCATCTTTTTTCTCGTTCTCATTCTCTTCCAACTCTTCTGAATCTTCTTTCACATTCTCATCCTTGTTTATATCTCTAGCAGTGAGCAAGTCCTGCTTTTCTATATGCTCTTCAGCTTCAGTTTGATCGACTAGAACTGAAGCCTTTTCAAGGTGTTCACATTCCAGTTTAAAATTGTTGTCGATAGCAAGTTTTGTATGACCCTCGATATCATCATCTTCACTTTCGTCTGCCTGATAAAGTTGTCGGTGAGCTTCATCTTCTGTGGCACTATCGCTTTGAACATCTTCAGTCTCTGATTCATCAACAGACTCGGGTGACGAAGTTTCACCATCGACAAACTCTTCTTTCTCAACATGCTGGCTACTCGGGCTAACTAGGATCACCGTTTCTAACTGAGGTTTAGGAGAACTACCGAGACTCTGAGAGGAAAGTTGCAAATCGTCAGAATGATCACTTTCTTCTTCGCTGTTCCTATCATCGTAATCGCTTCCAGCTGTATTATCAATATAGTTTTCCATTTTTTCTTTGTCGGCAATGTCTTCTACTATGCTATCTTTACTTGTTTCAAAATCTTCAGAAGCCTGAATATGAGATGTTGCAAGAAGTGGGCGCTCAAGAAGTAAAGCCGCTACCTTTGTATCTTCAAAACCTTCAGCTTTATTGACGATGACGTCATCAATATCTGTTTCTTTGTTACAATATTTCGGCATGTTATGGTCGACCTCAACTTGAGAAGTGTCATCTTGATAACCTGGAAAGAGAGTTACGCTGCTTTCTGTTAAAATTTCTTCTTTATTGACAATTTCAGAGTGGGGAAGACATTCATAACTTATGTCATCAAAAACTTCCCCATTTTTAAATGAAACATCTAAGTGTTTTGCAACATGTGTAATATTTTGTTCCACTATTTCTTCTTTTATAGTCTCTGCCAAAAAATTTGTATACACTTCCGAGGTAAAATGATTCTGATCATCGGTTTCTTCATCTAAAGTTTCTTTGTTCATTTTGTGTTCCTCTTTTCTTTCAAATATGTCTGGAGCAATTTCTTCAGAGACTTCTGTTTCCAAGTTATCTTGTGTCAAGATATTTTCACCAGAAGTACTAACAGATTCTTGTTCATCTTCGAAATCACTCAAGACTTGTAGTGCAATTTGTTCTTCAATGTTTTCAACTGATTCTGTGTGTTCGTCTACTGCGTCTTTTCTTTCTTCAGAAGTACTTTCTTCTTCGTATTGAGATTCCTTAGGCAAGATTTCTTGTTGCTCAAAAGAGACTTCAATTTCAGAGCCCAGCTCAACATCATTGTCTTCTGCAAAGCTTTCGTTGAATTCTGGTAGGCTTTCTGTGGGCTGAGAGAAGGGAACATTTTGTTGTAGAATTGGTTTGATCCATTCATCATCAAAAGCTTCAGGACTGGAAGGTCTGACCAACACATTGTCATTTTCATGGTCATAAATATGGGTCTCAACTGTATCTGACTCAGTAGCGAAACCTTCCTGAACAAATGTGTCTGGAGCAATTTCTTCAGAGACTTCTGTTTCCAAGTTATCTTGAGTAAAGATGTTTTCACCAGAAGTACTAACAGATTCTTGTTCATCTTCGAAATCACTCAAGACTTGTGGTGCAATTTGTTCTTCAATGTTTTCAACTGATTCTGTGTGTTCGTCTACTGCGTCTTTTCTTTCTTCAGAAGTACTTTCTTCTTCGTATTGAGATTCCTTAGGCAAGATTTCTTGTTGCTCAAAAGAGACTTCAATTTCAGAGCTCAGCTCAACATCATTGTCTTCTGCAAAGCTTTCGTTGAATTCAGGTAGGCTTTCTGTGGGCTGAGAGAAGGGAACATTTTGTTGTAGAATTGGTTTGATCCATTCATCATCAAAAGCTTCAGGACTGGAAGGTCTGACCAACACATTGTCATTTTCATGGTCATAAATATGGGTCTCAACTGTATCTGACTCAGTAGCGAAACCTTCCTGAACAAATGTGTCTGGAGCAATTTCTTCAGAGACTTCTGTTTCCAAGTTATCTTGTGTCAAGATATTTTCACCAGAAGTACTAACAGATTCTTGTTCATCTTCAAAATCACTCAAGACTTGTGGTGCAATTTGTTCTTCAATGTTTTCAACTGTGTCTGTGTGTTCGTCTACTGCGTCTTTTCTTTCTTCAGAAGTACTTTCTTCTTCGTATTGAGATTCCTTAGGCAAGATTTCTTGTTGCTCAAAAGAGACTTCAATTTCAGAGCCCAGCTCAACATCATTGTCTTCTGCAAAGCTTTCGTTGAATTCTGGTAGGCTTTCTGTGGGCTGAGAGGAGGCAACATTTTGTTGTAGAATTGGTTTGATCCATTCATCATCAAAAGCTTCAGGACTGGAAGGTCTGACTAACACATTGTCATTTTCATGGTCATAAATATGGGTCTCAACTGTATCTGACTCAGTAGCGAAACCTTCCTGAACAAATGTGTCTGGAGCAATTTCTTCAGAGACTTCTGTTTCCAAGTTATCTTGAGTAAAGATGTTTTCACCAGAAGTACTAACAGATTCTTGTTCATCTTCGAAATCACTCAAGACTTGTAGTGCAATTTGTTCTTCAATGTTTTCAACTGATTCTGTGTGTTCGTCTACTGCGTCTTTTCTTTCTTCAGAAGTACTTTCTTCTTCGTATTGAGATTCCTTAGGCGAGATTTCTTGTTGCTCAAAAGAGACTTCAATTTCAGAGCCCAGCTCAACATCATTGTCTTCTGCAAAGCTTTCGTTGAATTCTGGTAGGCTTTCTGTGGGCTGAGAGGAGGCAACATTTTGTTGTAGAATTGGTTTGATCCATTCATCATCGAAAGCTTCAGGACTGGAAGGTCTGACCAACACATTGTCATTTTCATGGTCATAAATATGGGTCTCAACTGTATCTGACTCAGTAGCGAAACCTTCCTGAACAAATGTGTCTGGAGCAATTTCTTCAGAGACTTCTGTTTCCAAGTTATCTTGTGTAAAGATGTTTTCACCAGAAGTACTAACAGATTCTTGTTCATCTTCAAAATCACTCAAGACTTGTAGTGCAATTTGTTCTTCAATGTTTTCAACTGATTCTGTGTGTTCGTCTACTGCGTCTTTTCTTTCTTCAGAAGTACTTTCTTCTTCGTATTGAGATTCCTTAGGCAAGATTTCTTGTTGCTCAAAAGAGACTTCAATTTCAGAGCCCAGCTCAACATCATTGTCTTCTGCAAAGCTTTCGTTGAATTCTGGTAGGCTTTCTGTGGGCTGAGAGAAGGGAACATTTTGTTGTAGAATTGGTTTGATCCATTCATCATCAAAAGCTTCAGGACTGGAAGGTCTGACTAACACATTGTCATTTTCATGGTCATAAATATGGGTCTCAACTGTATCTGACTCAGTAGCGAAACCTTCCTGAACAAATGTGTCTGGAGCAATTTCTTCAGAGACTTCTGTTTCCAAGTTATCTTGTGTCAAGATATTTTCACCAGAAGTACTAACAGATTCTTGTTCATCTTCAAAATCACTCAAGACTTGTAGTGCAATTTGTTCTTCAATGTTTTCAACTGATTCTGTGTGTTCGTCTACTGCGTCTTTTCTTTCTTCAGAAGTACTTTCTTCTTCGTATTGAGATTCCTTAGGCAAGATTTCTTGTTGCTCAAAAGAGACTTCAATTTCAGAGCCCAGCTCAACATCATTGTCTTCTGCAAAGCTTTCGTTGAATTCTGGTAGGCTTTCTGTGGGCTGAGAGAAGGGAACATTTTGTTGTAGAATTGGTTTGATCCATTCATCATCAAAAGCTTCAGGACTGGAAGAGCTGACTAACACATTGTCATTTTCATGGTCATAAATATGGGTCTCAACTGTATCTGACTCAGTAGCGAAACCTTCCTGAACAAATGTGTCTGGAGCAATTTCTTCAGAGACTTCTGTTTCCAAGTTATCTTGTGTCAAGATATTTTCACCAGAAGTACTAACAGATTCTTGTTCATCTTCAAAAACACTCAAGACTTGTGGTGCAATTTGTTCTTCAATGTTTTCAACTGTGTCTGTGTGTTCGTCTACTGCGTCTTTTCTTTCTTCAGAAGTACTTTCTTCTTCGTATTGAGATTCCTTAGGCAAGATTTCTTGTTGCTCAAAAGAGACTTCAATTTCAGAGCCCAGCTCAACATCATTGTCTTCTGCAAAGCTTTCGTTGAATTCTGGTAGGCTTTCTGTGGGCTGAGAGGAGGCAACATTTTGTTGTAGAATTGGTTTGATCCATTCATCATCAAAAGCTTCAGGACTGGAAGGTCTGACCAACACATTGTCATTTTCATGGTCATAAATATGGGTCTCAACTGTATCTGACTCAGTAGCGAAACCTTCCTGAACAAATGTGTCTGGAGCAATTTCTTCAGAGACTTCTGTTTCCAAGTTATCTTGTGTCAAGATATTTTCACCAGAAGTACTAACAGATTCTTGTTCATCTTCAAAATCACTCAAGACTTGTGGTGCAATTTGTTCTTCAATGTTTTCAACTGTGTCTGTGTGTTCGTCTACTGCGTCTTTTCTTTCTTCAGAAGTACTTTCTTCTTCGTATTGAGATTCCTTAGGCAAGATTTCTTGTTGCTCAAAAGAGACTTCAATTTCAGAGCCCAGCTCAACATCATTGTCTTCTGCAAAGCTTTCGTTGAATTCTGGTAGGCTTTCTGTGGGCTGAGAGGAGGCAACATTTTGTTGTAGAATTGGTTTGATCCATTCATCATCAAAAGCTTCAGGACTGGAAGGTCTGACCAACACATTGTCATTTTCATGGTCATAAATATGGGTCTCAACTGTATCTGACTCAGTAGCGAAACCTTCCTGAACAAATGTGTCTGGAGCAATTTCTTCAGAGACTTCTGTTTCCAAGTTATCTTGAGTAAAGATTTTTTCACCAGAAGTACTAACAGATTCTTGTTCATCTTCGAAATCACTCAAGATTTGTAGTGCAATTTGTTCTTCAATGTTTTCAACTGATTCTGTGTGTTCGTCTACTGCGTCTTTTCTTTCTTCAGAAGTACTTTCTTCTTCGTATTGAGATTCCTTAGGCAAGATTTCTTGTTGCTCAAAAGAGACTTCAATTTCAGAGCCCAGCTCAACATCATTGTCTTCTGCAAAGCTTTCGTTGAATTCTGGTAGGCTTTCTGTGGGCTGAGAGGAGGCAACATTTTGTTGTAGAATTGGTTTGATCCATTCATCATCAAAAGCTTCAGGACTGGAAGGTCTGACCAACACATTGTCATTTTCATGGTCATAAATATGGGTCTCAACTGTATCTGACTCAGTAGCGAAACCTTCCTGAACAAATGTGTCTGGAGCAATTTCTTCAGAGACTTCTGTTTCCAAGTTATCTTGTGTAAAGATGTTTTCACCAGAAGTACTAACAGATTCTTGTTCATCTTCAAAATCACTCAAGACTTGTAGTGCAATTTGTTCTTCAATGTTTTCAACTGATTCTGTGTGTTCGTCTACTGCGTCTTTTCTTTCTTCAGAAGTACTTTCTTCTTCGTATTGAGATTCCTTAGGCAAGATTTCTTGTTGCTCAAAAGAGACTTCAATTTCAGAGCCCAGCTCAACATCATTGTCTTCTGCAAAGCTTTCGTTGAATTCTGGTAGGCTTTCTGTGGGCTGAGAGAAGGGAACATTTTGTTGTAGAATTGGTTTGATCCATTCATCATCAAAAGCTTCAGGACTGGAAGGTCTGACTAACACATTGTCATTTTCATGGTCATAAATATGGGTCTCAACTGTATCTGACTCAGTAGCGAAACCTTCCTGAACAAATGTGTCTGGAGCAATTTCTTCAGAGACTTCTGTTTCCAAGTTATCTTGAGTAAAGATTTTTTCACCAGAAGTACTAACAGATTCTTTTTCATCTTCGAAATCACTCAAGATTTGTAGTGCAATTTGTTCTTCAATGTTTTCAACTGATTCTGTGTGTTCGTCTACTGCGTCTTTTCTTTCTTCAGAAGTACTTTCTTCTTCGTATTGAGATTCCTTAGGCAAGATTTCTTGTTGCTCAAAAGAGACTTCAATTTCAGAGCCCAGCTCAACATCATTGTCTTCTGCAAAGCTTTCGTTGAATTCTGGTAGGCTTTCTGTGGGCTGAGAGGAGGCAACATTTTGTTGTAGAATTGGTTTGATCCATTCATCATCAAAAGCTTCAGGACTGGAAGGTCTGACCAACACATTGTCATTTTCATGGTCATAAATATGGGTCTCAACTGTATCTGACTCAGTAGCGAAACCTTCCTGAACAAATGTGTCTGGAGCAATTTCTTCAGAGAATTCTGTTTCCAAGTTATCTTGTGTCAAGATATTTTCACCAGAAGTACTAACAGATTCTTGTTCATCTTCAAAATCACTCAAGACTTGTGGTGCAATTTGTTCTTCAATATTTTCAACTGTGTCTGTGTGTTCGTCTACTGCGTCTTTTCTTTCTTCAGAAGTACTTTCTTCTTCGTATTGAGATTCCTTAGGCAAGATTTCTTGTTGCTCAAAAGAGACTTCAATTTCAGAGCCCAGCTCAACATCATTGTCTTCTGCAAAGCTTTCGTTGAATTCTGGTAGGCTTTCTGTGGGCTGAGAGGAGGCAACATTTTGTTGTAGAATTGGTTTGATCCATTCATCATCAAAAGCTTCAGGACTGGAAGGTCTGACCAACACATTGTCATTTTCATGGTCATAAATATGGGTCTCAACTGTATCTGACTCAGTAGCGAAACCTTCCTGAACAAATGTGTCTGGAGCAATTTCTTCAGAGACTTCTGTTTCCAAGTTATCTTGAGTAAAGATGTTTTCACCAGAAGTACTAACAGATTCTTGTTCATCTTCGAAATCACTCAAGATTTGTAGTGCAATTTGTTCTTCAATGTTTTCAACTGATTCTGTGTGTTCGTCTACTGCGTCTTTTCTTTCTTCAGAAGTACTTTCTTCTTCGTATTGAGATTCCTTAGGCAAGATTTCTTGTTGCTCAAAAGAGACTTCAATTTCAGAGCCCAGCTTCACATCATTGTCTTCTGCAAAGCTTTCGTTGAGATCTGGTAGGCTTTCTGTGGGCTGAGAGGAGGCAACATTTTGTTGTAGAATTGGTTTGATCCATTCATCATCAAAAGCTTCAGGACTGGAAGGTCTGACCAACACATTGTCATTTTCATGGTCATAAATATGGGTCTCAACTGTATCTGACTCAGTAGCGAAACCTTCCTGAACAAATGTGTCTGGAGCAATTTCTTCAGAGACTTCTGTTTCCAAGTTATCTTGTGTCAAGATATTTTCACCAGAAGTACTAACAGATTCTTGTTCATCTTCAAAATCACTCAAGACTTGTAGTGCAATTTGTTCTTCAATGTTTTCAACTGATTCTGTGTGTTCGTCTACTGCGTCTTTTCTTTCTTCAGAAGTACTTTCTTCTTCGTATTGAGATTCCTTAGGCAAGATTTCTTGTTGCTCAAAAGAGACTTCAATTTCAGAGCCCAGCTCAACATCATTGTCTTCTGCAAAGCTTTCGTTGAATTCTGGTAGGCTTTCTGTGGGCTGAGAGAAGGGAACATTTTGTTGTAGAATTGGTTTGATCCATTCATCATCAAAAGCTTCAGGACTGGAAGAGCTGACTAACACATTGTCATTTTCATGGTCATAAATATGGGTCTCAACTGTATCTGACTCAGTAGCGAAACCTTCCTGAACAAATGTGTCTGGAGCAATTTCTTCAGAGACTTCTGTTTCCAAGTTATCTTGTGTCAAGATATTTTCACCAGAAGTACTAACAGATTCTTGTTCATCTTCAAAATCACTCAAGACTTGTGGTGCAATTTGTTCTTCAATGTTTTCAACTGTGTCTGTGTGTTCGTCTACTGCGTCTTTTCTTTCTTCAGAAGTACTTTCTTCTTCGTATTGAGATTCCTTAGGCAAGATTTCTTGTTGCTCAAAAGAGACTTCAATTTCAGAGCCCAGCTCAACATCATTGTCTTCTGCAAAGCTTTCGTTGAATTCTGGTAGGCTTTCTGTGGGCTGAGAGGAGGCAACATTTTGTTGTAGAATTGGTTTGATCCATTCATCATCAAAAGCTTCAGGACTGGAAGGTCTGACCAACACATTGTCATTTTCATGGTCATAAATATGGGTCTCAACTGTATCTGACTCAGTAGCGAAACCTTCCTGAACAAATGTGTCTGGAGCAATTTCTTCAGAGACTTCTGTTTCCAAGTTATCTTGTGTCAAGATATTTTCACCAGAAGTACTAACAGATTCTTGTTCATCTTCAAAATCACTCAAGACTTGTAGTGCAATTTGTTCTTCAATGTTTTCAACTGATTCTGTGTGTTCGTCTACTGCGTCTTTTCTTTCTTCAGAAGTACTTTCTTCTTCGTATTGAGATTCCTTAGGCAAGATTTCTTGTTGCTCAAAAGAGACTTCAATTTCAGAGCCCAGCTCAACATCATTGTCTTCTGCAAAGCTTTCGTTGAATTCTGGTAGGCTTTCTGTGGGCTGAGAGAAGGGAACATTTTGTTGTAGAATTGGTTTGATCCATTCATCATCAAAAGCTTCAGGACTGGAAGAGCTGACTAACACATTGTCATTTTCATGGTCATAAATATGGGTCTCAACTGTATCTGACTCAGTAGCGAAACCTTCCTGAACAAATGTGTCTGGAGCAATTTCTTCAGAGACTTCTGTTTCCAAGTTATCTTGTGTCAAGATATTTTCACCAGAAGTACTAACAGATTCTTGTTCATCTTCAAAATCACTCAAGACTTGTGGTGCAATTTGTTCTTCAATGTTTTCAACTGTGTCTGTGTGTTCGTCTACTGCGTCTTTTCTTTCTTCAGAAGTACTTTCTTCTTCGTATTGAGATTCCTTAGGCAAGATTTCTTGTTGCTCAAAAGAGACTTCAATTTCAGAGCCCAGCTCAACATCATTGTCTTCTGCAAAGCTTTCGTTGAATTCTGGTAGGCTTTCTGTGGGCTGAGAGGAGGCAACATTTTGTTGTAGAATTGGTTTGATCCATTCATCATCAAAAGCTTCAGGACTGGAAGGTCTGACCAACACATTGTCATTTTCATGGTCATAAATATGGGTCTCAACTGTATCTGACTCAGTAGCGAAACCTTCCTGAACAAATGTGTCTGGAGCAATTTCTTCAGAGACTTCTGTTTCCAAGTTATCTTGTGTCAAGATATTTTCACCAGAAGTACTAACAGATTCTTGTTCATCTTCAAAATCACTCAAGACTTGTGGTGCAATTTGTTCTTCAATGTTTTCAACTGTGTCTGTGTGTTCGTCTACTGCGTCTTTTCTTTCTTCAGAAGTACTTTCTTCTTCGTATTGAGATTCCTTAGGCAAGATTTCTTGTTGCTCAAAAGAGACTTCAATTTCAGAGCCCAGCTCAACATCATTGTCTTCTGCAAAGCTTTCGTTGAATTCTGGTAGGCTTTCTGTGGGCTGAGAGGAGGCAACATTTTGTTGTAGAATTGGTTTGATCCATTCATCATCAAAAGCTTCAGGACTGGAAGGTCTGACCAACACATTGTCATTTTCATGGTCATAAATATGGGTCTCAACTGTATCTGACTCAGTAGCGAAACCTTCCTGAACAAATGTGTCTGGAGCAATTTCTTCAGAGACTTCTGTTTCCAAGTTATCTTGAGTAAAGATGTTTTCACCAGAAGTACTAACAGATTCTTGTTCATCTTCGAAATCACTCAAGACTTGTAGTGCAATTTGTTCTTCAATGTTTTCAACTGATTCTGTGTGTTCGTCTACTGCGTCTTTTCTTTCTTCAGAAGTACTTTCTTCTTCGTATTGAGATTCCTTAGGCGAGATTTCTTGTTGCTCAAAAGAGACTTCAATTTCAGAGCCCAGCTCAACATCATTGTCTTCTGCAAAGCTTTCGTTGAATTCTGGTAGGCTTTCTGTGGGCTGAGAGGAGGCAACATTTTGTTGTAGAATTGGTTTGATCCATTCATCATCAAAAGCTTCAGGACTGGAAGGTCTGACCAACACATTGTCATTTTCATGGTCATAAATATGGGTCTCAACTGTATCTGACTCAGTAGCGAAACCTTCCTGAACAAATGTGTCTGGAGCAATTTCTTCAGAGACTTCTGTTTCCAAGTTATCTTGTGTAAAGATGTTTTCACCAGAAGTACTAACAGATTCTTGTTCATCTTCAAAATCACTCAAGACTTGTAGTGCAATTTGTTCTTCAATGTTTTCAACTGATTCTGTGTGTTCGTCTACTGCGTCTTTTCTTTCTTCAGAAGTACTTTCTTCTTCGTATTGAGATTCCTTAGGCAAGATTTCTTGTTGCTCAAAAGAGACTTCAATTTCAGAGCCCAGCTCAACATCATTGTCTTCTGCAAAGCTTTCGTTGAATTCTGGTAGGCTTTCTGTGGGCTGAGAGAAGGGAACATTTTGTTGTAGAATTGGTTTGATCCATTCATCATCAAAAGCTTCAGGACTGGAAGGTCTGACTAACACATTGTCATTTTCATGGTCATAAATATGGGTCTCAACTGTATCTGACTCAGTAGCGAAACCTTCCTGAACAAATGTGTCTGGAGCAATTTCTTCAGAGAATTCTGTTTCCAAGTTATCTTGTGTCAAGATATTTTCACCAGAAGTACTAACAGATTCTTGTTCATCTTCAAAAACACTCAAGACTTGTGGTGCAATTTGTTCTTCAATGTTTTCAACTGTGTCTGTGTGTTCGTCTACTGCGTCTTTTCTTTCTTCAGAAGTACTTTCTTCTTCGTATTGAGATTCCTTAGGCAAGATTTCTTGTTGCTCAAAAGAGACTTTAATTTCAGAGCCCAGCTCAACATCATTGTCTTCTGCAAAGCTTTCGTTGAATTCTGGTAGGCTTTCTGTGGGCTGAGAGGAGGCAACATTTTGTTGTAGAATTGGTTTGATCCATTCATCATCAAAAGCTTCAGGACTGGAAGGTCTGACCAACACATTGTCATTTTCATGGTCATAAATATGGGTCTCAACTGTATCTGACTCAGTAGCGAAACCTTCCTGAACAAATGTGTCTGGAGCAATTTCTTCAGAGAATTCTGTTTCCAAGTTATCTTGTGTAAAGATGTTTTCACCAGAAGTACTAACAGATTCTTGTTCATCTTCAAAATCACTCAAGAATTGTGGTGCAATTTGTTCTTCAATGTTTTCAACTGTGTCTGTGTGTTCGTCTACTGCGTCTTTTCTTTCTTCAGAAGTACTTTCTTCTTCGTATTGAGATTCCTTAGGCAAGATTTCTTGTTGCTCAAAAGAGACTTCAATTTCAGAGCCCAGCTCAACATCATTGTCTTCTGCAAAGCTTTCGTTGAATTCTGGTAGGCTTTCTGTGGGCTGAGAGGAGGCAACATTTTGTTGTAGAATTGGTTTGATCCATTCATCATCAAAAGCTTCAGGACTGGAAGGTCTGACCAACACATTGTCATTTTCATGGTCATAAATATGGGTCTCAACTGTATCTGAATCAGTAGCGAAACCTTCCTGAACAAATGTGTCTGGAGCAATTTCTTCAGAGACTTCTGTTTCCAAGTTATCTTGAGTAAAGATGTTTTCACCAGAAGTACTAACAGATTCTTGTTCATCTTCGAAATCACTCAAGATTTGTAGTGCAATTTGTTCTTCAATGTTTTCAACTGATTCTGTGTGTTCGTCTACTGCGTCTTTTCTTTCTTCAGAAGTACTTTCTTCTTCGTATTGAGATTCCTTAGGCAAGATTTCTTGTTGCTCAAAAGAGACTTCAATTTCAGAGCCCAGCTCAACATCATTGTCTTCTGCAAAGCTTTCGTTGAATTCTGGTAGGCTTTCTGTTGGCTGAGAGGAGGCAACATTTTGTTGTAGAATTGGTTTGATCCATTCATCATCAAAAGCTTCAGGACTGGAAGGTCTGACCAACACATTGTCCTTTTCATGGTCATAAATATGGGTCTCAACTGTATCTGACTCAGTAGCGAAACCTTCCTGAACAAATGTGTCTGGAGCAATTTCTTCAGAGAATTCTGTTTCCAAGTTATCTTGTGTCAAGATATTTTCACCAGAAGTACTAACAGATTCTTGTTCATCTTCAAAATCACTCAAGAATTGTGGTGCAATTTGTTCTTCAATGTTTTCAACTGATTCTGTGTGTTCGTCTACTGCGTCTTTTCTTTCTTCAGAAGTACTTTCTTCTTCGTATTGAGATTCCTTAGGCAAGATTTCTTGTTGCTCAAAAGAGACTTCAATTTCAGAGCCCAGCTCAACATCATTGTCTTCTGCAAAGCTTTCGTTGAATTCTGGTAGGCTTTCTGTGGGCTGAGAGAAAGGAACATTTTGTTGTAGAATTGGTTTGATCCATTCATCATTAAAAGCTTCAGGACTGGAAGGTCTGACCAACACATTGTCATTTTCATGGTCATAAATATGGGTCTCAACTGTATCTGACTCAGTAGCGAAACCTTCCTGAACAAATGTGTCTGGAGCAATTTCTTCAGGGACTTCTGTTTCCAAGTTATCTTGTGTCAAGATATTTTCACCAGAAGTACTAACAGATTCTTGTTCATCTTCAAAATCACTCAAGACTTGTGCTGCAATTTGTTCTTCAATGTTTTCAACTGTGTCTGTGTGTTCGTCTACTGCGTCTTTTCTTTCTTCAGAAGTACTTTCTTCTTCGTATTGAGATTCCTTAGGCAAGATTTCTTGTTGCTCAAAAGAGACTTCAATTTCAGAGCCCAGCTCAACATCATTGTCTTCTGCAAAGCTTTCGTTGAATTCTGGTAGGCTTTCTGTGGGCTGAGAGGAGGCAACATTTTCTTGTGGAATTGGTTTGATCCATTCATCATCAAAAGCTTCAGGACTGGAAGGTCTGACCAACACATTGTTATTTTCATGGTCATAGATATGGGTCTTAACTGTATCTGACTCAGTAGCGAAACCTTCCTGAACAAATGTGTCTGGAGCAATTTCTTCAGAGACTTCTGTTTCCAAGTTATCTTGAGTAAAGATATTTTCACCAGAAGTACTAACAGATTCTTGTTCATCTTCAAAATCACTCAAGACTTGTGGTGCAATTTGTTCTTCAATGTTTTCAACTGTGTCTGTGTGTTCGTCTACTGCGTCTTTTCTTTCTTCAGAAGTACTTTCTTCTTCGTATTGAGATTCCTTAGGCAAGATTTCTTGTTGCTCAAAAGAGACTTCAAGTTCAGAGCCCAGCTCAACATCATTGTCTTCTGCAAAGCTTTCGTTGAATTCTGGTAGGCTTTCTGTGTGCTGAGAGGACGCAACATTTTGTTGTAGAATTGGTTTGATCCATTCATCATCAAAAGCTTCAGGACTGGAAGGTCTGACCAACACATTGTCATTTTCATGGTCAAAAATATGGGTCTCAACTGTATCTGACTCAGTAGCGAAACCTTCCTGAACAAATGTGTCTGGAGCAATTTCTTCAGAGACTTCTGTTTCCAAGTTATCTTGTGTAAAGATGTTTTCACCAGAAGTACTAACAGATTCTTGTTCATCTTCAAAATCACTCAAGACTTGTTGTGCAATTTGTTCTTCAATGTTTTCAACTGTGTCTGTGTGTTCGTCTACTGCGTCTTTTCTTTCTTCAGAAGTACTTTCTTCTTCGTATTGAGATTCCTTAGGCAAGATTTCTTGTTGCTCAAAAGAGACTTCAATTTCAGAGCCCAGCTCAACATCATTGTCTTCTGCAAAGCTTTCGTTGAATTCTGGTAGGCTTTCTGTAGGCTGAGAGGACGCAACATTTTGTTGTAGAATTGGTTTGATCCATTCATCATCAAAAGCTTCAGGACTGGAAGGTCTGACCAACACATTGTCATTTTCATGGTCAAAAATATGGGTCTCAACTGTATCTGACTCAGTAGCGAAACCTTCCTGAACAAATGTGTCTGGAGCAATTTCTTCAGAGAATTCTGTTTCCAAATTATCTTGTGTCAAGATATTTTCACCAGAAGTACTAACAGATTCTTGTTCATCTTCAAAATCACTCAAGACTTGTTGTGCAATTTGTTCTTCAATGTTTTCAACTGTGTCTGTGTGTTCGTCTACTGCGTCTTTTCTTTCTTCAGAAGTACTTTCTTCTTCGTATTGAGATTCCTTAGGCAAAATTTCTTGTTGCTCAAAAGAGACTTCAATTTCAGAGCCCAGCTCAACATTATTGTCTTCTGCAAAGCTTTCGTTGAATTCTGGTAGGCTTTCTGTGGGCTGAGAGGAGGCAACATTTTGTTGTAGAATTGGTTTGATCCATTCATCATCAAAAGCTTCAGGACTGGAAGGTCTGACCAACACATTGTCATTTTCATGGTCATAAATATGGGTCTCAACTGTATCTGACTCAGTAGCGAAACCTTCCTGAACAAATGTGTCTGGAGCAATTTCTTCAGAGAATTCTGTTTCCAAGTTATCTTGTGTCAAGATATTTTCACCAGAAGTACTAACAGATTCTTGTTCATCTTCAAAATCACTCAAGACTTGTGGTGCATTTTGTTCTTCAATGTTTTCAACTGTGTCTGTATGTTCGTCTACTGCGTCTTTTCTTTCTTCAGAAGTACTTTCTTCTTTGTATTGAGATTCCTTAGGCAAGATTTCTTGTTGCTCAAAAGAGACTTCAATTTCAGAGCCCAGCTCAACATCATTGTCTTCTGCAAAGCTTTCGTTGAATTCTGGTAGGCTTTCTGTGGGCTGAAAGGAGGCAACATTTTGTTGTGGAATTGGTTTGATCCATTCATCATCAAAAGCTTCAGGACTGGAAGGTCTGACCAACACATTGTCATTTTCATGGTCATAAATATGGGTCTCAACTGTATCTGACTCAGTAGCGAAACCTTCCTGAACAAATGTGTCTGGAGCAATTTCTTCAGAGAATTTTGTTTCCAAGTTATCTTGTGTCAAGATGTTTTCACCAGAAGTACTAACAGATTCTTGTTCATCTTCAAAATCACTCAAGACTTGTTGTGCAATTTGTTCTTCAATGTTTTCAACTGTGTCTGTGTGTTCGTCTACTGCGTCTTTTCTTTCTTCAGAAGTACTTTCTTCTTTGTATTGAGATTCCTTAGGCAAGATTTCTTGTTGCTCAAAAGAGACTTCAATTTCAGAGCCCAGCTCAACATCATTGTCTTCTGCAAAGCTTTCGTTGAATTCTGGTAGGCTTTCTGTGGGCTGAGAGGACGCAACATTTTGTTGTAGAATTGGTTTGATCCATTCATCATCAAAAGCTTCAGGACTGGAAGGTCTGACCAACACATTGTCATTTTCATGGTCATAAATATGGGTCTCAACTGTATCTGACTCAGTAGCGAAACCTTCCTGAACAAATGTGTCTGGAGCAATTTCTTCAGAGGCTTCTGTTTCCAAGTTATCTTGTGTCAAGATATTTTCACCAGAAGTACTAACAGATTCTTGTTCATCTTCAAAATCACTCAAGACTTGTGGTGCAATTTGTTCTTCAATGTTTTCAACTGTGTCTGTATGTTCGTCATCTGCGTCTTTTCTTTCTTCAGAAGTACTTTCTTCTTCGTATTGAGATTCCTTAGGCAAGATTTCTTGTTGCTCAAAAGAGACTTCAATTTCAGAGCCCAGCTCAACATCATTGTCTTCTGCAAAGCTTTTGTTGAATTCTGGTAGGCTTTCTGTGGGCTGAGAGGACGCAACATTTTGTTGTAGAATTGGTTTGATCCATTCATCATCAAAAGCTTCAGGACTGGAAGGTCTGACCAACACATTGTCATTTTCATGGTCATAAATATGGGTCTCAACTGTATCTGACTCAGTAGCGAAACCTTCCTGAACAAATGTGTCTGGAGCAATTTCTTCAGAGACTTCTGTATCCAAGTTATCTTGTGTAAAGATGTTTTCACCAGAAGTACTAACAGATTCTTGTTCATCTTCGGAATCATTCAAGACTTGTGGTGCAATTTGTTCTTCAATGAAACCATCATAAACAAATGTGTCTTGAGTATATTCATCATTATTGTCATTGAATTTTTCATTTTCTCTATCAGTTTCTGTTAAGCTTTGTTTATAAGTATCGCTAAGTATTGTATTTTCTGCTGTGATATATTCACCTGATTTTTCATCTTCAATTTCAAAATCATCTTCGTAAAATTCTTCCATGATCATATCATCACTTTGTATGCTTTTTTCTTTCTCCGAATTTGTGTAGAAAAATTCATCTCCAAACTCGATCTCATGAATATCATGAAAGCTATCTTTAAAATTTGGATTGCTGTAAAATATGTCATGGGTGTCATGAGTGTCTTCAAAATTTGCCAATAATATTGGTTTTATCCAATCGTCTTCAAAAGCTTCAGGGCTAGAAGGTCTGTTAATAATATCAGGTGTATCTGTGCAATGGATTATAGTGTCTATATCATCAGAAGCAGTTACCATAAACTCTTTTACGTTGACTATTTTGTTAAAATCTAATTGTTCCAAGAACTCTAGGGTTTCTTCGTATTCCTCCATGAAATCATCAGGCATATTAGTAGGCATCACACTTCCTTTGTCTTTTCTAATCTCCTCAATGTTTTTGTTGATAAATTTATCAGTTTGACTTAGTTTAGCAATTCCGATTTCTACTTTAATATTAGATACATTGGTGGCACTGGTTTGTGTTTCTATTGGGGTGTTTGGAGGTGTGTCATATTCAGGGAAGTTTTTTGACATTATCATTTGGTTATCTCCAGTAGCTTTGGCGTTGTCCACATCTGCTGTTACTGAATTGTCAGTGCTGGGCATTTGATCTATAAGAACATCAGCATGTTTAATGCTAGAATCTTGGGCGTCCAATTCAAAATAAACACTGGTCTTAAGACTATCACGATTTGGACTCCAAGGGGTGATAGAAAGGGTTGTTTCAAATTTTTCATTCTCCGGGATTTCTAAAGATTTAACAATAGGAGTATCAAACTTAAATGTTGATATTACATGTCTCTGTACAAAGTCTTTTGGTGAAGATTCAGAATTTAGCGTAAGATGCTCCTGTTGAAATTTTTTAAGCTCTTGAAGATCAGATGATGCTTGGATACTTTCTTTTTGCCACTCTGTACTAAAGCTGTCATTCAAATTGTTTAATATATTGTGTGTTACACTCTCTGCGTAGCTAGAAACCAAATTACTTTCAGAAAATCTATTTACATCCTTATTAGTAAAATCTTCTAAGTCTCTTTTCTCATCAAAAACTTGCGACGTTTCTATCAATGTGTCACTGTCGTCAAATGAAATGTTCAAATTTTCTGTCTCCAACTGTAATTCTGACTGTCTCAACAAAGAAATGGGTGAGCTTTTTCTTTTATATGGAGAATTATTCTCTAACAAGGAAATCATCCATTCATCTGGATAAGAATCTGATTCTCCTATTAATTCTAAATCGAAAAATGTCGATGATTCAAAGCATTCTTTTGACAATGACTTCTTCAGATCGGCGCTTTCTTTTGCAAGCTTTTCAACTTGTTCAGTTTTCTCTTCCAATAGCACATCCTGTGTAATTTGTTGGTCATCTGTAAGCACGTGTATATCTTGCTCTTTATATTGTGCTTGTTGCAACAGGGTAATGTCTGAAAGAGAAGTACTTTCATCAGCTGCCTTTTCAGTTTCAACGTCATCTTCGAATGAAAGTTTATCTTGACCTAACTCTGTTTGCGAAACCTCAGTTTCTTGGAATTCCCCCTCTGCAGTTTCTTTACTGTCTTCGATGGCAGAAGAGTCTTCTTCAGTTTCAGATCTATCAAGGTCGGTAGTAATTACTGTTTCTTGTTCTTGTGTTGTAGCAACATCTGTTTCCTCTTCTGACACCAGAACTTGTTGCTCAGATATAGGCAAGTCTAGTCTGTCATCTTCTTGAGTTTCTTCACTTTCAACAAATGAAATATCTTTTTCTTCTTCAGATGGTGTTGTTTCAGTTTGTAAAACATAATCATGTTCTTCTTCTTCAAAATCTGTTGTAAGCTTTTCATCCTGTTCAATTTTCTCTTCCAATAGCACATCCTGTGTAATTTGTTTGTCATCTGTAAGCACGTATATTTCTTGCCCTTTATATTGTGCTTGTTGCAACAGGGTAATGTCTGAAAGAGCAGTACTTTCATCAGCTGCCTTTTCAGTTTCAACATCATCTTCGAATGAAAGTTCATCTTGAGCTAACTCTGTTTGTGAAACCTCAGTTTCTTGGAATTCCTCCTCTGCAGTTTCTTTACTGTCTTCGATGGCAGAAGAGTCTTCTTCAGTTTCAGATCTATCAAGGTCGGTAGTAATTACTGTTTCTTGTTCTTGTGTTGTAGCAACATCTGTTTCCTCTTCTGACACCAGAACTTGTTGCTCAGATATAGACAAGTCTAGTCTGTCATCTTCCTGAGTTTCTTCACTTTCAGCAAATGAAATATCTTTTTCTTCTTCAGATGGTGTTGTTTCAGTTTGTAAAACATAATCATGTTCTTCTACTTCAAAATCTGTTGCTTGTTTTTCAACCTGTTCAGTTTTCTCTTCCAATAGCACATCCTGTGTAATTTGTTGGTCATCTGTAAGCACGTGTATATCTTGCTCTTTGTATTGTACTTGTTGCAACAGGGTAATGTCTGAAAGAGCAGTACTTTCATCAGCTGCCTTTTCAGTTTCAACATAATCTTCGAATGAAAGTTTATCTTGAGCTAACTCTATTTGCGAAACCTCAGTTTCTTGCAATTCTTTCTCTGCAGTTTCTTTACTGTCTTCGATGGCAGAAGAGTCTTCTTCAGTTTCAGATCTATCAAGGTCGGTAGTAATTACTGTTTCTAGTTCTTGTGTTGTAGCAACATCTGTTTCCTCTTTTGACACCAGAACTTGTTGCTCAGATATAGACAAGTCTAGTCTGTCATCTTCCTGAGTTTCTTCACTTTCAGCAAATGAAATATCTTTTTCTTCTTCAGATGGTGTTGTTTCAGTTTGTAAAACATAATCATGTTCTTTTACTTCAAAATCTGTTGTTTGGTTTTCAACCTGTTCAGTTTTCTCTTCCAATAGCACATCCTGTGTAATTTGTTGGTCATCTGTAAGCACGTGTATATCTTGCTCTTTATATTGTACTTGTTGCAATAAAGAAATGTCTGAAAGAGCAGTACTTTCATCAGCTGCCTTTTCAGTTTCAACATAATCTTCGAATGAAAGTTTATCTTGAGCTAACTCTGTTTGCGAAACCTCAGTTTCTTGGAATTCCTTTTCTGCAGTTTCTTTATTGTCTTCGACGGCAGAAGAGTCTTCTTCAGTTTCAGATCTATCAAGGTCGGTAGTAATTACTGTTTCTAGTTCTTGTGTTGTAGCAACATCTGTTTCCTCTTCTGACACCAGAACTTGTTGCTCAGATATAGACAAGTCTAGTCTGTCATCTTCCTGAGTTTCTTCACTTTCAACAAATGAAATATCTTTTTCTTCTTCAGATGGTGTTGTTTCAGTTTGTAAAACATAATCATGCTCTTCTTCTTCAAAATCTGTTGTATGGTTTTCAACCTGTTCAGTTTTCTCTTCCAATAGCACATCCTGTGTAATTTGTTTGTCATCTGTAAGCACGTATATTTCTTGCTCTTTATATTGTGCTTGTTGCAACAGGGTAATGTCTGAAAGAGCAGTACTTTCATCAGCTGCCTTTTCAGTTTCAACATCATCTTCGAATGATAGTTCATCTTGAGCTAACTCTGTTTGTGAAACCTCAGTTTCTTGGAATTCCTCCTCTGCAGTTTCTTTACTGTCTTCGATGGCAGAAGAGTCTTCTTCAGTTTCAGATCTATCAAGGTCGGTAGTAATTACTGTTTCTAGTTCTTGTGTTGTAGCAACATCTGTTTCCTCTTCTGACACCAGAACTTGTTGCTCAGATATAGACAAGTCTAGTCTGTCATCTTCCTGAGTTTCTTCACTTTCAGCAAATGAAATATCTTTTTCTTCTTCAGATGGTGTTGTTTCAGTTTGTAAAACATAATCATGTTCTTCTTCTTCAAAATCTGTTGTATGCTTTTCATCCTGTTCAATTTTCTCTTCCAATAGCACATCCTGTGTAATTTGTTGGTCATCTGTAAGCACGTGTATATCTTGCTCTTTATATTGTACTTGTTGCAACAGGGTAATGTCTGAAAGAGCAGTACTTTCATCAGCTGCCTTTTCAGTTTTAACATAATCTTCGAATGAAAGTTTATCTTGAGCTAACTCTATTTGCGAAACCTCAGTTTCTTGCAATTCCTTCTCTGCAAATTCTTTATTGTCTTCGACGGCAGAAGAGTCTTCTTCAGTTTCAGATCTATCAAGGTCGGTAGTAATTACTGTTTCTTGTTCTTGTGTTGTAGCAACATCTGTTTTCTCTTGTGACACCAGAACTTGTTGCTCAGATATAGACAAGTCTAGTCTGTCATCTTCTTGAGTTTCTTCACTTTCAACAAATGAAATATCTTTTTCTTCTTCAGATGGTGTTGTTTCAGTTTGTAAAACATAATCATGTTCTTCTTCTTCAAAATCTGTTGTATGCTTTTCATCCTGTTCAATTTTCTCTTCCAATAGCACATCCTGTGTAATTTGTTTGTCATCTGTAAGCACGTATATTTCTTGCCCTTTATATTGTGCTAGTTGCAACAGGGTAATGTCTGAAAGAGCAGTACTTTCATCAGCTGCCTTTTCAGTTTCAACATCATCTTCGAATGAAAGTTCATCTTGAGCTAACTCTGTTTGTGAAACCTCAGTTTCTTGGAATTCCTCCTCTGCAGTTTCTTTACTGTCTTCGATGGCAGAAGAGTCTTCTTCAGTTTCAGATCTATCAAGGTCGGTAGTAATTACTGTTTCTAGTTCTTGTATTGTAGCAACATCTGTTTCCTCTTCTGACACCAGAACTTGTTGCTCAGATATAGACAAGTCTAGTCTGTCATATTCCTGAGTTTCTTCACTTTCAACAAATGAAATATCTTTTTCTTCTTCAGATGGTGTTGTTTCAGTTTGTAAAACATAATCATGCTCTTCTTCTTCAAAATCTGTTGTTTGGTTTTCAACCTGTTCAGTTTTCTCTTCCAATAGCACATCCTGTGTAATTTGTTGGTCATCTGTAAGCACGTGTATATCTTGCTCTTTATATTGTACTTGTTGCAATAAAGTAATGTCTGAAAGAGCAGTACTTTCATCAGCTGCCTTTTCAGTTTCAACATAATCTTCGAATGAAAGTTTATCTTGAGCTAACTCTGTTTGCGAAACCTCAGTTTCTTGGAATTCCTTTTCTGCAGTTTCTTTATTGTCTTCGACGGCAGAAGAGTCTTCTTCAGTTTCAGATCTATCAAGGTCGGTAGTAATTACTGTTTCTAGTTCTTGTGTTGTAGCAACATCTGTTTCCTCTTCTGACACCAGAACTTGTTGCTCAGATATAGACAAGTCTAGTCTGTCATCTTCCTGAGTTTCTTCACTTTCAACAAATGAAATATCTTTTTCTTCTTCAGATGGTGTTGTTTCAGTTTGTAAAACATAATCATGCTCTTCTTCTTCAAAATCTGTTGTATGGTTTTCATCCTGTTCAATTTTCTCTTCCAATAGCACATCCTGTGTAATTTGTTTGTCATCTGTAAGCACGTATATTTCTTGCTCTTTATATTGTGCTTGTTGCAACAGGGTAATGTCTGAAAGAGCAGTACTTTCATCAGCTGCCTTTTCAGTTTCAACATCATCTTCGAATGAAAGTTCATCTTGAGCTAACTCTGTTTGTGAAACCTCAGTTTCTTGGAATTCCTCCTCTGCAGTTTCTTTACTGTCTTCGATGGCAGAAGAGTCTTCTTCAGTTTCAGATCTATCAAGGTCGGTAGTAATTACTGTTTCTAGTTCTTGTGTTGTAGCAACATCTGTTTCCTCTTCTGACACCAGAACTTGTTGCTCAGATATAGACAAGTCTAGTCTGTCATCTTCCTGAGTTTCTTCACTTTCAGCAAATGAAATATCTTTTTCTTCTTCAGATGGTGTTGTTTCAGTTTGTAAAACATAATCATGTTCTTCTTCTTCAAAATCTGTTGTATGCTTTTCATCCTGTTCAATTTTCTCTTCCAATAGCACATCCTGTGTAATTTGTTGGTCATCTGTAAGCACGTGTATATCTTGCTCTTTATATTGTACTTGTTGCAACAGGGTAATGTCTGAAAGAGCAGTACTTTCATCAGCTGCCTTTTCAGTTTTAACATAATCTTCGAATGAAAGTTTATCTTGAGCTAACTCTATTTGCGAAACCTCAGTTTCTTGCAATTCCTTCTCTGCAAATTCTTTATTGTCTTCGACGGCAGAAGAGTCTTCTTCAGTTTCAGATCTATCAAGGTCGGTAGTAATTACTGTTTCTTGTTCTTGTGTTGTAGCAACATCTGTTTTCTCTTGTGACACCAGAACTTGTTGCTCAGATATAGACAAGTCTAGTCTGTCATCTTCTTGAGTTTCTTCACTTTCAACAAATGAAATATCTTTTTCTTCTTCAGATGGTGTTGTTTCAGTTTGTAAAACATAATCATGTTCTTCTTCTTCAAAATCTGTTGTATGCTTTTCATCCTGTTCAATTTTCTCTTCCAATAGCACATCCTGTGTAATTTGTTTGTCATCTGTAAGCACGTATATTTCTTGCCCTTTATATTGTGCTAGTTGCAACAGGGTAATGTCTGAAAGAGCAGTACTTTCATCAGCTGCCTTTTCAGTTTCAACATCATCTTCGAATGAAAGTTCATCTTGAGCTAACTCTGTTTGTGAAACCTCAGTTTCTTGGAATTCCTCCTCTGCAGTTTCTTTACTGTCTTCGATGGCAGAAGAGTCTTCTTCAGTTTCAGATCTATCAAGGTCGGTAGTAATTACTGTTTCTAGTTCTTGTATTGTAGCAACATCTGTTTCCTCTTCTGACACCAGAACTTGTTGCTCAGATATAGACAAGTCTAGTCTGTCATCTTCCTGAGTTTCTTCACTTTCAGCAAATGAAATATCTTTTTCTTCTTCAGATGGTGTTGTTTCAGTTTGTAAAACATAATCATGTTCTTCTTCTTCAAAATCTGTTGTATGCTTTTCATCCTGTTCAATTTTCTCTTCCAATAGCACATCCTGTGTAATTTGTTGGTCATCTGTAAGCACGTGTATATCTTGCTCTTTATATTGTACTTGTTGCAACAGGGTAATGTCTGAAAGAGCAGTACTTTCATCAGCTGCCTTTTCAGTTTTAACATAATCTTCGAATGAAAGTTTATCTTGAGCTAACTCTATTTGCGAAACCTCAGTTTCTTGCAATTCCTTCTCTGCAAATTCTTTATTGTCTTCGACGGCAGAAGAGTCTTCTTCAGTTTCAGATCTATCAAGGTCGGTAGTAATTACTGTTTCTTGTTCTTGTGTTGTAGCAACATCTGTTTTCTCTTGTGACACCAGAACTTGTTGCTCAGATATAGACAAGTCTAGTCTGTCATCTTCTTGAGTTTCTTCACTTTCAACAAATGAAATATCTTTTTCTTCTTCAGATGGTGTTGTTTCAGTTTGTAAAACATAATCATGTTCTTCTTCTTCAAAATCTGTTGTATGCTTTTCATCCTGTTCAATTTTCTCTTCCAATAGCACATCCTGTGTAATTTGTTTGTCATCTGTAAGCACGTATATTTCTTGCCCTTTATATTGTGCTAGTTGCAACAGGGTAATGTCTGAAAGAGCAGTACTTTCATCAGCTGCCTTTTCAGTTTCAACATCATCTTCGAATGAAAGTTCATCTTGAGCTAACTCTGTTTGTGAAACCTCAGTTTCTTGGAATTCCTCCTCTGCAAATTCTTTATTGTCTTCGACGGCAGAAGAGTCTTCTTCAGTTTCAGATCTATCAAGGTCGGTAGTAATTACTGTTTCTTGTTCTTGTGTTGTAGCAACATCTGTTTTCTCTTGTGACACCAGAACTTGTTGCTCAGATATAGACAAGTCTAGTCTGTCATCTTCTTGAGTTTCTTCACTTTCAACAAATGAAATATCTTTTTCTTCTTCAGATGGTGTTGTTTCAGTTTGTAAAACATAGTCATGTTCTTTTACTTCAAAATCTGTTGTATGCTTTTCATCCTGTTCAATTTTCTCTTCCAATAGCACATCCTGTGTAATTTGTTTGTCATCTGTAAGCACGTATATTTCTTGCCCTTTATATTGTGCTAGTTGCAACAGGGTATTGTCTGAAAGAGCAGTACTTTCATCAGCTGCCTTTTCAGTTTCAACATCATCTTCGAATGAAAGTTCATCTTGAGCTAACTCTGTTTGCGAAACCTCAGTTTCTTGGAATTTCTCCTCTGCAGTTTCTTTACTGTCTTCGATGGCAGAAGAGTCTTCTTCAGTTTCAGATCTATCAAGGTCGGTAGTAATTACTGTTTCTTGTTCTTGTGTTGTAGCAACATCTGTTTCCTCTTCTGACACCAGAACTTGTTGCTCAGATATAGGCAAGTCTAGTCTGTCATCTTCCTGAGTTTCTTCACTTTCAACAAACGAAATATCTTTTTCTTCTTCAGATGGTGTTGTTTCAGTTTGTAAAACATAATCATGCTCTTCTTCTTCAAAATCTGTTGTATGCTTTTCATCCTGTTCAATTTTCTCTTCCAATAGCACATCCTGTGTAATTTGTTTGTCATCTGTAAGCACGTGTATATCTTGCTCTTTATATTGTACTTGTTGCAACAGGGTGATGTCTGAAAGAGAAGTACTTTCATCAGCTGCCTTTTCAGTTTTAACATCATCTTCGAATGAAAGTTCATCTTGAGCTAACTCTGTTTGTGAAACCTCAGTTTCTTGGAATTCCTCCTCTGCAGTTTCTTTACTGTCTTCGATGGCAGAAGAGTCTTCTTCAGTTTCAGATCTATCAAGGTCGGTAGTAATTACTGTTTCTAGTTCTTGTGTTGTAGCAACATCTGTTTTCTCTTGTGACACCAGAACTTGTTGCTCAGATATAGACAAGTCTAGTCTGTCATCTTCCTGAGTTTCTTCACTTTCAACAAATGAAATATCTTTTTCTTCTTCAGATGGTGTTGTTTCAGTTTGTAAAACATAATCATGTTCTTTTACTTCAAAATCTGTTGCTTGGTTTTCAACCTGTTCAGTTTTCTCTTCCAATAGCACATCCTGTGTAATTTGTTGGTCATCTGTAAGCACGTGTATATCTTGCTCTTTATATTGTACTTGTTGCAACAGGGTAATGTCTGAAAGAGCAGTACTTTCATCAGCTGCCTTTTCAGTTTCAACATCATCTTCGTATGAAAGTTTATCTTGAGCTAACTCTGTTTGTAAAACCTCAGTTTCTTGGAATTTCTCCTCTGCAGTTTCTTTACTGTCTTCGATGGCAGAAGAGTCTTCTTCAATTACAGATCTCTTAAGGTTGGTAGTAAATATTGTTTCTAGTTCTTGTGTTGTTGCAACATCTGTTTCTTCTTCTGACACCAGAACCTGTTGCTCAGTAATAGGCATGCCTTGTTCTTCTACTTCAAAATCTTTTGCTTGCTTTTCAACCTGTTCAGTTTTCTCTTTCAATAGCACATCCTGTGCTTTATATCTATCAAGGTTGGTAAAAATTACCGTTTCTTGTCTTTTATCTTCTTTCTGTTTCAATAGTATATCCTCATTTATATAGTTTGTAAGTAAAACTTTATTTACCAATTTTTCACATTTTTCTTTCATTAAATCTGTATTGTATGTAATTGTAGCCACCGCCCTTGGTGGTAGTATTCTAGTTTTGGACTCAGTTGATACATTGTGTCGAATATTATTAAGTTTTGCTAAAAGCGCTATTGTTTTGGTAAACATTTCAGGTCTTTCTTCTGCAGTTAGCAAGACTGAAACTTTGGTTAGGTCGTTTGAAAATTGTATTTGTGGTGCTCTTTTAAGGTCTAAAATTAGATGAATAACCAAATGTTGCTGTGGTATTTTTTTTCTTGTTTCATCTTCTCTGTTTTCGTATCCTCTTGTTACTGACAGCAGATGTTCTACTGGGTTATCATCGTAACGGCATAATGTCTCTGTATTTATCTCCTTATTATATGAATGCTCCTTGAGATCTTCATTTTTGTTTAAATTTAATTGAGATGTTTTTGTGCTTTGTATTTCAATTGTCTGAACACAGTTATCTTGAAGATTATTGTCTGTAACAGCTTTTGAATAAATTTCTTGCGCACCCTCATTTCGTGTAAAGTCATATTCTTGGTCCAGTTTTGTTTTTTGTGTGCTTTCATGTACACTTGAGTCTGTGTTATTTGACTCTAATGTATCAGTCAATTCTTTACAACTATGTACTGTATTTGTATCTCCCTTTAATGTGTTTGTCAATTCAGATTCTTCTACTTGAAATCCCACGATGGTTTTTTCATTAAAAGTGACTATCCTAGGTGGCTCGTTCTCGTCTTGTGTTGTAGCTTTGTCAGATAACTGCTGGCTTATTACAGTAACAATGCTACTGCACGTTGATGCTGAGCTTTCCAGATCAAAGAAAGAATCTGTTGACAGGGCAGAAGCAAGTTCTTCATCCATATCATTTATTAACTCTTCAATCTCCTGAGGATATATTGGTTTCTCTGTTGTCATCGAGGATGTTGGTTTGGTTTCTAAATTAAAAGCACGTGAAAATGTTTGGCTGCCAGCATCGTTTTGAGAGATCTCTTCGCTATTGGCTTGTGGCAGCTCAGAAATGGGATGCTTTTTTGGAAGTAGTAGTGTCTGTTCTTCCGATTCTGAATGAGAAGATTCACACGTTTTTGCTATGAATGCTTCAGATGTATGTAGTTCTTGAATTTCTAAACTATCAGATGCTTTTGGATTATGAATTTTAACAATTTCTGTGTCTACAGGATCTATGTATGTGGGGGACTTCAAGTCTTTATTGTAGAATGGTTGTTTTTCTGATATGCATTCAATTTTTGAAGACGATGTTTTTAAATGAGAAATGTCAGTATCAATAAATTGTTCATTCACGTTTATCTGTGCAATGGGGGATGGGATGATGGTTGATGGTGTATGTTGGTCAAGGAAGACTGGGCTTTGGAGTGTATTGCTAGAGTTCTTGGTTTCTTCTTCTGAGTGACTTGCTTCACTGTGGAATGTGACTTCCTGACTAGCAAGTGTCTCTAAGGAAAATGTTTTAGTTGTTAATATTTCTGATTGGGAAGATACGTTTTGGTCAGTAGTATTTGTTGAATTTTGAGAAAGTATGTTTTCGTTATTGAGATAACCATCGTTTGACTGAGTTTCTTCTACACCAGTCAAACATGAGGTTGTTCCATGGAATGTAATTGATGCAGGTGAATCTTGTGTGTGTACGTGACTTTCCTGAAGGCTTCGGAAAGACTGTAAGGCTAATGGAAAAGCTTGATCACATGATGATCCATCTGATGGAAACATCGATGAAGGCACTTTATTTAGTAGGAAAGACTTATCTTGTTCGAGCAAATAATTAGCCAGATCTTGGCTAGTTACCTGAGTTAACTGAATGGCTTGGTTCATTTGAATCTCTAATTTGTGTTCATGGTCATAGTCGGTAATGTCTTCTTTGGAATATTGATATCTCCCATAGTAAGCTTGGGTTTCTCTGTCTAGATCAGTGTCCAATGAGGTTTCCAGAATCGATTCAGAAGCTTCAGGGAACTTTCTTACACTATAAGCTTCTTGTACTTGACTAGCGCTATCGTATGGTGGTGGAGACAGTGATGCTAGGTCCTCGTCAATGGAACTACTTTTGTCTACAGGAGAACTGATTTTGTTCTGCCCGTACAATGAGAACGGGCCAGTTAGCTGAACGTTTGGTCCTTGGGCTGCGATGCGCTCCTCCGCGTGAGTGGTCATATTATCTACAGAACTGCTGAATTTGCTGAGGTCAATTTGTCTGGTGTACACCGCGTACTGTCTCGAACATGACTTGACAAAGTCGTCATCTGAGCAGCTAATACTGATGGGAGGTGGGTCAATTGTTATGTCATCAACCGAAGAGCTGTACTCGCCGTGGATGTCGCGACTGTGTTCAAACTCTTCAAAGTAATTTTTGGTTGAGTCTGGGTCCGAATGGTACCTGGAAGATCGTGGTTTTCCTCCCCTATATCGAAGACGGAACGGGCTGTCAGGATCAGCAGGTAGCTTGGTAAGATCGTCAACCGACGTGCTAAGTGAGCGCTCGGTGGATCGTACCTGAGCTTGCGGATACATAGCCAGGTCATCGACGGAAGAACTTAGTGCGGAAGCAGCAGCTAAAGATTGCATATTGTTGTACATATTTTCGTCGTAATGCTGATTGTTGTCCACATTTTCAGGGAAATCAAGTTTTCCCACATCGGGTGGCTCGTAGTTCTGGAAACTATCAGCCGATTTATTGACGGGAGTTCCATATTTGGGAGTTTCATTGTCGTACTCTGAATCTGGAATGGGCTTCATTGGTATGGGACGTGACTTCTTTCTGTTGTCCAGGACCTCAATGTAGTGATCACTGTCACCACCATCGTCTGTGTTCTCTGCATCCTCCTCAACGGACATGGTCTCCGAAGAAGAGAGTGCGTCCGAGCTATGGAATGCTTCGGAATCTGAGGTGGACGCATACATCCCCGTGTCGTCGCTGGCAGACACGTCTGTATCACAGCTGGGAGAAAGAAGAATAGAGGCGCCCTCGCCTCGTTCCGGAGACATTGCATAGTAGTGGTCGGTGTGGTATCCTTGGTCTCTAAGACTATCATAAGCACTGCCACGCTTTTTCTTCTTGACACTTGTGTAAGCATTTGATTCAAGGTGGTGCTTCAGTCCCGAGTCGGTCAGAGACTCGCTCATGGCGGAGAGCTCTGAAGTCTGGTCTTCATCAGACTCGGCTCTCTCGGTGCTAGCAACACTGTCAATAGGGGGTAGTTGAACTAGTGACTGGTCATGTTTCGAAATAACATTGCATGAACCGTCCGTATCAACTCTTGCGTCAGTGTAATGAGATTCTATTTGAACATCTATAGAGTCCCCATCTTCCATGCGAACCATTTCTTCTATTCTTGCAGCAACTGCTGAGGTGGACATCTCTTCTTTCAAGATTTTTTCTGAGATAGGAGAATGAATGATGTCACTCATCCACTGCTTCAAATGTTCCTTGTCTTCTTCTTCTTCTACTACTTCTTTACCGTATGGATCTTTGTTGTAGGCCCATGCCCAGCTGTATTCGTTGGTCCATTCTTCATCTTCCTTGGGTAACTCCGACGGCGGGTCAGGAGAAGGAGATTTGTGCATGAACTCTGCTTGCAACACTTGGGTTATACTTTCTTGTCTCTGTTTTGAAAAGCATAGGAAAACATCAAATTATTAGTTGAAAAAAAATCAAATTATTAGCTAGTGTAAAACCTCAACCTTTGTTTCCAGTGTATAAAACAATACAAAAAGCTTCGAAAACAAAGTAAAATAATGTACCCCTTTCGCTTCTTGCAATTCATGGATCTGATTATTAACTGGTCATCTGTTTCTATGGCCGACAGTTGACGAGGATGGGAAGCGGCCAGCACAACGAATAACCGCTTTTACTTTCCCCAATTATCGTGGGGTACTCATTAGGTGGTCTCAGGTACGTTGATCTCAAAATTCAAACTCTCAGTCTTTATCAGGATTTGAACCCCGAAACCCCTTGGTTCGAAAGCCAACCATAAACTGGCGACAGCATGCTCCATTTCTACTGACTTACTTTTTAAAATCATTGTCTCTTATTTTGTAGAGCAGGCCTTCTAATAATTTCATTGATTAATGTTTTAATATCTTCCTGTGCGTTTTTTAAATTGTAAATGTGATTTCATTAGAGCTACAGAAGTATAAGAATGTTTGCTTTAGAGTAAATAATTAGAATTTGTTACTACGGGTTGGTCACTAAAAGCTCAATTCTTTTCTTCAGTACATAACATTTGACCATACAATTGGCCCTTTGACTCTTGTGCTTTTGCTTGTCAAATATAGAATAGGAATTTTTTAGTCCAAAATTCCTCCAAGACGGTTGGAAGCGTGTAGGATTTGAACTCGCGACTATCGCCATGACAGTCGAAAGCGACTAGCCAGCGAGTGAATATAATAGCATTAAGTTTTTTTGAAACAAAATTCTAGTTACAAAAGTTATTAAGTCCGCAGATATGAGCACATCTTTTTCTTGTCCTTTTTACAACTCACTCTGTCAGTCTGTCTGGTAATAATTTTGAGCATATTTTTCTCCCTTTTCTCATTCTCGGATGAAGTTGAAACTTTGCACAAATATTCATTGTATCTGACAAGACATGAATCAATAAAAAAAATTAACCAAATATTTAATTAAATATTGGTGTTTAATTATTTTGTTTGATATAGCAATAAGAGGAATAACTGCTACTTAATGAGAGACGTGGATGTATATATGGATTAAATCCCCATAGTACATTTTGACACGTTTTTTTCTCCCACTTCCCATTCTCGGATCAAGTTGAAATTTGCATAATTATTCATAGTCGATGACAATACACGAATCAGTCCAAATATTAACCAATCATTAATTAAATCAAGGGAAATAAATCTCACAGTATTGAAAAACATATGGCTGTAAATGTGGGATTCCTCCTCTTAATTATGTTTCATATATGTTACTTATTTAGTTCTATTTTATTGTGTGTCTTATTTTGTCTTCATTCAATTTTCTCCTAGTCCACCACTGCACTATTGTCATCAACACTTCAACTGCATTTCATTATGACTCGGCTTGTTTACCCCTGAGGTTTCAATCCCAACCCTTTCATTTCACAATCACTCTTTATTTAGGTCGAGATTTCATTTCATTGTTTTGCATGTCAGAAAAAATAAGGTTTTAAAAATAAATTAAAAAAAAAAAAAGAACCACCACAGCAGAAAAACATGGCGTGACTTGATGACCAGGTCAGCATAGGAAAAACAACATTGGATCGATATTTCATTAAAGTACGTTACCTAATCGTGAAAGATAATCGATCAGAAATCACAACTGACGGTGATATATAGCATTAGGTGGCTATTTTTAATTTATTTATCAAGTTTTCTCAATATGTGAAAAGGACATAAGAAATTTGATACGTTGCCAACGTTCACAATATGTTGCCAATACGCAGAGTATAGAAACAGATCAAACAAAAGTAATTGCTAAGAGATCCTAACAAGAGTCAAGCTCAGCCTCTGGTATTTGTTTTAGGCGGAACTTCTGAGATTCTGGTTTTCAATTTACTTTTAATTTTTAAATACATAGTGTTATTAAATTGGAAACATTTTTATTTTCATTTAAAAAAATTTATAGGCCTATATAGTTAGGTTATTGAAATTTTCCGAGTATTTGACTTTGCTGATTTGATTTTAGTCCTTTTTTTTAAATTATGTCCAGCATGGTTTCCCTTTATATATATATATTGTTATAAACCTGGTGGTGGCAAAGATGGGGGTAGTGGTGTGAGTGTAGTCAGCCGACGCAAATCGCCCCAGTCAACCGTGACGAGTTACGACGGTCAGCCGAGTCGAGTCTCAACAGGACGGTTTGGGAAGGATCGACGTCGTGAACAGAGCTCAGGAGCGTCACGAGAGTTGTAGTCATCTGACCACCTAGAAACGTCGTCCCCCGCGCTGGGTGAGCTGGTACAATAAATGTCTTCCGAAAGAATGAAGGGTAAGAATGTAATAAAAATTATGTAAACAAACACACTTACATACATACATATACATTTTTAGCGGGGGGGGGGGCGGGGGGCAGAAAAAAATTCCCCCCCCCAAACCCCCACCCCCCCGAAAAAAATCCTGGCTACGCCCATGATATATATATATATATATATATATATATATATATATATATATATATATATATATATATATATTGTAATTCCATGAGATAGGAAGTTGATTGGACTTGATGTGATTAAATTGGTAGTGAGACCTACAACTATTGCACAACATTGTTTTTACTTTTCTTTCTGTCTAATTATTTACATTGGACTTGTGACGTTGTTTGTGGTGTTTAGTAAGGGTTGAAAGATATAGATGTGCACAGAACAATCATCTCATAGAACGGGGGAACTCTTGCGAGGATTGTGCAAAGCGACTGCTTTAAATTTTTAAAGTTTTAAATCTGTTGCGTTTCTTAAGGGGGCACTAAGAACTTAATACTCTGGCACTGGCAGTCATATTTTTTAATGCGTTTAAAACAAAAGGGGAAACAACCAGGTTTACTAATGCAAGAGTATAGTTCATAGTTATTGCCCTTAGTTTAATCCTAGCACTATTTGTGATGGCTAAAAATTGACATTAGTGTCACTGGTTATTTTCTTTTGTAGAAGGTTATGCTAGCTTAAAAAAACAAGCAACTAATTATGAAGAAACCTAGCAACTAATTATGAAGAAACCTAGAAACTAATTATGAAGAAACCTAGAAACTAATTATGAAGAAACTTTGCAACTAATTATGAAGAAACTTAGCAACTAACTATGAAGAAACCCGGCAACTAATTATGAAGAAACCTGGCAACTAACTATGAAGAAACCTGGCAACTAACTATGAAGAAACCTAGTCATCATCATCATCATCATCATCAAACTCCATTAGAGTGAGGGCTTGAGAGGCTCAAATCCTCTCTTGCAAAAGCCCTGGACAGAAACCCTGCTGTCTTGCGTAGTGCATAAATGTCGCCATACAGGTCGAGAATTTTGGGTTTCCCAGACCTGTCGAGACGGAGATCAGCAAGTCTGGGGCAGTCAAACAGAATATGAGGCACGGTTTCCTCTTCTTCCCCGCAGCGGGGGCACCGTGAATCAAAATTTGGCCATAGCCGCGAGAAATATGAGCCAACAGGACAGTGGCCTGTCCTGCACTGTGCTATAATAGCTTGCTCAGGCCTGGACAGCCTCCACCACGGGGAAGTGCGGTCAGGGCGCCTCATGCGCTCCCAGACTCCACTGGCTTTTTGGGACTTGTCCCAGCACTCAAACCACTTTTCCATTTCTGTTTTTTGTATTATAGCCAGGGCTTGATGAAAGCTTACAGCCTGGTCAGTGGGTGGAATTTGCCCTTCCTGGTGGGCCAAAGAGTCTGCGATTGTGTTGCCAGTCACACCTATGTGACTCGGTACCCACTGCATTATTACAGGGGTGCCATAGCGTTGTTTGATGTTATGTGAAGCCATGATGACAGTGTTGATATTGGGGGGCCATGGTCCGGGGCTTTGCAAAGCCTGTAGTACAGATTTTGAGTCAGTGACCACAACACAAGATGTGAGTGAGATGGGCCTGTAGCCCTCAGCAGTGGAAGCATCTTTTCCCTTTTTTGGTATAGGAATAATGGTGGCACGTTTCCAGGCCCTGGGCAGATCTGCCCAGGTTCTATTTACGAATGCTAAGAGCACGGCCATTCCTCCCCCCCCCCTACATGCTTAAGCATTTCGGGGGTGATACCATCCGGCCCGGGAGCCTTTTTAAGCTGGCATTTCCTTATGGCAGCATTAAGCTCGCCTATCGAGAATGGGGAGTTCATCATTCCCTCAGCACTTTCGGCCTGTGGTTCCTTTCGGTCTTTTTTTTCATCAGCTTTTCGAGCTTTATCAATGGCTTTGGACATTGGGGACTTCTTGGCAGCCATGTTGATCTTAGCAAAATATTTGTTCAACAAGGTGGCAATTTTCTTCTTCGATGAAATGGTTACCCCACTCGGTGAAGATAATGGGGTTGCTGTTTTTGTACGCCCAGCATTTTCGAGATTTCTCAGAAGACTCTAAGCCTTAGAACTATCCCTTAGGTTTAACCTTGCACAGGTGTTGGTCCAACGTTCTCGTTTTTCCCTGTTAACAGACGTTTTAACTAGTAGGCTGAGTCTGTTGTATTTCTGCCTGAGTGTTGGATTGTTTGGGTTCTTTTGGACCTTTTTGTATGCCCTTCTCCGAGCCATAACAAGTTTGTTGATTTCAGCCAAAAGTTTTTGAATTTGAATTTGAATCCTAGTAACTAATTATGAAGAAACCTGGCAACTAGCTATGAAGAAACTGATCAACAAACTATTAAGGCGATGCCTTCTATTTTCCTTTGTCATAGACGCCACGATGATCAAAATGATTTTGATAAGAAAAAAAACAACAAGTCAAGTGACTCGATTATACCTTCAGATCTCATCATTTCGACATTTTAGCATTGTTTTAAAATGTAGTTATCACTGACCTAAATTATTTGTTAATTAGTGTAACCTTCGATGAAGTCCAGTAGGGAATCGGCGTCGTAGGCGCCATTATCCCGTTGATGGTTAGAAAGGCTTTTATCCAACCACCAGGCCTGGACATGGGGCTCTTCACCGCTGTCCTGTCTGAGGGCACCCAACGTTAGGCGGCCATATCGGTTGACTGGGCCAGACCGGGCCGTGCCGTGTACACAGCGCACCGTCCCCGAATCTTAAGTCACCCGCTATAGTGTATAATTATAGTAATTATATTATAGTATAATTAGTGTAACAGAACTTTCTAAAGCTTTGTTCAGAATCCAGGCCAACATTTGAGAGAAGCACTGAATAGATCCCCATGGAGAGTAAGCTTAAAGGAAGGGTCCTGGAAACCAAAAGTGGAAAGAAGAGTAAGAGATGGTTGATGCCCAACTTGTGACCGCAGTTTTATTTCAAATTGGCCTCTTTAGTCATATGTGTAGCTGCTAAAAGAATTCATCATCCCTCGAGACGTAAAATGCCACAAAATTACATTGAGCAAAAAAAAAAATAAAACCCAATTGAAACAACGTGTCTAACAAAAGCGGATTTTTGTCAGTGGTCTGATCAAAGAGTAAGATCTTAATTCGAGCTTAGTTCTACCCACGAATAGAGAGTAAGATCTTAATTCGAGCTTAGTTCTACCCACGAATAGAGAGTAAGATCTTAATTCGAGCTTAGTTCTACCCACGAATAGAGAGTAAGATCTTAATTCGAGCTTAGTTCTACCCACGAATAGAGAGTAAGATCTTGATTCGAGCTTAGTTCTACCCACGAATAGAGAGTAAGATCTTAATTCGAGCTTAGTTCTACCCACGAATAGAGAGTAAGATCTTAATTCGAGCTTAGTTCTACCCACGAATAGAGAGTAAGATCTTGATTCGAGCTTAGTTCTACCCACGAATAGAGAGTAAGATCTTAATTCGAGCTTAGTTCTACCCACGAATAGAGAGTAAGATCTTAATTCGAGCTTAGTTCTACCCACGAATAGAGAGTTCTTTTTTTTCTTTAAGACTTGCTTTAAATGTAGCATGCTCAAAGATGCTACAGATTCTTAATAATGTTCAATCCTTTTTTAAAAGTATCTCCGATAGTCAAAATGTATATAAAAGAAGGAATGTCTTCGCGATGAACAAATGTAGGTATTAACTATCTAATAATTCGTATGGAAATCCTGGAAGATAAACTTACCTCTTGATGAGAGGACAGCCTCATCTTTCGCCTTCTGTTAACAGCTTCGTTCGACGCTCCTTCTTCCCGAGCACTTGATGTGCTCTCAACGGCCGCTGGGATATCTTCCTTGCTAGCTCGCCACGGGGTGAGCTTTGAAGGTAGGGGCGAGGTCGAGCCTGATCTCTGGTCCGATCTGACTGGGGAGGCTCTGTCTTCCATCAAGGAATCGTTCAGCAATTTCTGGGGGTTATTATTAGCAGATGTTGTGGCTTTCTCTCTTTCTATTATCTTTAGTCAAATTTGTTTAAATATTCAAATATATGTTACGTATTTTTTGTTATAAACTTGAACTTAAATACAGTATGCTGCCTCTGTGATAATAATTAGTATTCCAAGCATCTAAAGTGTTTCTTTAAAAAAAAAAGAGATTTTTTCAACGAAATATGTCAAAAAAAAGCATCAAGATGATTTCATCGTGTTCCTACATTTTGAGTTCTGGGTGTCCAGTGAAAGCAACAAGCCTCTAATTCATTTCTTTTATAATGGACTCTAATCGATCGTTCAAAGCAAGTTTTGTAGAGAATTCCCGACCATTTAAATTAACTTATGTATAGTTTCAATCATATAAATATGCACATTTGTTTAAAGGAGTGAAATGATATTAGAAGGCAACCAGTGTATACAGCATAAGATTGATTACCTTTGCTAAGTTGATCTGCCGCCTATGACCAGAGATAACCAGATAGCTCTGCTTGCCTTTCACGTCCATGGAAGACTCCAAGACGACCTTTGACCCAGAGTTCCGCGAGACCCTTTCGAGTCCAGCACCATTCTCTCCTAGATCATGTGAAGGAAGCAATGAATACGTTAATATTGTTCTAAACTTAATCAAAATATCGGAAGTAACCAGTTGGTAAAAGCAGTGCTGGCTTTGCCTCTAGACAACAAAACTATATCTTAGAACCCCCCCCCCCGCTTACTGGGGGGAGGGGAATTACAGAGATATTTTCAATCATTTTGAAGAAAGAAATAACAAAAGGGGGGGGGGGCCATACCTCTAGGAGCTTAAGGCCTTAGCAAGTATAAATCCAATCATGGATAAAAAAAAAATAGATGATCCTCTTTTTTTCCCAAAGAGTCCTCAAGGGAACTAATTCAACTTATACCACAACATCTGTCAAGTACGATTAATTTCCCTTGTTAAAGATACCAAACAAAATTATTAATTACCAATATTTAATTAACTAATTGCTTTTTTTTACATTGATTCTTGTGTTGTGAGGTAAAAGAAATAATTATAAAAATTTCAGTTTAATCCGAGAGTGGGTGTGGGAGAAATAACGTGTAGAAACCTTTTACCAGACAGACAGACAGACAAACATAGTGAGTTGATATCTGCTTTGTAAAAATGATAAACGCGAAAGAAACCAGTCACGATCTGCTTGAGGAAATGTCTGCTGAACATCTAGCTGTTTATAACTAAATCGATTGTGAGCTGTCAGTACCCTGAGAAACTCTAGATCTTGTACTATTGTGTTTGCTAGCTGAAGCCAATGGCACATGAAGGCAGAGCTGGGAGAAGTGATCATGAAAACTGAGGAGCACCCTAAGGAAAACAAAATGTCTTAAAGACTTGTTTCCTTACCTACAATCTTATCGAGCAAGTGATGAGGCACCGCTACCACTTCCTCTGTTGTAGGCTCCATCACGCTTTGGTGAACTCACACACACGCACGCACACTCTCTTTCCAAGAGGACTATGTCTGTGCTTGAGTCTGAGGACAAACAAATATTTTTTTAGAAAACAATTACACAGAATGAATGTTTCTTCCCTAACAAGCTCCACAGCAAACAATAACAGTGTAAATGTGTTACGGTCTTCTATAGACAGTTCTATCGTTCCAATGCAGTGTTTCTCAAACTGTATTCCGCGGAACCCTAGTGTTCCGCGAGGCCTGAATAGGTGTTCCTTGAACTACTGGAATAATTAACCACCACGGGAATAAGCCTCTTAAAAAAAAATAAGCAAAGTGTTCAGCTAAATACTCAGAATGTGCAAAGTGTTCAGCTAAATACTCAGTATGTGCAAAGTGTTCAGCTAAATACTCAGAATGTGCAAAGTGTTCAGCTAAATACTCAGAATGTGCAAAGTGTTCAGCTAAATACTCAGAATGTGCAAAGTGTTCAGCTAAATACTCAGAATGTGCAAAGTGTTCAGCTAAATACTCAGTATGTGCAAAGTGTTCAGCTAAATACTCAGAATGTGCAAAGTGTTCAGCTAAATACTCAGAATGTGCAAAGTGTTCAGCTAAATACTCAGTATGTGCAAAGTGTTCAGCTAAATACTCAGAATGTGCAAAGTGTTCAGTTAAATACTCAGTATGTGCAAAGTGTTCAGCTAAATACTCAGAATGTGCAAAGTGTTCAGCTAAATACTCAGAATGTGCAAAGTGTTCAGCTAAATACTCAGTATGTGCAAAGTGTTCAGCTAAATACTCAGAATGTGCAAAGTGTTCCGTCAAGGGAAAAGGTTTAGGAAAAGGTTTAGGCAAAGTCTTTTGACAAGAGTCATTCAGCACGTTAGGGTGTTGCCTTTAGCGCTAATTCATTCATCTTCTCAACGTGCAAGTATTCAAAAGTGAACATAAATGAAGATAAATGGAGGTTGGAGACAAAGAATAAGTACCAGGAGAAGTAGAAAATGCAGTTACAAATCGTTCAATGTGAATATACTTTGGTACGCTAATTACTCAATTTCAATGTTTTTATTTAACATAAATATTTCTATTTAAAAAAAAAAATTAAAGTAACTTAGATATTGTTATCAGCCTGTTCTTGGCCAAAGTCCGACTAACTATTAACGGTATTATTTTCAGTTACTGATTAAAGGAAACTTTGCTTAAGGATTATGTGTTATAAATTTTGGTTTGACTCTAACGCAAAGAATTGATCTATCATTACAAACAAAATTAGCCTATTTTTGTTATTGTTAGGCTACTGTTGCAGTTTGATTAAGATGTACTGTCGCAGACATGTGTGTTTAACTATTCCCTAATAGCTGCTCACATTGTAATTATGTTCTTGTTGTGATAACATTTTCCTATAAGATATCAAATTGTAGCCACTGCTAGAATTGTACGCAGTATCTTAAATAAGACCAATTTTTATGACGTGGCCCCTGTCTGTCTAGAACAGACACGTGGCAAGACTATTTGTAGTTTATAGCCAGCATGTTTAATCACAAGGATGCGAACGTGGTCGTTAAAAATAGAAAACGCTGTTTTGTTTTCCCAGAACATTCTAGGAGAGGCGCATTCTGTATTCTCTGAGAGTGAATCACTTAACTACACAAATAAAAAAAGCAAGTACAATGAAAATGTCGGGGCTCGTTATTGTTGTACTCATGAGACTGAAACAATTGTTAGGGCACACTGCCAGAGTTTCAACGCTGACAATGTCTTCAAGAGGTAGAAGCTTCTACTGTTACTCTGTAGGTCTGGAGCCATGATCTGGCATAGTAAGATGATGTTATAGGCTCTAGATATTACATTAGACGGAGCATATTATCACATGACAGAAGAATTGTCATTTATCAAGAGTTTTAGACTTGCGTTCGTCTTACAACATTAGCTAGAGTTGACCTAAATGCTCACTGCCATCCCTACAAGTACGGATGGATTTTTTAATTTTTTTTTACTGGCGAAAAAGTTTAAATGTAATTTGAATATAGAATGACAGAAATCTTAAAGATGTATCGTGAGTTATTAAAATAAATGTTAGGTCTAAGAAGATGCATCTCATGAATTTGTAACGCTCAGAAACATTATTATAACAAAACAAAAATAATAAAATAAACTAGAACAGAGAAATAATCTTAGAAATTGATTGATAATCTGCACTGTTTCATGTCTGGGTTATTTCTGGAATCTTCTATTTCTGAAGTGGTTGTTTAACGCAGTAGCCGCTCAATGAAGGTGTGCTAGCGAGAGGAGGGGGAGAGCAATATACCCCCCCCCCTTTTAATCGGGGATCTCATTTAATTCTATTTTAAAACTCAAAACACTTTTTTTAATCCTTAACTTTTTACTTACTTACGAGAATTACATTCTATCCCAAACCTCCCGCCGGACGACGGGTGATGGCAGCCGGCAGGGTTTGAACCCGGGACCTTAGAGATGACAAAACTACAATCCAGAGCGCATACCACACGATCAAGCAGCCATCCATTACTTTTAAGACACTACGGAATAGTATGTTAACTAGATACGTCATCGGCTATCTTTGAAACACCAATTCAAAAAAAAAAAAAACTTGTTATATATTTATTATTAGCTAGAGCCAACACTATAACGAAGTGCAAATGTATCTCAAACACAAATCCACCATTAGCAAGATGTGATTCGTTGCATCATAGGGGCCGCATAGCTTACACCGCAGAGAAAACAGAAAACAAAGCCTAAGGTTTTTTACACCAATGACCAAGGTGGATTGATTGCAATCAGAGGGCAGCATAAGAGAGAAACAAGCAAAGTGAAAAAATCTTTTTTAAAACACAAAGCTTATCTATGGGAAAGAGCTCCACATATACAGCTATATCTCTCATCAGAGTTTATTTCCCTTATTCGATATCAAACAAAATAATAAATCGTCAATAATTAATTGATTAATTAATTGGTCTATTTTTTTAAATGTTTTATGTTTTGTTACGGATGTGGGAGAAATAACGTGTACAATTATCTAAGGGGACAAAACCCTACATATAAGCCGTATCCGTAAATACTGAAGGATTAATTGCTCATGTTGGTAATAAAAAAATTATTTACCAGTAATTAATCGACTAATTGTTTAACTTTTTTTTACTCATGTGTTGAGTATGCTAATTGTGCAAAGTTTCAACTTGATCCGAGAATGGGTGTGGGAGAAATAACGTGGACACAAACGTTTGACCAGACAGATGGACAGACAGAGGAAGTTGATAGAATCTTTGTACAGAAAACAAACAACTCCCTCGGCAGAATTCAGAAGACATGATCAGAAGATGAGGAGGAAACGAAAGAATGCTATCCACGCGGCCAGTTAGCATTCCCGATGTTCTCAGGTGTAAATACCCTGAAGCAAACGTTTCAGGTGAGAGTCGATGACGTCATCGACCAAGGTCACAAGTCTTGTTCAGATAGGTGAACAGAGAAAAAGGAACCACAAAGACAACAAAGTATAATTAAGTATCTTATCTTACAAGTCACAGACGTTGCCTTGACAAGAGAAGATCATTTCGCCCTGCGAATCTGTTAGTCGTGCCTGTTCAATAGAGACTTGAACTCTAATGGTCATTGCTTTTTTCTGGCTGATTTAGGCAACCCGTTTCTTTAAGTTACATAAGAAGGATTTTAATGTATAACAAAGTAAAACAAAATATGAGGACAAATAAGTAGAATTAAGAAAATCAGAAATCTTTTACTCAGAAAGTTTAAATTTTTTGTTGCAATGATATGATTGGTTGTAATGATATGATTAGTTGCAATGATATAATTGTAATGATATGATTACTCTGATGTTGGATACACAGTTAGTCATTTAAATATTCTCAAACTTTAAGGTCTATAATATCTCCTTTTCGTAATCTTACCCCTCTTCTTTTGCACTCATACTTATACTCTTTCTCTCCCTCTCCCCTTCTGTCTCTCTTTCCCTCATTCTCTCTCTCTTTCTCTTTCCCTCACTCTATCCCCCTCTCCATTCCTCTCTCTCTCCCCCTCTCCATTTCCCTCTCTCTCCCCCTCTCCATTCACCTCTCTCTCCCTATCTCCATTCCTCTCTCTCTCCCTCTCCCCCTCTCCATTCCTCTCTCTCTCCCTCTCTCCCTCTCCATTCCCCTCTCCATTCCTCTCTCTCTCTCTCTCTCTCCATTCCCCTCTCTCTCCCCCTCTCCATTCCTCTCTCTCCCCCTCTCCATTCCTCTCTCTCTCTCCCCCCTCTCCATTCCTCTCTCTCTCTCCCTCTCCATTCCCCTCTCTCTCCCCCTCTCCATTCCTCTCTCTCTCTCTCTCCCCCTCTCCATTCCTCTCTCTCTCCCTCTCCCCCTCTGCATTCCCCTCTCTCTCCCCCTCTCCATTCCTCTCTCTCTTCCTCTCCCCCTCTTCATTCACCTCTCTCTCTCCCTCTTCATTCACCTCTCTCTCCCCCTCTCCATTCCCCTCTATCTCCCCCTCTCCATTCCTCTCTCTCTCCCCCTCTCCATTCACCTCTCTCTCCCCCTCTCCATTCACCTCTCTCTCCCCCTCTCCATTCACCTCTCTCTCCCTCTCCATTCCTCTCTCTCCCCCTCTCCATTCCTCTCTCTCCCCCTCTCCATTCACCTCTCTCTCCCCCTCTCCATTCACCTCTCTCTCCCTCTCCATTCCTCTCTCTCTCTCCCCCTCTCCATTCACCTCTCTCACTCCCCCTCTCCATTCCCCTCTCTCTCCCCCTCTCCATTCCCCTCTCTCTCCCCCTCTCCATTCACCTCTCTCTCCCTCTCCATTCCTCTCTCTCCCCCTCTCCATTCCTCTCTCTCTCCCCCTCTCCCCATCTCCATTCCTCTCTCTCACCTCCTCTCCCTCTCTCTCTGAATCACTCCATCTCTCCAAATTTCCAGTTTTTCTCTTCTTTTTCCTCGCCCACATTAGAATCAGGTTTTCCTTACGATCACGTCTCCGCCTCGTACCCAGCCTTCACCTGACCGTTGTAGTCTCTTCGGCTAAATGTCATGACGTCATAGGTTTTACACAAAGCAGCTGATTCCTGTATGTGCTGCAGACATTATGACCCCTGACCTTACATATCTATACGATATCATTAGTGGCACCTTGACTTTTAAGCCTTGCGTCATAACAATGGAGATCTAGGTTTGTGTTACTTCCTTTTGATTTTAGACCAGAGTTTCTCAAACTGTTCAGTTTAGACTCCGTAGTACTCAGTGGATTTCCTCCCCCGCGATCCCTTCATCATTTCCTTTCACTTCTACATTCAAACAAACCTCTTTTTTTGTTTTGATTTTGACAAAGTTTCTATCAACTCCGTCTGACTGCCTGGTACACATTTTGTACACGTTATTGCTCCCACTTCCCATTCTCGGGGATTAAGTTTGAACTATATGTCATCACTCACACTTCCTAAACAAATATGAATCATTCAAAACATTAACCAATTAACAAATTAAATAGTGATAATTATATGATTTTATGATATCAAGAAGGAAATAAATCTTGCACAATTGAGAGTTCTTCGCTTTGGAATTTTAAAACTATATATTTCTTTTCTTAAAATATTTATTGCTTGTTTTTAAAGCAGATATTTTCAATGTCCTTTAAAGTACCTCCAAATGATGCTACAATGAGTTACAATCCATAGAATTAGGATGGTCACACCCACATGTCCATTTTCCTTATGTATGTATGTAATAATATATATATATTATTAGTGCTTTTTTGAAAAAAAAAAATAGGCGCCGGTATTCAGTGATGGCCTAACTTTAACTAGTAATACATTAATAATAAACGTTCAAATGCAAGAAAACTAATAATATCCTCACTGCATTGAAGAAGGTGCCCAAGAGATTTAAACCTAGACTGGGTTTATAGGTTTACCCTTTAGCTGCCAGGTCGTGAAGGTATGCGCTTCGGGATGTCGTCACCATAAACCCGAGTTCTAGCCCTGCCCGCTGCCATAATGACCGGAACTTAGAAAACATTAGTTCCGACTAAGTTAAAGACGAAGCTGTGTTTTAAGATGGACAAATCAGATTGCAGCCACATGACTTTTAAACATAAATAACTTACTTTACCTGAACAAAGTTACCTTTTTACTTCAGCTGAACAATTTTACATCATTACTTCAGCTGAACAAATTTATCTTATTAGCCTACTTCAGCTGAACAATTTTACATTATTACTTCAGCTGAACAAATTTATCTTATTAGCCTACTTCAGCTGAACAAATTTACATTATTACTTCAGCTGAACAAATTTACATTATTACTTCAGCTGAACAAATTTACCTTATTACTTCAGCTGAACAAATTTTACTTTGTGACTTTAGGTGAAAAATTTACTTCATTGCTTTGGCTGAACAAATGTACTTTATTACTTTGACTGAACAAAGTTACTTCATTACTTTGGCTGAACAAAGTTTTGTTCAGTTGTTGATGAGAACGTCCTGTCTTGTGTGTAAATGTACGTATTCAGTTGCTCTATTTGAGGCACACTTTGGTTCAAGACTAAGAGACCCTCTGTGCCTTCATGTACCACTACATTTCACTCACTAACCTTTCAGGACCAAGACTCCAGATTTTCTTAATTAGCTGAACTGATTTCATCAGAAACATGTGTGTGTGTGTACGTGTGTGAACCAGGCGTTAGAGTGTGTGTTATTGATAACACGCAATACAAATGCATTATGAATAAAGTATTGGATGGTCTTTGCTGAGCGCTCACTTCGTAATAGCCAGTCACTTTCTTTTTCTCTCACTCTCCGCCTACCCCGCCCCCCCCCCACTTCTTCTCTCTTTATGAACCCAACGGATGAGTGGTCTGCTGACGAGAGAGAGAAGCCCTGAAGGTGGGCAAGGAAGTCAATTGGAGCCTGATGCAGAAGATGAGGGAGCTTTGCACGTAGAGTGTTACCAACCTGCCCCACAAGCATGTCCTCCAGACACGGCTGAGGATGATGACGTGTCTCACAATTTCCCCTCCTGTGGACCTCAAACCCGTCCCCTAAGTCCTTCTCCACAAAGCCCTACGAAAGAGCGTGCCACATGTTGCCAATTGTACAGTATTGGCAGTGATTTATTGAACATTAAAGTGTTGAGTTATTTTGGAATCCTGAGTTGTCGAGTTCTTGAAGTTGGTGGTGTCGTGTGGTGTCGTGTGGTGTCGTGTCGTGTGGTGTCGTGTGGTGTCGTGTCGTGTGGTGTCGTGTGGTGTCGTGTGGTGCAGTTTGCAGATAGCCTGCTTAGGGAGATTCGTTAGTCAGCATATTTAGCATATCACTTTTGAGATGGCAAATCAAGAGAAATGAATAAACAAATGGCTTATGGAAGAACTGTGTACATTCCAAGAAAAGAAGATAGAAGAATAGAATTATCTGTACTACAAAAGTGTCTATCTCTAAATCTATTTCATCGCCTAATAAGTGTTCTCATCAGTTAAATTGTTCATTCATAGCCTAATAATTGTTCTCATTGGCTAGAATGCTCTATCACGGCTTAATAAGTGTTCTCATTGGTTAGATTATTCTCTTAAACAGAAAACAAAAGGTCGTAGAATTTGTGTATTCACAAACATCGAATGAATTCATTTGATGAATTAAACAAACGCACTTGATGAGCATCTTAAACAGAATGAACATTTTACAAAACTCTTTTTTCACTGGAACGATTTGTGATGTTTTGATGTTTCAATCTAGTTATCTTGAAATATAATGTATAAAAAAACAACTGCATAGTTTTTTGTTTTGTTTTTTTATCCTATTGTAAAACAAAATTTATTTGAAATTCAATACAATGAGTGAGTTTAATTTTGTAACAGCAACAACAAGAACAAAATAACATTAATATTTGAATCTCATCCTTGTGGTGGCCACACATAATCTTTCCCTTTTAGTGTTAATTTTTTTAATTAGTATAATTTAGATTAATATTTTTGAAGTCAATACACAAAGTGTAAAGCCGCTCCCTACAAACATTCTTTGAAAGCCGGCCTCGTCCATCTTCCTCTCTGATGAGGTTGATTTAAATTTGTCTTTCCGGTTAGTCTAAGTACCGGTACACAAACATATATAATGCAACTATAAAACAAAAATGAACAATGGTACAAATAACATAAACGTATATAACATAATACAGTTTACACTGCAGGGTTAGTACCTGCTGTGTGTGTGTGTTAACTAAGTGTTGAATATCATAGCCCTCCCTCCCTGCCAACAACACCTAGCCAATTACTCACCTGTCTGAAATCGAAGTACAGATGAAGTGATCGTTTCCAGGAAAGATCAATTTCAACTTTAGACATCCTTTCTGAAAAACTCAAAAAAGGAAACACCAGTGTCCACAGGCGACCTTCACTTTTCTGTGATGGTCAGCCAAGAAGGACAGTTGCTGTGACCGTTTCCCTGCTGTGGGTGTGGCCCGTTGATATGTACGTGTAAATTGATATCCGTGGCCAAAGGAAGAAGTATGTAAAAGCTGAATTGTCCAGCACAGCAGGTGATCAATGTATGATTGGTGATCGTATTAGATCAAATACAATCTTTAGCGTGAGAATACAAAAATATTGCGACTATAATAAAGACTTAGTATGTAATCACTTTAAGATCGCAGAATACAATAAATTTGTTGGGCTTGGATAGCAGTGCCAGTGGATGCTGGAACCTCGCTCGGCGAAACACGTTGACGTAATGGGAACTCCGGGGAAAGGGCGGCCACTTTTCTTTCTGGCATTGTGAGCTCTGCTGCACGCGGCGTGTTTGGTGGCGCTGCAGAGAGTTGGCGAGAGTCGCCAGTGCAGAGGTGACGAGAGTAATGGGGGGTATTGTTGTCTAACGAGAGATGAGATTCTGAATGGAGTTAACGCTGTGAGTGGAGGCATGCCGATTTGTAGCTTCAACATACTCTCTGTATACCTGGCTCAGGTAATGAGGATTGGAAGGTGAGGGTGGGCACGAGGTCAAAGGTTGGTTGAGTAATAAGGTAAAAGGAGGGGAAAACTCAGGTAAGAAATACCAGAAAAGGTTGAGGTAGTTGAGGTAGTTGAGGTAGTTGAGGTAGAAATAAAGATTAAAAAAAAAAAGAAATCGGGGATATAAAAAAAATGCGAGGAAGAGAGGGGGGGGGTAAGGTGGGGCAAAAGTGTTCGATATTCTTGTCAAGGTGAAACAAAGGTCCTCTGACCTCCATTGTTCTAAGACGTGACTACGTTCGTCTGCGTGTCAGTTGTATTCGATCTTCTAATTTTTAGATTTATTTTCATATTTTTTTTGTTAATGAATACTTTTTTCAATGAGGGGAGGGTGGGTTGACGGTAAATAGAGAAAATAATGTGCTATGTTGAAAAACATTCTCTGATATCTGCATTTCTGTAGATGCGAATATGTGTAGGCCTTTATCTGTAAAACTGAAGATGTGCAGTCTATGTGTAGGACTATGTCGTAAAACTGAAGATGTGCAGTCTATGTTTAGACCTATGTCGTAAAACTGAAGATGTGCAGTCAATGTGTAGGCCTATGTCGTAAAACTGAAGATGTGCAGTCTATGTTTAGACCTATGTCGTAAAACTGAAGATGTGCAGTCTATGTGTAGGCCTATGTCATAAAACTGAAGATGTGCAGTCTATGTGTAGGCCTATGTCATAAAACTGAAGATGTGCAGTCTACGTGTAGGCCTATGTCGTAAAACTGAAGATGTGCAGTCTATGTGTAGGCCTTTATCTGTAAAACTGAAGATGTGCAGTATATGTGTAGGCCTATGTCGTAAAACTGAAGATGTGCAGTCTACGTGTAGGCCTATGTCGTAAAACTGAAGATGTGCAGTCTATGTGTAAGCCTATGTCGTAAAACTGAAGATGTGCAGTCTACGTGTAGGCCTATGTCGTAAAACTGAAGATGTGCAGTCTATGTGTAGGCCTATGTCATAAAACTGAAGATGTGCAGTCTATGTGTAGGCCTATGTCGTAAAACTGAAGATGTGCAGTCTACGTGTAGGCCTATGTCGTAAAACTGAAGATGTGCAGTCTATGTGTAGGCCTATGTCGTAAAACTGAAGATGTGCAGTCTATGTGTAGGCCTATGTCGTAAAACTGAAGATGTGCAGTCTACGTGTAGTCCTATGTCGTAAAACTGAAGATGTGCAGTCTACGTGTAGGCCTATGTCGTAAAACTGAAGATGTGCAGTCTATGTGTAGGCCTATGTCGTAAAACTGAAGATGTGCAGTCTATGTTTAGACCTATGTCGTAAAACTGAAGATGTGCAGTCAATGTGTAGGCCTATGTCGTAAAACTGAAGATGTGCAGTCTATGTTTAGACCTATGTCGTAAAACTGAAGATGTGCAGTCTATGTGTAGGCCTATGTCATAAAACTGAAGATGTGCAGTCTATGTGTAGGCCTATGTCATAAAACTGAAGATGTGCAGTCTACGTGTAGGCCTATGTCGTAAAACTGAAGATGTGCAGTCTATGTGTAGGCCTATGTCATAAAACTGAAGATGTGCAGTCTATGTGTAAGCCTATGTCGTAAAACTGAAGATGTGCAGTCTATGTGTAAGCCTATGTCGTAAAACTGAAGATGTGCAGTCTATGTGTAAGCCTATGTCATAAAACTGAAGATGTGCAGTCTATGTGTAGGCCTATGTCGTAAAACTGAAGATGTGCAGTCTATGTGTAGGCCTATGTCATAAAACTGAAGATGTGCAGTCTATGTGTAAGCCTATGTCGTAAAACTGAAGATGTGCAGTCTATGTTTAGACCTATGTCATAAAACTGAAGATGTGCAGTCTATGTGTAGGCCTATGTCATAAAACTGAAGATGTGCAGTCTATGTGTAAGCCTATGTCGTAAAACTGAAGATGTGCAGTCTATGTGTAGGCCTATGTCGTAAAACTGAAGATGTGCAGTCTATGTGTAAGCCTATGTCGTAAAACTGAAGATGTGCAGTCTATGTGTAAGCCTATGTCATAAAACTGAAGATGTGCAGTCTATGTGTAAGCCTATGTCGTAAAACTGAAGATGTGCAGTCTATGTTTAGACCTATGTCATAAAACTGAAGATGTGCAGTCTATGTGTAGGCCTATGTCGTAAAACTAAAAATGGGAAGTTACCTAAGTGTCTTTTTCCAAATATTCTAAATAAAAACAAAATAAATTAGTTACGACTAATTGGCTGAGCGGTAAAGCGCTTGACTTCCTAACTGGGATTTTTAATTTCGGGATTTTCGGGCGCCAGCCAGCTCTGACATTAGTTGGGGAAAGGTAAAGGCGGTTGGTCTTCTAATGGGTACCTGACATTAGTTGGGGAAAGGTCAAGGCGGTTGGTCGTCTAATGGGTACCTGACATTAGTTGGGGAAAGGTCAAGGCGGTTGGTCGTCTAATGGGTACCTGACATTAGTTGGGGAAAGGTCAAGGCGGTTGATCGTCTAATGGGTACCTGACATTAGTTGGGGAAAGGTCAAGGCTGTTGGTCGTCTAATGGGTACCTGACATTAGTTGGGGAAAGGTAAAGGCGGTTGGTCGTCTAATGAGTACCTGACATTAGTTGGGGAAAGGTAAAGGCGGTTGGTCGTCTAATGGGTACCTGACATTAGTTGGGGAAAGGTAAAGGCGGTTGGTCGTCTAATTGGTACCTGACATTAGTTGGGGAAAGGTCAAGGCGGTTGGTCGTCTAATGGGTACCTGACATTAGTTGGGGAAAGGTAAAGGCGGTTGGTCGTCTAATGAGTACCTGACATTAGTTGGGGAAAGGTAAAGGCGGTTGGTCGTCTAATGGGTACCTGACATTAGTTGGGGAAAGGTAAAGGCGGTTGGTCGTCTAATTGGTACCTGACATTAGTTGGGGAAAGGTCAAGGCGGTTGGTCGTCTAATGGGTACCTGACATTAGTTGGGGAAAGGTCAAGGCGGTTGGTCGTCTAATGGGTACCTGACATTAGTTGGGGAAAGGTCAAGGCTGTTGGTCGTCTAATGAGTACCTGACATTAGTTGGGGAAAGGTAAAGGCGGTTGGTCGTCTATTGGGTACCTGCCATTAGTTGGGGAAAGGTAAAGGCGGTTGGTCGTCTAATGGGTACCTGACATTAGTTGGTGAAAGGTAAAGGCGGTTGGTCGTCTAATGGGTACCTGACATTAGTTGGGGAAAGGTAAAGGCGGTTGGTCGTCTAATGGGTACCTGACATTAGTTGGGGAAAGGTAAAGGCGGTTGGTCGTCTAATGGGTACCTGACATTAGTTGGGGAAAGGTAAAGGCGGTTGGTCGTCTAATGGGTACCTGACATTAGTTGGGGAAAAGGTCAAGGCGGTTGGTCGTCTAATGGGTACCTGACATTAGTTGGGGAAAGGTAAAGGCGGTTGGTCGTCTAATGGGTACCTGACATTAGTTGGGGAAAGGTCAAGGCGGTTGGTCGTCTAATGGGTACCTGACATTAGTTGGGGAAAGGTAAAGGCGGTTGGTCGTCTAATGGGTACCTGACATTAGTTGGGGAAAGGTAAAGGCGGTTGGTCGTCTAATGGGTACCTGACATTAGTTGGGGAAAGGTCAAGGCGGTTGGTCGTCTAATGGGTACCTGACATTAGTTGGGGAAAGGTCAAGGCGGTTGGTCGTCTAATGGGTACCTGACATTAGTTGGGGAAAAGGTCAAAGCGGTTGGTCGTCTAAATGTACCTGACATTAGTTGGGGAAAGGTAAAGGCGGTTGGTCGTCTAATGGGTACCTGACATTAGTTGGGGAAAGGTCAAGGCGGTTGGTCGTCTAATGGGTACCTGACATTAGTTGGGGAAAGGTAAAGGCGGTCGGTCGTCTAATGGGTACCTGACATTAGTTGGGGAAAGGTCAAGGCGGTTGGTCGTCTAATGGGTACCTGACATAAGTTGGGGAAAGGTAAAGGCGGTTGGTCGTCTAATGGGTACCTGACATTAGTTGGGGAAAGGTAAAGGCGGTTGGTCGTCTAATGGGTACCTGACATTAGTTGGGGAAAAGGTCAAGGCGGTTGGTCGTCTAATGGGTACCTGACATTAGTTGGGGAAAGGTAAAGGCGGTTGGTCGTCTAATGGGTACCTGACATTAGTTGGGGAAAGGTCAAGGCGGTTGGTCGTCTAATGGGTACCTGACATTAGTTGGGGAAAGGTAAAGGCGGTTGGTCGTCTAATGGGTACCTGACATTAGTTGGGGAAAGGTAAAGGCGGTTGGTCGTCTAATGGGTACCTGACATTAGTTGGGGAAAGGTCAAGGCGGTTGGTCGTCTAATGGGTACCTGACATTAATTGGGCAAAGGTAAAGGCGGTTGGTCGTCTAATGGGTACCTGACATTAGTTGGGGAAAAGGTCAAGGCGGTTGGTCGTCTAATGGGTACCTGACATTAGTTGGGGAAAGGTAAAGGCGGTTGGTCGTCTAATGGGTACCTGACATTAGTTGGGGAAAGGTCAAGGCGGTTGGTCGTCTAATGGGTACCTGACATTAGTTGGGGAAAGGTAAAGGCGGTTGGTCGTCTAATGGGTACCTGACATTAGTTAGGGAAAGGTAAAGGCGGTTGGTCGTCTAATGGGTACCTGACATTAGTTGGGGAAAGGTAAAGGCGGTCGGTCGTCTAATGGGTACCTGACATTAGTTGGGGAAAGGTAAAGGCGGTTGGTCGTCTAATGGGTACCTGACATTAGTTGGGGAAAGGTAAAGGCGGTTGGTCGTCTAATGGGTACCTGACATTAGTTGGGGAAAGGTAAAGGCGGTTGGTCGTCTAATGGGTACCTGACATTAGTTAGGAAAAAGGTCAAGGCGGTTGGTCGTCTAATGGGTACCTGACATTAGTTGGGGAAAGGTAAAGGCGGTCGGTCGTCTAATGGGTACCTGACATTAGTTGGGGAAAGGTAAAGGCGGTCGGTCGTCTAATGGGTACCTGACATTAGTTGGGGAAAGGTCAAGGCGGTTGGTCGTCTAATGGGTACCTGACATAAGTTGGGGAAAGGTAAAGGCGGTTGGTCGTCTAATGGGTACCTGACATTAGTTGGGGAAAGGTAAAGGCGGTTGGTCGTCTAATGGGTACCTGACATTAGTTGGGGAAAGGTAAAGGCGGTTTGTCGTCTAATTGGTACCTGAACTTAGTTGGGGAAAGATCAAGGCGGTTGGTCTTCTAATGGGTACCTGACATTAGTTGGGGAAAGGTAAAGGCGGTTGGTCGTCTAATGGGTACCTGACATTAGTTGGGGAAAGGTAAAGGCGGTTGGTCGTCTAATGGGTACCTGACATTAGTTGGGGAAAGGTAAAGGCGGTCGGTCGTCTAATGGGTACCTGACATTAGTTGGGGAAAGGTCAAGGCGGTTGGTCGTCTAATGGGTACCTGACATTAGTTGGGGAAAGGTAAAGGCGGTTGGTCGTCTAATGGGTACCTGACATTAGTTGGGGAAAGGTTAAGGCGGTTGGTCTTCTAATGGGTACCTGACATTAGTTGGGGAAAGGTAAAGGCGGTTGGTCGTCTAATGGGTACCTGACATTAGTTGGGGAAAGTTTAAGGCGGTTGGTCGTCTAATGGGTACCTGACATTAGTTGGGGAAAGGTAAAGGCGGTTGGTCGTCTAATGGGTACCTGACATTAGTTGGGGAAAGGTCAAGGCGGTTGGTCGTCTAATGGGTACCTGACATTAGTTGGTGAAAGGTCAAGGCTGTTGGTCGTCTAATGGGTACCTGACATTAGTTGGGGAAAGCTAAAGGCGGTTGGTCGTCTAATGGGTACCTGACATTAGTTGGGGAAAGGTCAAGGCGGTTGGTCGTCTAATGGGTACCTGACATTAGTTGGTGAAAGGTCAAGGCGGTTGGTCGTCTAATGGGTACCTGACATTAGTTGGGGAAAGGTAAAGGCGGTTGGTCGTCTAATGGGTACCTGACATTAGTTGGGGAAAGGTAAAGGCGGTTGGTCGTCTAATGGGTACCTGACATTAGTTGGGGAAAGGTCAAGGCGGTTGGTCGTCTAATGGGTACCTGACATTAGTTGGGGAAAGGTAAAGGCGGTTGTTCGTCTAATGGGTACCTGACATTAGTTGGGGAAAGGTAAAGGCGGTTGGTCGTCTAATGGGTACCTGACATTAGTTGGGGAAAGGTAAAGGCGGTTGGTCGTCTAATGGGTACCTGACATTAGTTGGGGAAAGGTTAAGGCGGTTGGTCGTCTAATGGGTACCTGACATTAGTTGGGGAAAGGTCAAGGCGGTTGGTCGTCTAATGGTTACCTGACATTAGTTGGGGAAAGGTAAAGGCGGTTTGTCGTCTAATGGGTACCTGATATTAGTTGGGGAAAGGTAAAGGCGGTTGGTCGTCTAATGGGTACCTGACATTAGTTGGGGAAAGGTAAAGGCGGTTGGTCGTCTAATGGGTACCTGACATTAGTTGGGGAAAGGGAAAGGCGGTTGGTCGTCTAATGGGTACCTGACATTAGTTGGGGAAAGGTAAAGGCGGTTGGTCGTCTAATGGGTACCTGACATTAGTTGGGGAAAGGTAAAGGCGGTTGGTCGTCTAATGGGTACCTGACATTAGTTGGGGAAAGGTAAAGGCGGTTGGTCTTCTAATGGGTACCTGACATTAGTTGGGGAAAGGTAAAGGCGGTTGGTCTTCTAATATGTACCTGACATTAGTTAAGGAAAGGTAAAGGCGGTTGGTCGTCTAATGGGTACCTGACATTAGTTGGGGAAAGGTAAAGGCGGTTGGTCGTCTAATGGGTACCTAACATTAGTTGGGGAAATGTAAAGGCGGTTGGTCGTCCAATGGGTACCTGACATTAGTTGGGGAAAGGTAAAGGAGGTTGGTCGTCTAATGGGTACCTGACATTAGTTGGGGAAAGGTCAAGGCGGTTGGTCGTCTAATGGGTACCTGACATTAGTTGGGGAAAGGTAAAGGCGGTTGGTCGTCTAATGGGTACCTGACATTAGATGGGGAAAGGTCAAGGCGGTTGGTCGTCTAATGGGTACCTGACATTAGTTGGGGAAAGGTTAAGGCGGTTGGTCGTCTAATGGGTAACTGACATTAATTGGGGAAAGGTTAAGGCGGTTGGTCGTCTAATGGGTACCTGACATTAGTTGGGGAAAGGTCAAGGCGGTTGGTCTTCTAATGGGTACCTGACATTAGTTGGGGAAAGGTAAAGGAGGTTGGTCGTCTAATGGGTACCTGACATTAGTTGGGGAAAGGTCAAGGCGGTTGGTCGTCTAATGGGTACCTGACATTAGTTGGGGAAAGGTAAAGGCGGTTGGTCGTCTAATGGGTACCTGACATTAGTTGGGGAAAGGTCAAGGCAGTTGGTCGTCTATTGGGTACCTGACATTAGTTGGGGAAAGGTAAAGGCGGTTGGTCGTTTAATGGGTACCTGACATTAGTTGGGGAAAGGTTAAGGCGGTTGGTCGTCTAATGGGTACCTGACATTAGTTGGGGAAAGGTTAAGGCGGTTGGTCTTCTAATGGGTACCTGACATTAGTTGGGGAAAGGTAAAGGCGGTTGGTCGTCTAATGGGTACCTGACATTAGTTGGGGAAAGGTAAAGGCGGTCGGTCGTCTAATGGGTACCTGACATTAGTTGGGGAAAGGTAAAGGCGGTTGGTCGTCTAATGGGTACCTGACATTAGTTGGGGAAAGGTAAAGGCGGTTGGTCGTCTAATGGGTACCTGACATTAGTTGGGGAAAGGTAAAGGCGGTTGGTCGTCTAATGGGTACCTGACATTAGTTGGGGAAAGGTAAAGGCGGTTGGTCGTCTAATGGGTACCTGACATTAGTTGGGGAAAGGTAAAGGCGGTTGGTCGTCTAATGGGTACCTGACTTTAGTTGGGGAAAGGTCAAGGCGGTTGGTCGTCTAATGGGTACCTGACATTAGTTGGGGAAAGGTAAAGGCGGTTGGTCGTCTAATGGGTACCTGACATTAGTTGGGGAAAGGTAAAGGCGGTTGGTCGTCTAATGGGTACCTGACATTAGTTGGGGAAAGGTCAAGGCGGTTGGTCGTCTAATGGGTACCTGACATTAGTTGGGGAAAGGTCAAGGCGGTTGGTCGTCTAATGGGTACCTGACATTAGTTGGGGAAAGGTTAAGGCGGTTTGTCGTCTAATGGGTACCTGACATTAGTTGGGGAAAGGTTAAGGCGGTTGGTCGTCTAATGGGTACCTGACATTAGTTGGGGAAAGGTCAAGGCGGTTGGTCGTCTAATGGGTACCTGACATTAGTTGGGGAAAGGTAAAGGCGGTTGGTCATCTAATGGGTACATGACATTAGTTGGGGAAAGGTAAAGGCGGTTGGTCGTCTAATGGGTACCTGACATTAGTTGGGGAAAGGTAAAGGCGGTTGGTCGTCTAATTGGTACCTGACATTAGTTGGGGAAAGGTTAAGGCGGTTGGTCGTCTAATTGGTACCTGACATTAGTTGGGGAAAGGTAAAGGCGGTTGGTCGTCTAATGGGTACCTGACATCAGTTGGGGAAAGGTAAAGGCGGTTGGTCGTCTAATGGGTACCTGACATTAGTTGGGGAAATGTAAAGGCGGTTGGTCGTCTAATGGGTACCTGACATTAGTTGGGGAAAGGTAAAGGCGGTTGGTCGTCTAATTGGTACCTGACATTAGTTGGGGAAAGGTTAAGGCGGTTGGTCGTCTAATTGGTACCTGACATTAGTTGGGGAAAGGTAAAGGCGGTTGGTCGTCCAATGGGTACCTGACATTAGTTGGGGAAAGGTAAAGGCGGTTGGTCGTCTAATGGGTACCTGACATTAGTTGGGGAAAGGTAAAGGCGGTTGGTCGTCTAATCGGTACCTGAACTTAGTTGGGGAAAGGTAAAGGCGGTTGGTCGTCTAATGGGTACCTGACATTAGTTGGGGAAAGGTAAAGGCGGTTGGTCGTCTAATGGGTACCTGACATTAGTTGGGGAATGGTAAAGGCGGTTGGTCGTCTAATGGGTACCTGACATTAGTTGGGGAAAGGTCAAGGCGGTTGGTCGTCTAATGGGTACCTGACATTAGTTGGGGAAAGGTAAAGGCGGTTGGTCGTCTAATGGGTACCTGACATTAGTTGGGGAAAGGTTAAGGCGGTTGGTCTTCAAATGGGTACCTGACATTAGTTGGGGAAAGGTAAAGGCGGTTGGTCGTCTAATGAGTACCTGACATTAGTTGGGGAAAGGTAAAGGCGGTTGGTCGTCTAATGGGTACCTGACATTAGTTGGGGAAAGGTAAAGGCGGTTGGTCGTCTAATGGGTACCTGACATTAGTTGGGGAAAGGTAAAGGCGGTTGGTCGTCTAATGGGTACCTGACATTAGTTGGGGAAAGGTAAAGGCGGTTGGTCGTCTAATGAGTACCTGACATTAGTTGGGGAAAGGTAAAGGCGGTTGGTCGTCTAATGGGTACCTGACATTAGTTGGGGAAAGGTAAAGGCGGTTGGTCGTCTAATGGGTACCTGACATTAGTTGGGGAAAGGTAAAGGCGGTTGGTCGTCTAATGGGTACCTGACATTAGTTGGGGAAAGGTTAAGGCGGTTGGTCGTCTAATGGGTACCTGACATTAGTTGGGGAAAGGTAAAGGCGGTTGGTCGTCTAATGAGTACCTGACATTAGTTGGGGAAAGGTAAAGGCGGTTGGTCGTCTAATGGGTACCTGACATTAGTTGGGGAAAGGTAAAGGCGGTTGGTCGTCTAATGGGTACCTGACATTAGTTGGGGAAAGTTTAAGGCGGTTGGTCGTCTAATGGGTACCTGACATTAGTTGGGGAAAGGTAAAGGCGGTTGGTCGTCTAATGGGTACCTGACATTAGTTGGGGAAAGGTAAAGGCGGTTGGTCGTCTAATGGGTACCTGACATTAGTTGGGGAAAGGTAAAGGCGGTTGGTCTTCTAATGGGTACCTGACATTAGTTGGGGAAATGTAAAGGCGGTTGGTCGTCTAATGGGTACCTGACATTAGTTGGGGAAAGGTAAAGGCGGTTGGTCGTCTAATGGGTACCTGACATTAGTTGGGGAAAGGTCAAGGCGGTTGGTCGTCTAATGGGTACCTGACATTAGTTGGGAAAAGGTCAAGGCGGTTGGTCGTCTAATGGGTACCTGACATTAGTTGGGGAAAGTTTAAGGCGGTTGGTCGTCTAATGGGTACCTGACATTAGTTGGGGAAAGGTAAAGGCGGTTGGTCGTCTAATGGGTACCTGACATTAGTTGGGGAAAGGTCAAGGCGGTTGGTCGTCTAATGGGTACCTGACATTAGTTGGTGAAAGGTAAAGGCGGTTGGTCGTCTAATGGGTACCTGACATTAGTTGGGGAAAGGTAAAGGCGGTTGGTCGTCTAATGGGTACCTGACATTAGTTGGGGAAAGTTTAAGGCGGTTGGTCGTCTAATGGGTACCTGACATTAGTTGGGGAAAGGTAAAGGCGGTTGGTCGTCTAATGGGTACCTGACATTAGTTGGGGAAAGGTCAAGGCGGTTGGTCGTCTAATGGGTACCTGACATTAGTTGGTGAAAGGTCAAGGCTGTTGGTCGTCTAATGGGTACCTGACATTAGTTGGGGAAAGGTAAAGGCGGTTGGTCGTCTAATGGGTACCTGACATTAGTTGGGGAAAGGTCAAAGCGGTTGGTCGTCTAATGGGTACCTGACATTAGTTGGTGAAAGGTCAAGGCGGTTGGTCGTCTAATGGGTACCTGACATTAGTTGGGGAAAGGTAAAGGCGGTTGGTCGTCTAATGGGTACCTGACATTAGTTGGGGAAAGGTAAAGTCGGTTGGTCGTCTAATGGGTACCTGACATTAGTTGGGGAAAGGTAAAGGCGGTTGGTCGTCTAATGGGTACCTGACATTAGTTGGGGAAAGATAAAGGCGGTTGGTCGTCTAATGGGTACCTGACATTAGTTGGGGAAAGGTAAAGGCGGTTGGTCGTCTAATGGGTACCTGACATTAGTTGGGGAAAGGTAAAGGCGGTTTGTCGTCTAATGGGTACCTGATATTAGTTGGGGAAAGGTAAAGGCGGTTGGTCGTCTAATGGGTACCTGACATTAGTTGGGGAAAGGTAAAGGCGGTTGGTCGTCTAATGGGTACCTGACATTAGTTGGGGAAAGGTAAAGGCGGTTGGTCGTCTAATGGGTACCTGACATTAGTTGGGGAAAGGTAAAGGCGGTTGGTCGTCTAATGGGTACCTGACATTAGTTGGGGAAAGGTCAAGGCAGTTGGTCGTCTATTTGGTACCTGACATTAGTTGGGGAAAGGTAAAGGCGGTTGGTCGTCTAATGGGTACCTGACATTAGTTGGGGAAAGGTTAAGGCGGTTGGTCGTCTAATGGGTACCTGACATTAGTTGGGGAAAGGTTAAGGCGGTTGGTCTTCTAATGGGTACCTGACATTAGTTGGGGAAAGGTAAAGGCGGTTGGTCGTCTAATGGGTACCTGACATTAGTTGGGGAAAGGTAAAGGCGGTTGGTCGTCTAATGGGTACCTGACATTAGTTGGGGAAAGGTTAAGGCGGTTGGTCGTCTAATGGGTACCTGACATTAGTTGGGGAAAGGTAAAGGCGGTTGGTCGTCTAATGTGTACCTGACATTAGTTGGGGAAAGGTAAAGGCGGTTGGTCGTCTAATGGGTACCTAACATTAGTTGGGGAAATAAAAGGCGGTTGGTCGTCCAATGGGTACCTGACATTAGTTGGGGAAAGGTGAAGGTGGTTGGTCGTCTAATGGGTACCTGACATTAGATGGGGAAAGGTCAAGGCGGTTGGTCGTCTAATGGGTACCTGACATTAGTTGGGGAAAGGTAAAGGCGGTTGGTCGTCTAATGGGTACCTGACATTAATTGGGGAAAGGTTAAGGCGGTTGGTCGTCTAATGGGTACCTGACATTAGTTGGGGAAAGGTCAAGGCGCTTGGTCGTCTAATGGGTACCTGACATTAGTTGGGGAAAGGTAAAGGCGGTTGGTCGTCTAATGGGTACCTGACATTAGTTGGGGAAAGGTAAAGGCGGTTGGTCGTCTAATGGGTACCTGACATTAGTTGGGGAAAGGTAAAGGCGGTTGGTCGTCTAATGTGTACCTGACATTAGTTGGGGAAAGGTAAAGGCGGTTGGTCGTCTAATGGGTACCTGACATTAGTTGGGGAAAGGTAAAGGCGGTTGGTCGTCTAATGGGTACCTGACATTAGTTGGGGAAAGGTCAAGGCAGTTGGTCGTCTATTGGGTACCTGACATTAGTTGGGGAAAGGTAAAGGCGGTTGGTCGTCTAATGGGTACCTGACATTAGTTGGGGAAAGGTTAAGGCGGTTGGTCTTCTAATGGGTACCTGACATTAGTTGGGGAAAGGTAAAGGCGGTTGGTCGTCTAATGGGTACCTGACATTAGTTGGGGAAAGGTAAAGGCGGTTGGTCGTCTAATGGGTACCTGACATTAGTTGGGGAAAAGTAAAGGCGGTTGGTCGTCTAATGGGTACCTGACATTAGTTGGGGAAAGGTAAAGGCGGTTGGTCGTCTAATGGGTACCTGACATTAGTTGGGGAAAGGTAAAGGCGGTTGGTCGTCTAATGGGTACCTGACATTAGTTGGGGAAAGTTAAAGGCGGTTGGTCGTCCAATGGGTACCTGACATTAGTTGGGGAAAGGTAAAGGCGGTTGGTCGTCTAATGGGTACCTGACATTAGTTGGGGAAATGTAAAGGCGGTTGGTCGTCCAATGGGTACCTGACATTAGTTGGGGAAAGGTAAACGAGGTTGGTCGTCTAATGGGTACCTGACATTAGTTGGGGAAAGGTCAAGGCGGTTGGTCGTCTAATGAGTACCTGACATTAGTTGGGGAAAGGTTAAGGCGGTTGGTCGTCTAATGGGTACCTGACATTATTTGGGGAAAGGTCAAGGCGGTTGGTCGTCTAATGGGTACCTGACATTAGTTGGGGAAAGGTCAAGGCGGTTGGTCGTCTAATGGGTACCTGACATTAGTTGGGGAAAGGTCAAGGCGGTTGGTCGTCTAATGGGTACCTGACATTAGTTGGGGAAAGGTTAAGGCGGTTGGTCGTCTAATGGGTACCTGACATTAGTTGGGGAAAGGTTAAGGCGGTTGGTCGTCTAATGGGTACCTGACATTAGTTGGGGAAAGGTAAAGGCGGTTGGTCGTCTAATGGGTACCTGACATTAGTTGGGGAAAGTTTAAGGCGGTTGGTCGTCTAATGGGTACCTGACATTAGTTGGGGAAAGGTAAAGGCGGTTGGTCGTCTAATGGGTACCTGACATTAGTTGGGGAAAGGTAAAGGCGGTTGGTCGTCTAATGGGTACCTGACATTAGTTGGGGAAAGGTAAAGGCGGTTGGTCGTCTAATGGGTACCTGACATTAGTTGGGGAAAGGTAAAGGCGGTTGGTCGTCTAATGGGTACCTGACATTAGTTGGGGAAAGGTCAAGGCGGTTGGTCGTCTAATGGGTACCTGACATTAGTTGGGGAAAGGTAAAGGCGGTTGGTCGTCTAATGGGTACCTGACATTAGTTGGGGAAAGGTTAAGGCGGTTGGTCGTCTAATGGGTACCTGACATTAGTTGGGGAAAGGTAAAGGCGGTTGGTCGTCTAATGGGTACCTGACATTAGTTGGGGAAAGGTAAAGGCGGTTGGTCTTCTAATGGGTACCTGACATTAGTTGGGGAAAGGTCAAGGCGGTTGGTCGTCTAATGGGTACCTGACATTAGTTGGGGAAAGGTAAAGGCGGTTGGTCGTCTAATGGGTACCTGACATTAGTTGGGGAAAGGTCAAGGCGGTTGGTCGTCTAATGGGTACCTGACATTAGTTGGGGAAAGGTCAAGGCGGTTGGTCGTCTAATGGGTACCTGACATTAGTTGGGGAAAGTTTAAGGCGGTTGGTCGTCTAATGGGTACCTGACATTAGTTGGGGAAAGGTAAAGGCGGTTGGTCGTCTAATGGGTACCTGACATTAGTTGGGGAAAGGTCAAGGCGGTTGGTCGTCTAATGGGTACCTGACATTAGTTGGTGAAAGGTAAAGGCGGTTGGTCGTCTAATGGGTACCTGACATTAGTTGGGGAAAGGTAAAGGCGGTTGGTCGTCTAATGGGTACCTGACATTAGTTGGGGAAAGTTTAAGGCGGTTGGTCGTCTAATGGGTACCTGACATTAGTTGGGGAAAGGTAAAGGCGGTTGGTCGTCTAATGGGTACCTGACATTAGTTGGGGAAAGGTCAAGGCGGTTGGTCGTCTAATGGGTACCTGACATTAGTTGGTGAAAGGTCAAGGCTGTTGGTCGTCTAATGGGTACCTGACATTAGTTGGGGAAAGGTAAAGGCGGTTGGTCGTCTAATGGGTACCTGACATTAGTTGGGGAAAGGTCAAGGCGGTTGGTCGTCTAATGGGTACCTGACATTAGTTGGTGAAAGGTCAAGGCGGTTGGTCGTCTAATGGGTACCTGACATTAGTTGGGGAAAGGTAAAGGCGGTTGGTCGTCTAATGGGTACCTGACATTAGTTGGGGAAAGGTAAAGTCGGTTGGTTGTCTAATGGGTACCTGACATTAGTTGGGGAAAGGTAAAGGCGGTTGGTCGTCTAATGGGTACCTGACATTAGTTGGGGAAAGATAAAGGCGGTTGGTCGTCTAATGGGTACCTGACATTAGTTGGGGAAAGGTAAAGGCGGTTGGTCGTCTAATGGGTACCTGACATTAGTTGGGGAAAGGTCAAGGCGGTTGGTCGTCTAATGGGTACCTGACATTAGTTGGGGAAAGGTAAAGGCGGTTGGTCGTCTAATCGGTACCTGAACTTAGTTGGGGAAAGGTAAAGGCGGTTGGTCGTCTAATGGGTACCTGACATTAGTTGGGGAAAGGTAAAGGCGGTTGGTCGTCTAATGGGTACCTGACATTAGTTGGGGAAAGGTAAAGTCGGTTGGTTGTCTAATGGGTACCTGACATTAGTTGGGGAAAGGTAAAGGCGGTTGGTCGTCTAATGGGTACCTGACATTAGTTGGGGAAAGATAAAGGCGGTTGGTCGTCTAATGGGTACCTGACATTAGTTGGGGAAAGGTCAAGGCGGTTGGTCGTCTAATGGGTACCTGACATTAGTTGGGGAAAGGTAAAGGCGGTTGGTCGTCTAATGGGTACCTGACATTAGTTGGGGAAAGGTAAAGGCGGTTGGTCGTCTAATCGGTACCTGAACTTAGTTGGGGAAAGGTAAAGGCGGTTGGTCGTCTAATGGGTACCTGACATTAGTTGGGGAAAGGTAAAGGCGGTTGGTCGTCTAATGGGTACCTGACATTAGTTGGGGAATGGTAAAGGCGGTTGGTCGTCTAATGGGTACCTGACATTAGTTGGGGAAAGGTCAAGGCGGTTGGTCGTCTAATGGGTACCTGACATTAGTTGGGGAAAGGTAAAGGCGGTTGGTCGTCTAATGGGTACCTGACATTAGTTGGGGAAAGGTTAAGGCGGTTGGTCTTCAAATGGGTACCTGACATTAGTTGGGGAAAGGTAAAGGCGGTTGGTCGTCTAATGAGTACCTGACATTAGTTGGGGAAAGGTAAAGGCGGTTGGTCGTCTAATGGGTACCTGACATTAGTTGGGGAAAGGTAAAGGCGGTTGGTCGTCTAATGGGTACCTGACATTAGTTGGGGAAAGGTAAAGGCGGTTGGTCGTCTAATGGGTACCTGACATTAGTTGGGGAAAGGTAAAGGCGGTTGGTCGTCTAATGAGTACCTGACATTAGTTGGGGAAAGGTAAAGGCGGTTGGTCGTCTAATGGGTACCTGACATTAGTTGGGGAAAGGTAAAGGCGGTTGGTCGTCTAATGGGTACCTGACATTAGTTGGGGAAAGGTAAAGGCGGTTGGTCGTCTAATGGGTACCTGACATTAGTTGGGGAAAGGTTAAGGCGGTTGGTCGTCTAATGGGTACCTGACATTAGTTGGGGAAAGGTAAAGGCGGTTGGTCGTCTAATGAGTACCTGACATTAGTTGGGGAAAGGTAAAGGCGGTTGGTCGTCTAATGGGTACCTGACATTAGTTGGGGAAAGGTAAAGGCGGTTGGTCGTCTAATGGGTACCTGACATTAGTTGGGGAAAGTTTAAGGCGGTTGGTCGTCTAATGGGTACCTGACATTAGTTGGGGAAAGGTAAAGGCGGTTGGTCGTCTAATGGGTACCTGACATTAGTTGGGGAAAGGTAAAGGCGGTTGGTCGTCTAATGGGTACCTGACATTAGTTGGGGAAAGGTAAAGGCGGTTGGTCTTCTAATGGGTACCTGACATTAGTTGGGGAAATGTAAAGGCGGTTGGTCGTCTAATGGGTACCTGACATTAGTTGGGGAAAGGTAAAGGCGGTTGGTCGTCTAATGGGTACCTGACATTAGTTGGGGAAAGGTCAAGGCGGTTGGTCGTCTAATGGGTACCTGACATTAGTTGGGAAAAGGTCAAGGCGGTTGGTCGTCTAATGGGTACCTGACATTAGTTGGGGAAAGTTTAAGGCGGTTGGTCGTCTAATGGGTACCTGACATTAGTTGGGGAAAGGTAAAGGCGGTTGGTCGTCTAATGGGTACCTGACATTAGTTGGGGAAAGGTCAAGGCGGTTGGTCGTCTAATGGGTACCTGACATTAGTTGGTGAAAGGTAAAGGCGGTTGGTCGTCTAATGGGTACCTGACATTAGTTGGGGAAAGGTAAAGGCGGTTGGTCGTCTAATGGGTACCTGACATTAGTTGGGGAAAGTTTAAGGCGGTTGGTCGTCTAATGGGTACCTGACATTAGTTGGGGAAAGTTAAAGGCGGTTGGTCGTCTAATGGGTACCTGACATTAGTTGGGGAAAGGTCAAGGCGGTTGGTCGTCTAATGGGTACCTGACATTAGTTGGTGAAAGGTCAAGGCTGTTGGTCGTCTAATGGGTACCTGACATTAGTTGGGGAAAGGTAAAGGCGGTTGGTCGTCTAATGGGTACCTGACATTAGTTGGGGAAAGGTCAAAGCGGTTGGTCGTCTAATGGGTACCTGACATTAGTTGGTGAAAGGTCAAGGCGGTTGGTCGTCTAATGGGTACCTGACATTAGTTGGGGAAAGGTAAAGGCGGTTGGTCGTCTAATGGGTACCTGACATTAGTTGGGGAAAGGTAAAGTCGGTTGGTCGTCTAATGGGTACCTGACATTAGTTGGGGAAAGGTAAAGGCGGTTGGTCGTCTAATGGGTACCTGACATTAGTTGGGGAAAGATAAAGGCGGTTGGTCGTCTAATGGGTACCTGACATTAGTTGGGGAAAGGTAAAGGCGGTTGGTCGTCTAATGGGTACCTGACATTAGTTGGGGAAAGGTAAAGGCGGTTTGTCGTCTAATGGGTACCTGATATTAGTTGGGGAAAGGTAAAGGCGGTTGGTCGTCTAATGGGTACCTGACATTAGTTGGGGAAAGGTAAAGGCGGTTGGTCGTCTAATGGGTACCTGACATTAGTTGGGGAAAGGTAAAGGCGGTTGGTCGTCTAATGGGTACCTGACATTAGTTGGGGAAAGGTAAAGGCGGTTGGTCGTCTAATGGGTACCTGACATTAGTTGGGGAAAGGTCAAGGCAGTTGGTCGTCTATTTGGTACCTGACATTAGTTGGGGAAAGGTAAAGGCGGTTGGTCGTCTAATGGGTACCTGACATTAGTTGGGGAAAGGTTAAGGCGGTTGGTCGTCTAATGGGTACCTGACATTAGTTGGGGAAAGGTTAAGGCGGTTGGTCTTCTAATGGGTACCTGACATTAGTTGGGGAAAGGTAAAGGCGGTTGGTCGTCTAATGGGTACCTGACATTAGTTGGGGAAAGGTAAAGGCGGTTGGTCGTCTAATGGGTACCTGACATTAGTTGGGGAAAGGTTAAGGCGGTTGGTCGTCTAATGGGTACCTGACATTAGTTGGGGAAAGGTAAAGGCGGTTGGTCGTCTAATGTGTACCTGACATTAGTTGGGGAAAGGTAAAGGCGGTTGGTCGTCTAATGGGTACCTAACATTAGTTGGGGAAATAAAAGGCGGTTGGTCGTCCAATGGGTACCTGACATTAGTTGGGGAAAGGTGAAGGTGGTTGGTCGTCTAATGGGTACCTGACATTAGATGGGGAAAGGTCAAGGCGGTTGGTCGTCTAATGGGTACCTGACATTAGTTGGGGAAAGGTAAAGGCGGTTGGTCGTCTAATGGGTACCTGACATTAATTGGGGAAAGGTTAAGGCGGTTGGTCGTCTAATGGGTACCTGACATTAGTTGGGGAAAGGTCAAGGCGCTTGGTCGTCTAATGGGTACCTGACATTAGTTGGGGAAAGGTAAAGGCGGTTGGTCGTCTAATGGGTACCTGACATTAGTTGGGGAAAGGTAAAGGCGGTTGGTCGTCTAATGGGTACCTGACATTAGTTGGGGAAAGGTAAAGGCGGTTGGTCGTCTAATGTGTACCTGACATTAGTTGGGGAAAGGTAAAGGCGGTTGGTCGTCTAATGGGTACCTGACATTAGTTGGGGAAAGGTAAAGGCGGTTGGTCGTCTAATGGGTACCTGACATTAGTTGGGGAAAGGTCAAGGCAGTTGGTCGTCTATTGGGTACCTGACATTAGTTGGGGAAAGGTAAAGGCGGTTGGTCGTCTAATGGGTACCTGACATTAGTTGGGGAAAGGTTAAGGCGGTTGGTCTTCTAATGGGTACCTGACATTAGTTGGGGAAAGGTAAAGGCGGTTGGTCGTCTAATGGGTACCTGACATTAGTTGGGGAAAGGTAAAGGCGGTTGGTCGTCTAATGGGTACCTGACATTAGTTGGGGAAAAGTAAAGGCGGTTGGTCGTCTAATGGGTACCTGACATTAGTTGGGGAAAGGTAAAGGCGGTTGGTCGTCTAATGGGTACCTGACATTAGTTGGGGAAAGGTAAAGGCGGTTGGTCGTCTAATGGGTACCTGACATTAGTTGGGGAAAGTTAAAGGCGGTTGGTCGTCCAATGGGTACCTGACATTAGTTGGGGAAAGGTAAAGGCGGTTGGTCGTCTAATGGGTACCTGACATTAGTTGGGGAAATGTAAAGGCGGTTGGTCGTCCAATGGGTACCTGACATTAGTTGGGGAAAGGTAAACGAGGTTGGTCGTCTAATGGGTACCTGACATTAGTTGGGGAAAGGTCAAGGCGGTTGGTCGTCTAATGAGTACCTGACATTAGTTGGGGAAAGGTTAAGGCGGTTGGTCGTCTAATGGGTACCTGACATTATTTGGGGAAAGGTCAAGGCGGTTGGTCGTCTAATGGGTACCTGACATTAGTTGGGGAAAGGTCAAGGCGGTTGGTCGTCTAATGGGTACCTGACATTAGTTGGGGAAAGGTCAAGGCGGTTGGTCGTCTAATGGGTACCTGACATTAGTTGGGGAAAGGTTAAGGCGGTTGGTCGTCTAATGGGTACCTGACATTAGTTGGGGAAAGGTTAAGGCGGTTGGTCGTCTAATGGGTACCTGACATTAGTTGGGGAAAGGTAAAGGCGGTTGGTCGTCTAATGGGTACCTGACATTAGTTGGGGAAAGTTTAAGGCGGTTGGTCGTCTAATGGGTACCTGACATTAGTTGGGGAAAGGTAAAGGCGGTTGGTCGTCTAATGGGTACCTGACATTAGTTGGGGAAAGGTAAAGGCGGTTGGTCGTCTAATGGGTACCTGACATTAGTTGGGGAAAGGTAAAGGCGGTTGGTCGTCTAATGGGTACCTGACATTAGTTGGGGAAAGGTAAAGGCGGTTGGTCGTCTAATGGGTACCTGACATTAGTTGGGGAAAGGTCAAGGCGGTTGGTCGTCTAATGGGTACCTGACATTAGTTGGGGAAAGGTAAAGGCGGTTGGTCGTCTAATGGGTACCTGACATTAGTTGGGGAAAGGTTAAGGCGGTTGGTCGTCTAATGGGTACCTGACATTAGTTGGGGAAAGGTAAAGGCGGTTGGTCGTCTAATGGGTACCTGACATTAGTTGGGGAAAGGTAAAGGCGGTTGGTCTTCTAATGGGTACCTGACATTAGTTGGGGAAAGGTCAAGGCGGTTGGTCGTCTAATGGGTACCTGACATTAGTTGGGGAAAGGTAAAGGCGGTTGGTCGTCTAATGGGTACCTGACATTAGTTGGGGAAAGGTCAAGGCGGTTGGTCGTCTAATGGGTACCTGACATTAGTTGGGGAAAGGTCAAGGCGGTTGGTCGTCTAATGGGTACCTGACATTAGTTGGGGAAAGTTTAAGGCGGTTGGTCGTCTAATGGGTACCTGACATTAGTTGGGGAAAGGTAAAGGCGGTTGGTCGTCTAATGGGTACCTGACATTAGTTGGGGAAAGGTCAAGGCGGTTGGTCGTCTAATGGGTACCTGACATTAGTTGGTGAAAGGTAAAGGCGGTTGGTCGTCTAATGGGTACCTGACATTAGTTGGGGAAAGGTAAAGGCGGTTGGTCGTCTAATGGGTACCTGACATTAGTTGGGGAAAGTTTAAGGCGGTTGGTCGTCTAATGGGTACCTGACATTAGTTGGGGAAAGGTAAAGGCGGTTGGTCGTCTAATGGGTACCTGACATTAGTTGGGGAAAGGTCAAGGCGGTTGGTCGTCTAATGGGTACCTGACATTAGTTGGTGAAAGGTCAAGGCTGTTGGTCGTCTAATGGGTACCTGACATTAGTTGGGGAAAGGTAAAGGCGGTTGGTCGTCTAATGGGTACCTGACATTAGTTGGGGAAAGGTCAAGGCGGTTGGTCGTCTAATGGGTACCTGACATTAGTTGGTGAAAGGTCAAGGCGGTTGGTCGTCTAATGGGTACCTGACATTAGTTGGGGAAAGGTAAAGGCGGTTGGTCGTCTAATGGGTACCTGACATTAGTTGGGGAAAGGTAAAGTCGGTTGGTTGTCTAATGGGTACCTGACATTAGTTGGGGAAAGGTAAAGGCGGTTGGTCGTCTAATGGGTACCTGACATTAGTTGGGGAAAGATAAAGGCGGTTGGTCGTCTAATGGGTACCTGACATTAGTTGGGGAAAGGTCAAGGCGGTTGGTCGTCTAATGGGTACCTGACATTAGTTGGGGAAAGGTAAAGGCGGTTGGTCGTCTAATGGGTACCTGACATTAGTTGGGGAAAGGTCAAGGCGGTTGGTCGTCTAATGGGTACCTGACATTAGTTGGGGAAAGGTAAAGGCGGTTGGTCGTCTAATGGGTACCTGACATTAGTTGGGGAAAGGTAAAGGCGGTTGGTCGTCTAATGGGTACCTGATATTAGTTGGGGAAAGGTAAAGGCGGTTGGTCGTCTAATGGGTACCTGACATTAGTTGGGGAAAGGTCAAGGCGGTTGGTCGTCTAATGGGTACCTGACATTAGTTGGGGAAAGGTAAAGGCGGTTGGTCTTCTAATGGGTACCTGACATTAGTTGGGGAAAGGTAAAGGCGGTTGGTCTTCTAATATGTACCTGACATTAGTTGGGGAAAGGTAAAGGCGGTTGGTCGTCTAATGGGTACCTGACATTAGTTGGGGAAAGGTAAAGGCGGTTGGTCGTCTAATGGGTACCTGACATTAGTTGGAAAAAGGTAAAGGCGGTTGGTCGTCTAATGGGTACCTGACATTAGTTGGGGAAAGGTAAAGGCGGTTGGTCGTCTAATGGGTACCTAACATTAGTTGGGGAAATGTAAAGGCGGTTGGTCGTCCAATGGGTACCTGACATTAGTTGGGGAAAGGTCAAGGCGGTTGGTCGTCTAATGGGTACCTGACATTAGATGGGGAAAGGTCAAGGCGGTTGGTCGTCTAATGGGTACCTGACATTAGTTGGGGAAAGGTAAAGGCGGTTGGTCGTCTAATGGGTACCTGACATTAATTGGGGAAAGGTTAAGGCGGTTGGTCGTCTAATGGGTACCTGACATTAGTTGGGGAAAGGTCAAGGCGGTTGGTCGTCTAATGGGTACCTGACATTAGTTGGGGAAAGGTAAAGGCGGTTGGTCGTCTAATGGGTACCTGACATTAGTTGGGGAAAGGTAAAGGCGGTTGGTCGTCTAATGGGTACCTGACATTAGTTGGGGAAAGGTAAAGGCGGTTGGTCGTCTAATGGGTACCTGACATTAGTTGGGGAAAGGTTAAGGCGGTTGGTCTTCTAATGGGTACCTGACATTAGTTGGGGAAAGGTAAAGGCGGTTGGTCGTCTAATGGGTACCTGACATTAGTTGGGGAAAGGTAAAGGCGGTTGGTCGTCTAATGGGTACCTGACATTAGTTGGGGAAAAGTAAAGGCGGTTGGTCGTCTAATGGGTACCTGACATTAGTTGGGGAAAGGTAAAGGCGGTTGGTCGTCTAATGGGTACCTGACATTAGTTGGGGAAAGGTAAAGGCGGTTGGTCGTCTAATGGGTACCTGACATTAGTTGGGGAAAGTTAAAGGCGGTTGGTCGTCTAATGGGTACCTGACATTAGTTGGGGAAAGGTAAAGGCGGTTGGTCGTCTAATGGGTACCTGACATTAGTTGGGGAAATGTAAAGGCGGTTGGTCGTCCAATGGGTACCTGACATTAGTTGGGGAAAGGTAAACGAGGTTGGTCGTCTAATGGGTACCTGACATTAGTTGGGGAAAGGGAAAGGCGGTTGGTCGTCTAATGGGTACCTGACATTAGTTGGGGAAAGGTAAAGGCGGTTGGTCGTCTAATGGCTATCTGACATTAATTGGGGAAAGGTAAAGGCGGTTGGTCGTCTAATGGGTACCTGACATTAGTTGGGGAAAGGTTAAAGCGGTTGGTCGTCTAATGGGTACCTGACATTAGTTGGGGAAAGGTAAAGGCGGTTGGTCGTCTAATGGGTACCTGACATTAGTTGGGGAAAGGTCAAGGCGGTTGGTCGTCTAATGGGTACCTGACATTAGTTGGGGAAAGGTAAAGGCGGTTGGTCGTCTAATGGGTACCTGACATTAGTTGGGGAAAGGTAAAGGCGGTTGGTCGTCTATTGGGTACCTGACATTAGTTGGGGAAAGGTAAAGACGGTTGGTCGTCTAATGGGTACCTGACATTAGTTGGGGAAAGGTAAAGGCGGTTGGTCGTCTAATGGGTACCTGACATTAGTTGGGGAAAGGTAAAGTCGGTTGGTCGTCTAATGGGTACCTGACATTAGTTGGGGAAAGGTAAAGGCGGTTGGTCGTCTAATGGGTACCTGACATTAGTTGGGGAAAGATAAAGGCGGTTGGTCGTCTAATGGGTACCTGACATTAGTTGGGGAAAGGTAAAGGCGGTTGGTCGTCTAATGGGTACCTGACATTAGTTGGGGAAAGGTAAAGGCGGTTTGTCGTCTAATGGGTACCTGATATTAGTTGGGGAAAGGTAAAGGCGGTTGGTCGTCTAATGGGTACCTGACATTAGTTGGGGAAAGGTCAAGGCGGTTGGTCGTCTAATGGGTACCTGACATTAGTTGGGGAAAGGTAAAGGCGGTTGGTCGTCTAATGGGTACCTGACATTAGTTGGGGAAAGGTAAAGGCGGTTTGTCGTCTAATGGGTACCTGATATTAGTTGGGGAAAGGTAAAGGCGGTTGGTCGTCTAATGGGTACCTGACATTAGTTGGGGAAAGGTCAAGGCGGTTGGTCGTCTAATGGGTACCTGACATTAGTTGGGGAAAGGTAAAGGCGGTTGGTCTTCTAATGGGTACCTGACATTAGTTGGGGAAAGGTAAAGGCGGTTGGTCTTCTAATATGTACCTGACATTAGTTGGGGAAAGGTAAAGGCGGTTGGTCGTCTAATGGGTACCTGACATTAGTTGGGGAAAGGTAAAGGCGGTTGGTCGTCTAATGGGTACCTGACATTAGTTGGGGAAAGGTAAAGGCGGTTGGTCGTCTAATGGGTACCTGACATTAGTTGGGGAAATGTAAAGGCGGTTGGTCGTCCAATGGGTACCTGACATTAGTTGGGGAAAGGTCAAGGCGGTTGGTCGTCTAATGGGTACCTGACATTAGATGGGGAAAGGTCAAGGCGGTTGGTCGTCTAATGGGTACCTGACATTAATTGGGGAAAGGTTAAGGCGGTTGGTCGTCTAATGGGTACCTGACATTAGTTGGGGAAAGGTCAAGGCGGTTGGTCGTCTAATGGGTACCTGACATTAGTTGGGGAAAGGTAAAGGCGGTTGGTCGTCTAATGGGTACCTGACATTAGTTGGGGAAAGGTAAAGGCGGTTGGTCGTCTAATGGGTACCTGACATTAGTTGGGGAAAGGTAAAGGCGGTTGGTCGTCTAATGGGTACCTGACATTAGTTGGGGAAAGGTAAAGGCGGTTGGTCGTCTAATGGGTACCTGACATTAGTTGGGGAAAGGTAAAGGCGGTTGGTCGTCTAATGGGTACCTGACATTAGTTGGGGAAAGGTAAAGGCGGTTGGTCGTCTAATGGGTACCTGACATTAGTTGGGGAAAGGTCAAGGCAGTTGGTCGTCTATTGGGTACCTGACATTAGTTGGGGAAAGGTAAAGGCGGTTGGTCGTCTAATGGGTACCTGACATTAGTTGGGGAAAGGTTAAGGCGGTTGGTCGTCTAATGGGTACCTGACATTAGTTGGGGAAAGGTTAAGGCGGTTGGTCTTCTAATGGGTACCTGACATTAGTTGGGGAAAGGTAAAGGCGGTTGGTCGTCTAATGGGTACATGACATTAGTTGGGGAAAGGTAAAGGCGGTTGGTCGTCTAATGGGTACCTGACATTAGTTGGGGAAAAGTAAAGGCGGTTGGTCGTCTAATGGGTACCTGACATTAGTTGGGGAAAGGTAAAGGCGGTTAGTCGTCTAATGGGTACCTGACATTAGTTGGGGAAAGGTAAAGGCGGTTGGTCGTCTAATGGGTACCTGACATTAGTTGGGGAAAGTTAAAGGCGGTTGGTCGTCTAATGGGTACCTGACATTAGTTGGGGAAAGGTAAAGGCGGTTGGTCGTCTAATGGGTACCTGACATTAGTTGGGGAAATGTAAAGGCGGTTGGTCGTCCAATGGGTACCTGACATTAGTTGGGGAAAGGTAAAGGAGGTTGGTCGTCTAATGGGTACCTGACATTAGTTGGGGAAAGGTTAAGGCGGTTGGTCGTCTAATGGGTACCTGACATTAGTTGGGGAAAGGTTAAGGCGGTTGATCTTCTAATGGGTACCTGACATTAGTTGGGGAAAGGTCAAGGCGGTTGGTCGTCTAATGGGTACCTGACATTAGTTGGGGAAAGGTAAAGGCGGTTGGTCGTCTAATGGGTACCTGACTTTAGTTGGGGAAAGGTCAAGGCGGTTGGTCGTCTAATGGGTACCTGACATTAGTTGGGGAAAGGTAAAGGCGGTTGGTCGTCTAATGGGTACCTGACATTAGTTGGGGAAAGGTAAAGGCGGTTGGTCGTCTAATGGGTACCTGACATTAGTTGGGGAAAGGTTAAGGCGGTTGGTCGTCTAATGGGTACCTGACATAAGTTGGGGAAAGTTAAAGGCGGTTGGTCGTCTAATGAGTACCTGATATTAGTTGGGGAAAGGTAAAGGCGGTTGGTCGTCTAATGGGTACCTGACATTAGTTGGGGAAAGGTCAAGGCGGTTGGTCGTCTAATGGGTACCTGACATTAGTTGGGGAAAGGTAAAGGCGGTTGGTCGTCTAATGAGTACCTGACATTAGTTGGGGAAAGGTAAAGGCGGTTGGTCGTCTAATGGGTACCTGACATTAGTTGGGGAAAGGTTAAGGCGGTTGGTCGTCTAATGGGTACCTGACATTAGTTGGGGAAAGGTTAAGGCGGTTGGTCTTCTAATGGGTACCTGACATTAGTTGGGGAAAGGTAAAGGCGGTTGGTCGTCTAATGGGTACCTGACATTAGTTGGGGAAAGGTAAAGGCGGTTGGTCGTCTAATGGGTACCTGACATTAGTTGGGGAAAGGTCAAGGCAGTTGGTCGTCTATTGGGTACCTGACATTAGTTGGGGAAAGGTAAAGGCGGTTGGTCGTCTAATGGGTACCTGACATTAGTTGGGGAAAGGTTAAGGCGGTTGGTCGTCTAATGGGTACCTGACATTAGTTGGGGAAAGGTTAAGGCGGTTGGTCTTCTAATGGGTACCTGACATTAGTTGGGGAAAGGTAAAGGCGGTTGGTCGTCTAATGGGTACCTGACATTAGTTGGGGAAAGGTAAAGGCGGTTGGTCGTCTAATGGGTACCTGACATTAGTTGGGGAAAGGTAAAGGCGGTTGGTCGTCTAATGGGTACCTGACATTAGTTGGGGAAAGGTTAAGGCGGTTGGTCGTCTAATGGGTACCTGACATAAGTTGGGGAAAGTTAAAGGCGGTTGGTCGTCTAATGAGTACCTGATATTAGTTGGGGAAAGGTAAAGGCGGTTGGTCGTGTAATGGGTACCTGACATTAGTTGGGGAAAGGTCAAGGCGGTTGGTCGTCTAATGGGTACCTGACATTAGTTGGGGAAAGGTAAAGGCGGTTGGTCGTCTAATGAGTACCTGACATTAGTTGGGGAAAGGTAAAGGCGGTTGGTCGTCTAATGGGTACCTGACATTAGTTGGGGAAAGGTTAAGGCGGTTGGTCGTCTAATGGGTACCTGACATTAGTTGGGGAAAGGTTAAGGCGGTTGGTCTTCTAATGGGTACCTGACATTAGTTGGGGAAAGGTAAAGGCGGTTGGTCGTCTAATGGGTACCTGACATTAGTTGGGGAAAGGTAAAGGCGGTTGGTCGTCTAATGGGTACCTGACATTAGTTGGGGAAAGGTCAAGGCAGTTGGTCGTCTATTGGGTACCTGACATTAGTTGGGGAAAGGTAAAGGCGGTTGGTCGTCTAATGGGTACCTGACATTAGTTGGGGAAAGGTTAAGGCGGTTGGTCGTCTAATGGGTACCTGACATTAGTTGGGGAAAGGTTAAGGCGGTTGGTCTTCTAATGGGTACCTGACATTAGTTGGGGAAAGGTAAAGGCGGTTGGTCGTCTAATGGGTACCTGACATTAGTTGGGGAAAGGTAAAGGCGGTTGGTCGTCTAATGGGTACCTGACATTAGTTGGGGAAAGGTAAAGGCGGTTGGTCGTCTAATGGGTACCTGACATTAGTTGGGGAAATGTAAAGGCGGTTGGTCGTCCAATGGGTAACTGACATTAATTGGGGAAAGGTAAACGAGGTTGGTCGTCTAATGGGTACCTGACATTAGTTGGGGAAAGGTCAAGGCGGTTGGTCGTCTAATGAGTACCTGACATTAGTTGGGGAAAGGTAAAGGCGGTTGGTCGTCTAATGGGTACCTGACATTAGTTGGGGAAAGGTTAAGGCGGTTGATCTTCTAATGGGTACCTGACATTAGTTGGGGAAAGGTCAAGGCGGTTGGTCGTCTAATGGGTACCTGACATTAGTTGGGGAAAGGTAAAGGCGGTTGGTCGTCTAATGGGTACCTGACATTAGTTGGGGAAAGGTAAAGGCGGTTGGTCGTCTAATGGGTACCTGACATTAGTTGGGGAAAGGTTAAGGCGGTTGGTCGTCTAATGGGTACCTGACATAAGTTGGGGAAAGTTAAAGGCGGTTGGTCGTCTAATGAGTACCTGATATTAGTTGGGGAAAGGTAAAGGCGGTGGGTCGTCTAATGGGTACCTGACATTAGTTGGGGAAAGGTCAAGGCGGTTGGTCGTCTAATGGGTACCTGACATTAGTTGGGGAAAGGTAAAGGCGGTTGGTCGTCTAATGAGTACCTGACATTAGTTGGGGAAAGGTAAAGGCGGTTGGTCGTCTAATGGGTACCTGACATTAGTTGGGGAAAGGTTAAGGCGGTTGGTCGTCTAATGGGTACCTGACATTAGTTGGGGAAAGGTTAAGGCGGTTGGTCTTCTAATGGGTACCTGACATTAGTTGGGGAAAGGTAAAGGCGGTTGGTCGTCTAATGGGTACCTGACATTAGATGGGGAAAGGTAAAGGCGGTTGGTCGTCTAATGGGTACCTGACATTAGTTGGGGAAAGGTCAAGGCAGTTGGTCGTCTATTGGGTACCTGACATTAGTTGGGGAAAGGTAAAGGCGGTTGGTCGTCTAATGGGTACCTGACATTAGTTGGGGTAAGGTTAAGACGGTTGGTCGTCTAATGGGTACCTGACATTAGTTGGGGAAAGGTTAAGGCGGTTGGTCTTCTAATGGGTACCTGACATTAGTTGGGGAAAGGTAAAGGCGGTTGGTCGTCTAATGGGTACCTGACATTAGTTGGGGAAAGGTAAAGGCGGTTGGTCGTCTAATGGGTACCTGACATTAGTTGGGGAAAGGTCAAGGCGGTTGGTCGTCTAATGGGTACCTGACATTAGTTGGGGAAAGGTCAAGGCGGTTGGTCGTCTAATGGGTACCTGACATTAGTTGGGGAAAGGTCAAGGCGGTTGGTCGTCTAATGGGTACCTGACATTAGTTGGGGAAAGGTTAAGGCGGTTGGTCGTCTAATGGGTACCTGACATTAGTTGGGGAAAGGTTAAGGCGGTTGGTCGTCTAATGGGTACCTGACATTAGTTGGGGAAAGGTAAAGGCGGTTGGTCGTCTAATGGGTACCTGACATTAGTTGGGGAAAGGGAAAGGCGGTTGGTCAACTAATGGGTACCTGACATTAGTTGGGGAAAGGTAAAGGCGGTTGGTCGTCTAATGGGTACCTGACATTAATTGGGGAAAGGTAAAGGCGGTTGGTCGTCTAATGGGTACCTGACATTAGTTGGGGAAAGGTTAAGGCGGTTGGTCGTCTAATGGGTACCTGACATTAGTTGGGGAAAGGTTAAGGCGGTTGATCTTCTAATGGGTACCTGACATTAGTTGGGGAAAGGTCAAGGCGGTTGGTCGACTAATGGGTACCTGACATTAGTTGGGGAAAGGTAAAGGCGGTTGGTCGTCTAATGAGTACCTGACATTAGTTGGGGAAAGGTAAAGGCGGTTGGTCGTCTAATGGGTACCTGACATTAGTTGGGGAAAGGTTAAGGCGGTTGGTCGTCTAATGGGTACCTGACATTAGTTGGGGAAAGGTTAAGGCGGTTGGTCTTCTAATGGGTACCTGACATTAGTTGGGGAAAGGTCAAGGCGGTTGGTCGTCTAATGGGTACCTGACATTAGTTGGGGAAAGGTCAAGGCGGTTGGTCGTCTAATGGGTACCTGACATTAGTTAACGAAAGGTCAAGGCGGTTGGTCGTCTAATGGGTACCTGACATTAGTTGGGGAAAGGTCAAGGCGGTTGGTCGTCTAATGGGTACCTGACATTAGTTGGGGAAAGGTAAAGGCGGTTGGTCGTCTAATGGGTACCTGACATTAGTTGGGGAAAGGTCAAGGTGGTTGGTCGTCTAATGGGTACCTGACATTAGTTAAGGAAAGGTCAAGGCGGTTGGTCGTCTAATGGGTACCTGACATTAGTTGGGAAAAGGTAAAGGCGGTTGGTCGTCTAATGGGTACCTGACATTAGTTGGGGAAAGGTAAAGGCGGTTGGTCGTCTAATGGGTACCTGACATTAGTTGGGGAAAGGTAAAGGCGGTTGGTCATCTAATGGGTACCTGACATTAGTTGGGGAAAGGTAAAGGCGGTTGGTCGTCTAATGGGTACCTGACATTAGTTGGGGAAAGGTAAAGGCGGTTGGTCTTCTAATGGGTACCTGACATTAGTTGGGGAAAGGTAAAGGCGGTTGGTCGTCTAATGGGTACCTGACATTAGTTGGGGAAAGGTAAAGGCGGTTGGTCATCTAATGGGTACATGACATTAGTTGGGGAAAGGTAAAGGCGGTTGGTCGTCTAATGGGTACCTGACATTAGTTGGGGAAAGGTAAAGGCGGTTGGTCTTCTAATGGGTACCTGACATTAGTTGGGGAAAGGTAAAGGCGATTGGTCGTCTAATGGGTACCTGACATTAGTTGGGGAAAGGTAAAGGCGGTTGGTCGTCTAATGAGTACCTGACATTAGTTGGGGAAAGGTAAAGGCGGTTGGTCGTCTAATGGGTACCTGACATTAGTTGGGGAAAGGGAAAGGCGGTTGGTCGTCTAATGGGTACCTGACATTAGTTGGGGAAAGGTAAAGGCGGTTGGTCTTCTAATGGGTACCTGACATTAGTTGGGGAAAGGTAAAGGCGGTTGGTCGTCTAATGGGTACCTGACATTAGTTGGGGAAAGGTAAAGGCGGTTGGTCGTCTAATTGGTACCTGACATTAGTTGGGGAAAGGTAAAGGAGGTTGGTCGTCTAATGGGTACCTGACATTAGTTGGGGAAAGGTAAAGGCGGTTGGTCGTCTAATGGGTACCTGACATTAATTGGGGAAAGGTAAAGGCGGTTGGTCGTCTAATGGGTACCTGACATTAGTTGGGGAAAGGTAAAGGCGGTTGGTCGTCTAATGGGTACCTGACATAAGTTGGGGAAAGGTAAAGGCGGTTGGTCTTCTAATGGGTACCTGACATTAGTTGGCGAAAGGTAAAGGCGGTTGGTCGTCTAATGGGTACCTGACATTAGTTGGGGAAAGGTCAAGGCGGTTGGTCGTCCAATGGGTACCTGACATAAGTTGGGGAAATGTAAAGGCGGTTGGTCGTCCAATGGGTACCTGACATTAGTTGGGGAAAGGTAAAGGCGGTTGGTCGTCCAATGGGTACCTGACATTAGTTGGGGAAATGTAAAGGCGGTTGGTCGTCTAATGGGTACCTGACATTAGTTAAGGAAAGGTCAAGGCGGTTGGTCGTCTAATGGGTACCTGACATTAGTTGGGGAAAGGTCAAGGCGGTTGGTCGTCTAATGGGTACCTGACATTAGTTAAGGAAAGGTCAAGGCGGTTGGTCGTCTAATGAGTACCTGATATTAGTTGGGGAAAGGTAAAGGCGGTTGGTCGTCTAATGGGTACCTGACATTAGTTGGGGAAAGGTCAAGGCGGTTGGTCGTCTAATGGGTACCTGACATTAGTTGGGGAAAGGTAAAGGCGGTTGGTCGTCTAATGAGTACCTGACATTAGTTGGGGAAAGGTAAAGGCGGTTGGTCGTCTAATGGGTACCTGACATTAGTTGGGGAAAGGTTAAGGCGGTTGGTCGTCTAATGGGTACCTGACATTAGTTGGGGAAATGTTAAGGCGGTTGGTCTTCTAATGGGTACCTGACATTAGTTGGGGAAAGGTCAAGGCGGTTGGTCGTCTAATGGAAACCTGACATTAGTTGGGGAAAGGTCAAGGCGGTTGGTCTTCTAATGGGTACCTGACATTAGTTGGTGAAAGGTAAAGGCGGTTGGTCGTCTAATGGGTACCTGACATTAGTTGGGGAAAGGTCAAGGCGGTTGGTCGTCCAATGGGTACCTGACATAAGTTGGGGAAATGTAAAGGCGGTTGGTCGTCCAATGGGTACCTGACATTAGTTGGGGAAATGTAAAGGCGGTTGGTCGTCCAATGGGTACCTGACATTAGTTGGGGAAAGGTAAAGGCGGTTGGTCGTCTAATGGGTACCTGACATTAGTTGGGGAAAGGTAAAGGCGGTTGGTCTTCTAATGGGTACCTGACATTAGTTGGCGAAAGGTAATGGCGGTTGGTCGTCTAATGGGTACCTGACATTAGTTGGGGAAAGGTCAAGGCGGTTGGTCGTCTAATGGGTACCTGACATTAGTTGGGGAAAGGTCAAGGCGGTTGGTCGTCTAATGGGTACCTGTCATAAGTTGGGGAAATGTAAAGGCGGTTGGTCGTCCAATGGGTACCTGACATTAGTTGGGGAAAGGTAAAGGCAGTTGGTCGTCTAATGGGTACCTGACATTAGTTGGGGAAAGGTCAAGGCGGTTGGTCGTCTAATGGGTACCTGACTTAAGTTGGGGAAAGGTCAAGGCGGTTGGTCGTCTAATGGGTACCTGACATTAGTTGGGGAAAGGTAAAGGCGGTTGGTCGTCTAATGGGTACCTGACATTAGTTGGGGAAAGGTAAAGGCGGTTGGTCTTCTAATGGGTACCTAAACTTAGTTGGGGAAAGGTCAAGGCGGTTGGTCGTCTAATGGGTACCTGACATTAGTTGGGGAAAGGTCAAGGCAGTTGGTCGTCTATTGGGTACCTGACATTAGTTGGGGAAAGGTAAAGGCGGTTGGTCGTCTATTGGGTACCTGACATTAGTTGAATAAAGGTAAAGGCGGTTGGTCGTCTAATGGGTACCTGACATTAGTTGGGGAAAGGTAAAGGCGGTTGGTCGTCTAATGGGTACCTGACATTAGTTGGGGAAAGGTTAAGGCGGTTGGTCGTCTAATGGGTACCTGACATTAGTTGGTGAAAGGTCAAGGCTGTTGGTCGTCTAATGGGTACCTGACATTAGTTGGTGAAAGGTCAAAGCTGTTGGTCGTCTAATGGGTACCTGACATTAGTTGGGGAAAGGTAAAGGCGGTTGGTCGTCTAATGGGTACCTGACATTAGTTGGGGAAAGGTAAAGGCGGTTGGTCGTCTAATGGGTACCTGACATTAGTTGGGGAAAGGTAAAGGCGGTTGGTCGTCTAATGGGTACCTGACATTAGTTGGGGAAAGGTAAAGGCAATTGGTCATCTAATGGGTACCTGACATTAGTTGGGGAAAGGTAAAGGCGGTTGGTCGTCTAATGGGTACCTGACATTAGTTGGGGAAAGGTAAAGGCGGTTGGTCGTCTAATGGGTACCTGACATTAGTTGGGGAAAGGTAAAGGCGGTTGGTCGTCTAATGGGTACCTGACATTAGTTGGGGAAATGTAAAGGCGGTTGGTCGTCCAATGGGTACCTGACATTAGTTGGGGAAAGGTAAAGGCGGTTGGTCGTCTAATGGGTACCTGACATTAGTTGGGGAAAGGTAAAGGCGGTTGGTCTTCTAATGGGTACCTGACATTAGTTGGCGAAAGGTAATGGCGGTTGGTCGTCTAATGGGTACCTGACATTAGTTGGGGAAAGGTCAAGGCGGTTGGTCGTCTAATGGGTACCTGACATTAGTTGGGGAAAGGTCAAGGCGGTTGGTCGTCTAATGGGTACCTGTCATAAGTTGGGGAAATGTAAAGGCGGTTGGTCGTCCAATGGGTACCTGACATTAGTTGGGGAAAGGTAAAGGCAGTTGGTCGTCTAATGGGTACCTGACATTAGTTGGGGAAAGGTCAAGGCGGTTGGTCGTCTAATGGGTACCTGACATAAGTTGGGGAAAGGTCAAGGCGGTTGGTCGTCTAATGGGTACCTGACATTAGTTGGGGAAAGGTAAAGGCGGTTGGTCGTCTAATGGGTACCTGACATTAGTTGGGGAAAGGTAAAGGCGGTTGGTCTTCTAATGGGTACCTAAACTTAGTTGGGGAAAGGTCAAGGCGGTTGGTCGTCTAATGGGTACCTGACATTAGTTGGGGAAAGGTCAAGGCAGTTGGTCGTCTATTGGGTACCTGACATTAGTTGGGGAAAGGTAAAGGCGGTTGGTCGTCTATTGGGTACCTGACATTAGTTGAATAAAGGTAAAGGCGGTTGGTCGTCTAATGGGTACCTGACATTAGTTGGGGAAAGGTAAAGGCGGTTGGTCGTCTAATGGGTACCTGACATTAGTTGGGGAAAGGTTAAGGCGGTTGGTCGTCTAATGGGTACCTGACATTAGTTGGTGAAAGGTCAAGGCTGTTGGTCGTCTAATGGGTACCTGACATTAGTTGGTGAAAGGTCAAAGCTGTTGGTCGTCTAATGGGTACCTGACATTAGTTGGGGAAAGGTAAAGGCGGTTGGTCGTCTAATGGGTACCTGACATTAGTTGGGGAAAGGTAAAGGCGGTTGGTCGTCTAATGGGTACCTGACATTAGTTGGGGAAAGGTAAAGGCGGTTGGTCGTCTAATGGGTACCTGACATTAGTTGGGGAAAGGTAAAGGCAATTGGTCATCTAATGGGTACCTGACATTAGTTGGGGAAAGGTAAAGGCGGTTGGTCGTCTAATGGGTACCTGACATTAGTTGGGGAAAGGTAAAGGCGGTTGGTCGTCTAATGGGTACCTGACATTAGTTGGGGAAAGGTAAAGGCGGTTGGTCGTCTAATGGGTACCTGACATTAGTTGGGGAAAGGTAAAGGCGGTTGGTCGTCTAATGGGTACCTGACATTAGTTGGGGAAAGGTCAAGGCGGTTGGTCGTCTAATGGGTACCTGACATTAGTTGGGGAAAGGTAAAGGCGGTTGGTCTTCTAATGGGTACCTGACATTAGTTGGGGAAAGGTAAAGGCGGTTGGTCGTCTAATGGGTACCTGACATTAGTTGGGGAAAGGTCAAGGCGGTTGGTCGTCTAAAGGGTACCTGACATTAGTTGGGGAAAGGGAAAGGCGGTTGGTCGTCCAATGGGTACCTGACATTAGTTGGGGAAAGGGAAAGGCGGTTGGTCGTCTAATGGGTACCTGACATTAGTTGGGGAAAGGTCAAGGCGGTTGGTCGTCTAATGGGTACCTGACATTAGTTGGGGAAAGGTCAAGGCGGTTGGTCGTCTAATGGGTACCTGACATTAGTTGGGGAAAGGTAAAGGCGGTTGGTCGTCTAATGGGTACCTGACATTAGTTGGGGAAAAGGTCAAGGCGGTTGGTCGTCTAATGGGTACCTGACATTAGTTGGGGAAAGGTAAAGGCGGTTGGTCGTCTAATGGGTACCTGACATTAGTTGGGGAAAGGTAAAGGCGGTTGGTCGTCTAATGGGTACCTGACATTAGTTGGGGAAAGGGAAAGGCGGTTGGTCGTCTAATGGGTACCTGACATTAGTTGGGGAAAGGTAAAGGCGGTTGGTCTTCTAATGGGTACCTGACATTAGTTGGGGAAAGGTAAAGGCGATTGGTCGTCTAATGGGTACCTGACATTAGTTGGGGAAAGGTAAAGGCGGTTGGTCGTCTAATGAGTACCTGACATTAGTTGGGGAAAGGTAAAGGCGGTTGGTCGTCTAATGGGTACCTGACATTAGTTGGGGAAAGGGAAAGGCGGTTGGTCGTCTAATGGGTACCTGACATTAGTTGGGGAAAGGTAAAGGCGGTTGGTCTTCTAATGGGTACCTGACATTAGTTGGGGAAAGGTAAAGGCGGTTGGTCGTCTAATGGGTACCTGACATTAGTTGGGGAAAGGTAAAGGCGGTTGGTCGTCTAATTGGTACCTGACATTAGTTGGGGAAAGGTAAAGGAGGTTGGTCGTCTAATGGGTACCTGACATTAGTTGGGGAAAGGTAAAGGAGGTTGGTCGTCTAATGGGTACCTGACATTAATTGGGGAAAGGTAAAGGCGGTTGGTCGTCTAATGGGTACCTGACATTAGTTGGGGAAAGGTAAAGGCGGTTGGTCGTCTAATGGGTACCTGACATAAGTTGGGGAAAGGTAAAGGCGGTTGGTCTTCTAATGGGTACCTGACATTAGTTGGCGAAAGGTAAAGGCGGTTGGTCGTCTAATGGGTACCTGACATTAGTTGGGGAAAGGTCAAGGCGGTTGGTCGTCCAATGGGTACCTGACATAAGTTGGGGAAATGTAAAGGCGGTTGGTCGTCCAATGGGTACCTGACATTAGTTGGGGAAAGGTAAAGGCGGTTGGTCGTCCAATGGGTACCTGACATTAGTTGGGGAAATGTAAAGGCGGTTGGTCGTCTAATGGGTACCTGACATTAGTTAAGGAAAGGTCAAGGCGGTTGGTCGTCTAATGGGTACCTGACATTAGTTGGGGAAAGGTCAAGGCGGTTGGTCGTCTAATGGGTACCTGACATTAGTTAAGGAAAGGTCAAGGCGGTTGGTCGTCTAATGAGTACCTGATATTAGTTGGGGAAAGGTAAAGGCGGTTGGTCGTCTAATGGGTACCTGACATTAGTTGGGGAAAGGTCAAGGCGGTTGGTCGTCTAATGGGTACCTGACATTAGTTGGGGAAAGGTAAAGGCGGTTGGTCGTCTAATGAGTACCTGACATTAGTTGGGGAAAGGTAAAGGCGGTTGGTCGTCTAATGGGTACCTGACATTAGTTGGGGAAAGGTTAAGGCGGTTGGTCGTCTAATGGGTACCTGACATTAGTTGGGGAAAGGTTAAGGCGGTTGGTCTTCTAATGGGTACCTGACATTAGTTGGGGAAAGGTCAAGGCGGTTGGTCGTCTAATGGGTACCTGACATTAGTTGGGGAAAGGTCAAGGCGGTTGGTCTTCTAATGGGTACCTGACATTAGTTGGTGAAAGGTAAAGGCGGTTGGTCGTCTAATGGGTACCTGACATTAGTTGGGGAAAGGTCAAGGCGGTTGGTCGTCCAATGGGTACCTGACATAAGTTGGGGAAATGTAAAGGCGGTTGGTCGTCCAATGGGTACCTGACATTAGTTGGGGAAATGTAAAGGCGGTTGGTCGTCCAATGGGTACCTGACATTAGTTGGGGAAAGGTAAAGGCGGTTGGTCGTCTAATGGGTACCTGACATTAGTTGGGGAAAGGTAAAGGCGGTTGGTCTTCTAATGGGTACCTGACATTAGTTGGCGAAAGGTAATGGCGGTTGGTCGTCTAATGGGTACCTGACATTAGTTGGGGAAAGGTCAAGGCGGTTGGTCGTCTAATGGGTACCTGACATTAGTTGGGGAAAGGTCAAGGCGGTTGGTCGTCTAATGGGTACCTGTCATAAGTTGGGGAAATGTAAAGGCGGTTGGTCGTCCAATGGGTACCTGACATTAGTTGGGGAAAGGTAAAGGCAGTTGGTCGTCTAATGGGTACCTGACATTAGTTGGGGAAAGGTCAAGGCGGTTGGTCGTCTAATGGGTACCTGACATAAGTTGGGGAAAGGTCAAGGCGGTTGGTCGTCTAATGGGTACCTGACATTAGTTGGGGAAAGGTAAAGGCGGTTGGTCGTCTAATGGGTACCTGACATTAGTTGGGGAAAGGTAAAGGCGGTTGGTCTTCTAATGGGTACCTAAACTTAGTTGGGGAAAGGTCAAGGCGGTTGGTCGTCTAATGGGTACCTGACATTAGTTGGGGAAAGGTCAAGGCAGTTGGTCGTCTATTGGGTACCTGACATTAGTTGGGGAAAGGTAAAGGCGGTTGGTCGTCTATTGGGTACCTGACATTAGTTGAATAAAGGTAAAGGCGGTTGGTCGTCTAATGGGTACCTGACATTAGTTGGGGAAAGGTAAAGGCGGTTGGTCGTCTAATGGGTACCTGACATTAGTTGGGGAAAGGTTAAGGCGGTTGGTCGTCTAATGGGTACCTGACATTAGTTGGTGAAAGGTCAAGGCTGTTGGTCGTCTAATGGGTACCTGACATTAGTTGGTGAAAGGTCAAAGCTGTTGGTCGTCTAATGGGTACCTGACATTAGTTGGGGAAAGGTAAAGGCGGTTGGTCGTCTAATGGGTACCTGACATTAGTTGGGGAAAGGTAAAGGCGGTTGGTCGTCTAATGGGTACCTGACATTAGTTGGGGAAAGGTAAAGGCGGTTGGTCGTCTAATGGGTACCTGACATTAGTTGGGGAAAGGTAAAGGCAATTGGTCATCTAATGGGTACCTGACATTAGTTGGGGAAAGGTAAAGGCGGTTGGTCGTCTAATGGGTACCTGACATTAGTTGGGGAAAGGTAAAGGCGGTTGGTCGTCTAATGGGTACCTGACATTAGTTGGGGAAAGGTAAAGGCGGTTGGTCGTCTAATGGGTACCTGACATTAGTTGGGGAAAGGTAAAGGCGGTTGGTCGTCTAATGGGTACCTGACATTAGTTGGGGAAAGGTCAAGGCGGTTGGTCGTCTAATGGGTACCTGACATTAGTTGGGGAAAGGTAAAGGCGGTTGGTCTTCTAATGGGTACCTGACATTAGTTGGGGAAAGGTAAAGGCGGTTGGTCGTCTAATGGGTACCTGACATTAGTTGGGGAAAGGTCAAGGCGGTTGGTCGTCTAAAGGGTACCTGACATTAGTTGGGGAAAGGGAAAGGCGGTTGGTCGTCCAATGGGTACCTGACATTAGTTGGGGAAAGGGAAAGGCGGTTGGTCGTCTAATGGGTACCTGACATTAGTTGGGGAAAGGTCAAGGCGGTTGGTCGTCTAATGGGTACCTGACATTAGTTGGGGAAAGGTCAAGGCGGTTGGTCGTCTAATGGGTACCTGACATTAGTTGGGGAAAGGTAAAGGCGGTTGGTCGTCTAATGGGTACCTGACATTAGTTGGGGAAAAGGTCAAGGCGGTTGGTCGTCTAATGGGTACCTGACATTAGTTGGGGAAAGGTAAAGGCGGTTGGTCGTCTAATGGGTACCTGACATTAGTTGGGGAAAGGTAAAGGCGGTTGGTCGTCTAATGGGTACCTGACATTAGTTGGGGAAAGGTAAAGGCGGTTGGTCGTCTAATGGGTACCTGACATTAGTTGGGGAAAGGTAAAGGCGGTTGGTCTTCTAATGGGTACCTGACATTAGTTGGGGAAAGGTAAAGGCGGTTGGTCGTCTAATGGGTACCTGACATTACTTGGGGAAAGGTCAAGGCGGTTGGTCGTCTAATGGGTACCTGACATTAGTTGGGGAAAGGTCAAGGCAGTTGGTCGTCTAATGGTTACCTGACATTAGTTGGGGAAAGGTAAAGGCGGTTGGTCGTCTAATGGTTACCTGACATTAGTTGGGGAAAGGTAAAGGCGGTTGGTCGTCTAATGGGTACCTGACATTAGTTGGGGAAAGGTAAAGGCGGTTGGTCGTCTAATGGGTACCTGACATTAGTTGGGGAAAGGTAAAGGCGGTTGGTCTTCTAATGGGTACCTGACATTAGTTGGGGAAAGGTAAAGACGGTTGGTCGTCTAATGGGTACCTGACATTACTTGGGGAAAGGTCAAGGCGGTTGGTCGTCTAATGGGTACCTGACATTAGTTGGGGAAAGGTCAAGGCAGTTGGTCGTCTAATGGTTACCTGACATTAGTTGGGGAAAGGTAAAGGCGGTTGGTCGTCTAATGGTTACCTGACATTAGTTGGGGAAAGGTAAAGGCGGTTGGTCGTCTAATGGGTACCTGACATTAGTTGGGAAAAGGTCAAGGCGGTTGGTCGTCTAATGGGTACCTGACATTAGTTGGGGAAAGGTCAAGGCGGTTGGTCGTCTAATGGGTACCTGACATTAGTTGGGGAAAGGTTAAGGCGGTTGGTCGTCTAATGGGTACCTGACATTAGTTGGGGAAAGGTAAAGGCGGTTGGTCTTCTAATGTGTACCTGACATTAGTTGGGGAAAGGTAAAGGCGGTTGGTCGTCTAATGGGTACCTGACATTACTTGGGGAAAGGTCAAGGCGGTTGGTCGTCTAATGGGTACCTGACATTAGTTGGGGAAAGGTCAAGGCAGTTGGTCGTCTAATGGTTACCTGACATTAGTTGGGGAAAGGTAAAGGCGGTTGGTCGTCTAATGGTTACCTGACATTAGTTGGGGAAAGGTAAAGGCGGTTGGTCGTCTAATGGGTACCTGACATTAGTTGGCGAAAGGTAAAGGCGGTTGGTCGTCTAATGGGTACCTGACATTAGTTGGGGAAAGGTAAAGGCGGTTGGTCTTCTAATGGGTACCTGACATTAGTTGGGGAAAGGTAAAGGCGGTTGGTCGTCTAATGGGTACCTGACATTACTTGGGGAAAGGTCAAGGCGGTTGGTCGTCTAATGGGTACCTGACATTAGTTGGGGAAAGGTCAAGGCAGTTGGTCGTCTAATGGTTACCTGACATTAGTTGGGGAAAGGTAAAGGCGGTTGGTCGTCTAATGGTTACCTGACATTAGATGGGGAAAGGTAAAGGCGGTTGGTGGTCTAATGGGTACCTGACATTAGTTGGGGAAAGGTAAAGGCGGTTGGTCGTCTAATGAGTACCTGACATTAGTTGGGTAAAGGTAAAGGCGGTTGGTCGTCTAATGGGTACCTGACATTAGTTGGGGAAAGGTTAAGGCGGTTGGTCGTCTAATGGGTACCTGACATTAGTTGGGGAAAGGTTAAGGCGGTTGGTCTTCTAATGGGTACCTGACATTAGTTGGGGAAAGGTAAAGGCGGTTGGTCGTCTAATGGGTACCTGACATTAGTTGGGGAAAGGTAAAGGCGGTTGGTCGTCTAATGGGTACCTGACATTAGTTGGGGAAAGGTCAAGGCAGTTGGTCGTCTATTGGGTACCTGACATTAGTTGGGGAAAGGTAAAGGCGATTGGTCGTCTAATGGGTACCTGACATTAGTTGGGGTAAGGTTAAGGCGGTTGGTCGTCTAATGGGTACCTGACATTAGTTGGGGAAAGGTTAAGGCGGTTGGTCTTCTAATGGGTACCTGACATTAGTTGGGGAAAGTTAAAGGCGGTTGGTCGTCTAATGGGTACCTGACATTAGTTGGGGAAAGGTAAAGGCGGTTGGTCGTCTAATGGGTACCTGACATTAGTTGGGGAAAGGTCAAGGCGGTTGGTCGTCTAATGGGTACCTGACATTAGTTGGGGAAAGGTCAAGGCGGTTGGTCGTCTAATGGGTACCTGACATTAGTTGGGGAAAGGTCAAGGCGGTTGGTCGTCTAATGGGTACCTGACATTAGTTGGGGAAAGGTTAAGGCGGTTGGTCGTCTAATGGGTACCTGACATTAGTTGGGGAAAGGTTAAGGCGGTTGGTCGTCTAATGGGTACCTGACATTAGTTGGGGAAAGGTAAAGGCGGTTGGTCGTCTAATGGGTACCTGACATTAGTTGGGGAAAGGGAAAGGCGGTTGGTCAACTAATGGGTACCTGACATTAGTTGGGGAAAGGTAAAGGCGGTTGGTCGTCTAATGGGTACCTGACATTAATTGGGGAAAGGTAAAGGCGGTTGGTCGTCTAATGGGTACCTGACATTAGTTGGGGAAAGGTTAAGGCGGTTGGTCGTCTAATGGGTACCTGACATTAGTTGGGGAAAGGTTAAGGCGGTTGATCTTCTAATGGGTACCTGACATTAGTTGGGGAAAGGTCAAGGCGGTTGGTCGACTAATGGGTACCTGACATTAGTTGGGGAAAGGTAAAGGCGGTTGGTCGTCTAATGAGTACCTGACATTAGTTGGGGAAAGGTAAAGGCGGTTGGTCGTCTAATGGGTACCTGACATTAGTTGGGGAAAGGTTAAGGCGGTTGGTCGTCTAATGGGTACCTGACATTAGTTGGGGAAAGGTTAAGGCGGTTGGTCTTCTAATGGGTACCTGACATTAGTTGGGGAAAGGTCAAGGCGGTTGGTCGTCTAATGGGTACCTGACATTAGTTGGGGAAAGGTCAAGGCGGTTGGTCGTCTAATGGGTACCTGACATTAGTTAACGAAAGGTCAAGGCGGTTGGTCGTCTAATGGGTACCTGACATTAGTTGGGGAAAGGTCAAGGCGGTTGGTCGTCTAATGGGTACCTGACATTAGTTGGGGAAAGGTAAAGGCGGTTGGTCGTCTAATGGGTACCTGACAATAGTTGGGGAAAGGTCAAGGCGGTTGGTCGTCTAATGGGTACCTGACATTAGTTAAGGAAAGGTCAAGGCGGTTGGTCGTCTAATGGGTACCTGACATTAGTTGGGGAAAGGTAAAGGCGGTTGGTCGTCTAATGGGTACCTGACATTAGTTGGGGAAAGGTAAAGGCGGTTGGTCGTCTAATGGGTACCTGACATTAGTTGGGGAAAGGTAAAGGCGGTTGGTCATCTAATGGGTACCTGACATTAGTTGGGGAAAGGTAAAGGCGGTTGGTCGTCTAATGGGTACCTGACATTAGTTGGGGAAAGGTAAAGGCGGTTGGTCTTCTAATGGGTACCTGACATTAGTTGGGGAAAGGTAAAGGCGGTTGGTCGTCTAATGGGTACCTGACATTAGTTGGGGAAATGTAAAGGCGGTTGGTCATCTAATGGGTACATGACATTAGTTGGGGAAAGGTAAAGGCGGTTGGTCGTCTAATGGGTACCTGACATTAGTTGGGGAAAGGTAAAGGCGGTTGGTCTTCTAATGGGTACCTGACATTAGTTGGGGAAAGGTAAAGGCGATTGGTCGTCTAATGGGTACCTGACATTAGTTGGGGAAAGGTAAAGGCGGTTGGTCGTCTAATGAGTACCTGACATTAGTTGGGGAAAGGTAAAGGCGGTTGGTCGTCTAATGGGTACCTGACATTAGTTGGGGAAAGGGAAAGGCGGTTGGTCGTCTAATGGGTACCTGACATTAGTTGGGGAAAGGTAAAGGCGGTTGGTCCTCTAATGGGTACCTGACATTAGTTGGGGAAAGGTAAAGGCGGTTGGTCGTCTAATGGGTACCTGACATTAGTTGGGGAAAGGTAAAGGCGGTTGGTCGTCTAATTGGTACCTGACATTAGTTGGGGAAAGGTAAAGGAGGTTGGTCGTCTAATGGGTACCTGACATTAGTTGGGGAAAGGTAAAGGCGGTTGGTCGTCTAATGGGTACCTGACATTAATTGGGGAAAGGTAAAGGCGGTTGGTCGTCTAATGGGTACCTGACATAAGTTGGGGAAAGGTAAAGGCGGTTGGTCTTCTAATGGGTACCTGACATTAGTTGGCGAAAGGTAAAGGCGGTTGGTCGTCTAATGGGTACCTGACATTAGTTGGGGAAAGGTCAAGGCGGTTGGTCGTCCAATGGGTACCTGACATAAGTTGGGGAAATGTAAAGGCGGTTGGTCGTCCAATGGGTACCTGACATTAGTTGGGGAAAGGTAAAGGCGGTTGGTCGTCCAATGGGTACCTGATATTAGTTGGGGAAAGGTAAAGGCGGTTGGTCGTCTAATGGGTACCTGACATTAGTTAAGGAAAGGTCAAGGCGGTTGGTCGTCTAATGGGTACCTAACATTAGTTGGGGAAAGGTCAAGGCGGTTGGTCGTCTAATGGGTACCTGACATTAGTTAAGGAAAGGTCAAGGCGGTTGGTCGTCTAATGAGTACCTGATATTAGTTGGGGAAAGGTAAAGGCGGTTGGTCGTCTAATGGGTACCTGACATTAGTTGGGGAAAGGTCAAGGCGGTTGGTCGTCTAATGGGTACCTGACATTAGTTGGGGAAAGGTAAAGGCGGTTGGTCGTCTAATGAGTACCTGACATTAGTTGGGGAAAGGTAAAGGCGGTTGGTCGTCTAATGGGTACCTGACATTAGTTGGGGAAAGGTTAAGGCGGTTGGTCGTCTAATGGGTACCTGACATTAGTTGGGGAAAGGTTAAGGCGGTTGGTCTTCTAATGGGTACCTGACATTAGTTGGGGAAAGGTCAAGGCGGTTGGTCGTCTAATGGGTACCTGACATTAGTTGGGGAAAGGTCAAGGCGGTTGGTCTTCTAATGGGTACCTGACATTAGTTGGTGAAAGGTAAAGGCGGTTGGTCGTCTAATGGGTACCTGACATTAGTTGGGGAAAGGTCAAGGCGGTTGGTCGTCCAATGGGTACCTGACATAAGTTGGGGAAATGTAAAGGCGGTTGGTCGTCCAATGGGTACCTGACATTAGTTGAGGAAATGTAAAGGCGGTTGGTCGTCCAATGGGTACCTGACATTAGTTGGGGAAAGGTAAAGGCGGTTGGTCGTCTAATGGGTACCTGACATTAGTTGGGGAAAGGTAAAGGCGGTTGGTCTTCTAATGGGTACCTGACATTAGTTGGCGAAAGGTAATGGCGGTTGGTCGTCTAATGGGTACCTGACATTAGTTGGGGAAAGGTCAAGGCGGTTGGTCGTCTAATGGGTACCTGACATTAGTTGGGGAAAGGTCAAGGCGGTTGGTCGTCTAATGGGTACCTGACATAAGTTGGGGAAATGTAAAGGCGGTTGGTCGTCAAATGGGTACCTGACATTAGTTGGGGAAAGGTAAAGGCAGTTGGTCGTCTAATGGGTACCTGACATAAGTTGGGGAAAGGTCAAGGCGGTTGGTCGTCTAATGGGTACCTGACATAAGTTGGGGAAAGGTCAAGGCGGTTGGTCGTCTAATTGGTACCTGACATTAGTTGGGGAAAGGTAAAGGCGGTTGGTCGTCTAATGGGTACCTGACATTAGTTGGGGAAAGGTAAAGGCGGTTGGTCTTCTAATGGGTACCTGAACTTAGTTGGGGAAAGGTCAAGGCGGTTGGTCGTCTAATGGGTACCTGACATTAGTTGGGGAAAGGTCAAGGCAGTTGGTCGTCTATTGGGTACCTGACATTAGTTGGGGAAAGGTAAAGGCGGTTGGTCGTCTATTGGGTACCTGACATTAGTTGAATAAAGGTAAAGGCGGTTGGTCGTCTAATGGGTACCTGACATTAGTTGGGGAAAGGTAAAGGCGGTTGGTCGTCTAATGGGTACCTGACATTAGTTGGGGAAAGGTTAAGGCGGTTGGTCGTCTAATGGGTACCTGACATTAGTTGGTGAAAGGTCAAGGCTGTTGGTCGTCTAATGGGTACCTGACATTAGTTGGTGAAAGGTCAAGGCTGTTGGTCGTCTAATGGGTACCTGACATTAGTTGGGGAAAGGTAAAGGCGGTTGGTCGTCTAATGGGTACCTGACATTAGTTGGGGAAAGGTAAAGGCGGTTGGTCGTCTAATGGGTACCTGACATTAGTTGGGGAAAGGTAAAGGCGGTTGGTCGTCTAATGGGTACCTGACATTAGTTGGGGAAAGGTAAAGGCGGTTGGTCGTCTAATGGGTACCTGACATTAGTTGGGGAAAGGTAAAGGCAATTGGTCGTCTAATGGGTACCTGACATTAGTTGGGGAAAGGTAAAGGCGGTTGGTCGTCTAATGGGTACCTGACATTAGTTGGGGAAAGGTAAAGGCGGTTGGTCGTCTAATGGGTACCTGACATTAGTTGGGGAAAGGTCAAGGCGGTTGGTCGTCTAAAGGGTACCTGACATTAGTTGGGGAAAGGGAAAGGCGGTTGGTCGTCTAATGGGTACCTGACATTAGTTGGGGAAAGGGAAAGGCGGTTGGTCGTCTAATGGGTACCTGACATTAGTTGGGGAAAGGTAAAGGCGGTTGGTCATCTAATGGGTACCTGACATTAGATGGGGAAAGGTAAAGGCGGTTGGTCGTCTAATGGGTACCTGACATTAGTTGGGGAAAGGTAAAGGCGGTTGGTCGTCTAATGGGTACCTGACATTAGTTGGGGAAAGGGAAAGGCGGTTGGTCGTCTAATGGGTACCTGACATTAGTTGGGGAAAGGTAAAGGCGGTTGGTCGTCTAATGGGTACCTGACATTAGTTGGGGAAAGGTAAAGGCGGTTGGTCTTCTAATGGGTACCTGACATTAGTTGGGGAAAGGTAAAGGCGGTTGGTCGTCTAATGGGTACCTGACATTAGTTGGGGAAAGGTCAAGGCGGTTGGTCGTCTAAAGGGTACCTGACATTAGTTGGGGAAAGGGAAAGGCGGTTGGTCGTCCAATGGGTACCTGACATTAGTTGGGGAAAGGGAAAGGCGGTTGGTCGTCTAATGGGTACCTGACATTAGTTGGGGAAAGGTCAAGGCGGTTGGTCGTCTAATGGGTACCTGACATTAGTTGGGGAAAGGTCAAGGCGGTTGGTCGTCTAATGGGTACCTGACATTAGTTGGGGAAAGGTAAAGGCGGTTGGTCGTCTAATGGGTACCTGACATTAGTTGGGGAAAAGGTCAAGGCGGTTGGTCGTCTAATGGGTACCTGACATTAGTTGGGGAAAGGTCAAGGCGGTTGGTCGTCTAATGGGTACCTGACATTAGTTGGGGAAAGGTAAAGGCGGTTTGTCGTCTAATGGGTATCTGACATTAGTTGGGGAAAGGTAAAGGCGGTTGGTCGTCTAATGGGTACCTGACATTAGTTGGGGAAAGGTAAAGGCGGTTGGTCGTCTAATGGGTACCTGACATTAGTTGGGGAAAGGTAAAGGCGGTTGGTCGTCTAATGGGTACCTGACATTAGTTGGGGAAAGGTAAAGGCGGTTGGTCTTCTAATGGGTACCTGACATTAGTTCGGGAAAGGTAAAGGCGGTTGGTCGTCTAATGGGTACCTGACATTACTTGGGGAAAGGTCAAGGCGGTTGGTCGTCTAATGGGTACCTGACATTAGTTGGGGAAAGGTCAAGGCAGTTGGTCGTCTAATGGTTACCTGACATTAGTTGGGGAAAGGTAAAGGCGGTTGGTCGTCTAATGGTTACCTGACATTAGTTGGGGAAAGGTAAAGGCGGTTGGTCGTCTAATGGGTACCTGACATTAGTTGGGGAAAGGTAAAGGCGGTTGGTCGTCTAATGGGTACCTGACATTAGTTGGGGAAAGGTAAAGGCGGTTGGTCTTCTAATGGGTACCTGACATTAGTTGGGGAAAGGTAAAGGCGGTTGGTCGTCTAATGGGTACCTGACATTACTTGGGGAAAGGTCAAGGCGGTTGGTCGTCTAATGGGTACCTGACATTAGTTGGGGAAAGGTCAAGGCAGTTGGTCGTCTAATGGTTACCTGACATTAGTTGGGGAAAGGTAAAGGCGGTTGGTCGTCTAATGGTTACCTGACATTAGTTGGGGAAAGGTAAAGGCGGTTGGTCGTCTAATGGGTACCTGACATTAGTTGGGAAAAGGTCAAGGCGGTTGGTCGTCTAATGGGTACCTGACATTAGTTGGGGAAAGGTCAAGGCGGTTGGTCGTCTAATGGGTACCTGACATTAGTTGGGGAAAGGTTAAGGCGGTTGGTCGTCTAATGGGTACCTGACATTAGTTGGGGAAAGGTAAAGGCGGTTGGTCTTCTAATGGGTACCTGACATTAGTTGGGGAAAGGTAAAGGCGGTTGGTCGTCTAATGGGTACCTGACATTACTTGGGGAAAGGTCAAGGCGGTTGGTCGTCTAATGGGTACCTGACATTAGTTGGGGAAAGGTCAAGGCAGTTGGTCGTCTAATGGTTACCTGACATTAGTTGGGGAAAGGTAAAGGCGGTTGGTCGTCTAATGGTTACCTGACATTAGTTGGGGAAAGGTAAAGGCGGTTGGTCGTCTAATGGGTACCTGACATTAGTTGGGGAAAGGTAAAGGCGGTTGGTCGTCTAATGGGTACCTGACATTAGTTGGGGAAAGGTAAAGGCGGTTGGTCTTCTAATGGGTACCTGACATTAGTTGGGGAAAGGTAAAGGCGGTTGGTCGTCTAATGGGTACCTGACATTACTTGGGGAAAGGTCAAGGCGGTTGGTCGTCTAATGGGTACCTGACATTAGTTGGGGAAAGGTCAAGGCAGTTGGTCGTCTAATGGTTACCTGACATTAGTTGGGGAAAGGTAAAGGCGGTTGGTCGTCTAATGGTTACCTGACATTAGTTGGGGAAAGGTAAAGGCGGTTGGTCGTCTAATGGGTACCTGACATTAGTTGGGAAAAGGTCAAGGCGGTTGGTCGTCTAATTGGTACCTGACATTAGTTGGGGAAAGGTCAAGGCGGTTGGTCGTCTAATGGGTACCTGACATTAGTTGGGGAAAGGTTAAGGCGGTTGGTCGTCTAATGGGTACCTGACATTAGTTGGGGAAAGGTAAAGGCGGTTGGTCGTCTAATGGGTACCTGACATTAGTTGGGGAAAGGTCAAGGCGGTTGGTCGTCTAATGGGTACCTGACATTAGTTGGGGAAAGGTAAAGGCGGTTGGTCGTCTAATGGGTACCTGACATTAGTTGGGGAAAGGTAAAGGCGGTTGGTCGTCTAATGGGTACCTGACATTAGTTGGGGAAAGGTTAAGGCGGTTGGTCGTCTAATGGGTACCTGACATTAGTTGGGGAAAGGTAAAGGCGGTTGGTCGTCTAATGGGTACCTGACATTAGTTGGGGAAAGGTAAAGGCGGTTGGTCGTCTAATGGGTACCTGACATTAGTTGGGGAAAGGTAAAGGCGGTTGGTCGTCCAATGGGTACCTGACATTAGTTGGGGAAAGGTCAAGGCGGTTGGTCGTCTAATGGGTACCTGACATTAGTTGGGGAAAGGTAAAGGCGGTTGGTCGTCTAATGGGTACCTGACATTAGTTGGGGAAAGGTCAAGGCGGTTGGTCGTCTAATGGGTACCTGACATTAGTTGGGGAAAGTTAAAGGCGGTTGGTCGTCTAATGGGTACCTGACATTAGTTGGGGAAAGGTCAAGGCGGTTGGTCGTCTAAAGGGTACCTGACATTAGTTGGGGAAAGGGAAAGGCGGTTGGTCGTCTAATGGGTACCTGACATTAGTTGGGGAAAGGGAAAGGCGGTTGGTCGTCTAATGGGTACCTGACATTAGTTGGGGAAAGGTAAAGGCGGTTGGTCATCTAATGGGTACCTGACATTAGATGGGGAAAGGTAAAGGCGGTTGGTCGTCTAATGGGTACCTGACATTAGTTGGGGAAAGGTAAAGGCGGTTGGTCGTCTAATGGGTACCTGACATTAGTTGGGGAAAGGGAAAGGCGGTTGGTCGTCTAATGGGTACCTGACATTAGTTGGGGAAAGGTAAAGGCGGTTGGTCGTCTAATGGGTACCTGACATTAGTTGGGGAAAGGTAAAGGCGGTTGGTCTTCTAATGGGTACCTGACATTAGTTGGGGAAAGGTAAAGGCGGTTGGTCGTCTAATGGGTACCTGACATTAGTTGGTCGAAAGGTCAAGGCGGTTGGTCGTCTAAAGGGTACCTGACATTAGTTTGGGAAAGGGAAAGGCGGTTGGTCGTCCAATGGGTACCTGACATTAGTTGGGGAAAGGGAAAGGCGATTGGTCGTCTAATGGGTACCTGACATTAGTTGGGGAAAGGTCAAGGCGGTTGGTCGTCTAATGGGTACCTGACATTAGTTGGGGAAAGGTCAAGGCGGTTGGTCGTCTAATGGGTACCTGACATTAGTTGGGGAAAGGTAAAGGCGGTTGGTCGTCTAATGGGTACCTGACATTAGTTGGGGAAAAGGTCAAGGCGGTTGGTCGTCTAATGGGTACCTGACATTAGTTGGGGAAAGGTCAAGGCGGTTGGTCGTCTAATGGGTACCTGACATTAGTTGGGGAAAGGTAAAGGCGGTTTGTCGTCTAATGGGTATCTGACATTAGTTGGGGAAAGGTAAAGGCGGTTGGTCGTCTAATGGGTACCTGACATTAGTTGGGGAAAGGTAAAGGCGGTTGGTCGTCTAATGGGTACCTGACATTAGTTGGGGAAAGGTAAAGGCGGTTGGTCGTCTAATGGGTACCTGACATTAGTTGGGGAAAGGTAAAGGCGGTTGGTCTTCTAATGGGTACCTGACATTAGTTCGGGAAAGGTAAAGGCGGTTGGTCGTCTAATGGGTACCTGACATTACTTGGGGAAAGGTCAAGGCGGTTGGTCGTCTAATGGGTACCTGACATTAGTTGGGGAAAGGTCAAGGCAGTTGGTCGTCTAATGGTTACCTGACATTAGTTGGGGAAAGGTAAAGGCGGTTGGTCGTCTAATGGTTACCTGACATTAGTTGGGGAAAGGTAAAGGCGGTTGGTCGTCTAATGGGTACCTGACATTAGTTGGGGAAAGGTAAAGGCGGTTGGTCGTCTAATGGGTACCTGACATTAGTTGGGGAAAGGTAAAGGCGGTTGGTCTTCTAATGGGTACCTGACATTAGTTGGGGAAAGGTAAAGGCGGTTGGTCGTCTAATGGGTACCTGACATTACTTGGGGAAAGGTCAAGGCGGTTGGTCGTCTAATGGGTACCTGACATTAGTTGGGGAAAGGTCAAGGCAGTTGGTCGTCTAATGGTTACCTGACATTAGTTGGGGAAAGGTAAAGGCGGTTGGTCGTCTAATGGTTACCTGACATTAGTTGGGGAAAGGTAAAGGCGGTTGGTCGTCTAATGGGTACCTGACATTAGTTGGGAAAAGGTCAAGGCGGTTGGTCGTCTAATGGGTACCTGACATTAGTTGGGGAAAGGTCAAGGCGGTTGGTCGTCTAATGGGTACCTGACATTAGTTGGGGAAAGGTTAAGGCGGTTGGTCGTCTAATGGGTACCTGACATTAGTTGGGGAAAGGTAAAGGCGGTTGGTCTTCTAATGGGTACCTGACATTAGTTGGGGAAAGGTAAAGGCGGTTGGTCGTCTAATGGGTACCTGACATTACTTGGGGAAAGGTCAAGGCGGTTGGTCGTCTAATGGGTACCTGACATTAGTTGGGGAAAGGTCAAGGCAGTTGGTCGTCTAATGGTTACCTGACATTAGTTGGGGAAAGGTAAAGGCGGTTGGTCGTCTAATGGTTACCTGACATTAGTTGGGGAAAGGTAAAGGCGGTTGGTCGTCTAATGGGTACCTGACATTAGTTGGGGAAAGGTAAAGGCGGTTGGTCGTCTAATGGGTACCTGACATTAGTTGGGGAAAGGTAAAGGCGGTTGGTCTTCTAATGGGTACCTGACATTAGTTGGGGAAAGGTAAAGGCGGTTGGTCGTCTAATGGGTACCTGACATTACTTGGGGAAAGGTCAAGGCGGTTGGTCGTCTAATGGGTACCTGACATTAGTTGGGGAAAGGTCAAGGCAGTTGGTCGTCTAATGGTTACCTGACATTAGTTGGGGAAAGGTAAAGGCGGTTGGTCGTCTAATGGTTACCTGACATTAGTTGGGGAAAGGTAAAGGCGGTTGGTCGTCTAATGGGTACCTGACATTAGTTGGGAAAAGGTCAAGGCGGTTGGTCGTCTAATTGGTACCTGACATTAGTTGGGGAAAGGTCAAGGCGGTTGGTCGTCTAATGGGTACCTGACATTAGTTGGGGAAAGGTTAAGGCGGTTGGTCGTCTAATGGGTACCTGACATTAGTTGGGGAAAGGTAAAGGCGGTTGGTCGTCTAATGGGTACCTGACATTAGTTGGGGAAAGGTCAAGGCGGTTGGTCGTCTAATGGGTACCTGACATTAGTTGGGGAAAGGTAAAGGCGGTTGGTCGTCTAATGGGTACCTGACATTAGTTGGGGAAAGGTAAAGGCGGTTGGTCGTCTAATGGGTACCTGACATTAGTTGGGGAAAGGTTAAGGCGGTTGGTCGTCTAATGGGTACCTGACATTAGTTGGGGAAAGGTAAAGGCGGTTGGTCGTCTAATGGGTACCTGACATTAGTTGGGGAAAGGTAAAGGCGGTTGGTCGTCTAATGGGTACCTGACATTAGTTGGGGAAAGGTAAAGGCGGTTGGTCGTCCAATGGGTACCTGACATTAGTTGGGGAAAGGTCAAGGCGGTTGGTCGTCTAATGGGTACCTGACATTAGTTGGGGAAAGGTAAAGGCGGTTGGTCGTCTAATGGGTACCTGACATTAGTTGGGGAAAGGTCAAGGCGGTTGGTCGTCTAATGGGTACCTGACATTAGTTGGGGAAAGTTAAAGGCGGTTGGTCGTCTAATGAGTACCTGACATTAGTTGGGGAAAGGTAAAGGCGGTTGGTCGTCTAATGGGTACCTGACATTAGTTGGGGAAAGGTCAAGGCGGTTGGTCGTCTAATGGGTACCTGACATTAGTTGGGGAAAGGTAAAGGCGGTTGGTCGTCTAATGGGTACCTGACATTAGTTGGGGAAAGGTCAAGGCGGTTGGTCGTCTAATGGGTACCTGACATTAGTTGGGGAAAGGTAAAGGCGGTTGGTCGTCTAATGGGTACCTGACATTAGTTGGGGAAAGGGAAAGGCGGTTGGTCGTCTAATGGGTACCTGACATTAGTTGGGGAAATGTCAAGGCGGTTGGTCGTCTAATGAGTACCTGACATTAGTTGGGGAAAGGTAAAGGCGGTTGGTCGTCTAATGGGTACCTGACATTAGTTGGGGAAAGGGAAAGGCGGTTGGTCGTCTAATGGGTACCTGACATTAGTTGGGGAAAGGTAAAGGCGGTTGGTCGTCTAATGGGTACCTGACATTAGTTGGGGAAAGGTAAAGGCGGTTGGTCGTCCAATGGGTACCTGACATTAGTTGGGGAAAGGTAAAGGAGGTTGGTCGTCTAATGGGTACCTGACATTAGTTGGGGAAAGGTAAAGGCGGTTGGTCGTCTAATGGGTACCTGACATTAGTTGGGGAAAGGTAAAGGCGGTTGGTCGTCTAATGGGTACCTGACATTAGTTGGGGAAAGGTAAAGGCGGTTGGTCTTCTAATGGGTACCTGACATTAGTTGGGGAAAGGTAAAGGCGGTTGGTCGTCTAATGGGTACCTGACATTAGTTGGGGAAAGGTAAAGGCGGTTGGTCGTCTAATGGGTACCTGACATTAGTTGGGGAAAGTTTAAGGCGGTTGGTCGTCTAATGGGTACCTGACATTAGTTGGTGAAAGGTCAAGGCTGTTTGTCGTCTAATGGGTACCTGACATTAGTTGGTGAAAGGTCAAGGCTGTTCGTCGTTTAATGGGTACCTGACATTAGTTGGGGAAAGGTAAAGGCGGTTGGTCGTCTAATGGGTACCTGACATTAGTTGGGGAAAGGTAAAGGCGGTTGGTCGTCTAATGGGTACCTGACATTAGTTGGGGAAAGGTAAAGGCGGTTGGTCGTCTAATGGGTACCTGACATTAGTTGGGGAAAGGTAAAGGCGGTTGGTCGTCTAATGGGTACCTGACATTAGTTGGGGAAAGGTAAAGGCGGTTGGTCGTCTAATGGGTACCTGACATTAGTTGGGGAAAGGTAAAGGCGGTTGGTCGTCTAATGGGTACCTGACATTAGTTGGGGAAAGGTAAAGGCGGTTGGTCGTCTAATGGGTACCTGACATTAGTTGGGGAAAGGTCAAGGCGGTTGGTCGTCTAAAGGGTACCTGACATTAGTTGGGGAAAGGGAAAGGCGGTTGGTCGTCTAATGGGTACCTGACATTAGTTGGGAAAAGGTAAAGGCGGTTGGTCGTCCAATGGGTACCTGACATTAGTTGGGGAAAGGTAAAGGAGGTTGGTCGTCTAATGGGTACCTGACATTAGTTGGGGAAAGGTAAAGGCGGTTGGTCGTCTAATGGTTACCTGACATTAGTTGGGGAAAGGTAAAGGCGGTTGGTCGTCTAATGGTTACCTGACATTAGTTGGGGAAAGGTAAAGGCGGTTGGTCGTCTAATGGGTACCTGACATTAGTTGGGGAAAGGTCAAGGCGGTTGGTCGTCTAATGGGTACCTGACATTAGTTGGGGAAAGGTCAAGGCGGTTGGTCGTCTAATGGGTACCTGACATTAGTTGGGGAAAGGTAAAGGCGGTTGGTCGTCTAATGGGTACCTGACATTAGTTGGGGAAAGGTAAAGGCGGTTGGTCGTCCAATGGGTACCTGACATTAGTTGGGGAAAGGTCAAGGCGGTTGGTCGTCTAATGGGTACCTGACATTAGTTGGGGAAAGGTAAAGGCGGTTGGTCGTCTAATGGGTACCTGACATTAGTTGGGGAAAGGTCAAGGCGGTTGGTCGTCTAATGGGTACCTGACATTAGTTGGGGAAAGGTAAAGGCGGTTGGTCGTCTAATGGGTACCTGACATTAGTTGGGGAAAGGTAAAGGCGGTTGGTCGTCCAATGGGTACCTGACATTAGTTGGGGAAAGGTCAAGGCGGTTGGTCGTCTAATGGGTACCTGACATTAGTTGGGGAAAGGTAAAGGCGGTTGGTCGTCTAATGGGTACCTGACATTAGTTGGGGAAAGGTCAAGGCGGTTGGTCGTCTAATGGGTACCTGACATTAGTTGGGGAAAGTTAAAGGCGGTTGGTCGTCTAATGAGTACCTGACATTAGTTGGGGAAAGGTAAAGGCGGTTGGTCGTCTAATGGGTACCTGACATTAGTTGGGGAAAGGGAAAGGCGGTTGGTCGTCTAATGGGTACCTGACATTAGTTGGGGAAAGTTAAAGGCGGTTGGTCGTCTAATGGGTACCTGACATTAGTTGGAGAAAGGTAAAGGCGGTTGGTCGTCCAATGGGTACCTGACATTAGTTGGAGAAAGGTAAAGGCGGTTGGTCGTCCAATGGGTACCTGACATTAGTTGGGGAAAGGTAAAGGCGGTTGGTCGTCTAATGGGTACCTGACATTACTTGGGGAAAGGTCAAGGCGGTTGGTCGTCTAATGGGTACCTGACATTAGTTGGGGAAAGGTAAAGGCGGTTGGTCGTCTAATGGGTACCTGACATTAGTTGGGGAAAGGTAAAGGCGGTTGGTCGTCTAATGGGTACCTGACATTAGTTGGGGAAAGGTAAAGGCGGTTGGTCGTCTAATGGGTACCTGACATTAGTTGGGGAAAGGTAAAGGCGGTTGGTCGTCTAATGGGTACCTGACATTAGTTGGGGAAAGGTAAAGGCGGTTGGTCGTCTAATGGGTACCTGACATTAGTTGGGGAAAGGTAAAGGCGGTTGGTCGTCTAATGGGTACCTGACATTAGTTGGGGAAAGGTCAAGGCGGTTGGTCGTCTAAAGGGTACCTGACATTAGTTGGGGAAAGGGAAAGGCGGTTGGTCGTCTAATGGGTACCTGACATTAGTTGGGAAAAGGTAAAGGCGGTTGGTCGTCCAATGGGTACCTGACATTAGTTGGGGAAAGGTAAAGGAGGTTGGTCGTCTAATGGGTACCTGACATTAGTTGGGGAAAGGTAAAGGCGGTTGGTCGTCTAATGGTTACCTGACATTAGTTGGGGAAAGGTAAAGGCGGTTGGTCGTCTAATGGTTACCTGACATTAGTTGGGGAAAGGTAAAGGCGGTTGGTCGTCTAATGGGTACCTGACATTAGTTGGGGAAAGGTCAAGGCGGTTGGTCGTCTAATGGGTACCTGACATTAGTTGGGGAAAGGTCAAGGCGGTTGGTCGTCTAATGGGTACCTGACATTAGTTGGGGAAAGGTAAAGGCGGTTGGTCGTCTAATGGGTACCTGACATTAGTTGGGGAAAGGTAAAGGCGGTTGGTCGTCCAATGGGTACCTGACATTAGTTGGGGAAAGGTCAAGGCGGTTGGTCGTCTAATGGGTACCTGACATTAGTTGGGGAAAGGTTAAGGCGGTTGGTCGTCTAATGGGTACCTGACATTAGTTGGGGAAAGGTCAAGGCGGTTGGTCGTCTAATGGGTACCTGACATTAGTTGGGGAAAGTTAAAGGCGGTTGGTCGTCTAATGAGTACCTGACATTAGTTGGGGAAAGGTAAAGGCGGTTGGTCGTCTAATGGGTACCTGACATTAGTTGGGGAAAGGGAAAGGCGGTTGGTCGTCTAATGGGTACCTGACATTAGTTGGGGAAAGGTAAAGGCGGTTGGTCGTCTAATGGGTACCTGACATTAGTTGGAGAAAGGTAAAGGCGGTTGGTCGTCCAATGGGTACCTGACATTAGTTGGAGAAAGGTAAAGGCGGTTGGTCGTCCAATGGGTACCTGACATTAGTTGGGGAAAGGTAAAGGCGGTTGGTCGTCTAATGGGTACCTGACATTAGTTGGGGAAAGGTAAAGGCGGTTGGTCGTCCAATGGGTACCTGACATTAGTTGGGGAAAGGTAAAGGAGGTTGGTCGTCTAATGGGTACCTGACATTAGTTGGGGAAAGGTAAAGGCGGTTGGTCGTCTAATGGGTACCTGACATTAGTTGGGGAAAGGTAAAGGCGGTTGGTCGTCTAATGGGTACCTGACATTAGTTGGGGAAAGGTAAAGGCGGTTGGTCTTCTAATGGGTACCTGACATTAGTTGGGGAAAGGTAAAGGCGGTTGGTCGTCTAATGGGTACCTGACATTAGTTGGGGAAAGGTCAAGGCGGTTGGTCGTCTAAAGGGTACCTGACATTAGTTGGGGAAAGGGAAAGGCGGTTGGTCGTCTAATGGGTACCTGACATTAGTTGGGGAAAGGTAAAGGCGGTTGGTCGTCTAATGGGTACCTGACATTACTTGGGGAAAGGTCAAGGCGGTTGGTCGTCTAATGGGTACCTGACATTAGTTGGGGAAAGGTCAAGGCAGTTGGTCGTCTAATGGTTACCTGACATTAGTTGGGGAAAGGTAAAGGCGGTTGGTCGTCTAATGGGTACCTGACATTAGTTGGGGAAAGGTAAAGGCGGTTGGTCGTCTAATGGGTACCTGACATTAGTTGGGGAAAGGTAAAGGCGGTTGGTCGTCCAATGGGTACCTGACATTAGTTGGGGAAAGGTCAAGGCGGTTGGTCGTCTAATGGGTACCTGACATTAGTTGGGGAAAGGTAAAGGCGGTTGGTCGTCTAATGGGTACCTGACATTAGTTGGGGAAAGGTCAAGGCGGTTGGTCGTCTAATGGGTACCTGACATTAGTTGGGGAAAGTTAAAGGCGGTTGGTCGTCTAATGAGTACCTGACATTAGTTGGGGAAAGGTAAAGGCGGTTGGTCGTCTAATGGGTACCTGACATTAGTTGGGGAAAGGGAAAGGCGGTTGGTCGTCTAATGGGTACCTGACATTAGTTGGGGAAAGTTAAAGGCGGTTGGTCGTCTAATGGGTACCTGACATTAGTTGGAGAAAGGTAAAGGCGGTTGGTCGTCCAATGGGTACCTGACATTAGTTGGAGAAAGGTAAAGGCGGTTGGTCGTCCAATGGGTACCTGACATTAGTTGGGGAAAGGTAAAGGCGGTTGGTCGTCTAATGGGTACCTGACATTAGTTGGGGAAAGGTAAAGGCGGTTGGTCGTCCAATGGGTACCTGACATTAGTTGGGGAAAGGTAAAGGAGGTTGGTCGTCTAATGGGTACCTGACATTAGTTGGGGAAAGGTAAAGGCGGTTGGTCGTCTAATGGGTACCTGACATTAGTTGGGGAAAGGTAAAGGCGGTTGGTCGTCTAATGGGTACCTGACATTAGTTGGGGAAAGGTAAAGGCGGTTGGTCTTCTAATGGGTACCTGACATTAGTTGAGGAAAGGTAAAGGCGGTTGGTCGTCTAATGGGTACCTGACATTAGTTGGGGAAAGGTCAAGGCGGTTGGTCGTCTAAAGGGTACCTGACATTAGTTGGGGAAAGGGAAAGGCGGTTGGTCGTCTAATGGGTACCTGACATTAGTTGGGGAAAGGTCAAGGCGGTTGGTCGTCTAATGGGTACCTGACATTACTTGGGGAAAGGTCAAGGCGGTTGGTCGTCTAATGGGTACCTGACATTAGTTGGGGAAAGGTCAAGGCAGTTGGTCGTCTAATGGTTACCTGACATTAGTTGGGGAAAGGTAAAGGCGGTTGGTCGTCTAATGGTTACCTGACATTAGTTGGGGAAAGGTAAAGGCGGTTGGTCGTCTAATGGGTACCTGACATTAGTTGGGAAAAGGTCAAGGCGGTTGGTCGTCTAATGGGTACCTGACATTAGTTGGGGAAAGGTCAAGGCGGTTGGTCGTCTAATGGGTACCTGACATTAGTTGGGGAAAGGTTAAGGCGGTTGGTCGTCTAATGGGTACCTGACATTAGTTGGGGAAAGGTAAAGGCGGTTGGTCGTCTAATGGGTACCTGACATTAGTTGGGGAAAGGTCAAGGCGGTTGGTCGTCTAATGGGTACCTGACATTAGTTGGGGAAAGGTAAAGGCGGTTGGTCGTCTAATGGGTACCTGACATTAGTTGGGGAAAGGTAAAGGCGGTTGGTCGTCTAATGGGTACCTGACATTAGTTGGGGAAAGGTAAAGGCGGTTGGTCGTCTAATGGGTACCTGACATTAGTTGGGGAAAGGTAAAGGCGGTTGGTCGTCCAATGGGTACCTGACATTAGTTGGGGAAAGGTCAAGGCGGTTGGTCGTCTAATGGGTACCTGACATTAGTTGGGTAAAGTTAAAGGCGGTTGGTCGTCTAATGAGTACCTGACATTAGTTGGGGAAAGGTAAAGGCGGTTGGTCGTCTAATGGGTACCTGACATTAGTTGGGGAAAGGTCAAGGCGGTTGGTCGTCTAATGGGTACCTGACATTAGTTGGGGAAAGGTAAAGGCGGTTGGTCGTCTAATGGGTACCTGACATTAGTTGGGGAAAGGTCAAGGCGGTTGGTCGTCTAATGGGTACCTGACATTAGTTGGGGAAAGGTAAAGGCGGTTGGTCGTCTAATGGGTACCTGACATTAGTTGGGGAAAGGGAAAGGCGGTTGGTCGTCTAATGGGTACCTGACATTAGTTGGGGAAATGTCAAGGCGGTTGGTCGTCTAATGAGTACCTGACATTAGTTGGGGAAAGGTAAAGGCGGTTGGTCGTCTAATGGGTACCTGACATTAGTTGGGGAAAGGGAAAGGCGGTTGGTCGTCTAATGGGTACCTGACATTAGTTGGGGAAAGGTAAAGGCGGTTGGTCGTCTAATGGGTACCTGACATTAGTTGGGGAAAGGTAAAGGCGGTTGGTCGTCCAATGGGTACCTGACATTAGTTGGGGAAAGGGAAAGGAGGTTGGTCGTCTAATGGGTACCTGACATTAGTTGGGGAAAGGTAAAGGCGGTTGGTCGTCTAATGGGTACCTGACATTAGTTGGGGAAAGGTAAAGGCGGTTGGTCGTCTAATGGGTACCTGACATTAGTTGGGGAAAGGTAAAGGCGGTTGGTCTTCTAATGGGTACCTGACATTAGTTGGGGAAAGGTAAAGGCGGTTGGTCGTCTAATGGGTACCTGACATTAGTTGGGGAAAGGTAAAGGCGGTTGGTCGTCTAATGGGTACCTGACATTAGTTGGGGAAAGGTTAAGGCGGTTGGTCGTCTAATGGGTACCTGACATTAGTTGGTGAAAGGTCAAGGCTGTTTGTCGTCTAATGGGTACCTGACATTAGTTGGTGAAAGGTCAAGGCTGTTCGTCGTTTAATGGGTACCTGACATTAGTTGGGGAAAGGTAAAGGCGGTTGGTCGTCTAATGGGTACCTGACATTAGTTGGGGAAAGGTAAAGGCGGTTGGTCGTCTAATGGGTACCTGACATTAGTTGGGGAAAGGTAAAGGCGGTTGGTCGTCTAATGGGTACCTGACATTAGTTGGGGAAAGGTAAAGGCGGTTGGTCGTCTAATGGGTACCTGACATTAGTTGGGGAAAGGTAAAGGCGGTTGGTCGTCTAATGGGTACCTGACATTAGTTGGGGAAAGGTAAAGGCGGTTGGTCGTCTAATGGGTACCTGACATTAGTTGGGGAAAGGTAAAGGCGGTTGGTCGTCTAATGGGTACCTGACATTAGTTGGGGAAAGGTCAAGGCGGTTGGGCGTCTAAAGGGTACCTGACATTAGTTGGGGAAAGGGAAAGGCGGTTGGTCGTCTAATGGGTACCTGACATTAGTTGGGGAAAGGTAAAGGCGGTTGGTCGTCCAATGGGTACCTGACATTAGTTGGGGAAAGGTAAAGGAGGTTGGTCGTCTAATGGGTACCTGACATTAGTTGGGGAAAGGTAAAGGCGGTTGGTCGTCTAATGGGTACCTGACATTAGTTGGGGAAAGGTAAAGGCGGTTGGTCGTCTAATGGTTACCTGACATTAGTTGGGGAAAGGTAAAGGCGGTTGGTCGTCTAATGGTTACCTGACATTAGTTGGGGAAAGGTAAAGGCGGTTGGTCGTCTAATGGGTACCTGACATTAGTTGGGGAAAGGTCAAGGCGGTTGGTCGTCTAATGGGTACCTGACATTAGTTGGGGAAAGGTCAAGGCGGTTGGTCGTCTAATGGGTACCTGACATTAGTTGGGGAAAGGTAAAGGCGGTTGGTCGTCTAATGGGTACCTGACATTAGTTGGGGAAAGGTAAAGGCGGTTGGTCGTCCAATGGGTACCTGACATTAGTTGGGGAAAGGTCAAGGCGGTTGGTCGTCTAATGGGTACCTGACATTAGTTGGGGAAAGGTAAAGGCGGTTGGTCGTCTAATGGGTACCTGACATTAGTTGGGGAAAGGTCAAGGCGGTTGGTCGTCTAATGGGTACCTGACATTAGTTGGGGAAAGTTAAAGGCGGTTGGTCGTCTAATGAGTACCTGACATTAGTTGGGGAAAGGTAAAGGCGGTTGGTCGTCTAATGGGTACCTGACATTAGTTGGGGAAAGGGAAAGGCGGTTGGTCGTCTAATGGGTACCTGACATTAGTTGGGGAAAGGTAAAGGCGGTTGGTCGTCTAATGGGTACCTGACATTAGTTGGGGAAAGGTAAAGGCGGTTGGTCGTCCAATGGGTACCTGACATTAGTTGGGGAAAGGTAAAGGAGGTTGGTCGTCTAATGGGTACCTGACATTAGTTGGGGAAAGGTAAAGGCAGTTGGTCGTCTAATGGGTACCTGACATTAGTTGGGGAAAGGTAAAGGCGGTTGGTCGTCTAATGGGTACCTGACATTAGTTGGGGAAAGGTAAAGGCGGTTGGTCTTCTAATGGGTACCTGACATTAGTTGGGGAAAGGTAAAGGCGGTTGGTCGTCTAATGGGTACCTGACATTAGTTGGGGAAAGGTCAAGGCGGTTGGTCGTCTAAAGGGTACCTGACATTAGTTGGGGAAAGGGAAAGGCGGTTGGTCGTCTAATGGGTACCTGACATTAGTTGGGGAAAGGTCAAGGCGGTTGGTCGTCTAATGGGTACCTGACATTAGTTGGGGAAAGGTAAAGGCGGTTGGTCGTCTAATGGGTACCTGACATTAGTTGGGGAAAGGTAAAGGCGGTTTGTCGTCTAATGGGTACCTGACATAAGTTGGGGAAAGGTAAAGGCGGTTGTTCGTCTAATGGGTACCTGACATTAGTTGGGGAAAGGTAAAGACGGTTGGTCGTCTAATGGGTACCTGACATTAGTTGGGGAAAGGTAAAGGCGGTTGGTCGTCTAATGGGTACCTGACATTAGTTGGGGAAAGGTAAAGGCGGTTGGTCTTCTAATTGGTACCTGACATTAGTTGGGGAAAGGTACAGGCGGTTGGTCGTCTAATGGGTACCTGGCATTACTTGGGGAAAGGTCAAAGCGGTTGGTCGTCTAATGGGTACCTGACATTAGTTGGGGAAAGGTCAAGACAGTTGGTCGTCTAATGGTTACCTGACATTAGTTGGGGAAAGGTAAAGGCGGTTGGTCGTCTAATGGTTACCTGACATTAGTTGGGGAAAGGTCAAGGCGGTTGGTCGTCTAATGGGTACCTGACATTAGTTGGGGAAAGGTCAAGACAGTTGGTCGTCTAATGGTTACCTGACATTAGTTGGGGAAAGGTAAAGGCGGTTGGTCGTCTAATGGTTACCTGACATTAGTTGGGGAAAGGTAAAGGCGGTTGGTCGTCTAATGGGTACCTGACATTAGTTGGGGAAAGGTCAAGGCGGTTGGTCGTCTAATGGGTACCTGACATTAGTTGGGGAAAGGTCAAGGCGGTTGGTCGTCCAATGGGTACCTGACATTAGTTGGGGAAAGGTAAAGGCGGTTGGTCGTCTAATGGGTACCTGACATTAGTTGGGGAAAGGTAAAGGCGGTTGGTCTTCTAATGGGTACCTGACATTAGTTGGGGAAAGGTAAAGGCGGTTGGTCGTCTAATTGGTACCTGACATTAGTTGGGGAAAGTTTAAGGCGGTTGGTCGTCTAATGGGTACCTGACATTAGTTGGGGAAAGGTAAAGGCGGTTGGTCGTCTAATTGGTACCTGACATTAGTTGGGGAAAGTTTAAGGCGGTTGGTCGTCTAATGGGTATTAGACATTAGTTGGGGAAAGGGAAAGGCGGTTGGTCGTCTAATGGGTACCTGACATTAGTTGGGGAAAGGTCAAGGCGGTTGGTCGTCTAATGAGTACCTGACATTAGTTGGGGAAAGGTAAAGGCGGTTGGTCGTCTAATGGGTACCTGACATTAGTTGGGGAAAGGGAAAGGCGGTTGGTCGTCTAATGGGTACCTGACATTAGTTGGGGAAAGGTAAAGGCGGTTGGTCGTCTAATGGGTACCTGACATTAGTTGGGGAAAGGTAAAGGCGGTTGGTCGTCCAATGGGTACCTGACATTAGTTGGGGAAAGGTAAAGGCGGTTGGTCGTCTAATGGGTACCTGACATTAGTTGGGGAAAGGTAAAGGCGGTTGGTCGTCTAATGGGTACCTGACATAAGTTGGGGAAAGGTAAAGGCGGTTGGTCGTCTAATGGGTACCTGACATTAGTTGGGGAAAGGTAAAGGCGGTTGGTCGTCTAATGGGTACCTGACATTAGTTGGGGAAAGGTAAAGGCGGTTGGTCTTCTAATGGGTACCTGACATTAGTTGGGGAAAGGTAAAGGCGGTTGGTCGTCTAATGGGTACCTGACATAAGTTGGGGAAAGGTAAAGGCGGTTGGTCTTCTAATGGGTACCTGACATTAGTTGGCGAAAGGTAAAGGCGGTTGGTCGTCTAATGGGTACCTGACATTAGTTGGGGAAAGGTCAAGGCGGTTGGTCGTCTAATGGGTACCTGACATAAGTTGGGGAAATGTAAAGGCGGTTGGTCGTCCAATGGGTACCTGACATTAGTTGGGGAAAGGTAAAGGCGGTTGGTCGTCTAATGGGTACCTGACATTAGTTGGGGAAAGGTCAAGGCGGTTGGTCGTCTAATGGGTACCTGACATTAGTTGGGGAAAGGTCAAGGCGGTTGGTCGTCTAATGGGTACCTGACATTAGTTGGGGAAAGGTAAAGGCGGTTGGTCGTCTAATGGGTACCTGACATTAGTTGGGGAAAGGTAAAGGCGTTTGGTCGTCCAATGGGTACCTGACATTAGTTGGGGAAAGGTAAAGGAGGTTGGTCGTCTAATGGGTACCTGACATTAGTTGGGGAAAGGTAAAGGCGGTTGGTCGTCTAATGGGTACCTGACATTAGTTGGGGAAAGGTAAAGGCGGTTGGTCGTCTAATGGGTACCTGACATTAGTTGGGGAAAGGTAAAGGCGGTTGGTCTTCTAATGGGTACCTGACATTAGTTGGGGAAAGGTAAAGGCGGTTGGTCGTCTAATGGGTACCTGACATTAGTTGGGGAAAGGTCAAGGCGGTTGGTCGTCTAAAGGGTACCTGACATTAGTTGGGGAAAGGTAAAGGCGGTTGGTCTTCTAATGGGTACCTGACATTAGTTGGGGAAAGGTCAAGGCGGTTGGTCGTCTAATGGTTACCTGACATTAGTTGGGGAAAGGTAAAGGCGGTTGGTCTTCTAATGGGTACCTGACATTAGTTGGGGAAAGGTCAAGGCGGTTGGTCGTCTAATGGGTACCTGACATAAGTTGGGGAAATGTAAAAGCGGTTGGTCGTCTAATTGGTACCTGACATTAGTTGGGGAAAGTTTAAGGCGGTTGGTCGTCTAATGGGTACCTGACATTAGTTGGGGAAAGGGAAAGGCGGTTGGTCGTCTAATGGGTACCTGACATTAGTTGGGGAAAGGTAAAGGCGGTTGGTCGTCTAATGGGTACCTGACATTAGTTGGGGAAAGTTAAAGGCGGTTGGTCGTCTAATGAGTACCTGACATTAGTTGGGGAAAGGTAAAGGCGGTTGGTCGTCTAATGGGTACCTGACATTAGTTGGGGAAAGGGAAAGGCGGTTGGTCGTCTAATGGGTACCTGACATTAGTTGGGGAAAGTTAAAGGCGGTTGGTCGTCTAATGGGTACCTGACATTAGTTGGAGAAAGGTAAAGGCGGTTGGTCGTCCAATGGGTACCTGACATTAGTTGGAGAAAGGTAAAGGCGGTTGGTCGTCCAATGGGTACCTGACATTAGTTGGGGAAAGGTAAAGGCGGTTGGTCGTCTAATGGGTACCTGACATTAGTTGGGGAAAGGTAAAGGCGGTTGGTCGTCCAATGGGTACCTGACATTAGTTGGGGAAAGGTAAAGGAGGTTGGTCGTCTAATGGGTACCTGACATTAGTTGGGGAAAGGTAAAGGCGGTTGGTCGTCTAATGGGTACCTGACATTAGTTGGGGAAAGGTAAAGGCGGTTGGTCGTCTAATGGGTACCTGACATTAGTTGGGGAAAGGTAAAGGCGGTTGGTCTTCTAATGGGTACCTGACATTAGTTGAGGAAAGGTAAAGGCGGTTGGTCGTCTAATGGGTACCTGACATTAGTTGGGGAAAGGTCAAGGCGGTTGGTCGTCTAAAGGGTACCTGACATTAGTTGGGGAAAGGGAAAGGCGGTTGGTCGTCTAATGGGTACCTGACATTAGTTGGGGAAAGGTCAAGGCGGTTGGTCGTCTAATGGGTACCTGACATTACTTGGGGAAAGGTCAAGGCGGTTGGTCGTCTAATGGGTACCTGACATTAGTTGGGGAAAGGTCAAGGCAGTTGGTCGTCTAATGGTTACCTGACATTAGTTGGGGAAAGGTAAAGGCGGTTGGTCGTCTAATGGTTACCTGACATTAGTTGGGGAAAGGTAAAGGCGGTTGGTCGTCTAATGGGTACCTGACATTAGTTGGGAAAAGGTCAAGGCGGTTGGTCGTCTAATGGGTACCTGACATTAGTTGGGGAAAGGTCAAGGCGGTTGGTCGTCTAATGGGTACCTGACATTAGTTGGGGAAAGGTTAAGGCGGTTGGTCGTCTAATGGGTACCTGACATTAGTTGGGGAAAGGTAAAGGCGGTTGGTCGTCTAATGGGTACCTGACATTAGTTGGGGAAAGGTCAAGGCGGTTGGTCGTCTAATGAGTACCTGACATTAGTTGGGGAAAGGTAAAGGCGGTTGGTCGTCTAATGGGTACCTGACATTAGTTGGGGAAAGGGAAAGGCGGTTGGTCGTCTAATGGGTACCTGACATTAGTTGGGGAAAGGTAAAGGCGGTTGGTCGTCTAATGGGTACCTGACATTAGTTGGGGAAAGGTAAAGGCGGTTGGTCGTCCAATGGGTACCTGACATTAGTTGGGGAAAGGTAAAGGAGGTTGGTCGTCTAATGGGTACCTGACATTAGTTGGGGAAAGGTAAAGGCAGTTGGTCGTCTAATGGGTACCTGACATTAGTTGGGGAAAGGTAAAGGCGGTTGGTCGTCTAATGGGTACCTGACATTAGTTGGGGAAAGGTAAAGGCGGTTGGTCTTCTAATGGGTACCTGACATTAGTTGGGGAAAGGTAAAGGCGGTTGGTCGTCTAATGGGTACCTGACATTAGTTGGGGAAAGGTCAAGGCGGTTGGTCGTCTAAAGGGTACCTGACATTAGTTGGGGAAAGGGAAAGGCGGTTGGTCGTCTAATGGGTACCTGACATTAGTTGGGGAAAGGTCAAGGCGGTTGGTCGTCTAATGGGTACCTGACATTAGTTGGGGAAAGGTAAAGGCGGTTGGTCGTCTAATGGGTACCTGACATTAGTTGGGGAAAGGTAAAGGCGGTTTGTCGTCTAATGGGTACCTGACATAAGTTGGGGAAAGGTAAAGGCGGTTGTTCGTCTAATGGGTACCTGACATTAGTTGGGGAAAGGTAAAGACGGTTGGTCGTCTAATGGGTACCTGACATTAGTTGGGGAAAGGTAAAGGCGGTTGGTCGTCTAATGGGTACCTGACATTAGTTGGGGAAAGGTAAAGGCGGTTGGTCGTCTAATGGTTACCTGACATTAGTTGGGGAAAGGTAAAGGCGGTTGGTCGTCTAATGGTTACCTGACATTAGTTGGGGAAAGGTAAAGGCGGTTGGTCGTCTAATGGGTACCTGACATTAGTTGGGGAAAGGTCAAGGCGGTTGGTCGTCTAATGGGTACCTGACATTAGTTGGGGAAAGGTCAAGGCGGTTGGTCGTCTAATGGGTACCTGACATTAGTTGGGGAAAGGTAAAGGCGGTTGGTCGTCTAATGGGTACCTGACATTAGTTGGGGAAAGGTAAAGGCGGTTGGTCGTCCAATGGGTACCTGACATTAGTTGGGGAAAGGTCAAGGCGGTTGGTCGTCTAATGGGTACCTGACATTAGTTGGGGAAAGGTAAAGGCGGTTGGTCGTCTAATGGGTACCTGACATTAGTTGGGGAAAGGTCAAGGCGGTTGGTCGTCTAATGGGTACCTGACATTAGTTGGGGAAAGTTAAAGGCGGTTGGTCGTCTAATGAGTACCTGACATTAGTTGGGGAAAGGTAAAGGCGGTTGGTCGTCTAATGGGTACCTGACATTAGTTGGGGAAAGGGAAAGGCGGTTGGTCGTCTAATGGGTACCTGACATTAGTTGGGGAAAGGTAAAGGCGGTTGGTCGTCTAATGGGTACCTGACATTAGTTGGAGAAAGGTAAAGGCGGTTGGTCGTCCAATGGGTACCTGACATTAGTTGGAGAAAGGTAAAGGCGGTTGGTCGTCCAATGGGTACCTGACATTAGTTGGGGAAAGGTAAAGGCGGTTGGTCGTCTAATGGGTACCTGACATTAGTTGGGGAAAGGTAAAGGCGGTTGGTCGTCCAATGGGTACCTGACATTAGTTGGGGAAAGGTAAAGGAGGTTGGTCGTCTAATGGGTACCTGACATTAGTTGGGGAAAGGTAAAGGCGGTTGGTCGTCTAATGGGTACCTGACATTAGTTGGGGAAAGGTAAAGGCGGTTGGTCGTCTAATGGGTACCTGACATTAGTTGGGGAAAGGTAAAGGCGGTTGGTCTTCTAATGGGTACCTGACATTAGTTGGGGAAAGGTAAAGGCGGTTGGTCGTCTAATGGGTACCTGACATTAGTTGGGGAAAGGTCAAGGCGGTTGGTCGTCTAAAGGGTACCTGACATTAGTTGGGGAAAGGGAAAGGCGGTTGGTCGTCTAATGGGTACCTGACATTAGTTGGGGAAAGGTAAAGGCGGTTGGTCGTCTAATGGGTACCTGACATTACTTGGGGAAAGGTCAAGGCGGTTGGTCGTCTAATGGGTACCTGACATTAGTTGGGGAAAGGTCAAGGCAGTTGGTCGTCTAATGGTTACCTGACATTAGTTGGGGAAAGGTAAAGGCGGTTGGTCGTCTAATGGGTACCTGACATTAGTTGGGGAAAGGTAAAGGCGGTTGGTCGTCTAATGGGTACCTGACATTAGTTGGGGAAAGGTAAAGGCGGTTGGTCGTCCAATGGGTACCTGACATTAGTTGGGGAAAGGTCAAGGCGGTTGGTCGTCTAATGGGTACCTGACATTAGTTGGGGAAAGGTAAAGGCGGTTGGTCGTCTAATGGGTACCTGACATTAGTTGGGGAAAGGTCAAGGCGGTTGGTCGTCTAATGGGTACCTGACATTAGTTGGGGAAAGTTAAAGGCGGTTGGTCGTCTAATGAGTACCTGACATTAGTTGGGGAAAGGTAAAGGCGGTTGGTCGTCTAATGGGTACCTGACATTAGTTGGGGAAAGGGAAAGGCGGTTGGTCGTCTAATGGGTACCTGACATTAGTTGGGGAAAGTTAAAGGCGGTTGGTCGTCTAATGGGTACCTGACATTAGTTGGAGAAAGGTAAAGGCGGTTGGTCGTCCAATGGGTACCTGACATTAGTTGGAGAAAGGTAAAGGCGGTTGGTCGTCCAATGGGTACCTGACATTAGTTGGGGAAAGGTAAAGGCGGTTGGTCGTCTAATGGGTACCTGACATTAGTTGGGGAAAGGTAAAGGCGGTTGGTCGTCCAATGGGTACCTGACATTAGTTGGGGAAAGGTAAAGGAGGTTGGTCGTCTAATGGGTACCTGACATTAGTTGGGGAAAGGTAAAGGCGGTTGGTCGTCTAATGGGTACCTGACATTAGTTGGGGAAAGGTAAAGGCGGTTGGTCGTCTAATGGGTACCTGACATTAGTTGGGGAAAGGTAAAGGCGGTTGGTCTTCTAATGGGTACCTGACATTAGTTGAGGAAAGGTAAAGGCGGTTGGTCGTCTAATGGGTACCTGACATTAGTTGGGGAAAGGTCAAGGCGGTTGGTCGTCTAAAGGGTACCTGACATTAGTTGGGGAAAGGGAAAGGCGGTTGGTCGTCTAATGGGTACCTGACATTAGTTGGGGAAAGGTCAAGGCGGTTGGTCGTCTAATGGGTACCTGACATTACTTGGGGAAAGGTCAAGGCGGTTGGTCGTCTAATGGGTACCTGACATTAGTTGGGGAAAGGTCAAGGCAGTTGGTCGTCTAATGGTTACCTGACATTAGTTGGGGAAAGGTAAAGGCGGTTGGTCGTCTAATGGTTACCTGACATTAGTTGGGGAAAGGTAAAGGCGGTTGGTCGTCTAATGGGTACCTGACATTAGTTGGGAAAAGGTCAAGGCGGTTGGTCGTCTAATGGGTACCTGACATTAGTTGGGGAAAGGTCAAGGCGGTTGGTCGTCTAATGGGTACCTGACATTAGTTGGGGAAAGGTTAAGGCGGTTGGTCGTCTAATGGGTACCTGACATTAGTTGGGGAAAGGTAAAGGCGGTTGGTCGTCTAATGGGTACCTGACATTAGTTGGGGAAAGGTCAAGGCGGTTGGTCGTCTAATGGGTACCTGACATTAGTTGGGGAAAGGTAAAGGCGGTTGGTCGTCTAATGGGTACCTGACATTAGTTGGGGAAAGGTAAAGGCGGTTGGTCGTCTAATGGGTACCTGACATTAGTTGGGGAAAGGTAAAGGCGGTTGGTCGTCTAATGGGTACCTGACATTAGTTGGGGAAAGGTAAAGGCGGTTGGTCGTCCAATGGGTACCTGACATTAGTTGGGGAAAGGTCAAGGCGGTTGGTCGTCTAATGGGTACCTGACATTAGTTGGGTAAAGTTAAAGGCGGTTGGTCGTCTAATGAGTACCTGACATTAGTTGGGGAAAGGTAAAGGCGGTTGGTCGTCTAATGGGTACCTGACATTAGTTGGGGAAAGGTCAAGGCGGTTGGTCGTCTAATGGGTACCTGACATTAGTTGGGGAAAGGTAAAGGCGGTTGGTCGTCTAATGGGTACCTGACATTAGTTGGGGAAAGGTCAAGGCGGTTGGTCGTCTAATGGGTACCTGACATTAGTTGGGGAAAGGTAAAGGCGGTTGGTCGTCTAATGGGTACCTGACATTAGTTGGGGAAAGGGAAAGGCGGTTGGTCGTCTAATGGGTACCTGACATTAGTTGGGGAAATGTCAAGGCGGTTGGTCGTCTAATGAGTACCTGACATTAGTTGGGGAAAGGTAAAGGCGGTTGGTCGTCTAATGGGTACCTGACATTAGTTGGGGAAAGGGAAAGGCGGTTGGTCGTCTAATGGGTACCTGACATTAGTTGGGGAAAGGTAAAGGCGGTTGGTCGTCTAATGGGTACCTGACATTAGTTGGGGAAAGGTAAAGGCGGTTGGTCGTCCAATGGGTACCTGACATTAGTTGGGGAAAGGGAAAGGAGGTTGGTCGTCTAATGGGTACCTGACATTAGTTGGGGAAAGGTAAAGGCGGTTGGTCGTCTAATGGGTACCTGACATTAGTTGGGGAAAGGTAAAGGCGGTTGGTCGTCTAATGGGTACCTGACATTAGTTGGGGAAAGGTAAAGGCGGTTGGTCTTCTAATGGGTACCTGACATTAGTTGGGGAAAGGTAAAGGCGGTTGGTCGTCTAATGGGTACCTGACATTAGTTGGGGAAAGGTAAAGGCGGTTGGTCGTCTAATGGGTACCTGACATTAGTTGGGGAAAGGTTAAGGCGGTTGGTCGTCTAATGGGTACCTGACATTAGTTGGTGAAAGGTCAAGGCTGTTTGTCGTCTAATGGGTACCTGACATTAGTTGGTGAAAGGTCAAGGCTGTTCGTCGTTTAATGGGTACCTGACATTAGTTGGGGAAAGGTAAAGGCGGTTGGTCGTCTAATGGGTACCTGACATTAGTTGGGGAAAGGTAAAGGCGGTTGGTCGTCTAATGGGTACCTGACATTAGTTGGGGAAAGGTAAAGGCGGTTGGTCGTCTAATGGGTACCTGACATTAGTTGGGGAAAGGTAAAGGCGGTTGGTCGTCTAATGGGTACCTGACATTAGTTGGGGAAAGGTAAAGGCGGTTGGTCGTCTAATGGGTACCTGACATTAGTTGGGGAAAGGTCAAGGCGGTTGGGCGTCTAATGGGTACCTGACATTAGTTGGGGAAAGGTAAAGGCGGTTGGTCGTCTAATGGGTACCTGACATTAGTTGGGGAAAGGTCAAGGCGGTTGGGCGTCTAAAGGGTACCTGACATTAGTTGGGGAAAGGGAAAGGCGGTTGGTCGTCTAATGGGTACCTGACATTAGTTGGGGAAAGGTAAAGGCGGTTGGTCGTCCAATGGGTACCTGACATTAGTTGGGGAAAGGTAAAGGAGGTTGGTCGTCTAATGGGTACCTGACATTAGTTGGGGAAAGGTAAAGGCGGTTGGTCGTCTAATGGGTACCTGACATTAGTTGGGGAAAGGTAAAGGCGGTTGGTCGACTAATGGTTACCTGACATTAGTTGGGGAAAGGTAAAGGCGGTTGGTCGTCTAATGGTTACCTGACATTAGTTGGGGAAAGGTAAAGGCGGTTGGTCGTCTAATGGGTACCTGACATTAGTTGGGGAAAGGTCAAGGCGGTTGGTCGTCTAATGGGTACCTGACATTAGTTGGGGAAAGGTCAAGGCGGTTGGTCGTCTAATGGGTACCTGACATTAGTTGGGGAAAGGTAAAGGCGGTTGGTCGTCTAATGGGTACCTGACATTAGTTGGGGAAAGGTAAAGGCGGTTGGTCGTCCAATGGGTACCTGACATTAGTTGGGGAAAGGTCAAGGCGGTTGGTCGTCTAATGGGTACCTGACATTAGTTGGGGAAAGGTAAAGGCGGTTGGTCGTCTAATGGGTACCTGACATTAGTTGGGGAAAGGTCAAGGCGGTTGGTCGTCTAATGGGTACCTGACATTAGTTGGGGAAAGTTAAAGGCGGTTGGTCGTCTAATGAGTACCTGACATTAGTTGGGGAAAGGTAAAGGCGGTTGGTCGTCTAATGGGTACCTGACATTAGTTGGGGAAAGGGAAAGGCGGTTGGTCGTCTAATGGGTACCTGACATTAGTTGGGGAAAGGTAAAGGCGGTTGGTCGTCTAATGGGTACCTGACATTAGTTGGGGAAAGGTAAAGGCGGTTGGTCGTCCAATGGGTACCTGACATTAGTTGGGGAAAGGTAAAGGAGGTTGGTCGTCTAATGGGTACCTGACATTAGTTGGGGAAAGGTAAAGGCAGTTGGTCGTCTAATGGGTACCTGACATTAGTTGGGGAAAGGTAAAGGCGGTTGGTCGTCTAATGGGTACCTGACATTAGTTGGGGAAAGGTAAAGGCGGTTGGTCTTCTAATGGGTACCTGACATTAGTTGGGGAAAGGTAAAGGCGGTTGGTCGTCTAATGGGTACCTGACATTAGTTGGGGAAAGGTCAAGGCGGTTGGTCGTCTAAAGGGTACCTGACATTAGTTGGGGAAAGGGAAAGGCGGTTGGTCGTCTAATGGGTACCTGACATTAGTTGGGGAAAGGTCAAGGCGGTTGGTCGTCTAATGGGTACCTGACATTAGTTGGGGAAAGGTAAAGGCGGTTGGTCGTCTAATGGGTACCTGACATTAGTTGGGGAAAGGTAAAGGCGGTTTGTCGTCTAATGGGTACCTGACATAAGTTGGGGAAAGGTAAAGGCGGTTGTTCGTCTAATGGGTACCTGACATTAGTTGGGGAAAGGTAAAGACGGTTGGTCGTCTAATGGGTACCTGACATTAGTTGGGGAAAGGTAAAGGCGGTTGGTCGTCTAATGGGTACCTGACATTAGTTGGGGAAAGGTAAAGGCGGTTGGTCTTCTAATTGGTACCTGACATTAGTTGGGGAAAGGTAAAGGCGGTTGGTCGTCTAATGGGTACCTGGCATTACTTGGGGAAAGGTCAAAGCGGTTGGTCGTCTAATGGGTACCTGACATTAGTTGGGGAAAGGTCAAGACAGTTGGTCGTCTAATGGTTACCTGACATTAGTTGGGGAAAGGTAAAGGCGGTTGGTCGTCTAATGGTTACCTGACATTAGTTGGGGAAAGGTCAAGGCGGTTGGTCGTCTAATGGGTACCTGACATTAGTTGGGGAAAGGTCAAGACAGTTGGTCGTCTAATGGTTACCTGACATTAGTTGGGGAAAGGTAAAGGCGGTTGGTCGTCTAATGGTTACCTGACATTAGTTGGGGAAAGGTAAAGGCGGTTGGTCGTCTAATGGGTACCTGACATTAGTTGGGGAAAGGTCAAGGCGGTTGGTCGTCTAATGGGTACCTGACATTAGTTGGGGAAAGGTCAAGGCGGTTGGTCGTCCAATGGGTACCTGACATTAGTTGGGGAAAGGTAAAGGCGGTTGGTCGTCTAATGGGTACCTGACATTAGTTGGGGAAAGGTAAAGGCGGTTGGTCTTCTAATGGGTACCTGACATTAGTTGGGGAAAGGTAAAGGCGGTTGGTCGTCTAATTGGTACCTGACATTAGTTGGGGAAAGTTTAAGGCGGTTGGTCGTCTAATGGGTACCTGACATTAGTTGGGGAAAGGTAAAGGCGGTTGGTCGTCTAATTGGTACCTGACATTAGTTGGGGAAAGTTTAAGGCGGTTGGTCGTCTAATGGGTATTAGACATTAGTTGGGGAAAGGGAAAGGCGGTTGGTCGTCTAATGGGTACCTGACATTAGTTGGGGAAAGGTCAAGGCGGTTGGTCGTCTAATGAGTACCTGACATTAGTTGGGGAAAGGTAAAGGCGGTTGGTCGTCTAATGGGTACCTGACATTAGTTGGGGAAAGGGAAAGGCGGTTGGTCGTCTAATGGGTACCTGACATTAGTTGGGGAAAGGTAAAGGCGGTTGGTCGTCTAATGGGTACCTGACATTAGTTGGGGAAAGGTAAAGGCGGTTGGTCGTCCAATGGGTACCTGACATTAGTTGGGGAAAGGTAAAGGCGGTTGGTCGTCTAATGGGTACCTGACATTAGTTGGGGAAAGGTAAAGGCGGTTGGTCGTCTAATGGGTACCTGACATAAGTTGGGGAAAGGTAAAGGCGGTTGGTCGTCTAATGGGTACCTGACATTAGTTGGGGAAAGGTAAAGGCGGTTGGTCGTCTAATGGGTACCTGACATTAGTTGGGGAAAGGTAAAGGCGGTTGGTCTTCTAATGGGTACCTGACATTAGTTGGGGAAAGGTAAAGGCGGTTGGTCGTCTAATGGGTACCTGACATAAGTTGGGGAAAGGTAAAGGCGGTTGGTCTTCTAATGGGTACCTGACATTAGTTGGCGAAAGGTAAAGGCGGTTGGTCGTCTAATGGGTACCTGACATTAGTTGGGGAAAGGTCAAGGCGGTTGGTCGTCTAATGGGTACCTGACATAAGTTGGGGAAATGTAAAGGCGGTTGGTCGTCCAATGGGTACCTGACATTAGTTGGGGAAAGGTAAAGGCGGTTGGTCGTCTAATGGGTACCTGACATTAGTTGGGGAAAGGTCAAGGCGGTTGGTCGTCTAATGGGTACCTGACATTAGTTGGGGAAAGGTCAAGGCGGTTGGTCGTCTAATGGGTACCTGACATTAGTTGGGGAAAGGTAAAGGCGGTTGGTCGTCTAATGGGTACCTGACATTAGTTGGGGAAAGGTAAAGGCGTTTGGTCGTCCAATGGGTACCTGACATTAGTTGGGGAAAGGTAAAGGAGGTTGGTCGTCTAATGGGTACCTGACATTAGTTGGGGAAAGGTAAAGGCGGTTGGTCGTCTAATGGGTACCTGACATTAGTTGGGGAAAGGTAAAGGCGGTTGGTCGTCTAATGGGTACCTGACATTAGTTGGGGAAAGGTAAAGGCGGTTGGTCTTCTAATGGGTACCTGACATTAGTTGGGGAAAGGTAAAGGCGGTTGGTCGTCTAATGGGTACCTGACATTAGTTGGGGAAAGGTCAAGGCGGTTGGTCGTCTAAAGGGTACCTGACATTAGTTGGGGAAAGGTAAAGGCGGTTGGTCTTCTAATGGGTACCTGACATTAGTTGGGGAAAGGTCAAGGCGGTTGGTCGTCTAATGGTTACCTGACATTAGTTGGGGAAAGGTAAAGGCGGTTGGTCTTCTAATGGGTACCTGACATTAGTTGGGGAAAGGTCAAGGCGGTTGGTCGTCTAATGGGTACCTGACATAAGTTGGGGAAATGTAAAAGCGGTTGGTCGTCTAATTGGTACCTGACATTAGTTGGGGAAAGTTTAAGGCGGTTGGTCGTCTAATGGGTACCTGACATTAGTTGGGGAAAGGGAAAGGCGGTTGGTCGTCTAATGGGTACCTGACATTAGTTGGGGAAAGGTAAAGGCGGTTGGTCGTCTAATGGGTACCTGACATTAGTTGGGGAAAGTTAAAGGCGGTTGGTCGTCTAATGAGTACCTGACATTAGTTGGGGAAAGGTAAAGGCGGTTGGTCGTCTAATGGGTACCTGACATTAGTTGGGGAAAGGGAAAGGCGGTTGGTCGTCTAATGGGTACCTGACATTAGTTGGGGAAAGTTAAAGGCGGTTGGTCGTCTAATGGGTACCTGACATTAGTTGGAGAAAGGTAAAGGCGGTTGGTCGTCCAATGGGTACCTGACATTAGTTGGAGAAAGGTAAAGGCGGTTGGTCGTCCAATGGGTACCTGACATTAGTTGGGGAAAGGTAAAGGCGGTTGGTCGTCTAATGGGTACCTGACATTAGTTGGGGAAAGGTAAAGGCGGTTGGTCGTCCAATGGGTACCTGACATTAGTTGGGGAAAGGTAAAGGAGGTTGGTCGTCTAATGGGTACCTGACATTAGTTGGGGAAAGGTAAAGGCGGTTGGTCGTCTAATGGGTACCTGACATTAGTTGGGGAAAGGTAAAGGCGGTTGGTCGTCTAATGGGTACCTGACATTAGTTGGGGAAAGGTAAAGGCGGTTGGTCTTCTAATGGGTACCTGACATTAGTTGAGGAAAGGTAAAGGCGGTTGGTCGTCTAATGGGTACCTGACATTAGTTGGGGAAAGGTCAAGGCGGTTGGTCGTCTAAAGGGTACCTGACATTAGTTGGGGAAAGGGAAAGGCGGTTGGTCGTCTAATGGGTACCTGACATTAGTTGGGGAAAGGTCAAGGCGGTTGGTCGTCTAATGGGTACCTGACATTACTTGGGGAAAGGTCAAGGCGGTTGGTCGTCTAATGGGTACCTGACATTAGTTGGGGAAAGGTCAAGGCAGTTGGTCGTCTAATGGTTACCTGACATTAGTTGGGGAAAGGTAAAGGCGGTTGGTCGTCTAATGGTTACCTGACATTAGTTGGGGAAAGGTAAAGGCGGTTGGTCGTCTAATTGGTACCTGACATTAGTTGGGGAAAGTTTAAGGCGGTTGGTCGTCTAATGGGTACCTGACATTAGTTGGGGAAAGGTAAAGGCGGTTGGTCGTCTAATTGGTACCTGACATTAGTTGGGGAAAGTTTAAGGCGGTTGGTCGTCTAATGGGTATTAGACATTAGTTGGGGAAAGGGAAAGGCGGTTGGTCGTCTAATGGGTACCTGACATTAGTTGGGGAAAGGTCAAGGCGGTTGGTCGTCTAATGAGTACCTGACATTAGTTGGGGAAAGGTAAAGGCGGTTGGTCGTCTAATGGGTACCTGACATTAGTTGGGGAAAGGGAAAGGCGGTTGGTCGTCTAATGGGTACCTGACATTAGTTGGGGAAAGGTAAAGGCGGTTGGTCGTCTAATGGGTACCTGACATTAGTTGGGGAAAGGTAAAGGCGGTTGGTCGTCCAATGGGTACCTGACATTAGTTGGGGAAAGGTAAAGGCGGTTGGTCGTCTAATGGGTACCTGACATTAGTTGGGGAAAGGTAAAGGCGGTTGGTCGTCTAATGGGTACCTGACATAAGTTGGGGAAAGGTAAAGGCGGTTGGTCGTCTAATGGGTACCTGACATTAGTTGGGGAAAGGTAAAGGCGGTTGGTCGTCTAATGGGTACCTGACATTAGTTGGGGAAAGGTAAAGGCGGTTGGTCTTCTAATGGGTACCTGACATTAGTTGGGGAAAGGTAAAGGCGGTTGGTCGTCTAATGGGTACCTGACATAAGTTGGGGAAAGGTAAAGGCGGTTGGTCTTCTAATGGGTACCTGACATTAGTTGGCGAAAGGTAAAGGCGGTTGGTCGTCTAATGGGTACCTGACATTAGTTGGGGAAAGGTCAAGGCGGTTGGTCGTCTAATGGGTACCTGACATAAGTTGGGGAAATGTAAAGGCGGTTGGTCGTCCAATGGGTACCTGACATTAGTTGGGGAAAGGTAAAGGCGGTTGGTCGTCTAATGGGTACCTGACATTAGTTGGGGAAAGGTCAAGGCGGTTGGTCGTCTAATGGGTACCTGACATTAGTTGGGGAAAGGTCAAGGCGGTTGGTCGTCTAATGGGTACCTGACATTAGTTGGGGAAAGGTAAAGGCGGTTGGTCGTCTAATGGGTACCTGACATTAGTTGGGGAAAGGTAAAGGCGTTTGGTCGTCCAATGGGTACCTGACATTAGTTGGGGAAAGGTAAAGGAGGTTGGTCGTCTAATGGGTACCTGACATTAGTTGGGGAAAGGTAAAGGCGGTTGGTCGTCTAATGGGTACCTGACATTAGTTGGGGAAAGGTAAAGGCGGTTGGTCGTCTAATGGGTACCTGACATTAGTTGGGGAAAGGTAAAGGCGGTTGGTCTTCTAATGGGTACCTGACATTAGTTGGGGAAAGGTAAAGGCGGTTGGTCGTCTAATGGGTACCTGACATTAGTTGGGGAAAGGTCAAGGCGGTTGGTCGTCTAAAGGGTACCTGACATTAGTTGGGGAAAGGTAAAGGCGGTTGGTCTTCTAATGGGTACCTGACATTAGTTGGGGAAAGGTCAAGGCGGTTGGTCGTCTAATGGTTACCTGACATTAGTTGGGGAAAGGTAAAGGCGGTTGGTCTTCTAATGGGTACCTGACATTAGTTGGGGAAAGGTCAAGGCGGTTGGTCGTCTAATGGGTACCTGACATAAGTTGGGGAAATGTAAAAGCGGTTGGTCGTCTAATTGGTACCTGACATTAGTTGGGGAAAGTTTAAGGCGGTTGGTCGTCTAATGGGTACCTGACATTAGTTGGGGAAAGGGAAAGGCGGTTGGTCGTCTAATGGGTACCTGACATTAGTTGGGGAAAGGTAAAGGCGGTTGGTCGTCTAATGGGTACCTGACATTAGTTGGGGAAAGTTAAAGGCGGTTGGTCGTCTAATGAGTACCTGACATTAGTTGGGGAAAGGTAAAGGCGGTTGGTCGTCTAATGGGTACCTGACATTAGTTGGGGAAAGGGAAAGGCGGTTGGTCGTCTAATGGGTACCTGACATTAGTTGGGGAAAGTTAAAGGCGGTTGGTCGTCTAATGGGTACCTGACATTAGTTGGAGAAAGGTAAAGGCGGTTGGTCGTCCAATGGGTACCTGACATTAGTTGGAGAAAGGTAAAGGCGGTTGGTCGTCCAATGGGTACCTGACATTAGTTGGGGAAAGGTAAAGGCGGTTGGTCGTCCAATGGGTACCTGACATTAGTTGGGGAAAGGTAAAGGCGGTTGGTCGTCTAATGGGTACCTGACATTAGTTGGGGAAAGGTAAAGGAGGTTGGTCGTCTAATGGGTACCTGACATTAGTTGGGGAAAGGTAAAGGCGGTTGGTCGTCTAATGGGTACCTGACATTAGTTGGGGAAAGGTAAAGGCGGTTGGTCGTCTAATGGGTACCTGACATTAGTTGGGGAAAGGTAAAGGCGGTTGGTCTTCTAATGGGTACCTGACATTAGTTGAGGAAAGGTAAAGGCGGTTGGTCGTCTAATGGGTACCTGACATTAGTTGGGGAAAGGTCAAGGCGGTTGGTCGTCTAAAGGGTACCTGACATTAGTTGGGGAAAGGGAAAGGCGGTTGGTCGTCTAATGGGTACCTGACATTAGTTGGGGAAAGGTCAAGGCGGTTGGTCGTCTAATGGGTACCTGACATTACTTGGGGAAAGGTCAAGGCGGTTGGTCGTCTATTGGGTACCTGACATTAGTTGGGGAAAGGTCAAGGCAGTTGGTCGTCTAATGGTTACCTGACATTAGTTGGGGAAAGGTAAAGGCGGTTGGTCGTCTAATGGTTACCTGACATTAGTTGGGGAAAGGTAAAGGCGGTTGGTCGTCTAATGGGTACCTGACATTAGTTGGGAAAAGGTCAAGGCGGTTGGTCGTCTAATGGGTACCTGACATTAGTTGGGGAAAGGTCAAGGCGGTTGGTCGTCTAATGGGTACCTGACATTAGTTGGGGAAAGGTTAAGGCGGTTGGTCGTCTAATGGGTACCTGACATTAGTTGGGGAAAGGTAAAGGCGGTTGGTCGTCTAATGGGTACCTGACATTAGTTGGGGAAAGGTCAAGGCGGTTGGTCGTCTAATGGGTACCTGACATTAGTTGGGGAAAGGTAAAGGCGGTTGGTCGTCTAATGGGTACCTGACATTAGTTGGGGAAAGGTAAAGGCGGTTGGTCGTCTAATGGGTACCTGACATTAGTTGGGGAAAGGTAAAGGCGGTTGGTCGTCTAATGGGTACCTGACATTAGTTGGGGAAAGGTAAAGGCGGTTGGTCGTCCAATGGGTACCTGACATTAGTTGGGGAAAGGTCAAGGCGGTTGGTCGTCTAATGGGTACCTGACATTAGTTGGGTAAAGTTAAAGGCGGTTGGTCGTCTAATGAGTACCTGACATTAGTTGGGGAAAGGTAAAGGCGGTTGGTCGTCTAATGGGTACCTGACATTAGTTGGGGAAAGGTCAAGGCGGTTGGTCGTCTAATGGGTACCTGACATTAGTTGGGGAAAGGTAAAGGCGGTTGGTCGTCTAATGGGTACCTGACATTAGTTGGGGAAAGGTCAAGGCGGTTGGTCGTCTAATGGGTACCTGACATTAGTTGGGGAAAGGTAAAGGCGGTTGGTCGTCTAATGGGTACCTGACATTAGTTGGGGAAAGGGAAAGGCGGTTGGTCGTCTAATGGGTACCTGACATTAGTTGGGGAAATGTCAAGGCGGTTGGTCGTCTAATGAGTACCTGACATTAGTTGGGGAAAGGTAAAGGCGGTTGGTCGTCTAATGGGTACCTGACATTAGTTGGGGAAAGGGAAAGGCGGTTGGTCGTCTAATGGGTACCTGACATTAGTTGGGGAAAGGTAAAGGCGGTTGGTCGTCTAATGGGTACCTGACATTAGTTGGGGAAAGGTAAAGGCGGTTGGTCGTCCAATGGGTACCTGACATTAGTTGGGGAAAGGGAAAGGAGGTTGGTCGTCTAATGGGTACCTGACATTAGTTGGGGAAAGGTAAAGGCGGTTGGTCGTCTAATGGGTACCTGACATTAGTTGGGGAAAGGTAAAGGCGGTTGGTCGTCTAATGGGTACCTGACATTAGTTGGGGAAAGGTAAAGGCGGTTGGTCTTCTAATGGGTACCTGACATTAGTTGGGGAAAGGTAAAGGCGGTTGGTCGTCTAATGGGTACCTGACATTAGTTGGGGAAAGGTAAAGGCGGTTGGTCGTCTAATGGGTACCTGACATTAGTTGGGGAAAGGTTAAGGCGGTTGGTCGTCTAATGGGTACCTGACATTAGTTGGTGAAAGGTCAAGGCTGTTTGTCGTCTAATGGGTACCTGACATTAGTTGGTGAAAGGTCAAGGCTGTTCGTCGTTTAATGGGTACCTGACATTAGTTGGGGAAAGGTAAAGGCGGTTGGTCGTCTAATGGGTACCTGACATTAGTTGGGGAAAGGTAAAGGCGGTTGGTCGTCTAATGGGTACCTGACATTAGTTGGGGAAAGGTAAAGGCGGTTGGTCGTCTAATGGGTACCTGACATTAGTTGGGGAAAGGTAAAGGCGGTTGGTCGTCTAATGGGTACCTGACATTAGTTGGGGAAAGGTAAAGGCGGTTGGTCGTCTAATGGGTACCTGACATTAGTTGGGGAAAGGTAAAGGCGGTTGGTCGTCTAATGGGTACCTGACATTAGTTGGGGAAAGGTAAAGGCGGTTGGTCGTCTAATGGGTACCTGACATTAGTTGGGGAAAGGTCAAGGCGGTTGGGCGTCTAAAGGGTACCTGACATTAGTTGGGGAAAGGGAAAGGCGGTTGGTCGTCTAATGGGTACCTGACATTAGTTGGGGAAAGGTAAAGGCGGTTGGTCGTCCAATGGGTACCTGACATTAGTTGGGGAAAGGTAAAGGAGGTTGGTCGTCTAATGGGTACCTGACATTAGTTGGGGAAAGGTAAAGGCGGTTGGTCGTCTAATGGGTACCTGACATTAGTTGGGGAAAGGTAAAGGCGGTTGGTCGTCTAATGGTTACCTGACATTAGTTGGGGAAAGGTAAAGGCGGTTGGTCGTCTAATGGTTACCTGACATTAGTTGGGGAAAGGTAAAGGCGGTTGGTCGTCTAATGGGTACCTGACATTAGTTGGGGAAAGGTCAAGGCGGTTGGTCGTCTAATGGGTACCTGACATTAGTTGGGGAAAGGTCAAGGCGGTTGGTCGTCTAATGGGTACCTGACATTAGTTGGGGAAAGGTAAAGGCGGTTGGTCGTCTAATCGGTACCTGACATTAGTTGGGGAAAGGTAAAGGCGGTTGGTCGTCCAATGGGTACCTGACATTAGTTGGGGAAAGGTCAAGGCGGTTGGTCGTCTAATGGGTACCTGACATTAGTTGGGGAAAGGTAAAGGCGGTTGGTCGTCTAATGGGTACCTGACATTAGTTGGGGAAAGGTCAAGGCGGTTGGTCGTCTAATGGGTACCTGACATTAGTTGGGGAAAGTTAAAGGCGGTTGGTCGTCTAATGAGTACCTGACATTAGTTGGGGAAAGGTAAAGGCGGTTGGTCGTCTAATGGGTACCTGACATTAGTTGGGGAAAGGGAAAGGCGGTTGGTCGTCTAATGGGTACCTGACATTAGTTGGGGAAAGGTAAAGGCGGTTGGTCGTCTAATGGGTACCTGACATTAGTTGGGGAAAGGTAAAGGCGGTTGGTCGTCCAATGGGTACCTGACATTAGTTGGGGAAAGGTAAAGGAGGTTGGTCGTCTAATGGGTACCTGACATTAGTTGGGGAAAGGTAAAGGCAGTTGGTCGTCTAATGGGTACCTGACATTAGTTGGGGAAAGGTAAAGGCGGTTGGTCGTCTAATGGGTACCTGACATTAGTTGGGGAAAGGTAAAGGCGGTTGGTCTTCTAATGGGTACCTGACATTAGTTGGGGAAAGGTAAAGGCGGTTGGTCGTCTAATGGGTACCTGACATTAGTTGGGGAAAGGTCAAGGCGGTTGGTCGTCTAAAGGGTACCTGACATTAGTTGGGGAAAGGGAAAGGCGGTTGGTCGTCTAATGGGTACCTGACATTAGTTGGGGAAAGGTCAAGGCGGTTGGTCGTCTAATGGGTACCTGACATTAGTTGGGGAAAGGTAAAGGCGGTTGGTCGTCTAATGGGTACCTGACATTAGTTGGGGAAAGGTAAAGGCGGTTTGTCGTCTAATGGGTACCTGACATAAGTTGGGGAAAGGTAAAGGCGGTTGTTCGTCTAATGGGTACCTGACATTAGTTGGGGAAAGGTAAAGACGGTTGGTCGTCTAATGGGTACCTGACATTAGTTGGGGAAAGGTAAAGGCGGTTGGTCGTCTAATGGGTACCTGACATTAGTTGGGGAAAGGTAAAGGCGGTTGGTCTTCTAATTGGTACCTGACATTAGTTGGGGAAAGGTAAAGGCGGTTGGTCGTCTAATGGGTACCTGGCATTACTTGGGGAAAGGTCAAAGCGGTTGGTCGTCTAATGGGTACCTGACATTAGTTGGGGAAAGGTCAAGACAGTTGGTCGTCTAATGGTTACCTGACATTAGTTGGGGAAAGGTAAAGGCGGTTGGTCGTCTAATGGTTACCTGACATTAGTTGGGGAAAGGTCAAGGCGGTTGGTCGTCTAATGGGTACCTGACATTAGTTGGGGAAAGGTCAAGACAGTTGGTCGTCTAATGGTTACCTGACATTAGTTGGGGAAAGGTAAAGGCGGTTGGTCGTCTAATGGTTACCTGACATTAGTTGGGGAAAGGTAAAGGCGGTTGGTCGTCTAATGGGTACCTGACATTAGTTGGGGAAAGGTCAAGGCGGTTGGTCGTCTAATGGGTACCTGACATTAGTTGGGGAAAGGTCAAGGCGGTTGGTCGTCCAATGGGTACCTGACATTAGTTGGGGAAAGGTAAAGGCGGTTGGTCGTCTAATGGGTACCTGACATTAGTTGGGGAAAGGTAAAGGCGGTTGGTCTTCTAATGGGTACCTGACATTAGTTGGGGAAAGGTAAAGGCGGTTGGTCGTCTAATTGGTACCTGACATTAGTTGGGGAAAGTTTAAGGCGGTTGGTCGTCTAATGGGTACCTGACATTAGTTGGGGAAAGGTAAAGGCGGTTGGTCGTCTAATTGGTACCTGACATTAGTTGGGGAAAGTTTAAGGCGGTTGGTCGTCTAATGGGTATTAGACATTAGTTGGGGAAAGGGAAAGGCGGTTGGTCGTCTAATGGGTACCTGACATTAGTTGGGGAAAGGTCAAGGCGGTTGGTCGTCTAATGAGTACCTGACATTAGTTGGGGAAAGGTAAAGGCGGTTGGTCGTCTAATGGGTACCTGACATTAGTTGGGGAAAGGGAAAGGCGGTTGGTCGTCTAATGGGTACCTGACATTAGTTGGGGAAAGGTAAAGGCGGTTGGTCGTCTAATGGGTACCTGACATTAGTTGGGGAAAGGTAAAGGCGGTTGGTCGTCCAATGGGTACCTGACATTAGTTGGGGAAAGGTAAAGGCGGTTGGTCGTCTAATGGGTACCTGACATTAGTTGGGGAAAGGTAAAGGCGGTTGGTCGTCTAATGGGTACCTGACATAAGTTGGGGAAAGGTAAAGGCGGTTGGTCGTCTAATGGGTACCTGACATTAGTTGGGGAAAGGTAAAGGCGGTTGGTCGTCTAATGGGTACCTGACATTAGTTGGGGAAAGGTAAAGGCGGTTGGTCTTCTAATGGGTACCTGACATTAGTTGGGGAAAGGTAAAGGCGGTTGGTCGTCTAATGGGTACCTGACATAAGTTGGGGAAAGGTAAAGGCGGTTGGTCTTCTAATGGGTACCTGACATTAGTTGGCGAAAGGTAAAGGCGGTTGGTCGTCTAATGGGTACCTGACATTAGTTGGGGAAAGGTCAAGGCGGTTGGTCGTCTAATGGGTACCTGACATAAGTTGGGGAAATGTAAAGGCGGTTGGTCGTCCAATGGGTACCTGACATTAGTTGGGGAAAGGTAAAGGCGGTTGGTCGTCTAATGGGTACCTGACATTAGTTGGGGAAAGGTCAAGGCGGTTGGTCGTCTAATGGGTACCTGACATTAGTTGGGGAAAGGTCAAGGCGGTTGGTCGTCTAATGGGTACCTGACATTAGTTGGGGAAAGGTAAAGGCGGTTGGTCGTCTAATGGGTACCTGACATTAGTTGGGGAAAGGTAAAGGCGTTTGGTCGTCCAATGGGTACCTGACATTAGTTGGGGAAAGGTAAAGGAGGTTGGTCGTCTAATGGGTACCTGACATTAGTTGGGGAAAGGTAAAGGCGGTTGGTCGTCTAATGGGTACCTGACATTAATTGGGGAAAGGTAAAGGCGGTTGGTCGTCTAATGGGTACCTGACATTAGTTGGGGAAAGGTAAAGGCGGTTGGTCTTCTAATGGGTACCTGACATTAGTTGGGGAAAGGTAAAGGCGGTTGGTCGTCTAATGGGTACCTGACATTAGTTGGGGAAAGGTCAAGGCGGTTGGTCGTCTAAAGGGTACCTGACATTAGTTGGGGAAAGGTAAAGGCGGTTGGTCTTCTAATGGGTACCTGACATTAGTTGGGGAAAGGTCAAGGCGGTTGGTCGTCTAATGGTTACCTGACATTAGTTGGGGAAAGGTAAAGGCGGTTGGTCTTCTAATGGGTACCTGACATTAGTTGGGGAAAGGTCAAGGCGGTTGGTCGTCTAATGGGTACCTGACATAAGTTGGGGAAATGTAAAAGCGGTTGGTCGTCTAATTGGTACCTGACATTAGTTGGGGAAAGTTTAAGGCGGTTGGTCGTCTAATGGGTACCTGACATTAGTTGGGGAAAGGGAAAGGCGGTTGGTCGTCTAATGGGTACCTGACATTAGTTGGGGAAAGGTCAAGGCGGTTGGTCGTCTAATGAGTACCTGACATTAGTTGGGGAAAGGTAAAGGCGGTTGGTCGTCTAATGGGTACCTGACATTAGTTGGGGAAAGGGAAAGGCGGTTGGTCGTCTAATGGGTACCTGACATTAGTTGGGGAAAGGTAAAGGCGGTTGGTCGTCTAATGGGTACCTGACATTAGTTGGGGAAAGGTAAAGGCGGTTGGTCGTCCAATGGGTACCTGACATTAGTTGGGGAAAGGTAAAGGCGGTTGGTCGTCTAATGGGTACCTGACATTAGTTGGGGAAAGGTAAAGGCGGTTGGTCGTCTAATGGGTACCTGACATAAGTTGGGGAAAGGTAAAGGCGGTTGGTCGTCTAATGGGTACCTGACATTAGTTGGGGAAAGGTAAAGGCGGTTGGTCGTCTAATGGGTACCTGACATTAGTTGGGGAAAGGTAAAGGCGGTTGGTCTTCTAATGGGTACCTGACATTAGTTGGGGAAAGGTAAAGGCGGTTGGTCGTCTAATGGGTACCTGACATAAGTTGGGGAAAGGTCAAGGCGGTTGGTCGTCTAATGGGTACCTGACATTAGTTGGGGAAAGGTTAAGGCGGTTGGTCGTCTAATGGGTACCTGACATTAGTTGGGGAAAGGTAAAGGCGGTTGGTCGTCTAATGGGTACCTGACATTAGTTGGGGAAAGGTCAAGGCGGTTGGTCGTCTAATGGGTACCTGACATTAGTTGGGGAAAGGTAAAGGCGGTTGGTCGTCTAATGGGTACCTGACATTAGTTGGGGAAAGGTAAAGGCGGTTGGTCGTCTAATGGGTACCTGACATTAGTTGGGGAAAGGGAAAGGCGGTTGGTCGTCTAATGGGTACCTGACATTAGTTGGGGAAAGGTAAAGGCGGTTGGTCGTCTAATGGGTACCTGACATTAGTTGGGGAAAGGTAAAGGCGGTTGGTCGTCCAATGGGTACCTGACATTAGTTGGGGAAAGGGAAAGGAGGTTGGTCGTCTAATGGGTACCTGACATTAGTTGGGGAAAGGTAAAGGCGGTTGGTCGTCTAATGGGTACCTGACATTAGTTGGGGAAAGGTAAAGGCGGTTGGTCGTCTAATGGGTACCTGACATTAGTTGGGGAAAGGTAAAGGCGGTTGGTCTTCTAATGGGTACCTGACATTAGTTGGGGAAAGGTAAAGGCGGTTGGTCGTCTAATGGGTACCTGACATTAGTTGGGGAAAGGTAAAGGCGGTTGGTCGTCTAATGGGTACCTGACATTAGTTGGGGAAAGGTTAAGGCGGTTGGTCGTCTAATGGGTACCTGACATTAGTTGGTGAAAGGTCAAGGCTGTTTGTCGTCTAATGGGTACCTGACATTAGTTGGTGAAAGGTCAAGGCTGTTCGTCGTTTAATGGGTACCTGACATTAGTTGGGGAAAGGTAAAGGCGGTTGGTCGTCTAATGGGTACCTGACATTAGTTGGGGAAAGGTAAAGGCGGTTGGTCGTCTAATGGGTACCTGACATTAGTTGGGGAAAGGTAAAGGCGGTTGGTCGTCTAATGGGTACCTGACATTAGTTGGGGAAAGGTAAAGGCGGTTGGTCGTCTAATGGGTACCTGACATTAGTTGGGGAAAGGTAAAGGCGGTTGGTCGTCTAATGGGTACCTGACATTAGTTGGGGAAAGGTAAAGGCGGTTGGTCGTCTAATGGGTACCTGACATTAGTTGGGGAAAGGTAAAGGCGGTTGGTCGTCTAATGGGTACCTGACATTAGTTGGGGAAAGGTCAAGGCGGTTGGGCGTCTAAAGGGTACCTGACATTAGTTGGGGAAAGGGAAAGGCGGTTGGTCGTCTAATGGGTACCTGACATTAGTTGGGGAAAGGTAAAGGCGGTTGGTCGTCCAATGGGTACCTGACATTAGTTGGGGAAAGGTAAAGGAGGTTGGTCGTCTAATGGGTACCTGACATTAGTTGGGGAAAGGTAAAGGCGGTTGGTCGTCTAATGGGTACCTGACATTAGTTGGGGAAAGGTAAAGGCGGTTGGTCGTCTAATGGTTACCTGACATTAGTTGGGGAAAGGTAAAGGCGGTTGGTCGTCTAATGGTTACCTGACATTAGTTGGGGAAAGGTAAAGGCGGTTGGTCGTCTAATGGGTACCTGACATTAGTTGGGGAAAGGTCAAGGCGGTTGGTCGTCTAATGGGTACCTGACATTAGTTGGGGAAAGGTCAAGGCGGTTGGTCGTCTAATGGGTACCTGACATTAGTTGGGGAAAGGTAAAGGCGGTTGGTCGTCTAATGGGTACCTGACATTAGTTGGGGAAAGGTAAAGGCGGTTGGTCGTCCAATGGGTACCTGACATTAGTTGGGGAAAGGTCAAGGCGGTTGGTCGTCTAATGGGTACCTGACATTAGTTGGGGAAAGGTAAAGGCGGTTGGTCGTCTAATGGGTACCTGACATTAGTTGGGGAAAGGTCAAGGCGGTTGGTCGTCTAATGGGTACCTGACATTAGTTGGGGAAAGTTAAAGGCGGTTGGTCGTCTAATGAGTACCTGACATTAGTTGGGGAAAGGTAAAGGCGGTTGGTCGTCTAATGGGTACCTGACATTAGTTGGGGAAAGGGAAAGGCGGTTGGTCGTCTAATGGGTACCTGACATTAGTTGGGGAAAGGTAAAGGCGGTTGGTCGTCTAATGGGTACCTGACATTAGTTGGGGAAAGGTAAAGGCGGTTGGTCGTCCAATGGGTACCTGACATTAGTTGGGGAAAGGTAAAGGAGGTTGGTCGTCTAATGGGTACCTGACATTAGTTGGGGAAAGGTAAAGGCGGTTGGTCGTCTAATGGGTACCTGACATTAGTTGGGGAAAGGTAAAGGCGGTTGGTCGTCTAATGGGTACCTGACATTAGTTGGGGAAAGGTAAAGGCGGTTGGTCTTCTAATGGGTACCTGACATTAGTTGGGGAAAGGTAAAGGCGGTTGGTCGTCTAATGGGTACCTGACATTAGTTGGGGAAAGGTCAAGGCGGTTGGTCGTCTAAAGGGTACCTGACATTAGTTGGGGAAAGGGAAAGGCGGTTGTTCGTCTAATGGGTACCTGACATTAGTTGGGGAAAGGTCAAGGCGGTTGGTCGTCTAATGGGTACCTGACATTAGTTGGGGAAAGGTAAAGGCGGTTGGTCGTCTAATGGGTACCTGACATTAGTTGGGGAAAGGTAAAGGCGGTTTGTCGTCTAATGGGTACCTGACATAAGTTGGGGAAAGGTAAAGGCGGTTGGTCGTCTAATGGGTACCTGACATTAGTTGGGGAAAGGTAAAGACGGTTGGTCGTCTAATGGGTACCTGACATTAGTTGGGGAAAGGTAAAGGCGGTTGGTCGTCTAATGGGTACCTGACATTAGTTGGGGAAAGGTAAAGGCGGTTGGTCTTCTAATTGGTACCTGACATTAGTTGGGGAAAGGTAAAGGCGGTTGGTCGTCTAATGGGTACCTGGCATTACTTGGGGAAAGGTCAAAGCGGTTGGTCGTCTAATGGGTACCTGACATTAGTTGGGGAAAGGTCAAGACAGTTGGTCGTCTAATGGTTACCTGACATTAGTTGGGGAAAGGTAAAGGCGGTTGGTCGTCTAATGGTTACCTGACATTAGTTGGGGAAAGGTCAAGGCGGTTGGTCGTCTAATGGGTACCTGACATTAGTTGGGGAAAGGTCAAGACAGTTGGTCGTCTAATGGTTACCTGACATTAGTTGGGGAAAGGTAAAGGCGGTTGGTCGTCTAATGGTTACCTGACATTAGTTGGGGAAAGGTAAAGGCGGTTGGTCGTCTAATGGGTACCTGACATTAGTTGGGGAAAGGTCAAGGCGGTTGGTCGTCTAATGGGTACCTGACATTAGTTGGGGAAAGGTCAAGGCGGTTGGTCGTCCAATGGGTACCTGACATTAGTTGGGGAAAGGTAAAGGCGGTTGGTCGTCTAATGGGTACCTGACATTAGTTGGGGAAAGGTAAAGGCGGTTGGTCTTCTAATGGGTACCTGACATTAGTTGGGGAAAGGTAAAGGCGGTTGGTCGTCTAATTGGTACCTGACATTAGTTGGGGAAAGTTTAAGGCGGTTGGTCGTCTAATGGGTACCTGACATTAGTTGGGGAAAGGTAAAGGCGGTTGGTCGTCTAATTGGTACCTGACATTAGTTGGGGAAAGTTTAAGGCGGTTGGTCGTCTAATGGGTACCAGACATTAGTTGGGGAAAGGGAAAGGCGGTTGGTCGTCTAATGGGTACCTGACATTAGTTGGGGAAAGGTTAAGGCGGTTGGTCGTCTAATGAGTACCTGACATTAGTTGGGGAAAGGTAAAGGCGGTTGGTCGTCTAATGGGTACCTGACATTAGTTGGGGAAAGGGAAAGGCGGTTGGTCGTCTAATGGGTACCTGACATTAGTTGGGGAAAGGTAAAGGCGGTTGGTCGTCTAATGGGTACCTGACATTAGTTGGGGAAAGGTAAAGGCGGTTGGTCGTCCAATGGGTACCTGACATTAGTTGGGGAAAGGTAAAGGCGGTTGGTCGTCTAATGGGTACCTGACATTAGTTGGGGAAAGGTAAAGGCGGTTGGTCGTCTAATGGGTACCTGACATAAGTTGGGGAAAGGTAAAGGCGGTTGGTCGTCTAATGGGTACCTGACATTAGTTGGGGAAAGGTAAAGGCGGTTGGTCGTCTAATGGGTACCTGACATTAGTTGGGGAAAGGTAAAGGCGGTTGGTCTTCTAATGGGTACCTGACATTAGTTGGGGAAAGGTAAAGGCGGTTGGTCGTCTAATGGGTACCTGACATAAGTTGGGGAAAGGTAAAGGCGGTTGGTCTTCTAATGGGTACCTGACATTAGTTGGCGAAAGGTAAAGGCGGTTGGTCGTCTAATGGGTACCTGACATTAGTTGGGGAAAGGTCAAGGCGGTTGGTCGTCTAATGGGTACCTGACATAAGTTGGGGAAATGTAAAGGCGGTTGGTCGTCCAATGGGTACCTGACATTAGTTGGGGAAAGGTAAAGGCGGTTGGTCGTCTAATGGGTACCTGACATTAGTTGGGGAAAGGTCAAGGCGGTTGGTCGTCTAATGGGTACCTGACATTAGTTGGGGAAAGGTCAAGGCGGTTGGTCGTCTAATGGGTACCTGACATTAGTTGGGGAAAGGTAAAGGCGGTTGGTCGTCTAATGGGTACCTGACATTAGTTGGGGAAAGGTAAAGGCGTTTGGTCGTCCAATGGGTACCTGACATTAGTTGGGGAAAGGTAAAGGAGGTTGGTCGTCTAATGGGTACCTGACATTAGTTGGGGAAAGGTAAAGGCGGTTGGTCGTCTAATGGGTACCTGACATTAGTTGGGGAAAGGTAAAGGCGGTTGGTCGTCTAATGGGTACCTGACATTAGTTGGGGAAAGGTAAAGGCGGTTGGTCTTCTAATGGGTACCTGACATTAGTTGGGGAAAGGTAAAGGCGGTTGGTCGTCTAATGGGTACCTGACATTAGTTGGGGAAAGGTCAAGGCGGTTGGTCGTCTAAAGGGTACCTGACATTAGTTGGGGAAAGGTAAAGGCGGTTGGTCTTCTAATGGGTACCTGACATTAGTTGGGGAAAGGTCAAGGCGGTTGGTCGTCTAATGGTTACCTGACATTAGTTGGGGAAAGGTAAAGGCGGTTGGTCTTCTAATGGGTACCTGACATTAGTTGGGGAAAGGTCAAGGCGGTTGGTCGTCTAATGGGTACCTGACATAAGTTGGGGAAATGTAAAAGCGGTTGGTCGTCTAATTGGTACCTGACATTAGTTGGGGAAAGTTTAAGGCGGTTGGTCGTCTAATGGGTACCTGACATTAGTTGGGGAAAGGGAAAGGCGGTTGGTCGTCTAATGGGTACCTGACATTAGTTGGGGAAAGGTCAAGGCGGTTGGTCGTCTAATGAGTACCTGACATTAGTTGGGGAAAGGTAAAGGCGGTTGGTCGTCTAATGGGTACCTGACATTAGTTGGGGAAAGGGAAAGGCGGTTGGTCGTCTAATGGGTACCTGACATTAGTTGGGGAAAGGTAAAGGCGGTTGGTCGTCTAATGGGTACCTGACATTAGTTGGGGAAAGGTAAAGGCGGTTGGTCGTCCAATGGGTACCTGACATTAGTTGGGGAAAGGTAAAGGCGGTTGGTCGTCTAATGGGTACCTGACATTAGTTGGGGAAAGGTAAAGGCGGTTGGTCGTCTAATGGGTACCTGACATAAGTTGGGGAAAGGTAAAGGCGGTTGGTCGTCTAATGGGTACCTGACATTAGTTGGGGAAAGGTAAAGGCGGTTGGTCGTCTAATGGGTACCTGACATTAGTTGGGGAAAGGTAAAGGCGGTTGGTCTTCTAATGGGTACCTGACATTAGTTGGGGAAAGGTAAAGGCGGTTGGTCGTCTAATGGGTACCTGACATTAGTTGGGGAAAGGTCAAGGCGGTTGGTCGTCTAAAGGGTACCTGACATTAGTTGGGGAAAGGTAAAGGCGGTTGGTCTTCTAATGGGTACCTGACATTAGTTGGGGAAAGGTCAAGGCGGTTGGTCGTCTAATGGTTACCTGACATTAGTTGGGGAAAGGTAAAGGCGGTTGGTCTTCTAATGGGTACCTGACATTAGTTGGGGAAAGGTCAAGGCGGTTGGTCGTCTAATGGGTACCTGACATAAGTTGGGGAAATGTAAAAGCGGTTGGTCGTCTAATTGGTACCTGACATTAGTTGGGGAAAGTTTAAGGCGGTTGGTCGTCTAATGGGTACCTGACATTAGTTGGGGAAAGGGAAAGGCGGTTGGTCGTCTAATGGGTACCTGACATTAGTTGGGGAAAGGTCAAGGCGGTTGGTCGTCTAATGAGTACCTGACATTAGTTGGGGAAAGGTAAAGGCGGTTGGTCGTCTAATGGGTACCTGACATTAGTTGGGGAAAGGGAAAGGCGGTTGGTCGTCTAATGGGTACCTGACATTAGTTGGGGAAAGGTAAAGGCGGTTGGTCGTCTAATGGGTACCTGACATTAGTTGGGGAAAGGTAAAGGCGGTTGGTCGTCCAATGGGTACCTGACATTAGTTGGGGAAAGGTAAAGGCGGTTGGTCGTCTAATGGGTACCTGACATTAGTTGGGGAAAGGTAAAGGCGGTTGGTCGTCTAATGGGTACCTGACATAAGTTGGGGAAAGGTAAAGGCGGTTGGTCGTCTAATGGGTACCTGACATTAGTTGGGGAAAGGTAAAGGCGGTTGGTCGTCTAATGGGTACCTGACATTAGTTGGGGAAAGGTAAAGGCGGTTGGTCTTCTAATGGGTACCTGACATTAGTTGGGGAAAGGTAAAGGCGGTTGGTCGTCTAATGGGTACCTGACATAAGTTGGGGAAAGGTAAAGGCGGTTGGTCTTCTAATGGGTACCTGACATTAGTTGGCGAAAGGTAAAGGCGGTTGGTCGTCTAATGGGTACCTGACATTAGTTTGGGAAAGGTCAAGGCGGTTGGTCGTCTAATGGGTACCTGACATAAGTTGGGGAAATGTAAAGGCGGTTGGTCGTCCAATGGGTACCTGACATTAGTTGGGGAAAGGTAAAGGCGGTTGGTCGTCTAATGGGTACCTGACATTAGTTGGGGAAAGGTCAAGGCGGTTGGTCTTCTAATGGGTACCTGACATTAGTTGGGGAAAGGTCAAGGCGGTTGGTCGTCTAATGGGTACCTGACATTAGTTGGGGAAAGGTAAAGGCGGTTGGTCGTCTAATGGGTACCTGACATTAGTTGGGGAAAGGTAAAGGCGGTTGGTCGTCCAATGGGTACCTGACATTAGTTGGGGAAAGGTAAAGGAGGTTGGTCGTCTAATGGGTACCTGACATTAGTTGGGGAAAGGTAAAGGCGGTTGGTCGTCTAATGGGTACCTGACATTAGTTGGGGAAAGGTAAAGGCGGTTGGTCGTCTAATGGGTACCTGACATTAGTTGGGGAAAGGTAAAGGCGGTTGGTCTTCTAATGGGTACCTGACATTAGTTGGGGAAAGGTAAAGGCGGTTGGTCGTCTAATGGGTACCTGACATTAGTTGGGGAAAGGTAAAGGCGGTTGGTCGTCTAATGGGTACCTGACATTAGTTGGGGAAAGGTCAAGGCGGTTGGTCGTCTAATGGGTACCTGACATTAGTTGGGGAAAGGTCAAGGCGGTTGGTCGTCTAATGGGTACCTGACATTAGTTGGGGAAAGGTAAAGGCGGTTGGTCGTCTAATGGGTACCTGACATTAGTTGGGGAAAGGTAAAGGCGGTTGGTCGTCTAATGGGTACCTGACATTAGTTGGGGAAAGGTAAAGGCGGTTGGTCGTCTAATGGGTACCTGACATTAGTTGGGGAAAGGTAAAGGCGGTTGGTCGTCTAATGGGTACCTGACATTACTTGGGGAAAGGTCAAGGCGGTTGGTCGTCTAATGGGTACCTGACATTAGTTGGGGAAAGGTCAAGGCAGTTGGTCGTCTAATGGTTACTTGACATTAGTTGGGGAAAGGTAAAGGCGGTTGGTCGTCTAATGGTTACCTGACATTAGTTGGGGAAAGGTAAAGGCGGTTGGTCGTCTAATGGGTACCTGACATTAGTTGGGGAAAGGTCAAGGCGGTTGGTCGTCTAATGGGTACCTGACATTAGTTGGGGAAAGGTAAAGGCGGTTGGTCGTCCAATGGGTACCTGACATTAGTTGGGGAAAGGTAAAGGCGGTTGGTCGTCTAATGGGTACCTGACATTAGTTGGGGAAAGGTAAAGGCGGTTGGTCTTCTAATGGGTACCTGACATTAGTTGGGGAAAGGTAAAGGCGGTTGGTCGTCTGATTGGTACCTGACATTAGTTGGGGAAAGTTTAAGGCTGTTGGTCGTCTAATGGGTACCTGACATTAGTTGGGGAAAGGGAAAGGCGGTTGGTCGTCTAATGGGTACCTGACATTAGTTGGGGAAAGGTCAAGGCGGTTGGTCGTCTAATGAGTACCTGACATTAGTTGGGGAAAGGTAAAGGCGGTTGGTCGTCTAATGGGTACCTGACATTAGTTGGGGAAAGGGAAAGGCGGTTGGTCGTCTAATGGGTACCTGACATTAGTTGGGGAAAGGTAAAGGCGGTTGGTCGTCTAATGGGTACCTGACATTAGTTGGGGAAAGGTAAAGGCGGTTGGTCGTCCAATGGGTACCTGACATTAGTTGGGGAAAGGTAAAGGCGGTTGGTCGTCTAATGGGTACCTGACATTAGTTGGGGAAAGGTAAAGGCGGTTGGTCGTCTAATGGGTACCTGACATAAGTTGGGGAAAGGTAAAGGCGGTTGGTCGTCTAATGGGTACCTGACATTAGTTGGGGAAAGGTAAAGGCGGTTGGTCGTCTAATGGGTACCTAACATAAGTTGGGGAAAGGTAAAGGCGGTTGGTCTTCTAATGGGTACCTGACATTAGTTGGCGAAAGGTAAAGGCGGTTGGTCGTCTAATGGGTACCTGACATTAGTTGGGGAAAGGTCAAGGCGGTTGGTCGTCTAATGGGTACCTGACATAAGTTGGGGAAATGTAAAGGCGGTTGGTCGTCCAATGGGTACCTGACATTAGTTGGGGAAAGGTAAAGGCGGTTGGTCGTCTAATGGGTACCTGACATTAGTTGGGGAAAGGTCAAGGCGGTTGGTCGTCTAATGGGTACCTGACATTAGTTGGGGAAAGGTCAAGGCGGTTGGTCGTCTAATGGGTACCTGACATTAGTTGGGGAAAGGTAAAGGCGGTTGGTCGTCCAATGGGTACCTGACATTAGTTGGGGAAAGGTAAAGGCGGTTGGTCGTCTAATGGGTACCTGACATTAGTTGGGGAAAGGTCAAGGCGGTTGGTCGTCTAATGGGTACCTGACATTAGTTGGGGAAAGGTAAAGGCGGTTGGTCGTCCAATGGGTACCTGACATTAGTTGGGGAAAGGTAAAGGCGGTTGGTCGTCTAATGGGTACCTGACATTAGTTGGGGAAAGGTAAAGGCGGTTGGTCGTCTAATGGGTACCTGACATTAGTTGGGGAAAGGTAAAGGCGGTTGGTCGTCTAATGGGTACCTGACATTAGTTGGGGAAAGGTCAAGGCGGTTGGTCGTCTAATGGGTACCTGACATTAGTTGGGGAAAGGTAAAGGCGGTTGGTCGTCCAATGGGTACCTGACATTAGTTGGGGAAAGGTAAAGGAGGTTGGTCGTCTAATGGGTACCTGACATTAGTTGGGGAAAGGTCAAGGCGGTTGGTCGTCTAATGGGTACCTGACATTAGTTGGGGAAAGGTAAAGGCGGTTGGTCGTCTAATGGGTACCTGACATTAGTTGGGGAAAGGTAAAGGCGGTTGGTCTTCTAATGGGTACCTGAACTTAGTTGGGGAAAGGTCAAGGCGGTTGGTCGTCTAATGGGTACCTGACATTAGTTGGGGAAAGGTCAAGGCAGTTTGACGTCTATTGGGTACCTGACATTAGTTGGGGAAAGGTCAAGGCGGTTGGTCGTCTAATGGGTACCTGACATTAGTTGGGGAAAGGTCAAGGCGGTTGGTCGTCTAAAGGGTACCTGACATTAGTTGGGGAAAGGGAAAGGCGGTTGGTCGTCTAATGGGTACCTGACATTAGTTGGGGAAAGGTAAAGGCGGTTGGTCGTCTAATGGGTACCTGACATTAGTTGGGGAAAGGTTAAGGCGGTTGGTCGTCTAATGAGTACCTGACATTAGTTAGTGAAAGGTCAAGGCTGTTGGTCGTCTAATGGGTACCTGACATTAGTTGGTGAAAGGTCAAGGCTGTTGGTCGTCTAATGGGTACCTGACATTAGTTGGGGAAAGGTAAAGGCGGTTGGTCGTCTAATGGGTACCTGACATTAGTTGGGGAAAGGTAAAGGCGGTTGGTCGTCTAATGGGTACCTGACATTAGTTGGGGAAAGGTAAAGGCGGTTGGTCGTCTAATGGGTACCTGACATTAGTTGGGGAAAGGTAAAGGCGGTTGGTCGTCTAATGGGTACCTGACATTAGTTGGGGAAAGGTAAAGGCGGTTGGTCGTCTAATGGGTACCTGACATTAGTTGGGGAAAGGTCAAGGCGGTTGGTCGTCTAAAGGGTACCTGACATTAGTTGGGGAAAGGGAAAGGCGGTTGGTCGTCTAATGGGTACCTGACATTAGTTGGGGAAAGGTCAAGGCGGTTGGTCGTCTAATGGGTACCTGACATTAGTTGGGGAAAGGTAAAGGCGGTTGGTCATCTAATGGGTACCTGACATTAGTTGGGGAAAGGTAAAGGCGGTTGGTCGTCTAATGGGTACCTGACATTAGTTGGGGAAAGGTCAAGGCGGTTGGTCGTCTAATGGGTACCTGACATTAGTTGGGGAAAGGTAAAGGCGGTTGGTCGTCTAATGGGTACCTGACATTAGTTGGGGAAAGGTAAAGGCGGTTGGTCTTCTAATGGGTACCTGACATTAGTTGGGGAAAGGTAAAGGCGGTTGGTCGTCTAATGGGTACCTGACATTAGTTGGGGAAAGGTCAAGGCGGTTGGTCGTCTAATGGGTACCTGACATTAGTTGGGGAAAGGTAAAGGCGGTTGGTCGTCTAATGGGTACCTGACATTAGTTGGGGAAAGGTAAAGGCGGTTGGTCTTCTAATGGGTACCTGACATTAGTTGGGGAAAGGTAAAGGCGGTTGGTCGTCTAATGGGTACCTGACATTACTTGGGGAAAGGTCAAGGCGGTTGGTCGTCTAATGGGTACCTGACATTAGTTGGGGAAAGGTAAAGGCGGTTGGTCGTCTAATGGGTACCTGACATTAGTTGGGGAAAGGTAAAGGCGTTTGGTCTTCTAATGGGTACCTGACATTAGTTGGGGAAAGGTCAAGGCAGTTGGTTGTCTAATGGTTACCTGACATTAGTTGGGGAAAGGTAAAGGCGGTTGGTCGTCTAATGGGTACCTGACATTAGTTGGGGAAAGATAAAGGCGGTTGGTCGTCTAATGGGTACCTGACATTAGTTGGGGAAAGGTAAAGGCGGTTGGTCGTCTAATGGGTACCTGACATTAGTTGGGGAAAGGTAAAGGCGGTTGGTCGTCTAATGGGTACCTGACATTAGTTGGGGAAAGGTCAAGGCGGTTGGTCGTCTAATGGGTACCTGACATTAGTTGGGGAAAGGTCAAGGCGGTTGGTCGTCTAATGGGTACCTGACATTAGTTGGGGAAAGGTAAAGGCGGTTGGTCGTCTAATGGGTACCTGACATTAGTTGGGGAAAGATAAAGGCGGTTGGTCGTCTAATGGGTACCTGACATTAGTTGGGGAAAGGTAAAGGCGGTTGGTCGTCTAATGGGTACCTGACATTAGTTGGGGAAAGGTAAAGGCGGTTGGTCGTCTAATGGGTACCTGACATTAGTTGGGGAAAGGTAAAGGCGGTTGGTCTTCTAATGGGTACCTGACATTAGTTGGGGAAAGGTAAAGGCGGTTGGTCGTCTAATGGGTACCTGACATTAGTTGGGGAAAGGTAAAGGCGGTTGGTCGTCTAATGGGTACCTGACATTAGTTGGGGAAAGGTCAAGGCGGTTGGTCGTCTAATGGGTACCTGACATTAGTTGGGGAAAGGTCAAGGCGGTTGGTCGTCTAAAGGGTACCTGACATTAGTTGGGGAAAGGGAAAGGCGGTTGGTCGTCTAATGGGTACCTGACATTAGTTGGGGAAAGGTCAAGGCGGTTGGTCGTCTAAAGGGTACCTGACATTAGTTGGGGAAAGGTCAAGGCGGTTGGTCGTCTAATGGGTACCTGACATTAGTTGGGGAAAGGTCAAGGCGGTTGGTCGTCTAATGGGTACCTGACATTAGTTGGGGAAAGGTAAAGGCGGTTTGTCGTCTAATGGGTACCTGACATTAGTTGGGGAAAGGTAAAGGCGGTTGGTCGTCTAATGGGTACCTGACATTAGTTGGGGAAAGGTAAAGGCGGTTGGTCGTCTAATGGGTACCTGACATTAGTTGGGGAAAGGTAAAGGCGGTTGGTCGTCTAATGGGTACCTGACATTAGTTGGGGAAAGGTAAAGGCGGTTGGTCGTCTAATGGGTACCTGACATTAGTTGGGGAAAGGTAAAGGCGGTTGGTCTTCTAATGGGTACCTGACATTAGTTGGGGAAAGGTAAAGGCGGTTGGTCGTCTAATGGGTACCTGACATTACTTGGGGAAAGGTCAAGGCGGTTGGTCGTCTAATGGTTACCTGACATTAGTTGGGGAAAGGTAAAGGCGGTTGGTCGTCTAATGGTTACCTGACATTAGTTGGGGAAAGGTAAAGGCGGTTGGTCGTCTAATGGTTACCTGACATTAGTTGGGGAAAGGTAAAGGCGGTTGGTCGTCTAATGGGTACCTGACATTAGTTGGGGAAAGGTCAAGGCGGTTGGTCGTCTAATGGGTACCTGACATTAGTTGGGGAAAGGTCAAGGCGGTTGGTCGTCCAATGGGTACCTGACATTAGTTGGGGAAAGGTCAAGGCGGTTGGTCGTCTAATGGGTACCTGACATTAGTTGGGGAAAGGTAAAGGCGGTTGGTCGTCCAATGGGTACCTGACATTAGTTGGGGAAAGGTAAAGGAGGTTGGTCGTCTAATGGGTACCTGACATTAGTTGGGGAAAGGTCAAGGCGGTTGGTCGTCTAATGGGTACCTGACATTAGTTGGGGAAAGGTCAAGGCGGTTGGTCGTCCAATGGGTACCTGACATTAGTTGGGGAAAGGTAAAGGCGGTTGGTCGTCCAATGGGTACCTGACATTAGTTGGGGAAAGGTAAAGGAGGTTGGTCGTCTAATGGGTACCTGACATTAGTTGGGGAAAGGTAAAGGCGGTTGGTCGTCTAATGGGTACCTGACATTAGTTGGGGAAAGGTAAAGGCGGTTGGTCTTCTAATGGGTACCTGACATTAGTTGGGGAAAGGTAAAGGCGGTTGGTCGTCTAATGGGTACCTGACATTAGTTGGGGAAAGGTCAAGGCGGTTGGTCGTCTAAAGAGTACCTGACATTAGTTGGGGAAAGGGAAAGGCGGTTGGTCGTCTAATGGGTACCTGACATTAGTTGGGGAAAGGTCAAGGCGGTTGGTCGTCTAATGGGTACCTGACATTAGTTGGGGAAAGGTAAAGGCGGTTGGTCGTCTAATGGGTACCTGACATTAGATGGGGAAAGGTAAAGGCGGTTTGTCGTCTAATGGGTACCTGACATTAGTTGGGGAAAGGTAAAGGCGGTTGGTCGTCTAATGGGTACCTGACATTAGTTGGGGAAAGGTCAAGGCGGTTGGTCGTCTAATGGGTACCTGACATTAGTTGGGGAAAGGTAAAGGCGGTTGGTCGTCTAATGGGTACCTGACATTAGTTGGGGAAAGGTAAAGGCGGTTGGTCTTCTAATGGGTACCTGACATTAGTTGGGGAAAGGTCAAGGCGGTTGGTCGTCTAATGGGTACCTGACATTACTTGGGGAAAGGTCAAGGCGGTTGGTCGTCTAATGGGTACCTGACATTAGTTGGGGAAAGGTCAAGGCAGTTGGTCGTCTAATGGTTACCTGACATTAGTTGGGGAAAGGTAAAGGCGGTTGGTCGTCTAATGGTTACCTGACATTAGTTGGGGAAAGGTAAAGGCGGTTGGTCGTCTAATGGGTACCTGACATTAGTTGGGGAAAGGTCAAGGCGGTTGGTCGTCTAATGGGTACCTGACATTAGTTGGGGAAAGGTAAAGGCGGTTGGTCGTCTAATGGGTACCTGACATTAGTTGGGGAAAGGGAAAGGCGGTTGGTCGTCTAATGGGTACCTGACATTAGTTGGGGAAATGTCAAGGCGGTTGGTCGTCTAATGAGTACCTGACATTACTTGGGGAAAGGTCAAGGCGGTTGGTCTTCTAATGGGTACCTGACATTAGTTGGGGAAAGGTAAAGGAGGTTGGTCGTCTAATGGGTACCTGACATTAGTTGGGGAAAGGGAAAGGCGGTTGGTCGTCTAATGGGTACCTGACATTAGTTGGGGAAAGGTAAAGGAGGTTGGTCGTCTAATGGGTACCTGACATTAGTTGGGGAAAGGGAAAGGCGGTTGGTCGTCTAATGGGTACCTGACATTAGTTGGGGAAAGGTAAAGGCGGTTGGTCTTCTAATGGGTACCTGACATTAGTTGGGGAAAGGTAAAGGCGGTTGGTCGTCTAATGGGTACCTGACATTAGTTGGGGAAAGGTAAAGGCGGTTGGTCGTCTAATGGGTACCTGACATTAGTTGGGGAAAGGGAAAGGCGGTTTGTCGTCTAATGGGTACCTGACATTAGTTGGGGAAAGGTAAAGGCGGTTGGTCGTCTAATGGGTACCTGACATTAGTTGGGGAAAGGTAAAGGCGGTTGGTCGTCTAATGGGTACCTGACATTAGTTGGGGAAAGGTAAAGGCGGTTGGTCGTCTAATGGGTACCTGACATTAGTTGGGGAAAGGTAAAGGAGGTTGGTCGTCTAATGGGTACCTGACATTAGTTGGGGAAAGGTAAAGGCGGTTGGTCGTCTAATTGGTACCTGACATTAGTTGGGGAAAGGTAAAGGGGGTTGGTCGTCCAATGGGTACCTGACATTAGTTGGGGAAAGGTCAAGGCGGTTGGTCGTCTAATGGGTACCTGACATTAGTTGGGGAAAGGTCAAGGCGGTTGGTCGTCTAATGGGTACCTGACATTAGTTGGGGAAAGGTCAAGGCGGTTGGTCGTCTAATGGGTTGTGACAAGTCAAAAACTCGCTGTCAGAGTCACTCTAAATTATCACAGCATTAATTATTATTTTTCATTATTTATTTATTTTATTTTAATTATTTCCCCATCCTACCCCTGAATTCTTCACCCGCACCACCTTTTCCGCTCCAGGCTAGACTTAGTTGACCACATTGGAGATAGCTAAGGCGCGTCCTTCCATTTATCTGCCCTTGATCGGGGAAAGGTAAACACGCAATCTCTTTTGTCTTCCCGCCGGATGTCTGAAGGACGGTCGCGGTTGACACCATCTTGGTTTGAATGCAAGCTAATCCTTCTCCCCCCCCCTTTCTCTCACGTCTCTCTTTGATCTAAGGGATTACCCTGGTCAACACACCGCGTGATATTCCAAGGTGCGGCTCCCACCTCGAGTCAAATCCACCCACGTGTGAGATGAAACTTAGCCTAGGACATTTCCTGTGTCCGCTCACATTTTCCAGGCCTTTGTATATAAGGTAAATTAAATAAAGTCAGACCCTCTCTTTCTCATTCGAGCTGAGCTATCGAGTCTGGACTATATCACTTATTCTCTCTCCTAGAGGAATACCTGGTGGTAAGCCTAACTTAATCACAAGTTCCATCTTAATTACTCTATGTATATTTCCATTGGACTTTATCATGTGTATTTTGCTTAGTTCATTTATATTTAATTAGTGCATTGTGTATTTCTCACTGGCGTAAGTAGAAAACATAAACATGTCCTATATATTTATTTATAGATTGCATTAATCTGTTAACGCTACGTTGCTCAATTGATCGTTGATGCAACCATGTATATATTTGTACATCTTATTTTATTTCCTTTATCTCGGCTGGTCGCCTTGATAATTTTACTAGCGCACTGATACTGCGTCTAGTGAAGAGATATGAATTATCCCCCCCCCTTGTGTGTAAGGATTTGTCTCCCCTGTAGTCATTTCACTCTTACGAGAGTTGCGCCCTCTCCATTCAAGTGCGTTCCATTGTTATCGGTCGACGGTCATACGTAAACATACCGTCAGGATCGCTGACCCCCGCCCAATTCAACCCCCCCCCCTTCTTTCTCTATCCACCTGTGGTGTTTATTTGAGATTATTATTTCCCCTTCTATGTACATTCTCATATTATTATTTCCCCTTTTATGTACATTTATATAATGCTACTATCTGCCATCTATTTTCCAAATCCCATTTGTCATCATCTCCTCATTGTGCTCTAAAGCAATTTTACCAATCTGACGAATGCACCTCAGTCGAGGGCATCGATAAGATGTATGAGAGACATGTCCTAACTTGTCTTTATTTATCCGCAGCCTCCCTCAGGTGTCTGCCTATTTATCGGATCACTTACCTGCCTATTTGCCTACTGGCCTATCTATGTGCTTAGTGCTAATCAGCGCTGCACTTGCCTAGTGGCTATCAAGAATCACCTGTTGCCTAGTTACTGGATCAACGATCCGTTTACCTGCAGTTGTGCTTAGTGCTATTCAGCACTACACTTTCCTACTGAGATCTGCCTATTTGCTGTTGCTGTTTAGTGTCTACTCGACACTACTCAACTCTATTACTTGGCGCTATCGGCATTGCCCGCCTATTCGACAGCCCACCTGTCAACTTGTTAGGCGCGACGTCCCTATAGAGTCAGATCTGTGCGAGACGTCATAGCTACGCCAACCCTCGGCAACTCACTGGACATATCCTGTCAACTACGCTGCCCACGGCAGATCAGCTCTGCCCGCAGTATCCTTGTGCCCACGGTAGCCGGCCACCCGCCCTACTGTGCCCACTACAGATATTAGATTTTGTGGATTGAGACTCCACAAGAACTATATCACCGGCGTCCCTCTATCCGCTAGAGCGCCACCTCCAGCTGCAGAACCTCAAGCCAGGACACAGCCAGCTGCGACATCAACAGGAATACCAGCTAAGTCAGAGGACAAAGTGACATACTCTCTTATTAGGTGCAAGAGTGATGATTAAACATAGAATATACTAGAGATAGATGCAAACCCTCCCCCTTTTTATTCTTATGTGTATATTTATGTAAATAAATATTCTTCATTTTTAACTTTTGTATCTATCTTTCATTGCTTTGTCTCGTTGCGTGTCTGCTCCCGATTCATATGCTGATAAGTGGGGGTGTGATAGCTTTAAAAATAATCATCCCCTAGACATAAAACGTGCCAAACACACGTCACATTTCCCCACCTGTCACATGGGTACCTGACATTAGTTGGGGAAAGGTCAAGGCGGTTGGTCGTCTAATGGGTACCTGACATTAGTTGGGGAAAGGTCAAGGCGGTTGGTCTTCTAATGGGTACCTGACATTAGTTGGGGAAAGGTAAAGGCGGTTGGTCGTCTAATGGGTACCTGACATTAGTTGGGGAAAGGTAAAGGCGGTTGGTCGTCTAATGGGTACCTGACATTAGTTGGGGAAAGGTAAAGGCGGTTGGTCGTCTAATGGGTACCTGACATTAGTTGGGGAAATGTAAAGGCGGTTGGTCGTCTAATGGGTACCTGACATTAGTTGGGGAAAGGTCAAGGCGGTTGGTCGTCTAATGGGTACCTGACATTAGTTGGGGAAAGGTCAAGGCGGTTGGTCGTCTAATGGGTACCTGACATTAGTTGGGGAAAGGTCAAGGCGGTTGGTCGTCTAATGGGTACCTGACATTAGTTGGGGAAAGGTCAAGGCGGTTGGTCGTTTAATGGGTACCTGACATTAGTTGGGGAAAGGTCAAGGCGGTTGGTCGTCTAATGGGTACCTGACATTAGTTGGGGAAAGGTCAAGGCGGTTGGTCGTTTAATGGGTACCTGACATTAGTTGGGGAAAGGTCAAGGCGGTTGGTCAACTAATGTACCTGACATTAGTTGGGGAAAGGTCAAGGCGGTTGGTCGTCTAATGGGTACCTGACATTAGTTGGGGAAAGGTCAAGGCGGTTGGTCGTCTAATGGGTACCTGACATTAGTTGGGGAAAGGTAAAGGCGGTTGGTCGTCTAATGGGTACCTGACATTAGTTGGGGAAAGGTAAAGGCGGTTGGTCGTCTAATGGGTACCTGACATTAGTTGGGGAAAGGTAAAGGCGGTTGGTCGTCTAATGGGTACCTGACATTAGTTGGGGAAAGGGAAAGGCGGTTGGTCGTCTAATGGGTACCTGACATTAGTTGGGGAAAGGTAAAGGCGGTTGGTCGTCTAATGGGTACCTGACATTAGTTGGGGAAAGGTAAAGGCGGTTGGTCGTCTAATGGGTACCTGACATTAGTTGGGGAAAAGTAAAGGCGGTTGGTCGTCTAATGGGTACCTGACATTAGTTGGAGAAAGGTCAAGGCGGTTGGTCGTCTAATGGGTACCTGACATTAGTTGGGGAAAGGTAAAGGCGGTTGGTCGTCTAATGGGTACCTGACATTAGTTGGGGAAAGGTCAAGGCGGTTGGTCGTCTAATGGGTACCTGACATTAGTTGGGGAAAGGTAAAGGCGGTTGGTCGTCTAATGGGTACCTGACATTAGTTGGGGAAAGGTAAAGGCGGTTGGTCGTCTAATGGGTACCTGACATTAGTTGGGGAAAGGTAAAGGCGGTTGGTCGTCTAATGGGTACCTGACATTAGTTGGGGAAAGGTAAAGGCGGTTGGTCGTTGTGCTGGCCACATGACACCCTCGTTAACCGTAGGCCACAGAATCAGATGACATTTACATCATCTGCCCTATAGACGACAAAGTCTGAAAGGGGAACTTTACTTTTTTTTTTTTACTTACTTACTAGTTTATTATATACTAGTCGACCCACGGCTTAGCATACGCCGTTATTTTGCAGGGCTGGCCTTATACCAATGCAACCTATGCGACCACAGTGGGCCCCGCACTTTCAAAGGACCCGCGCTAATTTTAGGAGTAAATTATTAAATTAAACTTTAAACAGAATTCCCGCAGCCTTCTGTCGATTTACCAGGAGCTCCTGGAAATGTCATGAAATTGCAAAATATACGAAAAAGTAATGAAATCTCCAAAAATTATTAAAATCTTTTGAAAACTCAAACAAAATTTCCTGAAATATATAGACAAAAAAAATGTCATTTTGGGGTGTCATTCAAAATGGTAAACACCAATCCTACGCTCGATGAAAAAAAAAAGGCGTTATGCAATACCCGTAATTGTGGAATCTGGTAAAAGAAGCGTGTCGCGCCTAAAACTAATGAAGAATTACTTGAGGTCAACAATTCTCGAAGATTGATTGAAACATTTGGTAATTCTTGCTATTGAGCGTAATCTGTTTAGGAAATAAAATTTTTATGATATACTGTATGGCTTCGCTACACGCAAAGCTCGTAAAGTAATTCTGTAGGTAGTAAAGAATGAATAAAATGCAAAGACGAATTTATTTTCTAATACAAATTCTTAATTTTCACTTATTATAAGTATCCCTACCCAAACTTGGCCACGCCAAATCCGTTTGCATAGAGCCCTGCTATTTAGTGACGGGTGAATATACATAGCATATTTCTTGTTGTCTTTCCAAGACTTCTAGGTGGTATTTAGTGTTTGTAAAATGTTTGTTTGTAAAATGTTTTACATGTTTCGGATGTTCCTTCAGAGTTGAAAATAATTTACTTCTTAGTCCAAACCTCCCGCAGAACGAAGGGGGATGGGAGAGGGCAGGGTTTGACAGTCCAGCGCGCAGCCATCCGTAGCGACTTGTGAATACCCACTTTTTCTCCCCCCCCCCTCTTGTTTTTTCGTGGGTTACTATCCGCAGAAATAAGAGAATGATCTTTCCTTTACTTCTTGCTTGTCCAAACTGTTGAGCGAAGAAGAGAATTATATATATAGATTTATTGATTTTTTTAATTGATTCATGTGTTGTCATCAATCATTAGCATGTATGCAAAATTTGATGACGATTGGATTAGTAGAAGTGGTCGAAAAATCGATTCCAAAAGTCTAAACAACGCCAACATGCAAGAAAGATGACAGAGCGAGTTAATAAAAGCGTTGTAAGAGCCTTAAAGGTCTACTTCAGGCTTTTGGTCCAATCTAAGGATGCTTTGTGGTTATGAAGTTAACTCAGACTATGTGGCTAAGTGGTCAATCACTTGGTGAACTCACAAATGAAAGGCAGGTTCAAGTGGTTATTTCCTAGTTTCAGCTAGGACTGGTCTACTGCTGAAAGCTGCTCATACGTGTCTTTAAGACTGTTTAAGCCACAACAAGGCTTGCATTACTCAATCTAGAGAGATGTAAAGGTTAGTGCTGATAACACGAGTTCTCTGTGACTTGCTGAGATCTCTGGAATCATGATAATACATAGTTCAGTACTTGAGCCAGGAACAACTAAACATTTAAAAGTGCGAGGGATCGATGTCTTCATTTTTCTAATTATTTCCCCCGCATACTAAAGCTAAATGAAGCATGGAAAAGCCTTATCACGGTCTGTTGACATAATCTGACTGCCTGTAGCACATGTCCCATGACATAATCTGACTGCCTGTAGCACATGTCCCATGACATAATCTGACTGCCTGTAGCACATGTCCCATGACATAATCTGACTGCCTGTAGCACATGTCCCATGACATAATCTGACTGCCTGTAGCACATGTCCCATGACATAATCTGACTGCCTGTAGCACATGACCCATGACATAATCTGACTGTCTGTAGCACATATCCCATGACATAATCTGACTGCCTGTAGCACAATCCTCCACCAGCCTCTTTTACACTTCACGGCGCCCGTTAACTATTTGGCTCCAACTACTATAAAAACTGCTAGATCTGGAAAGGAAACTTTAGCTCCTGTGCTTCTCGTTGGATGTGTGAATAGACAGCTAAGAATATTATAAAACGCATCAGCTTTTGATCTCACGGTTCCCTTTGGTCTAGTGAAGGCTTAAGGGATGATATTGAATGTCTTGTCCCGAAAACAAATATCGTAACTACATTTTTTAATTTAAACAAAAATACCGATTTATAAGAACATGGATGTGGATTTCAGAGCCAGCAATACTTCGATGGTGGGACGGGTCTGAACGTCTGTGTCTGGTCCAGATAACAAATAGCATGAGTATATTTTTTTAATCTAATAAAAAGGAATGCTACTTGAAACCATGGCTATTTACGTGAAACCATGGCTATTAACGTAAAACCATAGCTATTTACGTGAAACTATGGATGGCTATTTAGGTGGTGTGAGTGTCTGGTCCAGATAACAAATAGCATAAGGATATTTTTGAATCTAAAAAAAAAATGATACGTGAAACCATGGCTATTTGGGTGGTGTGAAAGGCTCTAGGGCAAATATAATATCAGTATCTTTAAAAAGCCACAAATCATGGTACTTATACTTAGTGATAGCTATTTTATAGGCTCCCTAATCAAGCATAATGGGACTGTGGCTGGTCGACCTTACTCCTAACCCTCCTCGCACCTTCCGCCAGCACTGACTAAGATCAGCTGATACGATTCTAGTGTCTGATACAAGACTGGTGTCTGATACTCTTTGCGCGTACAGCAGGTTTTTTTTGTTTTGTTTTGTTTTATCAGTTTCAATTCCGTCTCCCATCATTAGACAGGAATGCGATGGTCGATACGTCGCCACGGTAACGCAAACATCCGGACGACACACCAGCACGTGACTCGAGCTCTACCTGCTGTTTAGCTCCACAATCTAGCAGGACTGGTTCACGAGATCGACGAGTCCTCCTCTTCAATTTCTGTCTACGCATGCACATTTTATTGGAAAAAGAATAGTTCCGACATCGAAGTGATTGATTTGTTTACGAGTCGATAAGAAAGGAATGTGGTGGCTGACTGGCCCATCGATCTAACATAAGGGTCTGTTGACAGGAAAACAAAAGAGCAACTTTTGACTAAATCTACCTTTGTATTGAGTTGTTTTTAAGGCAGGAGACCAATAATGATACCTCTAGAAAGAAGTGTACAATACTTTTAGAAAGAATTATTCTTTTAGAAAGAAGTATTCGATACTTAAAGAAAGAACTACATCTAGATATATTTAAATCCTTCTAGAAAGACATATTCGATCATAGCAAAAAGAATTGTACGATACTTCTAGAAATCATTTTGGAAAGACGTATTCGATCCTTATAGCATGTACTAGATTAAGATATATAAAGTTAATATCAATCTAGAGAGAGTCAAAGAAGTGAACGATACTTCTATTAAGAATTATTCTATCCTTCTAGACTATTGTAGAGATATCTAGCTATATGATCCTTAGAGAGAAAGAGGGAGACAGACAGACAGACAGAGAGAGACAGACATAGAGAGAGAGACAGAAAGAATTGATACTATTTAAGAAAAAAAAACTGCTAGAAAGATATGATGAAATAGCTCTAGAATCAAACTAGGTATGTAAAGGATTCGTCTAGCCAAAATCTAGGTATATATATATATTTCTTCTAGAAAAAACAAACTAGTTATGTACATGATGAAAGAACTAGATATGTATATATGATTTTGAATTAGAAAGAACTAGATATGTATATATGATTTTGAATTAGAAAGAACTAGATATGTATATATGATTTTGAATTAGAAAGAACTAGATATGTATATATGATTTTGAATTAGAAAGAACTAGATATGTATATATGATTTTGAATTAGAAAGAACTAGATATGTATATATGATTTTGAATTAGAAAGAACTGGACAACTATATATGTATATAATTCATTAAGAAAGAAATTTGACATGATATCCTCCAGGTCTGTAAGGTATAACAATGTCTAACCCTAACCCCTAACCAAGGTCCTATTACACGACTACAGTACTCTTTGAGATTTATTTCTGTCGTTAATTTTATATTGAGACATAACAAGCCGGATGTAGTAGGTCTGAGCTGGTACATTATCACTGGGAGAAACAAAAATATGAGTATTACATTATTCAAAACCTGCTACATATTTGATTTCTAAGACAAAGATACTGTCATGATTCCATGAAATTACGAATGCAGACACAGACACGGTGACAGTTCGGGAGGATGTGGTTTGGTGGAGGGGGGGGGGGAGGAAGTAGTTCTCATTTTTTTTTGTCCATTTAACCACAAGTAGGCTTTATTTCCAAATGCTTTCACATATACTTACCTAACTATATGTACCTAACTATACGTACCTAACTATACGTACCTAACTATATGTACCTAACTATACGTACCTAACTATATGTACCTAACTATACGTACCTAACTATACGTACCTAACTATATGTACCTAACTATATATACCTAACTATTCGTACCTAACTATATGTACCTAACTATATGTACCTAACTATACATACCTAACTATATGTACCTAACTATACATACCTAACTATATGTACCTAACTATACATACCTAACTATACGTACCTAACTATATGTACCTAACTATATGTACCTAACTATACATACCTAGCTATACATACCTAACTATACGTACCTAACTATACGTACCTAACTATATGTACCTAACTATACGTACCTAACTATATGTACCTAACTATACATACCTAACTATACGTACCTAACTATATGTACCTAACTATATGTAGATAACTATACATACCTAGCTATACATACCTAACTATATGTACCTAACTATACATACCTAACTATACGTACCTAACTATATGTACCTAACTATATGTACCTAACTATACGTACCTAACTATACATACCTAACTATACGTACCTAACTATACGTACCTAACTATACGTACCTAACTATACATACCTAACTATACATACCTAACTATACGTACCTAACTATACATACCTAACTATACGTACCTAACTATACGTACCTAACTATACGTACCTAACTATACGTACCTAACTATACATACCTAACTATACGTACCTAACTATACGTACCTAACTATACGTACCTAACTATACGTACCTAACTATACATACCTAACTATACATACCTAACTATACGTACCTAACTATACATACCTAACTATACGTACCTAATATACGTACCTAACTATACGTACCTAATTATACATACCTAGCTATACGTACCTAACTATTTAATTTGTTATAGAAGTCATTATCGTTATTCTATTGAGTATTTGGATTCACCGCTGTGCTGAGACTGTGCTGAGACTGTACTGAGACATACTGACACGAAGTTGCCAATTCAAAAATGTCAATAAGTCACTTGGTAACACACTATGCCTGCATCCATGGTTTAAATCCTTGCCAATATTAAATAGTCTCAAATCACGTGATATTTGGTTCGGTAATGTAATCACCAACAATAATTTCGCAGTGTAGAACGGGACACTGCCCCATAGATGCTACTTTGCACAGTTCCTTCCAAATTTTCATGCCCGTGGCCGACCTTGTCAGTGGAGAAAGTGGTGCATGAGTGTCTGCAGAGTTGCGTGAGGACGTACCTTGTTGATGTCTAAGAGCTGAGCCGAAGGCTCTTCGAGCTCTAAGTTTGAAAAAAAACCTGTTTGGACGTCCAGCCGAACAGTAAAAAAAAACAAACCTGTGGGAACACAGTTCTGTTTGAGAGGGACCCGAGTCAATGCCTATGTAAAACATTGCTGTTTCCAATGCCTTTGGCCCCGACGCATGCTTGGCTGCACATGGCCGAAGGCCGAGGGCACCGGGAGCCACCGTCATTTTCCTTCGTTGTACCAAGCTAGCTGTGTGGGAACCGCCATTGATGTAACGGTCCCTTTGAGGAACAGCGCATGGATGTGGGACGTGTTCGTGGGGACTTTCTTACAACCCCGCCCGTGCAAGGGGTTGACTCTCGTCTACCCGTGGGCATCCCCACTACAAAGCCGCTTGGCCCGTTTGGGAGACACTAGACTTTCTAGCCAGGGCACTACGGGAGGAATAGTCCTTCCTGTCCTGTTGCCAATTAGAGTTTGTCTTAGGTAATGTAATCATGTGAGACTTAGTTCTGAAATGTAGTCGCGTGATATTTTGTTCTATGAAATCACGGGGTATTTCGGTCTATGAAATCACGCGGTATTTAGTTTTTATAATGAAATCACGTGATATTTAGTTTTCAATGAAACCACGTGATATTAGATTGTGCTATCAAATGACACGATATTTAGTTTACCATTGAAATCGCGTAATTTTTAGTTCATTATAAAAGTCAAGTAAAATTAGTTCTGTAAGGCAATCACGTGATATTTAGTTCTACTATGAAATCACGTGGTAATGTGATCACATAACATTTAGTTTAACTATAGAATCACTTGGTATTTAGTTCTGTAATTAAATGAGCTCAGTCACACTGAATTTCGTCGTAAATAATTGTATGTTTTCAAATCCCAAGGGACAAGGTGGTATGTTAGTAAAGCAGAGATCTCCAGTTTAAATACCGGCTAAAGTATTTCCATTATGATATTAAATGTTCCCACATCAAGCCCTTAACGGAATCAAGCCAGCAGGTCATTGTTCTACCAGGATGACACAAGGCACCCTTGACCTCTTGGTCTCACAACTGGCAGACTTCAATTCACGTGCCAGATCGTCTGCTACGTCTCAAACGATGACGTAGTCTCAGGATCGAATCTAGTCTTGATTAGGCCCTTAGCTATGTGAGATACGGGGCCTCTTGTAATCCTTATAAGGTATCATTACCGCTTCTCTTTCATTCAAAATGATAAAACATATGACTGGAACCATTATTCGAGGGGCCCCAAAGCAACCTTAAGTTTTATTTAGGTAAATCTAGTCATTTTTAAGGCATTGGTGTAGGTAAGAAGGAACCATTGAGACTCGTCTGTTTGGGGCGAAGAAAGTTATTAGAGGGTCACCTTATACTTGAGTTTTCTGAAACAGGAAAAGCAACTCTATGAAAGTGAGCTGCGTAGTTCAAAGTATCGGTCTAACAATGCAACGTATACAATGGGTGTAGATCTTCATTTGTGTGTGCTTGAGTGTCTAAACGTGTTAGTTTGAGTGTGTGAATACGGATGTGTGTGTGTGTGTGTGCACATTGTCTTGAGCTGCCTTCTCATAACGTCTGCGTTTACGTAACCTTTTGGAGTTCAGTCTCCACCCACATCTTGCAGTTGGAACAAGTTTTACCGGCACACCAGATGTCATTGCTACTCAATGTAGCGGTCATAGTTGTGCGGGCATTTTGTCTTTTTTTTCTTCTCAAAATCTATTTCCCCTCTCTACATATTTATACCTCAATATCTCAAACACACATCTTATAGATATACAGAGAGAGAGAGAGAGACAGAGAGAGAGAGAGAGAGACAGAGAGAGACAGACAGAGACAGACAGAGAGAGAGTTAAATTATTGAATTTTGTTCGGCACATTTCGGATGCTCCTTCAGGTTTGAATATAATTACATCCTAGCCCAAAGCTCACACAGGTCAGCGGAGGTGACGGCGGGCAGGATTCGAACCCCGAAATAATCGTCACCGGCTCATCTGTTCACGAGGGCGTCATGTTCAACATGTTAAAAATCCCTAAACTCAAAATCCGTATAAGCTCTGAGCTTTGAACTGGAGACAGATCGGTTATGAAGCCAAACGCTTTATTCTTTGACCACCTTTGATTATCTTTAGTCGTTGCTCTTTCTAAATCGTTTTACTTTTCCTCCCTCTTCCTTTCTAGATCGTCTTAATACATGTTCACATGTTTGTATATGTTTGTAGCCTACAAAGTCTTGGGTCTTTTTCTGTTTCTCTTTCTTCAATTACTACAGAGATACTCATCCCTCCTAGAAACCTCTTTCCACTCTTGCTCTCTCTCTCTCTCTCTCTTCACTCTGTCTCTTCATGTCTTCCCTCCCCCACGTATAGGTTTCTCAAGCTACCGGCAGGTATAGATGCCACGTTCGTGTGGAGACATGATCGATGCTAGACCAGAATAGGTGTGTAACATTACGGGTAGATAGTTCCAGGTACTGTGTTCTCGAGACGAGATCGATTCTTCCCAATCAATGGCATCCTAATAGTGGAAACTGGGGTTTTACTTCAAACATCACTTCACATCGCTGGCCTATTCAAATAGAATGATCTCAAACAAGGCATGTTTTAGTCGTGATACGAACTCCGAGGAATTGCCTTTTTTTTTACGCATTCCAATTACAGGACTACACAATTGATCAAGAGTTTTATTTCCAAAGTTTTGATCTCTGCCAAGAGAATCGATTCTACAATCTAAATGTTTGATCAAGGAAAGATTTAGCAAAGTTTTTTTCCCCCAGCTTATTTCATGTTTGGAGCTTTCAACATCAGGTCTTGCATTTGTAAATAATCATTGATCAATACAATTTGTCTTTGGTCAAAACACTTTATACATTTTATAGGCCAAGACAATTAGTCTTAATTTCATCATTTCAACTTTAGCCGAGATCAAAAACCTTCTATTTCTACAAAGCTTCTATTAACTCACTCCGTCTGTCTGTCCGTCTGTCTGGTACAAATTTTGTACACATTTAATCTCTCACTTGCCATTTTCGGGTCAAATTGATATTTTGCACAATTGTTTACAGGCGATGACAATACATGAATCAATCAAAAAAATCATCACTATCCTGATCAATCATTAGTAGTAATTAATTAATGTAGAAAAGGGAGTTAAGCCTTGCAATATCAAGAGGTATAGCGGTGATAAGCTTTATTTTTTTTTTTAAGTATTTTTTTTTATTTTTCTTATTTCCTCGCTAGTCTTTGCATTCTTTGACTTGTGCACAAAAAGGTAAGGGTTAGGTTAAGATAATGCTAACATTTTGAAACACAAACACCTTGACTTTATAAACTCTCAAAACCAGAAGACCGAAATAGACAAACTTGAAATAAGAATGAATTGCACAAGGTAGCTCTCTACCTCCACTGAGGGTTCTGTGATCTTATTAGTGGAAAAGGGGCAGTAACTGTTGGGGAGGACGGATATCAGCAGCTACATTGGCATGGTGCGTGGTGTCAGCATCAACCTCCATCATATCGAACCAGAAGTGATAACTAGAATAGTGGGCGGGGCAGGCTGTGCGTCAAGAGTAGAGTATTTACTAGCAGCGTGTCAAAATATTGGCAGGTCAAATAAATATATCTTATAAATATGATGTGTGTGTGTGTGTGTGTATTGGTAGACGTGCAACAAAGTTGTTATTGTGAAACTCCCTGTGCATTGATTATCTCGTTGTTTTTAGGTTTTAGAGTCCACACATTCAAGACAGTAGAGGAAATTTTTTTTTCTGTAATTGGGCTTACTATATCCACGCGTTAAAATATCATCTTTTTTAGCAACCCCCCCCCCCCCCCCCCCCCGTAAGGAGAAAAGCCGCTATTAGGTTTATGCAAAATGTCTGTCACACTCAGATCTTGAAAACTAGAAGAGATATCAAAAATATTATTTCACCATGCGATAAGGCTTGAATAGTTTAGGTGCAACGGCTACTTTTGTTTTTCTAAAAGCAAACCGTTTAATTTATAAAATTAATTATGAAAGCGATTTTTTCATAAAAATACACCAATTCTAAAACAATTACGTAAATGTAAGGGAGGCAATGTTACAGAGTAATCTTTAGGTAGTCTTGCTTTTGCATCGTATTTCACTTTGCTTTTCATCTGTCGTTCGTTGAGTAATGTCTCTGCATTTTCAGCTACCGATGGTTTCAATAGTTTGTGATCAGTTGGAATGATTCCCTGAGTCTTCTACTCGTCAGCAGTTGTGATGGTGAATACGGCAGTCCACTTATCGGAATATTTCTATACTCGAGCATAACGAGATATGGATCTTTCCCACTTTTGTATGCTCTGAATCCTTTTGCTTTCGCACAAAACATAAACAACCAACAATGGCGTAATACCATTATAATATTAGCACAGAATCTTCTTCATGCAGTGGAAAATTAAGAATGTTTTGCCTATCTGGAATTCTGGTCAAAGCTCTTGCGCCCAATTAATATAGTTCAGAAGAAACTACAAAAGTCTGGACTGCATATACGGGAAGCTGCTAAAGAAATTAGTAGGCCTACCTTTTCATGCTTTCTGCAAAATGATGAGAAACTGACAAAAACCCAATCCATCGAAAAAAGCAAAAGAAAGTAGTGAATACTATGGGTTCCCTGTAATCAAAGCAATCAGAAGAAAGAAAAGACTTGATGGGAAGTTGAGTTCTAATGTAGGACTGTCAATAAAACTGCCATTCAAACGTGTTGCGACAGAAGTGCTGGACAGATTTCATATGGAGATGAAGGGCAGATTCCAAAGGCTGGAAAGAAAATGGATACCTTTGGGTTTCTTCTTGAACCAAGACACCTGTTAGATGAAGACACGCTTATGACAAACTGTGCTATTTTTCCTGTTTGTATGATGAAATAAATGGAAAATCGCTTTTTCAATGAAGTCATGGATGCACTAGCACTTTTCATCAACAAACCAGTAATACAATCACCAATAGACATATCGAGGAAACAGGCTTCATATGGGAATTACGTGTGCTGAAAGTATCGATGTAGTTGATGTTATAGATTTCTTTGCTGCACAGAATGCACGACGTGAAGCGATATCAATTTAGATTTGTCACTTGTGCATTATTTAACTAATAAACAACGGCATTATTCATTAAAAGAGTCTTGATGATTACTTTTGTTAAGTTTACTGATATACTGAACCAATTTGATTTGGGGCTTATTTATTTTTGCGTAGGCCTACATTATCTCATGTCATATGTCGAATGTCAAAATGCAAGGGGCCCCCAAAGAGGTCAATCCCCCCGGGCCCCCAAATCCCTAGTTACGCCCCTGAGCCGCTTATTATTGTTCGTTTTGTTTGTAGGTCGGTCTGTCCATCACGTTTATATAAAACAACAACAACACTAAACGCTATTGAAAATCTGATGTAACCTTCAATGTTCCTTCAAAAACATTGCAATAGTTTTAAGATTGTTCTGGATGTTTTTGTGAAAAACAAATCAATGCCAACGAATGTTTGTTTGCTCTTCTAACTTGTATTACTTGTAATTTTCTTCCTATGAACTAAGAAGAGCTAGTTAAATGTAACCAAACGCAATATGTAATGACTGAATCGCTATTTGCTTTATGTGTAATATATTTGTGATGTATTTTCGAATCGTATAACTAACTCCAGCATGACCTTGGCATGCACCAATAAGAACATATAAACAGTTGTAATAGATCCTCTTCTTGTTCCCCTGTGTTCCACTTCTTGTTCCCCTGTGTTCCTCTTCTTGTTCCCCTGTGTTCCTCTTCTTGTTCCCCTGTGTTCCTCTTCTTGTTCCCCTGGCCTTATAAACAGAGCCGTGAAATAAGTTCTTACACCAACGTGGGAGAATGTTTACATCTCTAAAGGAATAAGTTTACTGTGGTAATAAAGTAAACATTCAAAGGAACTGGTGACTTCCCTTTAGGCTGGTGACTTCCCTTTAGGCTGGTGACTTCCCTTTAGGCTGGTGACTTCCCTTTAGGCTGGTGACTTCCCTTTAGGCTGGTGGAATGGAAATAAAAACGTCTGGATTAATATTTACGTAATTGACGTGAGGGTGGCCTAGAAGGTAGAGCAAACAATACAATAGCTCCAAAATAGATGTCAAGGTCAATTAATCACCTACTATATTTCGATAGACCTGTTTTGACTAACAAAAGCGTGGTCGAGAGGCCAAGTGCGCTTGAACTTGGCTTGGCTACCCGGCTCGGGCAGAGTTGTGTTTACTGAGCGCCTAAAGGCAGCACGGAAAACCAACTCCTAGATACCCCCTACCACCCACTGGTCCACCAAAAGCGCTCTGAGCATGCTATAAGCATGAAAGTAGCGCTATATAAAAGCTATAATAATAATAATAATAACAAGACGGCGGATTTTTATGGATCTACTCTATTGAATGACCAAAAAGGAAAAATTCGTTATCGTCGTTGACATCAAAATTTTACTCAGCCGAGGGGATGGGGACAAGTTGACTACTGACTTCACAGACATTTCGATTACCTGACAGAGAGCAATACTGCTGCAGTCCTGCCACATCACTATAAATACAATTTCCCCCTTCTCAGCAGACGCTTTTAAGGAAACTTCGGTGAAGTTTGTTTCCCTCTAACAAAACGCAACCCAGGCAGTGCCAGAGAATCAAAATTAGTACTGCTGCAGACCTGCCACATCACCAGAAAATTTCTCAGTCGACACTGATAAAGGGACTACAATGAATTTTGTTTCTCTTTAACGAAACTCGACTCTGGCAGTGCCAAAGAATGAATACTCGTTCGTTTCTAACATAATAATAATCGTATTTTAATATGTAGCCAAACAACAGACAAAAGCTAGTGTTTCATTGAGACATTGCCAGTAAATTCTCACAAACAGATGTTCGCTTATAAAAACAAGCGTCATAAACAAAAGTTTACACTTCCATCAATGTGCCTGGTACAAGCCGTGGGCAGTCAGTGCCCTCGCTTCAGTGTGGTTTATATCACATTTCATTAAGGACCTCTTAAGACAGAAAGATCCACACCTTATTTTCTGTGCCCTATAAAGGTCGGAAAAGCGTTAACCGAAGCAATATCTCGTTACAACAATATTGTGTCATTTTGTTATACCTAAACTTGTGGTTTCTTTTTCTGAAAATGTAAAAGGTGTAAAGATCTAGAACCGACGAAATGTAGTCATCGTGAACTGACAAGGTTGTCTTGACCCCCAGGTTGCAGTAGAAACCCAACGGACACGCCCAGTCGTCCGTGGCCTAATTCCAGACAAAAATAACCACAGACATCTCATCACTGCTCCGTTGTCTGCCATAGAGGCTCAACAAAAGAATGACTAATTGCTGTGCAACAGACTGCAAACGTTCTGTTCATACCTAGAATAGATTAGCGTCCTCGCTGAGATGAAGTCTTCTCTTTTGTCATTTTTAATTGGATAAATTCAATAGTTCTCACTGTTGATCTATCTTCATTGTAAAACGTAAACCAATCATTTTTTTTAAGTTTGTTTTTTTAACTGTTCTATAAGTCTCATAAAAGTCATAATAGCAATGGACACAGTTCTGTGTATTTGCACATTGCTTAGAGTCTACCTTCACACGTATTTTGACCTCCCTGAACTCTGAGTCATTGGGCAAAGGGAGGAGCATTCATACAGGTCCAGAGTTATAAAACTTGGAAGAAAAAAGTAACCTTGGCCTATGTGTGCAAGCTAAACAGAACAAAAATAAAAAGCCAATTATTCTCAGAGCATGTGCTCTGTTTATTCGTTATTCGTATGTAAACATCCCAGGGGTGTGCCTGTACTCGTTGAATTATGTAGGATAACGTAGAGCATAGAGGCTTTCCTGCTATTTTCTAAATAACAAATTAGTATAACAGCTACATCACATGAAATAATGCACTACGAGATGAACCATAGTTGTTACGAAAGAAGGCGACCCAACACACACACACACGTAACGGCTACAGCGGGCTCAAAACGAACAATTTCCTATTGTCTTGAGGAACTAGGCGCTCAAGATACCAATGATAAACGTTTGGCCTAGTTCTAAGTATAAGTACCAATTAACGACATAAACATCCTCAAACATTGAGTCTGAGACTGGCACCACCATACAGAGGCGTAGTGAGAAGTGGGCAAGGGGGACATGATGCCTCACGCAACCTATATTTCAATGTGTTGTTCATGGAAATAGGGGGTGGGGCGCCTTGCCCCGGGCGCACGTTACGCCCATTACACCTCTGCCACTATATAATTGTTTTTGTTCATCAAGTTATTTACCACATACTCTATGAAAGCTTCCTGCCTATTCTAATGTCCTACAACAAAATAGGTAAGGAATCGATTCACTTTTCTGTAATCGATTAGGATCTCTTGCATGGTATTTCTCGGGTTTAATGTTCGAAGATTTGCATACATGGAACTGAAGCCATGAACAACCAAACTATTATATACTGACGTACATGTATTGACAAGTAAAGTACAATGTATTTTTGTATTTGAATATTTTTTTTTGAATTTGTTTTATTACTTATAACGCAACAGTGATATTCTAATAGGGCACCCTTATTTTATATATTTACACTACAATCTATCCCAATCTTCCTCTTTTAATATCCTTACATTATTCTTTAGCTTTCATTATATCACTACCATATTTCTTCATATTGCTTTCTCTTCTTTCTCTCTGATTGAATTTTTCCCCTACTAAATGTAAAGCAAATCTACAAATTAAAGTGTAAATAAGGAGAAGATAACTGTGATTAGCTTCCAGTGTGAACATTCACAATAACTTTCTATGTTTTTTTCTCCCTTTATACTGTACAAAAGAAATCTATATTATTTGATTTTTAATTTGAATAGATCAAGTTTTAAGTATTTTAAAATAACCAGTACCGGTACGCTAAGTTAACTAAAATTGACTGTATTTATGCATTTTTTTAAAAATTGAATCCTAACAAAAGCTTGTAATAGTTTCCTATTCTAATGTGCTGCCAACTCTGCCATGCTGTAGGCGACTGTTCTATTCACGTGGAAAAAAAAACAAAAAACTGGCGTACACCATATTGCAAATTGCAACTCTGCCAACTCATAATTTTGGTCACTAGACTAAACATTTCTTGGCTAGCTAGAAAAAGACACTTTTTGTGAGCACTTCTTAGTGATACAAAATATATACATTTTTTTTCAAATATATGGACTCAGTCATAAAAACTGCGTCAATCAGTTCAATGTTATAATCTTTCCTATATTTAAGATCTTTTTATATCCCCGAAACCAAGGTAGACCTACATCTCTACACCTATGATGTCTAGTAGTAGAGTATTACTCAATTCTATTTCAGCATTAAAATAAGTGCTCATACGAATGAATGTTTGGATATGAATTTCTTCAATGTCTTAACTTTTCTTTTGTTTGCAGATTTTTTTTAAATTTTAAACAAATAGAGATACACTAATTAGGTGAAATTATGTGCTATTGTTTTTAGCGGTATAAAGACGAATAGAAATAATGAGTTGAGACTCGGCTTTGAAAACGACGGTATTGTATTCATGACAATGTCATTACAAACGTGACTCAGCTGTTAAGCAATGTCCCAGCTAAGGGCCTGGCGTGAGTCCTCTCTTGATGTTGTCCGCTGACCACGCAGCTTGTTTTGAAGTGGTACGTGACCCTCACACCTTGCTCCGTTGTTTGACTTGGCACTCACACTGCAAGACGTGGTGCATCCACGTGACTAGAGCTCATTCATTGCCCTCTGAACTTGACCTTCGCCTCCAGGCTAAAGCACGTTACTTTGATGTGCAGCTCAGCATTATATATTATAAATATATGTATCTATGTATATGTGTGTGTGTGTATACATATATATATATATATATATATATATATATATATATATATATATATATATATATATATATATATATATATGTGTGTGTGTGTTTATATGTGTTTATGTGTGTTCATGTGTGTGTGTACGCGCATGTATTCGTATATGTTGTTGGTCGTCTATTCTTAAGTCTTGTCTTATACAGAAGATCTAGCATATGTTGTAGAATTGGAATAATTTAGCTTGAGGCACCCAAGAAAAAATGTACACATCTTAACATTTTCTATTCATCTATCTATTCATCTATCTATTCTGACTATCTTTATCTCTTTCATGAACAGAGTGTGTAAGCATAATGTTTACCTAATTCATGAACAAGAACCATGCATAATGTTTTTAAAGACAAAAATATTATATTTCAATATTGTTAGTACATAATTTTAGGAAACAAAATGTGTTAATTAAAAATAATTGTAATGAACAGATCCCCACTAACCCAAACCATGACTCATTTCTATTTTATTTTTATTCAGTAAATACAAAATGCCTCATAGTTAATCCGGCCGATATTTCATCCATTGTAAAAAGCTTGAATAGATTTTTTTTTAGAGAGAAAAGAGGAATTAGAAAAGAGAAGGTAGAAAAGAGGAGGTAGAAAGAAGGGAGACAAGAGAAGGGAGAAAAGAGGAGGTAGAAAAGAGGAGGTAGAAAAGAGGAGGGAGAAAAGAGAAGGAAGAAAAGAGAAGGGAGAAAATAGAAGGTAGAAAAGAGAAAGTAAAAAAAGAGGAGGGAGAAAAGAGAAGGAAGAAAAGAGGAGGGAGAAAATAGAAGGTAGAAAAGAGGAGGGAGAAAAGAGAAGGTAGAAAAGAGGAGGTAGAAAAGAGGAGGGAGAAAAGAGAAGGTAGAAAAGAGGAAGGGGTAAAGGAGGGAAAAAATAGGAGGGAGAAAAGAGAAGGTAGAAAAGAGGAGGGAGAAAAGAGGAGGGAGAAAAGAGGAGGGAGAAAAGAGGAGGGAGAAAAGAGGAGGGAGAAAAGAGGAGGTAGAAAAGAGAAGGGAAAAAGAGAAGGGAGAAAAGAGGAGGTAGAAAAGAGAATGGAGAAACGAGAAGGGAGAAAAGAGAAAGGAGAAAAGAGGAGGGAGAAAAGAGATGGGGAAAAAAGGAGGTAGAAAAGAGGAGGGAGAAAAGAGAAGGGAGAAAAGAGGAGGGAGAAAAAAGGAGGGAGAAAAGACGAGGGAGAAAAGAGGAGGTAGAAAAGAGAAGGGAGAAAAGAGGAGGGGGGAAAAAGGAGGTAGAAAAGAGGAGGTAGAAAAGAGAAGGTAGAAAAGAGGAAGGAGAAAAGAGAAGAGAGAAAAGAGGAGGGAAAAAAGAGGAGGGAGAAAAGAGGAGGGAGAAAAGAGTAGGGAGAAAAGAGAAGGGAGAAAAGAGGAGGGAGAAAAGAGAAGGGAGAAAAGAGGAGGGAGAAAAAAGAAGGGAGAAAAGATGAGGTAGAAAAGAGGAGGTAGTAAAGAGAAAGTAGAAAAGAGAAGGTAGAAAAGCTCATTTATTAGAATGAGTATAGAAGACATGAAGATATTAACATGAGCTCCAATAGAGACTATCTTGCTTACGTTCTCAGTACATTCTGGACTTACGGAGTATTAAACAACATTGACTATGAGTTCCCCGAGCAGTGATTGAGACGCAGACTAAAGTTCTCTTGGAAGTAACTCATAACAAGTTCTTAGAGTGAAGTAACCGTGCCCAGCCAGCGCAGTGTAAAGACATGCCCACTTCACTTTTGTCTGAACTCGACGAAGGGAAATCACTCACAGATGAATACTGCTCCGGTACAAAGATACATGCAGAAATGAGAACCTAAGTATTGACTGAGGACATCCCCTCTCAGGTAGAACATTATCCTGTCTCAGGTAGAATATTATCCTGTCTCAGGTAGAATATTATCCTGTCTCAGGTAGAACATTACTCAGGACAGAAACGTATTCAGTTTCTCTGAAAACTGAGAGGCAAAGTCAATGAAAAACAAAACACTCTCAAAAGCCTCGAAAATATCTTTTTCACAGTAGAATCGCAGACTTTTTTTAAGATGTAGAAATCTATGATGAGAGAGAGACATAATAGTGGTTAACATTACACATAATGGAAAGTCGTTAAATTCTTAATTAGGTTTCGTGCCAATAGTTTTAAATCTCCACTGGAAATGTCTTTCGAAACAAATATATTTTATTTTTGTTTTGCGTGTTGTTTGTTTCTTTGTTTTTCCAAACATGCTTTTAAATAAAACGTGATTTTTTTTTTTTTAAAAAGGTGTCCGTGGGGGGGGGGGAGTGGAGGCGCTAGCAAATCTGGGGGTTATTAGAAACATGCATTGTAGAACCCTAGTTTTCATTGTACCTCCAGAGTTATCCTCCTCTTGCTGCAAGTTTGGTCTAAAACCTGCGGGGCTGTTTGGCAGACAACTCACATTTTTTGAGCTAACTCAAGTTTACATACGATATAAACATTTATTGCCCGAGTGTCCAATCAAAAGCAGTTTGTTTCTATCCTTGTAAACCAATCGTTTCGCACGTTGTCTAACAGAAGCTAATGTAATGACCTAATTGGCAATGTTCCATTCTTCTGCAGATTTGATTATCAACTGTTTTTCTCTCTCTTTTGTCGTGGGTGACCCACTCAATGTATTTCATATGAACATTACAAGTCTTCTGTTTTCTTTAGATTGTGAAGGGAAGATTTTAACGATTTGAATTTCACTCTGAGCCCCGAATGTACACTCTTCAATTTGAAGATATGATTTTAAAGCCATACCTAGAATAATATATATAGGTCTGTGGAACACAAAATGAGTTAGTGCTGAGGTTATCAGCTGGGCCTGCAAAGACAAAGTGTATAAGTTTTAGTCTAAATGTCGACTAAAAAAAATTTCAATAATCAATACAAAGAAAACTCAAAGTTTGCTAAAAATGTAGAAAATCCTTTGAGACCTAATCACGATGATCTGAAATGTTAAAAGTTTGTATGACTCACTGAGAATGAGGATGTCTTGTGAACTCAAGGAAGCCATTGGGTCCAAAAGTAAAAATGTCCAGTTTTTACCGTAATTTGAACACAACTACCTCCTATACTATAATCATATAAAAAGCCAGCACTTTTCCAATGGTACACCAAACCCACAATTAGCCTTTACTTTGTACTCTAATCAAACCCACGGTTAGCCTTTACTTTGTACTCTAATCAAACCCACAGTTAGCCTATACTTTGTACTCTAATCTCTCGGCTGAAATATTTTTCAAAACGTTTTATTCAGTGATCAGGGTTGTCAACCCCTATGAAAAATCGGGAACTGGTGACCGTTAGGCACAGTACCACAACCTGGCCTAAAACCTACAACGCCTCTAGTCCCAAACTGTATCGGCTATTTCCAGTTCCTTTGGACACATCAGTTGCGTGGAGAGGTGGGAACTACTGTGTTGACGACATCGTTCCGACCATAAATAATGCTCAGGATTTCATCTTGATTAATACCCATACACTATAGACCACAGAAGAAAATCACTCTAAACGAAAAAGGGCTGGTGTATAAATTATTAAATTAAACCATTTTATAACTTATAACAGATTTCCCGCGGCCTCCTGTCGATTTAACAGGAGATCCTGGAAATCTCCTGAAATTGCAAAATATACGAAAAAGTCCTGGAAATATCCGGAAATTATTTAAATCTTTTGAAAACTCATACCAATCTCCTGAAATATACAGACGAAAATTGTCTTTTTTTTTCACTCTTAAATTATCTAGGATACTCCCTCCGTCCGAGTTGCGTGCTCTGTCGCTTCGATAGTTACTACAAAGTAGATTACTCCCCCCCCCCTTTTTTTTTTATCGTGAGGTAGAAATAAAAAAAAAAGAGTGATATTGCAAAGGACCTGCCCCCCTGCTATTGTGTGACTACGTGTTCTCTCCCCTCCCCCTCTTGTTTTATCGTGGACTATTTCCTTTACTCCTTACTACTCGTTTAAACTGTTGAGGGAAGAAGAGAATTATATATATAGATAGATAAGTCCGCGCTATTGTGCATTGTACACGTAACTGCTGGTGATACAATGTTAGCGATACTATCATAGTTAAAGTTGTTTTCTAGTTTACCAGAGAAGGTAAAAAACAAAAGAGAGAGAAAATTAAGTTCTTATGTTTCTTTAGAATACAATTGCAACCAGGATAAGGATAAGTGAGAAATGATATATATAATTGTATTTTAAATATGCCTCGTTAGTTCTTCTACTTATCATTTCCACTGGAAAAACCAATAGACACACAAAGACATTCACAAAGAATATAAACAAAGAATTAAAGAGTCAGGACATAACTGCGACATTGTGTAGAGAACATTCCAACTGAGTAGATCTATGAGCAGCGCGCCACTTGCGAGCCCAGTTCATTGTGAGTTATGCCGCCTTTAGTACTAAGAAGAGTCCAGGGTGACTTAAGGCACTATGTGTGTCACGGCCAATGCTTATGTTTAATGAGCCACCAGGTAACAAGTAGAACCATAGTGTGTTGTCCAGACCATTCCCGAGCCATGACTCACAGTGGGGAAGTTCAATAACAGAATCATTTTTAACACTTCATGAACGGTTGATTTCCCTGAGCAGTTACTTGCGTTTGTTGTTTTTTTATGGGCAGTTGTTTGGGATGTGTGTGTGTGTGTATGTGCTCCTGTCATTGTCATTGCACTTTTTTTTTATCTTTGGTTTGAAAAAAAAAAGTGTGTGCGTATGTGTGTGAATGGAGGGTGTGTGTGTGAATGGAGGGGAGGCATTTTTGTTGACGTTTCTTGTCTCTAGGTTTTTATCTTGTTAGCAAGGTGAAGGCCACACAAAGACACGAGATTGAATGAAAGGGCTATTTAGTATTATTTTAAAATGCTAACGAGTCTGAATTCTTTGTATTATGTGACTGCGTGAATATAGCCTAATGGTGTGTCATAAGTCTGGTCGTTCTTCCAAGCTGGTCATCTGCAAACCATTATGCCATTCAGCTCAATGGTGTAACAAGTTGACAAGTAAAAGTAAGGTTTGATTGAAAGTGATTGGAGACTCGGGTCCATAATGTTACTGTACTGCTAGTTAATTAGCTCAGACTTCTACTTATCTACATACTAAAATAAAAGATAATTTTGGTCAAAAGACTTTTGTTTTACAGTGTCTTCAAACCATCTCAGCTTTCGTTTCGAAATTCTAAAGTGGAAGTCCTGCTTGCTGTACTACGTTGTACTTGTAACACGACATACTCCTGGACTGTCTTCTGGACATCCTCATGGGCCTACGCTAAACTTCTTTTTCAGCCTCAGCATTCCCAGTTACAACTTTCGCAATCATTTTAGATCAAGAGAACCAACCAAAGAGTATTTTTTACAAAGCTTATTACAAAGCTTGTGTCAAGTCACTCTGTCTATCTATCTATCTGTCTGTCTCACTGTCTGGTATTTCTCCCACACCCAAACTCGAATAAAGTTGAAATTGTGCACAATTATTTGTTCTTCTAGACAAAAACAATAACCAATTAGTTGATTAACTATTGGTAATTACATTTTTGTTTGGTATCGAACATGGGAAAGAAATAGTACTTGACAGATGTGGTGGTATATGTTGAATTAGTCCCCTTATTACTTTGTGTAGAGAATAAGTCGCTTAAAATTTTGAAACTAACCACAGATAACTATGAAACCTTCTATTTTCTTAAGCATTTCGCTGGCTTAGTGGTTAGTGTATTGGCTTGAGCACTCAAGTTCAAATTCAATTTTTTTAAATATAAAATACATTTAATACTATCACGATAACCTCCACCCAGATACCCCCTTCTTTCTATCCTCCCCCTTTTCTCCTACTGGCCCAGACACGTGATAGGATCACAGCCTAATGAGAAAACTAAAATCATGAAATAGCGCTAAACAAAAACAATTGGTAAACAAATTTCTAATCGCACAGATGTATTATGTTAGTCTAGATCTATTACATATTTAATTACATGACTGATTCAAATTAATTGATACAATTGCACTTAATTTAATCTTTTTTTTTAAAGTATTTTTAAAAAGATTTTTCGTGTTTTTTGTTGTCCGTATGGTTATAATGTATCCAAAATTGTCCACAGGAAAACAGGAAAGCGATACTATTTTTAAGTCTTATTAATCTACTTTAAATACCTTTGTTACTTTTGAATAATTCAAATTTCCTCTTTCTAGCTGTTACCAATTGTTATTGTAGGCCCAGACATGGTAGCCTGTGGTCAGTGGAGACCAGTAGCTCGTTGCTTCGTCTGTACGCCTTTGAGCTTGAGGTCTCGAGTCTCCAAGATGGAAAGCCGACACGCTAACCACTGAGCTATACAACTACTACAAATACTTATAAAAATAGAAGGTTTTAAAGACAATTGTTAGTTTAAAACTTTTAGTGAACGACCTGGCTTATCTCCTCTTAGCTTAATACGCTTTCAATGTAAAACAAAATTAATTTATTACGACTAATTGAATTAAATAATTGGTTGATTTTTTGTTGCTTCGTATGCTGTCATCGACAGTTACTAATTGTGCAAGTTTCAACTTGATCCGAGAATGGGAAATGAGAGAAATAACCTGTACAAGATTCCACCTAGACAGACCAACGGACTGAGTCAGTATATTTGTTGTAAAAAGTCGCACGTCGAACTAAGGTTGAGGAAGAATTGCGTGCTGCTAGCTTGTCAACTTTTGTCCTAAAACTTTTTTTTTCTTTTCAACCTCGATCTTAAAGTTTGTGTTTCAATATCTAATCTAACAAACAAATGCATCTACCGATGTACCTCTGAGGTAATCAGTGTTAAAGCAGTTTTATCTACAAGAAATGTGAAAAGGTTTGGTTGATCACACGTATACAAGCACAGAGAGAGAGAGAGAGAGGACGTAATCATCTTCTTTTTAAAGTAACGTCTGTATCATATAAGATAAGATAAGAGAGAGAGAAAGAGAAGAATATAAAAATTAAAAACATATTGTCTATTTCAGCATAAAATAAGTTACCGGAAAAGTAAAACATCCACCATTCTATGAAATATCGCACAAGAATGTTGAATTGTTTCGCACTTTACCTGGAACATAGACACTCAACACAAACATAGGATTCAAATCATTTGTATAGAACTACATTCAAACACACAAACACTCGCACTGATAATGTATGTAGACTATTTCTAAATCTTTCTTAAGAGATGAATGTCTGATCGATTTGGTGAGAAAAAAACAAACAAAGACACTATTTATTTTGTTTGAAAACTATGCTGCATACAAGTGACGTTCATTACGCTGATAGCTGTACTCAAAGATCAACTCCATTAGCCAAACAGTCAGACGAACGTGCTGCACACCAGGTCAGTTCATCAAATACCATTCACGATAATGAATGTTGGGTGCTGGTCTCCAGCGATAACCTGACAAGAATGCAATGGATTTCCCTGTGGTTTCTGTAAAATTGCGTACAGGGCGAAATCTGGGTTCCAAGACTTCCTGAATTTACAGTGCCGTCTTTTGATTGTAGTGAGCCTCAGAAACGTTTCTCGTTGTTTATATAGCAGATTATATTGTTTACTCCGTCAGATTTTTTTGGTACATATTTTATAAACGGTATTTCTCAAACTTCCTATTCTAGGATCAAGTTGAAAATTTGCACAATTACTCATTTTCCCAAACAGAAGATGAATCGATAAAAAAAAAATAACCAATACATTTTTTAATTTTTTGTAAATTAATTTTGTTCGGTATTGATAAAGGGACATAAATAATACTGTATTGAGACATATTTGCTTAAATGTACAGTTATTATTGTTACGAATCTCACTATCCGGTTCTCTGCAAACTGCACCTTACACCACCAACGTAAAGAACTTGACAACTCAGGGCTCCAAATAACGTAATAGTTTAATGTCAATAAAATAACAGCCAATATTGTACAATTGGCAGCACGTAACACAAGACTGTACAAATATCTCTCCTGTTAATAGCCGTGCCGTCGTATCAACTCTTGCACTGTCTCGTCTCGGACTTGTACTGAGCCGTAGTAACGAACTGTAGATCGGGAAGTTGTAACTGACTCGTCTCTGATACCTTCGCTCTTTACATAGGGTCCCTACTGGCCTTCTAGAACCATCATGTTGATACTCGTCTCGGCCGACCGTCGTAACTCGTCACGGTTGACTGCTCGTCTAGCGCTGGCCTGGGGCGATTTGCGTCGGCTGACTACACACACACACCACTACCCCTCTCTGTGCCACCACCAGGTTTATAACACTATATATGTTTTTAATATTTTATTTTTATATTTCACTTTTTTTTGTGTTTCTGTGACGAACCAAAATGCCCGACTTGCTAAATCGACACTTCGCTAAAATTAGCAGGTCCGAAAAGAAGTCAGCCATGTCCAAAGCCCTCAACAAAGAACGTATAAGGCTCGAGAGGGAGCCAGATGAGCCTGAAAGCCAAGCAACGTGCAACGCGCCCTTCTGTCGTGCTGAGCTGGACAGAGCGATTGCCAAATGTAAACATCGAAAGGCTCCGGGGCCAGACAAGGTTACTCCTGAGATGGTAAAACATCTCGGGAGAATTGCAAGAGGTAAACTCCTTGAGTTTATGAATCGGACCTAGAGTCTAGACTGCCCAGGGCCTGGAAAAGTGCTACCATTGTTCCAGTCCTCAAGAAGGGCAAAGACGCGACGAACGTGGAGTCCTACAAATCCATTTCACTAACCTTAGCGCTAAGCAAACTTGCCGAGCGCATGGTTAACGAGCGGCTTGTTTGGTGCTTTCAGCGCGCCGGTATCCAGGGCAGGCTTGAGCCCGATCGGCCAGGTCACAGTAGGGCCTATTCGCACAGGAGGTGGCCGATGGGTTCCAGAGGTCCGAAAGCACATATACAGTGTTTATAGACTTTAAAAGGCTTACGACCGCGTGTGGAAGCAATGTCTCTATCTAAAGCTTAGTGTCATGGGTGTGCGGGCAATATATACAATTGGATAAAATCCTCTCTGTCTGGGAGGAGCTCACGGACAAGATTCCTGTACTCCCTAAGCAAGCCAAAACAACAACAAAATGGCCTACCGCAGGGCTCTGCTCTTTCCTGCACACTTTTCATATCCGAACGATTAGCCCAGCTCAGTGCGGTCAAAGAAACTGCTATATGCAGATGACAAAGTGCTCTCCTCTGGTCAACTGGCAAGAAAGCCGACCAAATCCAGGCGACATTACAAGAGGACCTCCAAACCATCTCTCTGTATTGCGCAAAATGGCAGATTCAGATAAACGTTGCCAATATGACCTGGTCCCTGTTCAGCCTGGGAATCGACATTCTTAAGGCTCCTTTCGAGCTACACTTCGGTGGGCTGCGACTTCAAAGTGAAAATACACCAAAATATCTAGAGGCGACCCTGGATAGAAAGTTGTCAATGCTCCAGCACGTCCAGGACGTTGAAAGAAAAGCCTCGGAGAAGTTAGCGTTACTCAGAGAGCTGGCCAGCACAACTTGGGGTGCCAAAGCTGACATGCTACGCACACTGTACTCAGGGGCTGTTAGATCGCTAATTGAGTACAGTTATACAGTTCAAGTATACGTTTGTAAAACAGACCCTCGAATCACTTGACTGAGTACAGGCACAGGCACTAAGGTTCATTTGTGGCACCTTTCGGACAAGCCCAACAAACGCTGATGAAATTTTATGCAACGTGGCCCCACTAAATTTAAGGAGGGAGAGAGCGGTACTAACGGCATATGAGCGTTACAAAAAGGGCGACTCTAAGCTACCCACAAAAATTTTAGTAAATCAGTGGAGAGAGAGGAACCGTATTAAAATGCGCTCGTTCCTCCACATTGCGGCCAATTTGACTAAATTAGCTGGACTCTCCACTCACAGAATTCCAATTAAAGGTATAAGTACTTGCCGTGCCATCGGAGCTGTCGTTTTCATGCAGTGGACATTGCGGCGTGAGGGGCAATGAAACGTCAGACTCCCTTGCATGAGAGGAAGCTTTGGCAGCCACTAACCTCGAAGCACCAAGTACGTTTTTACATGCTGCGGCAGAAAACCGAGCACTCATTCATGAGAAGTGGTTAAAGTCCTGGGAGGAATCCGACAGAGCACGAAGTGTCTGGCAGCATATGCGTCACCCAGATCGCGACGATCCGTGGTGGCGGTTGAGGAGGTCAAAACAAGCAATCATTGCACAGTGTAGGACGGAACATTGTCCTGTAGGGGCATACTTTGCCCGGTTCCGTCCGAACTACGACTCCTGAGGCCGTCACTGTGGAGAGATCGTCAAAACAGTGTTGCATATCTCGTACGAGTGTCCCTAGCTCCGAGAGCTAAGGGCGGACGTATCTGAGCAGTCACTCAACATGTATGGTAGCTACGAAACATTACGCCGAACGGCCCAATTTCTTGCCACTACGGGAGGATTAGTCCTTCCAGCTCTGATTTTTCAATAGGAGTTCATCTCAGGTTTCTATAGTCAACGGATAGCAATGGTGTCAGCAGGGTGTGGCCAGCGTAACGAAAACGTTCCCCTACCAATATCAGGTTCTCAGTGGAGTTGGGTGGATCCAAAATCCCAGTCTTCACTGAGATTCAAACTCAAAAGGCCAATACCCGTAAGCCAAACGCTGTACCGATAAGCCGTCACGACGCAATGTATTTATTACTATGACGAATTAGTGCTCGTAGCCAATAGTATCTTGTTAATGTTTCAACTACAAGCCTTAGTTTCTGTTATGATCTCTCTTCCCATCCCTACAGACTACTTTCATTACTAGAGAGAATAGTTTCATTTATAATACATTAAATATCATTATGTTTAAATTATTACTACCTTTGTACTTCAGGCTTCTAAATCTTGGCACAGCCTACTGTAGAGATTTGATTTGTGTGGGCCTACATCTACACTACGTTCATTTCTTTTTCCACCATAAAGTTGTTGATAACTAAAGAGTCTAGGTTTTCTTTTTTTTTAATTGGATTGAAATCACTTTGACATTAAACACACACACACGTAGATACACACACATACAAATACACACACACAGACACAATGAGTCGTTAGCATGTATTGCTAAGTAGCATAAACCGCTTGGCTGGGGGGGGGTGAGTTCGAATCCCAACCTGAGCTGAGTTGTGTTTGCTGAGCGCCTCAAGATCAAAGCAGCAATGCAACCTTCTCCTTGTTACCCCCTCCCCTCATATGTCTATAAGAGAAATTTGACCGTAGCCCACTGAGCATGCAAGAGCCTAAGGGCTACACAAATTATTTTTAATGCACATTCCCACGAACTTTAACTGACTTTATTTTTCATCATTATTTCAATCTTTATGTAAGGATTTTTTTTTCAGAAGACGAATAATTATTCAATATAGTTCAAGTGTCAAGTGTGGGAGACGAGCTGCACAAGCTACAAGTAGTCAACCTGCACAAGCTACAAGTAGTCAACCTGCACAAGCTACAAGTAGTCAACCTGCACAAGCTACAAGTAGTCAACCTGCACAAGCTACAAGTAGTCAACCTGCACAAGCTACAAGTAGTCAACCTGCACAAGCTACAAGTAGTCAACCTGCACAAGCTACAAGTAGTCAATCTGCATAAGCTACAAGTAGTCAACCTGCACAAGCTACAAGTAGTCAACCTGCACAAGCTACAAGTAGTCAACCTGCACAAGCTACAAGTAGTCAACCTGCACAAGCTACAAGTAGTCAACCTGCACAAGCTACAAGTAGTCAACCTGCACAAGCTACAAGTAGTCAACCTGCACAAGCTACAAGTAGTCAACCTGCACAAGCTACAAGTAGTCAACCTGCACAAGCTACAAGTAGTCAACCTGCACCTGTACTAGATGAAGTAGAATTATCTTCAGAACCAGCCTCCAAAAAGTGTACAACAGAAGGACGACTCAATAAAACAGTTTCAGGCTGGGGAGCAGAAACTCCTGCTCGTAAACCACGAGCTCGGCAATTAGGGAAAGGATTTGAATCACATGAAGATGACAGACTAAATCAGAAAGCAACAGACAAAGATGATGATTATGACAGTGATATACCAATAATACCAGAACTGGAAGAAACAGTTGAAGAGGACTTGTCCGCTAAAGTTGCCTCAGCACCAAATGTTGCTGTCAATAGAGTGGCTACCTACAGAGAACTTGACAATGATCTCTTAAAAACAAGCTGCATTTCTAACTCTGGACAATGATATTGATCTGAAATTATCAACCAAAGCACTTTCACCTCCTGAGGATTTGATCGAGGATGATAAACCTTGGGAATGGGACAGATTATGTACAGAAGTTTCGTCAGAGTTCAGATCAGAATGAGACAAAACAGATTCAGAAATGGATGAAAAAAACTTGATGCTGAACAATGATTTTTTTCCCTTCCCAATGTAAATAAAAAATTAATTGGATAAATTAGATAGAACAATCAGAGACAGATTTATGTTCTTATTTGATGTCCTGTCATACATTCAATCACAATTTTTCTCTTTCTAATGATTATTATTATAAAATGTTTATGATCAGACATTTCACCAAAAGGACAGCTTAAAATAATTTTTTACTCTAGAAGTATACAAAAAAAACAGACTTAATTTTTTAATAGTGAACAAGTATTCTTAAAATAATTTAATACAGAAGTGTTAGTCAGCTATATTTTGTTATGAAAAACAAAAGTTTGAATGATTGTGTTGGAGTTGTTGGACTATAAATTGTGACTTGATTGTTTTATCAATATTTGTGATATTTGTTTTAACTATATTCTATTGACTTAAAGTCTATGTATTTTAATATGTTGTACAATAAAGAAAACAAAATTATAAAAAAAAAATGGCCTTTTAAAAATACAATGATAAAGAAAACGAGTGAAGATAAATGTGTTTGTGTGTATTGAAGGTGCCATGCATTCAGATAAACTCAGTTCCAAGTGATACCATTGTATTGATGCCGTCAACATTCTGGTGTTTATTAGCAGATAGGGAGATGTGGACAAAATACGTTGGAGTGTCATGAGAAAGTATTCAGGATATCTTATGGCTGGAAGAGTTGCTTGTGTACAGAGCGGGGAGAGAGAAGGAGTGATGAGGTCAGAGAGAGGGATCAGAGTGATCAGCGCAGAGATTCTCAAATTATTAATACTTCTTACATTGACCTAAAAATCCAGTGTTTATAAACATTTTACTTGCGACCCACCCTCAAACAGAATCACCTTCCATTAATTAGTTGGACCGTTGGTTCATCATACAAGGACGGTCGACCGTCTTATTCCAATCCTCTCTGTCCTTTGCCTTGGATAGAATTTCATTCACAGGCCTGTCCATTCGTTGATCACTTTTCTCTGTCTTCCTCTTCCGCAATCTCTTTAGTAAGTTGATGGGGAGCGTTAAAAACATTGGCTCTAGCTATTTCCGGCATTCTGAGCTCCAGAAATATATTTTGTCTGGTGTCTACAACCTTTGGGCTGCCTTTATATAGCCTATATATATATTTTGTCTGGTGTCTACAACCTTTGGGCTGCCTTTATATTGCCTATATATATATTTTGTCTGGTGTCTACAACCTTTGGGCTGCCTTTATATAGCCTATATATATATTTTGTCTGGTGTCTACAACCTTTGGGCTGCCTTTATATAGCCTATATATATATTTTGTCTGGTGTCTACAACCTTTGGGCTGCCTTTATATTGCCTATATATATATTTTGTCTGGTGTCAACAACCTTTGGGCTGCCTTTATATTGCCTATATATATATTTTGTCTGGTGTCTACAACCTTTGGGCTGCCTTTATATAGCCTATATATATATTTTGTCTGGTGTCTACAACCTTTGGGCTGCCTTTATATTGCCTATATATATATTTTGTCTGGTGTCTACAACCTTTGGGCTGCCTTTATATAGCCTATATATATATTTTGTCTGGTGTCTACAACCTTTGGGCTGCCTTTATATAGCCTATATATATATTTTGTCTGGTGTCTACAACCTTTGGGCTGCCTTTATATAGCCTATATATATATTTTGTCTGGTGTCTACAACCTTTGGGCTGCCTTTATATAGCCTATATATATATTTTGTCTGGTGTCTACAACCTTTGGGCTGCCTTTATATAGCCTATATATATATTTTGTCTGGTGTCTACAACCTTTGGGCTGCCTTTATATAGCCTATATATATATTTTGTCTGGTGTCTACAACCTTTGGGCTGCCTTTATATAGCCTATATATATATTTTGTCTGGTGTCTACAACCTTTGGGCTGCCTTTATATAGCCTATATATATATTTTGTCTGGTGTCTACAACCTTTGGGATGCCTTTATATAGCCTATATATATATATTTTGTCTGGTGTCTACAACCTTTGGGCTGCCTTTATATAGCCTATATATATATATTTCATCGGCTCCGCAACAGCACACATAGTAAGATGAGCGCAGGGCAAAATTAAGCCAAATAAATGAAAGGGTTTGTAAAAGTGTTTGTAAAAGTGTTTATATACAGGTTTCGGATGTTCCTACAGAATTGAACATCTACTTCCTAGTCCAAACCTCCCGCAGGACGACGAGGGATGGGAGCGGGCAGGGTTTGAATCCGGGACCATCGAGACAACCGAACGACAGTCCAGCGCTCATACCGCACGACCAGAAGTGTGGAAGATGTTCAAGGCACTTGCTGGACACGCACGTCTGCAATGGGATGACCTTCAAAGCTTGACAAATTGTAGACTAGATTTGTTTTTGTATTTTTAAAGAATATAATAAATTGAAAAGGAGTAAGAGTACTGAGTTGTTAAATTAAAGTGTTAAAACAAAAAAGGTTTTAATAAAAAAAGATATTGGAGAATAAGCAAATAGCTGAAAAGACAAACTAGAAATAAGTTCAACTCATATTGAAACTTTCCTTTGAAAGTCAAAATAATAACATATATTTTGAGCTATATTTCTATTGTGGACCGAACGGTGCCGCATCTCATCTGCCCATTGACTTTCGTAATAGGTGCTGCTGTGACAGTTCACGTAACCAAAAATCTCTCCACTTTTCTCGGTCAGCAGCTGAAGGATTCTTTTACATTGTCCAGCCAGTTTTTCTTTGGACGGCCTTTTCTTCGTGCTTCCTCCACTGTACCTTGAAAATGTGGTTTATCGGAAATGAATAAAAAAAAAGGAAAATACAGAAAATAGAGTTTTGAACTTGTATCTATGTTTTGTTAGTTTGAAAATATAGAACTGCCAAAATACATTCAAACAAAAGAAAAAGTAGGCTTTTGTATTTTTTGTAGATGCAGAGCTAATTATCCTGACATCCAAGTTATCGAGCACTGAGTTTTTTTTTGTTTTTTTTTTTTGTTGTTGTTTTTACACCATTTGTATAAATAATTTCTTAGAGGAAAAAAAAAGCGGTTATCTAAAGGGGTCTTCTCCTCCCCCTACAATCCGCCAGTACTTTTCTTGGTCCGTGGTCAACCAGCTCGATCGACTTATGTTAATGAAAAAGTCTAGCCGCTTAATGGACAAGCCATTTTTGTTTCAACGTCAGTCATAAATATCTTCTACTTTTATACGATCGTGTGTGCACTAAAGGTCTACTCAATGGCTCATGCATATTTCAAAATGAGAAAATCTAAGTACAATGTGACCCTGAAGTCTGGGCAGATTAACGTAGACATTTTCTGGCGTAAACAAAACAGCACATGCCAACGTGCTCACACACACACAATACACGCACATAAAAACTCTTTGAGCTGAGCTAAAGATAGAACTTATGCAACACTTGCAAGTAATAATTTTCAACAAGGAATAAAGAAGAAAAAGGTTTTAAAGAAAAACTGGTTTTGTTAGCATTATTAGTCTATCACTAATTATACTTTCGAACAACGCAACAAAAATTAGCGCTTAAATTGAGAATCATTGAGACGCCAAATCAGTTTAATTAGCTGGTTTCTCAACATTTATAGATCTAGTCTGAGGACATTTCACACTAGTGCTGTTAATTAGTTACGATGATATATTAACAATAAAAAACCCATCTTGTTTAAATATATATTTTTGTACAAGGATTCTAAAATATTTGTATCTGGCATCTGGAATACGGAATATGTATTTTTTTGTTGTGGCAACAGTGATATTCCTCTGTTTCATTTTGTTCTGTTTTTAGTTTCCCCATTCTATCGCCTCTTCATCACACTTTTTCTACTTTTCTCTTATTGCATTGTATTGCTTGAAGTTGGAAGAACGTCAAATTATCTTACTAAGAGCAAAATACTGTGATTTACTTTTTATAGAGTTTTTACTCGCTTATCTTCTCTTGGCACAGAAAGTTATTGAGTCAAATATTTGATTTTATTTAATTATATTATTTGCATTTGAACATACATAAGGGAGGGCGGCGTAACAGAGGTGTCCCAGGTAAGATCTATAAAGGGCACCATTTCGCCCTCACTGGCATAGAGAAAAGTACCTGGCAGATGTCCTCTAAAAGAGACAGTTGGAGAGCTCTCACAAAGGCTGCGGGACACACATTTGAGACCCAAAGAAAATCTCTTTTTGAAGACAGGCGCAGAAGAAGACAGCTTCTTTGTCTGCACGAAATTCTGAAAAATATTCAGGGCGCAACTGAGATTGTGGAACACACCGAAATACAGGAATATTGGTATCTTCTTTCGTAATTTCAACTTTAGAAATTTAAGTCAAAAGTTTACGTATGACATACATATTTACACTTGCAGAAATTTAGCCCTTTTCACGTACAAAAAAAATATATTGTAAAACGACAAGGCGTCATTATTTAAATAAATAATTAACTGTAGACCATGGACTATGCTGTAGACAGACTGTAACATAGTGGCCTTATATGTACATTTGCACACAAGCGCGTCAGTGCAACACCGCTTGTGTTTACGTAATAAATGAAGTTCCTAACATGTCTTCCCTCTTGAACACTAAGTTGTTATTTGAATAAACACAAGTATTCTACACAGAGGCTCGTAAAAATGTGTGCAAGTCTTTATTTGCCCAATTCGCATTCACTATAATGGGGCTCGAGGAGCACTGTATTTAAATAGATGCAATGTTTTAAAAGCTGAAACTATTGAGCTGTTTCCACTTTTGAAATTATGACCATTATTTTAATGTCATTGAAACAATCAACTGTACATAGTGATTCAGTAGGCTCTTACCGTGTTCTTTTTTTTTTTTTTTTATTATTATTTTTGGGGGGCTTCATGTCTTTTATTTTGGTTATTCTGGCCTCATACCGTTTTGTATTGGTGAGCACCTACCGCCGATATTGTTTCCAATTAGTATCGGAGAGATTGATTACGTGTTTACAATTTGTGCCAAGCCACACCAACAGGAATCGAACTGAGCGAGCGCCTTGCGCCATTCAAGATCATCGGATCTATGCAACATTGCAAAATCTGAGGTAATTGAAGAAAAATGGTTGTGTTTTGGTATTTATAGGTTACTGGGTTGTTGTTTTTTACTTGACACAGTAACTCAACACATACAATCGTAATTAATCATCGAAATGTTAGGAACTTGTTACTTTATAAATAAATTGTTTGTTGTTTTCTTGGTTTCTTTTTATTGCTATGTCGCGCTTCAATGCAATGTAAACATGTCTATGGGCATAATGAATGACGGTGAGTGAATTTGCTGAACAAAAATAAAAATATCTATAAAAAAAAAAGAGTCTTGATCAGTGGTGTAACTAGGTACGTTTGAGACCGGGTTTAAAGCGATGGTGCCTCATCCCTTTTTTTAGAAACGCTGTATATTCCTGTATGATGTATTTGTGGTTTTTTTTTCAATGTCTCCTGTGGGCTCCTATCAGTCATGGGTCAGGGCGCAATGAACCCCTTCGCGCAATGTTTGACACGCCCCTAGTCTCAATAGTAGGTATATATATCTAAATAATATATTCTTATTGGAGAATACGTGTTTTATTAAAAAAAAAAACTTTGTCTGCGTTGAGTATGGCAAAACATATAGGTCGCAGCTGGGGCTGCGTAGCCACGTAAAATACTGCACTCCTTATCTATCTTTGGACTTGACGGTGACAAGCTTTATTATTTAAAATAAACTTTGAACATTTTCAGAGAAATTTTTGTCGATCATTTCAACGAGTTTATCTAATCAGTGTCGTATCACTATTTAGTGGGATCAAACAGACCTTGCAAAAACAAAACACCTCAGCCAGGAAATGTGAAGGAGGCCGCCTTTGAAATTAACAAAATAGAGATACGTTTGACATTAATTCGTTCTCTTATAAAAGATGATTGGTGACACGAAATGGACCTACAATCGTGGACTATTTAATTTAATTAACTTTTTATACAGCTACCATCAGTAGTCTAATTACCTGCTAGTATCTTAATACTTCAAGGCACAAAAACATTGATGAAATAGGTTTTGAATTTTGGGCACATTGGCACAATTTATTCAATGTCGTTTAGACTAATTAAAAAAAGCCTCTTATATCACTCAAACACAGCTAACGTTTCTCAAGGTCATTACAGAGGAGTACACAAAAGTCCGATTCATCAACCTCTGGTTGTGTGTTTGTGTTATGTTGATTGTATTTACACTTTACATATATATCATTATTAATATAGTAGTAATACTGAGGTCAACCATTTTACTCAAACGTAATTTTCCATTTGTTTGGACCAATAAAATTATCTTATCTTATTTTTCTTATATTATACACATAAAAAATGATAGACAGTGTTATACATTTTATTGTTAATGTTTATGATTATTCAAAAGTTGTGAAACAAAGAAAAAGCCCACGGAGTCTGAGACAAGATATTACAGCCGCGAGTGAAGGGCGACCCATCGCCACGAAATAAACCAGGCCTCTGGCACCGAGATTGGTGATATTGAAATAAGCTCCACTTGGCTGTTATAATATCTGGTACAATATCTGGTAAGGAAGAAGGAAAGGCTCGCTAGGTTAACCCTATCAGACATGGGGTCACACGCTGCTGACACGGACCTCACACGGTCAGTGGTGGTAAATTATAGAAATACGGAAGAACTCCTCTTGGGAAAACACGATCTATCAGGTCTATAATGTACTTTTGCCTTTTCACATGTTACCCCCCATGTTTTATCTGAATGTGTAGTCTTTAACTCTTTCTCTCCGTAATTATTTACCACATTCTGTTGGAATCAACGTTGGTATCGTCAGTTAGGAGAGAAAGAGTTAAGTATCGTGTGTAGTAGACACCTAATAATATGATTAGCGCTTACAGCGTGAACGCATCAGTTCACTATTCAACGTTTGCAGGGAATCTAATTTTTTTCCTAAACCCAGAATTATGACTGTCCTCACCGGCATGACCCGTATGTAAAGTTTAAATGTTTCATATTTATGTTTACACAATAATGTTTAAATGTTTCATATTTATGTTTACTCAATAATGTTTAAATGTTTCATATTTATGTTTACTCAATAATGTTTAAATGTTTCATATTTATGTTTACTCAATAATGTTTAAATGTTTCATATTAATGTTTACTCAATAAAGTTTAAATGTTTCATATTTATGTTTACTCAATAAAGTTTAAATGTTTCATATTTATGTTTACTCAATAAAGTTTAAATGTTTCATATTTATGTTTACTCAATAAAGTTTAAATGTTTCATATTTATGTTTACTCAATAATGTTTAAATGTTTCATAGTTATGTTTACTCACTAATGTTTAAATGTTTCATATTTATGTTTACTCACTAAAGTTTAAATGTTTCATATTTATGTTTACTCACTAAAGTTTAAATGTTTCATATTTATGTTTACTCAATAAAGTTTAAATGTTTCATATTTATGTTTACTCACTAAAGTTTAAATGTTTCATATTTATGTTTACTCACTAAAGTTTAAATGTTTCATATTTATGTTTACTCAATAAAGTTTAAATGTTTCATATTTATGTTTACTCACTAAAGTTTAAATGTTTCATATTTATGTTTACTCAATAATGTTTAAATGTTTCATATTTATGTTTACTCAATAATGTTTAAATGTTTCATATTTATGTTTACTCAATAATGTTTAAATGTTTCATATTAATGTTTACTCAATAAAGTTTAAATGTTTCATATTTATGTTTACTCAATAAAGTTTAAATGTTTCATATTTATGTTTACTCAATAAAGTTTAAATGTTTCATATTTATGTTTACTCAATAAAGTTTAAATGTTTCATATTTATGTTTACTCAATAATGTTTAAATGTTTCATAGTTATGTTTACTCACTAATGTTTAAATGTTTCATATTTATGTTTACTCACTAAAGTTTAAATGTTTCATATTTATGTTTACTCACTAAAGTTTAAATGTTTCATATTTATGTTTACTCAATAAAGTTTAAATGTTTCATATTTATGTTTACTCAATAAAGTTTAAATGTTTCATATTTATGTTTACTCAATAAAGTTTAAATGTTTCATATTTATGTTTACTCAATAAAGTTTAAATGTTTCATATTTATGTTTACTCAATAAAGTTTAAATGTTTCATATTTATGTTTACTCAATAAAGTTTAAATGTTTCATATTTATGTTTACTCAATAAAGTTTAAATGTTTCATATTTATGTTTACTCAATAAAGTTTAAATGTTTCATATTTATGTTTACTCAATAAAGTTTAAATGTTTCATATTTATGTTTACTCAATAAAGTTTAAATGTTTCATATTTATGTTTACTCAATAATGTTTAAATGTTTCATATTTATGTTTACTCACTAATGTTTAAATGTTTCATATTTATGTTTACTCACTAATGTTTAAATGTTTCATATTTATGTTTACTCACTAATGTTTAAATGTTTCATATTTATGTTTACTCACTAATGTTTAAATGTTTCATATTTATGTTTACTCACTAATGTTTAAATGTTTCATATTTATGTTTACTCACTAATGTTTAAATGTTTCATATTTATGTTTACTCACTAATGTTTAAATGTTTCATATTTATGTTTACTCACTAATGTTTAAATGTTTCATATTTATGTTTACTCACTAATGTTTAAATGTTTCATATTTATGTTTACTCACTAATGGCTATCGGGGCCATGGGAAACACGATTGAAAATAAAGTCTAAACAAAAACAAAAAAAATGTCATGAAATCGCTCTAAGTCATCCCCATCACTACAGAGACTGTCAATACCTCCATTTTGTTATTAGTTTCAGTTCTCAATACCCAAGAACTTTAAATAGAAGTCAGTCCCAACAGAAAAACTCAAACTAATACTACTCAATTGACTTTCTTGAAAAGAACAGTGGTCCCTACATTGAGTACTACGACTTCCCTGGCTTTATCAGATGTTTGCCGCAAAACATCAATTTTTTTTCTTATATTATATATATATATTAAAAACGCAATCACAAATAGATTTCTTCTGAAATTCTCTTAACTCTGGCACTTCGGGAATAGAACTGCAAAGCTGAATTATTTTGGAACCCGCTGATTTAAAGATTTTTTCTGAACATTTTTATGGCCGTTGGCGGTATTATTTGTGGACATTTGACAAGTCAGTGTTTTGTTCTCGGGTCACGTAGTTTGAACATTGACACTTTTAGTGTTCTGATGTAAAAATAAAAGATTCTAGGCATAATGTTTTTCATTATAGAAATTGCAATGACGATAGAGTACAAACTGGGTATTTTGAAGTTAGATTCTATGTTTATTTGTACCGTGCTCAAACACTTTGGCAAATATATTTATCTGCTTATTGAGGGTAAGGACAAAGTCGTCTGCGTGCACTGCAAGTTTATCCATTTCTTTCTTGGTATTATTAGTATTAGTATTAATAGTAGTGATACATTAATTTTTAAAGTTATCAAAGTAAAGATTTTGAAATGTAATTCCTTTTGTTACCTAAACTATAACAGGCATGGCTGCTTGGTTGGGATGACTGCATGGTCTAGTGCTATGCGCCTTAGTCTATGTTCAAGATAGTCCCGAGTTTAAAACCCTGCCCGATCTGTCCGAAGCTCAGGCTATGACGTAACATTCTTCACTTTTGAAGGAACGTTCGTGTAACACAGACAAAGCAGACGACCAATGAATTGGTAAAGCTCATGGTGTTAGAACTTTTAACCGTGGATCTGGAGGAGGGTGGGAGAGAGGTAGGCCTAATTGCTTCTCTCCCTTCCCAACGGGATGCAAATGTGTGCATTTGAAATTATCTCCTGGATTCTTAAATATTGCTGAAAGATTCCATGTAAGACTATAATTTTTTCCCTATTTCACCTCCCCTTATTTTTTGTAAAAGTATTTTTGATCACCTATATGACCAGTTTATGATTATTATTATTACAAATCTTAGGTAAAATAAAATAAAACCAGATAGCAATATTCTATAGCTCGCAATTTTTTTAAGAGCTTGGCACTGATTCAACTTGAAGAGTTGGGGGTAATCATTTGATATCGTACACTGTGAGTTTCCTCCCTTCTTAGTTTCTACACTAACCTCACCTCCATGCACTGAGTCACTATGGAAGGTGAGGCAGAAGACTTGAGTTGAAATGTCACAGGACATCCACTCTATAACAAAACCATGAGGCTTGCAACCTGCGCTTCCTTTCGGTTGTGTGTGGTGTAGGGAGTAAGGGAGCCATGTAATGGAGGGGCCCTGGGCAGACGTGATGAGATGCAGGCAGAGACCTCATCACATAAATATGGTACCAAAGATCTCAGTCTGTTCATTCGGTGAAAGTCTGGGGTTAGAGCCTCTAATTATCAACAGTGACTTTTAAAGTAAATTAAAAATGTAATTAGCATTTTTATGCTAATAGTAAGTATAGATCTGGCCTATTATTTCGTCTTTGAACTTGAACAAAACTTGCACACGGTCTACACAGTTATCACATTTAGTGTAGATAAAACCGTTCTATATTATAGGGAGTTTGGATGACTGGTCGTCGGCTGTGCTCTCCGATCTGTTGTCACCATGCTACCAGATTCGAATCCTGCCTGGAGCCGTTACCTTCCGTCCTTTTGGAGGCTTGGGTCAAGAAATAAGAATCTTTATTTCTTAAGGAACGTCCACATATTATTTCGCTTAATTGTTTGTTAATCATATTTCAATCATAAATGAATTTCTAATATTTAATATGGATTGCATGTGTAGTCTAAACCGTTAAAATTGTTCGCTGTAAAAAAAAAAGTATTCTAAATTCAATTCTGATTTATATATTGATCCTTGAGATTAGGACTATTAAAAAATTAGACTATGATGTAGATCTATTAATATAGGATTAGGCTAAATCTACCACGAGATGTTTTCAAACCAACCAACTAGATTCTACCTCATTTACTGAAGCATGTAGTCAGAACAGGAGAATAACTCATCAAGGGTTTTTAAAAAAAGTTAAAGAACGAAATTTGAAAACATTGTTTGGGGATTAGGTGACAATGAAAGTTGAATAAAATACCAATATTCCCTATACTACTGCCATATCAGTCAAGGGAGTGATTGTGACAACACTAGACCTGACATCTCCTGGGTCTTAGATATATAACCTTACGTGGGAAAAAAATCTTATTACTACTCAGCAGTAAGTACTGGTACAGACTCGTCACATCATTAGAGAATTATACGGTGGACACTGTAAGAGGGACTACAATGGAATCTGTTTCCCTTTCCCGAATCCCAATTCTGGCATTACTAAAAAACCTGCTCATTCGTAGCATAATTATCAATGCAAGGGAAATAATTCAAACAACATGAAAGCCCCCATGAAGTTATCGAACTTCCGTGTTGATCCAAAAAGTCCGAGCTCATGAAATTACCAGAATTTATCTAGTACAACTCGCCAACTAAAGCAATAACCGGGGATAGCTATTAGCTAATAGTTATTTAGAGCCACATGCAAGAGCTAAGCCATAAGTGAAGTAAACCAGGCAAAAACATAACTACAAAAATACAAAGTGGTTGGCTGTAAGTCATGATGACTTTAGACCAGACTGTTCATGGCCAATACATTCTCAGTATCAACGCGAATATTAGTTGCCACAGATTTCCAGAATATAGAAAATGCATAATATATAGAACAATAAAAACAACACAAGACACAGATATTTTACAAAGAGAATTAGATGAATTACAGAAATGGGAATCAAATTGGAGCATGTCTTTCCACCCAGAAAAATGTCAGTTGCTAAGAGTAACAAAAAAAAAACTAAAACAAATTAATTCCACTTATCTTATTCATGGCAAACCAGTAACACAGACTAAAAACGCAAAATACCTAGGTGTTATAATAAATGAAAAAACTGTCATGGAATCCTCATATTGATGAAACTATAAAAAAATCAAACAAAGCATTAGGGTTTATTAAAAGAAATCTCTATAAATCAAATAAGAACATAAAACTAAAATGTTATTTAACCTTGGTTAGGCCAATAATAGAATATGCATCCTCCGTTTGGGACCCCTCAACTCAAGAAAACATTAAGAAACTGGAACAGACACAAAATAGAGCAGCGAGATTCATAACAAACGAATATTCACATTTGACTAGAGTAACATCTTTAGTAAAATTACAGGACAGGACAGAAGACTCAAAAGTATAGTAGCAATTATACATAAAACACTGAACCATAATCTTCAAATACAAAAACAAAATTTAATAAAATACTCTGAAAGACACAAAGATAAAGGCACATTCCTCGTCCCATATGCTAGGACAAATTTGTACAAATACTTCTTCTTCCCTAGTGCTATTAGAGCATGGAATGGGTTGCCTGAGCTAGCCAGGAAAACCAGTGACTTGGCAGAGTTTAAGTCATTGGTTAATATGCATGACTAAATGCATGACGCTTAGGACGTAATCATCTTCTTTTTTGAAGTAACGTCTGTATTATATAAGATAAGAAGAATGACTTTCTCGTAATCGAATTCACTTATAGAAAAGTCAATTCAAAACAATAATTATTTAATATTCTTGTCATTATATTTAACTTGTATAGGCTAAGTAAAACAAAATATAGCAAAATACTAAAAAGATACAACACAAAAAGAAAACAAATAATTGCTAAGATTATCTTCTAAAATAAAATACCCTTAACAAAATGCTCGCAAGATTTGTCCTATAAAAGTAGTGCAGAAATGTAATTTCCAAATGAAACATTTGGGTAGATTTAAGTCATTTTAAACAGTTCTTTATTTAAAATAGAAATGAATAAATTGTACAAAATCAGACCAATGCACACACAAATTAAATTCTTTCCTTTATTTATTTCATTTTGATAATTTTAGGATCAACAGCTAATTAAGACTTTATAAGTCTAAAATTTTAAGCTGTAATGAATGTATACTATGTTTCTAGTCCTAAATCTTTATGCTGTTAAGAATGGTATGCGGTGGGTTTGACCGTGACCTCCGTGACGAAGGTGTCAAAGGCCCGGTTTGACACAGAAGAATAAATTGAAGACCTGCAGCAATACAAAAACACAAGTTTTCAACAGGCTCAAGAGGAAAGCAAATCACTGTTCCTAGTGGTGACAAAAGTTGCCAGCAGAATGGGCAGTGTCCTCACTTTTGATTTAAGCGAGACCACCTGGAAGCCATCTAGGAGAATAGGTCATGTGGCTATTGGCAGCCAGTGCAGCTTAAAGAAATATCCACTCCACTACAATTATAAATACTAAATGGAATGGTTATAGTTCTAAATCTTTATGATATAATGAATATACAAACTGCCAATACAATGAATGACTACAACCTAATCTTAAGAAAAAAAATGCATTTACAGATAAAATTGATCTACATTCTACATTCAAACCTGTAGTTTGAAAATCATCCATGAAATATAATCATTAATCATTCATCTAAACCAGCCACCATATAGCCCACAGTCACCAATTTTATCATCACTCAAACATCTTTTGTCTTCATCCCATCAAATTACTAAAGAAACACTTACAGTCTCCACTTTCAGAAATACATAAACCAAATTTTTTTTTTTTGAGACTTTAATTTATTAATTTCACTCAGTACAAGTACAAGATTCAAAAGTTAGAAACTATTGAGCTGTGACTTTGTCTTGTTGACATGTGATACTTGACTTGGATATTACTCAGAAATACAAACTTTTCATGGGACACCCTGGTGCAGTCAGCTTATTTTGTTTTACCTCTATTCAGAATTCCCAGTGGAGAAAAAATCCATTCAAATATAAAATTCTTAGGTCAACAATCAAGCATAGGACTGTTCCATACTATACATTGTTTACAAGACAAAAATATTCTACAATTATAGTTTAAAAAGTAGATTTTGCTTTCATTTACAAATAATTACATTTTTACCCAAACAAAAAATGTCTAAACTATACAAGTAGACTCAAGTATGATAGTAGTCTGATACTTCTAGTGGTATTTGCTATGAAGTTGCTTACACAGCAGATTCATGATTCTCTCTTTAACAGAGACAGAGTGATTTCATCTTTGTTTTTAGAAATAAAATATTGATGATTATTATTAGCTCAGATATTGAGTCCGGCAGAACTGGTTTCACTAACAGAAGGCGAGTAACTGGCGCCTAAACCAGTAAGCTTCTGGCAGCCTGGCACTTTAGCCATTGCTGGCTACCCACCTAGCAGAAGGAAAACTCTTGCAGCTATACTCAATGATGGGAAAGGCTTTGGGAGTCAATTCTGAGGAAAATATTAACTATTTCCATAAGAGAATAAATGCAAATGTTTTGTGCGTTTGTGCTGGGAAAAAAAATGAACACTAGCTGTTGAAAGCCACATATTTTTTATCCTATAAAGGGTTTAAGGTTTGAATCTAATAGAAGGCATGACTTTGAATTCTTAACAAGAATTTAGAATTAGATGAAGAATCTAGAGACTTATTAAACTACAAACAGTGCACAGTTTTATAACCCACAGTGTTCACTAAATAAGTGACACTTTTCCATAACATTTCTTATGTCAATATTTAATTTATTGGGGATGGGAGTGGGTAGGGTTTAAACTGGGACCATCAGTAAGTTCGAACAACAGTCCAGTGCACAAACCGCACGACCAGGTAGTCATCCTGGTATGTATGTTTTACAAATGTAATGATAGAGGTTACATTGTCTTATAAATATATATAACAATTAGAGTTCATCTGTTTTTTAGAATAATATAATATAAATCACAATACCATAAACCAATCTATATATGCTCACTGGTTGGAAAACAGATTGATTTGTTTCAACAACATGAAAATATTGTACAAACAAATATATAGGGTAGATTTTGTATATTTAACAAAAGTGCACTTTAGGGTTAACAGACAAAAAAAGCTTTGAATACAAAATTAACAAAGTTATCTTTTGCTTTTCTGGAAGCCAACAAAATATCTTAAAGATAACTTGCATACTGATGGCAAACAACGTAGCAACAGTTTATAAAAGAACCACTTCTTTGTACAATTAAATCTTTTGGAAGAAAAAAATGAACAAAAAATTAACATAAATTACAAAGAATCTATTGGGCAATGTTTATATTAGTGTCCACCTCGATGCAAATGTGATTTAATTACAAACAGTTAATAAGGTCAAATAAATTACAAAACAACACAACTCAATATTGGAAGTATTTTAAATAAAATGTTAGTCTCATGAAAAAAGTTTAATGCTGAGGATTATCAAACTTATTTTAACATGTTTAGAAAAAAGGAAAAAAAAAAGAAAATATGTTTAAAGCATAATAACACTGAAAATGTGATTATATATTTTTTTAAATGTCTACCGAAGAAAACATTTTTTGACTGCATGTATTCTTGACTTAATTAAGTTAACTTGAATTTTCTTAACTCTCTAAAAAAAGAACCAGATAGTGTATTGATTTTTACATAAAAGCCAAAATTTAAGTATTATAAGATACATTTTACAATGTGACTAAAATGTATTGGCTCGGTGGCTGGGTGGTGAATTGCTTGGCTTCCAAACTGAAGGGTCTTGTGTTCAAATCTTGGTGAAGACTGAGACTTTTGGGATTATCAGGGCGCCCCTGATTCCATCTAACTCTAAAGGGTACCTGACATTAGTTAGGAAAAAGTAAAGTTGGTTGATCTTGTGCTGGCCACATGAAACCCTTGTTAACCATAAGCCACAGACACAGATGACCTTTACATTATCTGCCCAAAATGATTGCAAGGTTTGAAAGAAGTACTTAAATATGTATTGACCCATTTTCCTATAACTTTCTTTAAGGCTTTGCTACCTAGTTGATATTTTTAAAAAGTAATATTGGATCTTTTACATTTTATTAAACACTAGTCTTTTTATTTCATCCTGTGTCAGGAAAATTATTCACTACATGCAAAATGTGTAGTTATAAGCATAAAATATAATACAAAATTAACAAGTACTTATAATAAAATAATGAATAATATTTTATCCTCAACTGTAGAGAATTTATACATTATGAAGAACTGAATGTATAGATTATTAATTCATGGGCTTAACAAACAATTTTACTATTTGAAGTGCTTTGTATGTACATCCTTTTCTAATTTCTAAAAGAAAATGTTAAATTTAGTATCTATATATATAATTCTCTTCATGGCTCAAGAGTTTGGGCATGCAAGAAGAAGTAAAGGAAAGATCACTCTTTTATTTCTGCAAGTCAGACTAACTAGAGTTACCCTACAAAAAAAAAAGGCGGGGGGGGAGAACAAGTAGTATTCACCTGTCACAAAATAGCAGGGCCAGACTCAACCGTTGTGGGGTCCTATGCGAAATGGATTTCGCGGGGCTGAGTTTGGGTAGGGATACACATAATAATTGAAATTTAAGAGTTTGTATTAGAAAATAAATTCGTCTTTGCATTTTATTCATTCTTTACTATGTACAGAACTACTTTACGAGCCTTGCAAGAATTGTTGACCTCAAGTAATTCTTCATTAATTTAAGGCACGAGAAGCTTCTTTCACCAGATTACACAATTATGGGTAATGCATAATGCCGTTTTTATTTATCATGTGTAGGATTGGTGTTTTCCATATTGAATGACACCACAAAAAGACAATTTTTGTCTATATATTTCATGAGATTTGTATGTGTTTTCAAAAGATTTTAAATAATTTTTGGAGATTTCCATGACTTTTTCATATATTTTGCAATTTCTGGGAGGAGATTTCTAGGAGCTCCTGGTAAATCAGGAGGCCGCAGAAAATATGTTTTAAGTTATAAAATGGTTTAATTTAATAATTTATACCTAGAATTAGCGCAGGTTCTATGAAATTGTGGGTTCCACTGCAATTGGTCTAAGGCCGGCCCTGCAAAACAGCGGCGTATGTTAGGCCATGGTTCGACTAGTGAGGTTATATCACAGCAATTAGAAAAGAAGAACAGATGAGAATTTTTTTTTTAATTAATTATAAGAATAGTTTAATGAAAAACTATTTATTTTATCTTATGCTTATTCATGTGACCAATGTCAATAAAATTGAGATCTTTTGATCTAGAGTCCAGAGTGTAATTCAAGCCAATCTCTGGATCAAAAGAGCTATGAACAGCACCAGGCCACTGAAGTTTCAGCAGCGTTGGAGTTATGACTAGTGCACCGGAGCAGCCTTCACAAAGTGGGGCATCATAGTATTTTCGGACTTTGAGGCTCTCACTGTCTTGCACTTCTGTTTTGACCCGACCAAATGTGATGGCTTGGGAGAGCCCATGAGGGTGTGATATGACTGCCACCCAGCTTTCTTTATTCTTTATGCTATGGGTATACTGGGCTTTCATTGTACTAGCAGCCATCTCATTGTAACTTGATTTAGCATTCTCTAGCAGGACAGGAAGGGTGTGAAATAAGGTTTTGTCATGTGACATAACATGCAAAGTCACATGATCCTGCAAAATGTTCACACCAACTATGGCTGCCACATGCCCTTTTATGACTCCTTTACCATTTGGTTTGTCAAAGAAAAATTTCACAAAGGCATTGTCAGCTTCTGTCTTATCAAAGATCACATGCCTGCTTGTGTGGACAGTCACACCACTGTAGTAATAATGCTTTGGCTCAGAGGAAGGAGTCGTAGGTGTATTGATACTGTTGTCAGACTGAGACTCAAAGGAAGTGTTGGGGCTGAAAGATGAAGAAATGACAGAAGATCTTCTGCTACCAGCAGATGAGGGTGTATTTAATGAGCAGTCAGTTTTCTTACATCTGAACTTGACTATTCGTTCATCAACAGCACCTACGAAGCCTGACCCAAATCTCATCTTATTGGTCCCAATGTATTCTTTATATTCATCATTGCAATCACGGGCTGAGCTTGTCACATTAACAGATATCTGGACAACCAATGGTGACATGCATGTAAAAAATGTCTCAGTATCTTCATGCTGAATTTCACGTGGCAAATCTTTAACCTGTGGAATATATACAACTTCAGATTTCAATAAAGAAACTTTAAACTTCTTTTGCATTCTTTTTTATTCTACTTTAAAAGCTGGCTTGAGTTTGTATATGTTCATTTTGCTTTATAATACTTTGGAATATGCAAGTATGCAAGAATGATTGGGATGTTGTCCAAAAAATATTGAAATTTTTAAAGTTTTATTTTGGCTCTAAGAATACTAAAAATAAATACTGAGATGTTTCAGCTTGATTTTTCAATCTGGACTCCACTATTGTCTAAGAAAATTTCTTAAATCTACGTTCTTGATATAATTTAATGATTGATGACTAATGAAAAACAAAAATTGACCTAATTCAATGTAATATTTCATAACTTTTAACTTTATTTGATTTTTTGTGTCTTCTTCAGATACACAAACATGGACATTACACTGAGAGGGTAATCTTATTTAGTGGAAATCTGTCATAGATATTCTATGGCAAGATGTTAATAAATGTTGTTGGTATGTTGGATCAGTAATCAAAGTGTACATTTAAAACCTTAAATGTATAAAAAAAATATTTTAAAAAAACAGATATATTAAAGTTTTTTAATGAGTGCAAGCATAAGATATACACGATATTTTGGGACTCTTGTAAAACATTAAAAGGCTATGAATGAAATAGTCATAGATACCCCAACAAAAGATATTTTTGTAAAATTGAGTTAAAATATAAAGTACAATAAGGTTTTTGAAAATGGTTTGTTTTGCCAGGGAATGTGCTCAAACCAAGTTCTTGCTTTTGAGGATCTATAGTGTTCCTGAATCAGTCATTAAAACCAGTGACTTGGTAGAACTTAAATCTTTAATTAACACAAGCAGAATAATTAACACATGGCTACATTTAGGCCACTTAAAGGAAAATCAGTAATTCATAAGATATATTTTTACTAACCTTTAATTCTGATGGTGCAAAGAATCCTACATGGGATGGATTAATGGGACAATCTTTTATCTCAGAAAGACTAGGAAATTCTAGCAGTTTCTTGTAGGAGAAAACTCCAGTATTATTGTTATTGCTTCTTTTCAAATTTGTTGAAACAATAAAATTGTTTTTATTTTCATCTGTTGACAAGTTAGGTAATAACAACTGCATGTTGGTCAGTGATCTGTTATCTACACAGTCTGTTTCATTGGGGACAGATGTAAGAGCCTGCTCAGAAGATGGGACAGTTGATGTTAAAGATATCTCATTGTCTATGCTAGGAGACAGTACAGCACCAGTTGTCATGTACTGATTAGTTCCTGACTCTTCTAATGGTATGTTAAAACACTTGATAGAATCCAAGGATGCATTTGTATACTTTTGAATAATGTCCCCAAGACTTTCTAAGCCTGAGGCTGATGGTGTACTAGTGACAGACACAGGCACGGACCAGCTTTCCAAGCCTGCTGACTGTACTTCAGAATTAGGCTGAGAATCAAAGAGAAGCTTGAAAGAATCAGGATCAAGGGATGGAAGATTTTCTGGTTCTCTATAAGCCAAGTGTTTTGGCTTTTTGTTTGGACTTAAGATTCCAGTATCACCATCATTAGAAATGTGTGTTAGTAAGCTGTTTTTATCAGATATCACCAATTGTTTTTCTGGCACTTCCTTGCTGCTCTCACTCTCTAATGTTCGCTTTTTGGCCAGCCTTTTTGTAGCCATTGTATAAGATTCTTGGTTTGGCAAATTATTGAAATTAAAGTCAGACATATTTTATTTTTCTTAATGTTGTTTGTTGATTTTACAACAATCTGAAATAGGTGATAAATAGTTGTATGTAAATACAGGTCTTAACAAATTAATGTAAAATCTTATAATTTCATAGACATATTTCTGACATACTATTTCATACAAATCTCATATGTGTATTTTAAACTAAATTTTAAGTATTTTTTTCTTAATTAATGTTTGGAATAATATTTATTGCACTACATTTCCTAAATAATCAGTATAAAGTTTTGAAATAAACACTTTAAATAAGCTTATAAATACCAACAACTTAGATATTAATGTGAAATTAAATTATTTAAATGTGCAAATTTATATTATTAATCTTATAAATGTATGAAGTTTATAATTTGATAAAACAATTGATGTAAGCACAACATTTTAAAAGTTCTAGCATTTGTTATGTTATTATTAAGACCTAGCTACCATGGCTGCCTCTTCTCTAAAACAATATACTTTTAGTTTACTGACTAGTACAACTAATGACAGAAGTGCTTATATAGAAGGAATAGTAGACTAACAAGCACTACTGCTGATACAATAAAGAAATGTTTGTTCTATAGTACCTGTATTATATTCCATTTTATTATATTGTATCATATTATTTAGTGCATTTCATAATTGTACAGAAATATATTAGGGTTTTAGTCCGTAAAGTTTCTGACTAAACACTGAAAAAATTATCATGTGTTTTCTGTTACAATCTATTCAAGCCCTCGAATTTTGTCTTTTCCACTATTGAAATTAATATGAAAACTTCAGAAACTGAACCAAACATCAGTGTTATCAAAGTAAAGGGGAAAAAAAAGCAAATTACTGATATCAATTTATTTGGCACATTGAAAACATGTATACTACCCTGATCCCTATTACCAAACTCTCAAACTTGGACTGAAAATACAAGGAAACATTACAATAAGAAATATCTTATAATATCTATATCTTCGAGATCTTTTAATCTTTATCAATTATGTTCAATATTCTATATAATTATAGATTGTCAGGTGTTATTTATTTATTTTTTATTTAACATTAGTCATGATTGTTTATGCCTGGACCCGACAGACTGTCTCACCTTGTCAGTTTACAATTGACAAAAATGAACAACCGATGATAACAAAACATCTAATCTGGAATGAGTACATACAATGAAACAGTTAGTACATAGTTCAGCAATGACAATTAACTTATATAATAATAAAATAAACCAGTATACATACACATAGTACAAATATTTACAGCATTAAAAGATAGTGCATACTAACTATTCCAACATTCCACACAATAACATTTGCAGGATTCTAGCTAGTTATAGAAGGAAAGACATAAACATGTGGAAAAAATAACATTGCGTCTAGCTATCTTGGGTCACTAAATGAGTTAATGATTAGGCCAGAACCTGTTGACTCTCTATAACTAAATAAATGATTATAACGAAGCACTACAGAATCTAAAAGACGTAAGTAATAAAATCATGCCATCAAAGAAAAAATGCAAGGAGACTCTTATAGTAAAGCCAACAAGGAGATGTGCTCAATTGTATATGCTACTTGTCAGCAACAAACACAACCTCAAGATTTCTTTGTTCAATATTACAAAGAACAGAGAATGTATTACTCTGTGCATAACATTTATCTTGATTTAGATCTAAGTTTAAAATTATACTAACAAAATAATAAGGCTTGTCTTTGAGTCTGAAGATTAATGAGGAGTGCAGTATCTCCCATGGCTACGCAGATCTAGATCTATTTATAATCAAGTAAAACTAGATCTATATTTTATAAATAATAAAGTTCACCAGATATTTCATCATTATGACTTATCGATGAAGTCAAAAGTTAAAGTTAAAAGTATCATCTGACTGATATATTAATATTATATATTCAAATATTGTGATATCGTTAAAATAAATAGTCAAATAAAAGCAGTAACAATAAAAAAACAAAATGAAAAATCTTACTCTAAAACTAATGCCATGCAACCTTATCTTATCACAATTACCTAGTATAATATAAAACGCTACACGTACCACATATTTGAGGTGATCCTTAATAGATGATAGATCTCAAATGTAAGTAAAATGTCTGCAGTCTTTCTTGAAGAGTTATTTACCATTGACATTGTTAACTTCCTTTTGCACTGAGATTTATTTTGTATTATCGTTAATTTTGGAAATTTCCGCTTCTGCTTTGGACTTTGGATATTCCCGTATTGAATGAATTATTAAACAAAAATAAATTTTAACTAAAAAACAACAACATTGAAACATCACATTTTTATTACTTTTTATATCATCTATTCTATAATCTGTTCAAAGATGTTAGATTAAATTATTAAAGGAAAAATAATGCACAGATCTATGTAAATGTCTTTTTTTTTCATACATTAAAAAAATGAATATAAAGTTTTAAATTAGAGGGCATTATAGGGGCATAGGGCCTATTTGTTTTTTTAGGGAAGGCATTGCCATTGGGCATGATTGGGTATTTTCTCAGAAATCGGGACTCAGATTTGTGAGTCGACATAGCTAGGATACAATTTTCCATAAATAATACTTATCTTATATAATACAAACGTATCAGGCTTTCGTTCATAACTTTTTTTGTTGAAATGCACAAACTCGCTTATAAAAAGCTATTCAAAAGAACCCTGTTACTCAGAGCGCCTTAAGATCTGTACATTGCCTGGCATAATGTTAATGTTCAAGGTCGTTTTCGTGAACAACAGAAATACTCTGCAGCGAACGGGAGGTGGGTTGTTTTTTCTACAAAGTACAATATGATGTGCATGATCTGATAAGCTGAACTGATACTTCAGGCAGTAGTTTTAAGGCCTCTAATTTACTGACATGTTTCATCAAATGCACCTTAAGCATAGTCTATAAAGATTGCTTTATCGAATCTTTTTTTTTATAATCGAATCTTTTTTTTTGTCTCCTTTGTAAGTTTTGTCCGCCGTGCCTTCGTCTTTGGGTGCATGTGTCTGAAAAGTCTGAGAACCCTAAATTCTTGGCATGGCCTACTTTATGGTGTCAATATCATAGACGGCACTAGCGGATCCAGAACTTTGAAGTGGGGGGGGGGGGGCGATTTTTTTCCAAACCCTAACCCTAACGCCCAGTAAACCCTAACCCTATGCCTAAACGTGCGTACACACACACATATATATATATATGTAGACATATATAGACATTTACATAGATCTGTGCATTATTTTTCCTTTAATAATTTAATCTAACATCTTTGAACAGATTATAGAATAGATGATATAAAAAGTAATAAAAATGTGATGTTTCAATGTTGTTGTTTTTTAGTTAAAATTTATTTTTGTTTAATAATTCATTCATAATTCATTAGATTTTGGCTTTGGGGATCGCCGCTGAAAATATTAGAATTATAAAAAAGCAGCATTTCTTAACCTTCAGCAAAAAACAAAACAACTGGGGCAAAGCTATAAGGTTCTCTTGTGGGGTTCTTGCTTTTTTCACTGCAGAAACGCATTCTCCTGACAAGTACAGCTCTTATTTATCAATGGATTTCGGGGCGAAGCCCCGACGATAAAAGCGTTTTCTTGCATTCTTCACTGCAGAAACGCCTTCTCCTGACAAGTACAGCTCTTTATTCATTAACGGATTTCGGGGCGAAGCCCCGACGCCAAAAGCGTTTTCTTGCATTCTTCACTGCAGAAACGCATTCTCCTGACAAGTACAGCTCTTTATTCATCAATGGAGTTCGGGGCGAAGCCGCGACGCCAAAAGCGTTTTCTTCCATTCTTCACTGCAGAAACGCATTCTCCTGACAAGTACAGCTCTTTATTCATCAATGGATTTCAGGGCGAAGCCCCGACGCCAAAAGCTTTTTCTTGCATTCTTCATTGCAGAAGGGCCTTCTCCTTACTTCTACAGCTCATTATTCATCAATGGATTTCGGGGCGAAGCCCCGACGCCAAAAGCGTTTTCTTGCATTCTTCACTGCAGAAACGCATTCTCCTGACAAGTACAGCTCTTTATTCATCAATGGAGTTCGGGGCGAATTCGCGACGCCAAAAGCGTTTTCTTCCATTCTTCACTGCAGAAACGCATTCTCCTGACAAGTACAGCTCTTTATTCATCAATGGATTTCAGGGCGAAGCCCCGACGCCAAAAGCTTTTTCTTGCATTCTTCATTGCAGAAGGGCCTTCTCCTGACTTCTACAGCTCATTATTCATCAATGGATTTCGGGGCGAAGCCCCGACGCCAAAAGCGTTTTCTTGCATTCTTCACTGCAGAAACGCATTCTCCTGACAAGTACAGCTCTTTATTCATCAATGGAGTTCGGGGCGAAGCCGCGACGCCAAAAGCGTTTTCTTCCATTCTTCACTGCAGAAACGCATTCTCCTGACAAGTACAGCTCTTTATTCATCAATGGATTTCAGGGCGAAGCCCCGACGCCAAAAGCTTTTTCTTGCATTCTTCATTGCAGAAGGGCCTTCTCCTGACTTCTACAGCTCATTATTCATCAATGGATTTCGGGGCGAAGCCCCGACGCCAAAAGCGTTTTCTTCTTTTTTCACTGCAGAATACGTATTCTCCTGACATCTACAGCTCATTATTCATCAATGGAGTTCGAAGCTCATTATTCATACTATTAAAAAAGGACCTTTTGAATAATGTTGTACTTGAAAATTATTTTAATATGAATTATAGGCCCTTAATACATTGCAAATAAAACCGATTTGTTCATTGAAAAGATAAGATACCCCACATATTTAGATTTTGGCTTTGGGGATCGCCGCTGAAAAAAAAATTATTCAATAAATAGTATTCAATAATATTGATGTATAAATTGTGAATTATAGTCCCAAATTTATTTAACTAGAAAAATATCAGATTGAGTAAAGGTTGGTAAAAGGCGACTATGAAAACACTATTTGAGTTTATAACTCATCTCAATCATGGCTCTATTACTGAAAAATTTCGTTTGAATTCTAACTTTTCCAATGCAAAGTCTTACTTAATATAATTATGATAAATTCATGTGAAATTAAAGAAACTCTGTCTGGAAATGGGAGGAGCGGTAGAGTGAAAACGATTAATCCTCGCTCCTTTAATAATTTCTGCTAAAGATTGCATTTGGCATTAAAGAATAGGGGTTGGGCGACTCAGTATAAGAATTTAATTTATAGTGTATATAAATTATGATGGGGGAAATGCGATTGCATGTATCGCCCCTCCCTCCTGGTACAACCCTTTTTCATTTAAATTTACTAATGATACTATTTGAGATTAGATTGTGGTATGACATAATATACAATGGGTCACATATCAATACGTAGTTTATATTATATAGATATTCAACTAATTTTATTCACAAACTATGATTCTCCACAAAAATAGGACCGCCCCCCCCCCCAGCATTCAGAGGGCTAGAGTGGGGAGGGCAGTACATGCAATTGCCCCCCCCCTCACCCCACCGAATCGGCCAAAATACCAGAAAGGGAGCGACATAATATAAAATGTATATATTAATTCAACTAATTTTTTTCACAAACTATGATTCTCCACAAAAATAGGACCGCCCCCCAGCACTCAGGGGGCTATAGTGGGGAGGGCAGTACATGCAATCGCCCCCTCCTTACCCCACCGAATCGGCCAAAATACCAGAAAGGGAGCGACATAGTATAAAATGTATATATTAATTCAACTAATTTTGTTCACAAACTATGATTTCTCCATAAAAACGGACCGCCCCCCCCACTCAAAGGGTTTAGGTGGGAAGGGCAGTAGAGGTATTCGCCCCCCCCCCCCCCCACCAATCGGCAAACAGGGAACGACATAATATAAAGATCGGTTAAAAAATCAATAACAAGTCTACACAATATAGATATTACATTGATTCTATTAGCAAGCTGTGATTTCTACAAAAAAATTGGACCGCCCCCCCCACTCGAAAGTGTATGGGGGGGGGCGGGATTGATACCATCGCCCCCTCCCGACCCCACCAATCGGCCAACATACTAGAGGGGGGGGGGCGAAATAATCTAAAAATACGTTGAAATATAAATAATTAGTATTTATTTTTAACATAAGTAATAAATTCGTATACAAATTGTGTGAATTCTATAATAAAATTCGCCCGCCCCCCCCCCTCCCGGAGGGGGGGAGTCGGCCGAGTGGGGGGGGGGGGGCGATCGCCCCTACCGCCCCCCCCCCCCTGGATCCGCCAATGATAGACGGTAGATTTTCTTTAAAGTATGCTCAACCGTCACTGTTTCCCAGTTGACTTTAGAGTAACCAACATACTAACGCGTAATTTCCGACCCGCAGAAATAATGGAAATATATCTAGTCGAAGTTTCCGGAAAGATAAAAATAACTCTGATCTATGGCGAAAGATAGTAGGTCAAATGTATAAACCACCACGTAGACTTCCTAGAAAGTGATGTCTTAGACTTGTATCTTATTTTATTACATTTCTTTCCCCACTTTATTTAGGACACTCCAATGAAAGTGATTTTTTTTTTTAATTGTAAACTTTCTTTTTTTTTAAATATTGTTTTGCCTTAGCGGAATTCGGAAATTCTGAAGTATGATCCCAATGGATTCAATGAATAGGCTATAGCGTACATTTTTTTTTTTTTACCGACCATACAAATGCGTTTTATTTTTATATTTTTTTGAAACATTTTTTTTTTTACATTTCACCGAACTGGGGCGAGTGAATCATGGTATTAAATGTATGAACCATTGTCTTTCTTTAAGTGGCTTCGAGTTCTATTTTTTTTTTTTTTTGACAGACGAAAGGACCGACGGACTAACAAGTTTAATAAAATTGTATAATAGGGAGGAATATGCCTCTTGCAGTCATCATATTATATGTTAACGTTAGTTAAATGTTATATAAACTTAACTAATTATTTTGACCAATGAGCTAGGAACGTATAGGCCTACTATACAAGGACGACTAGCCTACTATGTGGATTGTCACACGGGAAGCACATAATGAGTCTATTATTACACTGGATCATAATGCTTGGAAAAGGTACTCGTTTGTTTATATTATACTAGTCGACCGGCGGCGTAGCATACGCCGCTATTTTGCAGGGCCAGCCTTAGGCCACTGCAACCTATGCTACCGCAGTGGACCCCACACTTTCAAGGGACCCGCACTTTCATATGACCCGCGCTAATTCAAGGTGTATAAATTATTAAATTAAACCATTTTATAACTTAAAACAGATTTCCCGCGCCCTCATGGGAATCTCCAGAAATTGCAAAATATACGAAAAAGTCCTTAAAATATACGGAAATATGTAGACAAATATTGTCATTTTGGGGTGTCATTCAATATGGAAAACGCCAATCCTACGCGCGATAAATAAAAACGGCATTATGCATTAGCCGTAATTATGTAATCTGGTGAAAGAAGCTTCTCGCGCCTCAAACTAATGAAGAATTACTTGAGGTCAACAATTCTCAAAGATAGATTGAAACATTTGGTAATTCTTGCTATTGAGCGTGATCTATGCAGGAAACAGAATTATTATGATATACTGTATGAATTTGCTACACGCAAGGCTCGTAAAGTATTTCTGTACGTAATAAAGAATGAATAAAATGCATAGACGAATTTATTTTCTAATACTAACTCTTGAATTTCTCTTATTATCCACTTCCCTACCCAAACTTGGCCCCGCGGAATCCTTTTCGCATAGGGCCCCACAATGATTAAGTCTAGCCCTGCTATTTAGTGACGGGTGAATATACATGGTAGATTACTTGTTCTCTTTCCATGACTTCTTGGTCACAATGGTTATGTCCGGCGCTGCTATTTAGTGTTTATAAAATGTTTGTTTGTAAAATGTTTTACATGTTTCGGATGTTCCTTCAGAGTTGAAGGAAGAAGGGGGATGGGAGCGGGCAGGGTTTGATAAATCCAAATGACAGTCCAGCGTGCAAACCGCACGACCAGGCAGCCATCCGTAGTGACCGGTGAATACTTGTTCTCCCCCCCCCCCCCCTCTTGTTTTTTCGTGGGGTGACTATCCGCAGAAATAAGAAAGTGATCTTTCCTTTACTTCTTCTTACTTCTTTTCCTCCAAACTCTTGAACCATGAAGAGAATTATATAGAGAGAGATATCGTGTTTCAGCTCATTGAAGTTCAAGTTATCTTTTCCTTCCTCGTGTTTCAGCTCATTGAAGTTCAAGTTATCTTTTCCTTCCTCGTGTTTCAGCTCATTGAAGTTTAAGTTATCTTTTCCTTCCTCGTGTTTCAGCTCATTGAAGTTCAAGTTATCTTTTCCTTCCTCGTGTTTCAGCTCATTGAAGTTCAAGTTATCTTTTCCTTCCTCGTGTTTCAGTGTTGAATTCGAACCTGCATTCCATTCAAGCGAGGAACAAGCAGGTGCCATACTCAGTCATCTGTTGTCGTTTTAATCTTTAATTGAACACTACTAATTAGATCTAATAAGTGTTATTTCAGAATCGGTAGAACAAAATACTCTCCATAATTAATATTGTTGCGAGGTTTTAAAAAAACTTAAATTTTACGTCTTGCACAATGAGTTATCTCCATTTTCTTGCGTCCACAATGTGATTGGGAAATAGTCTATGCATGACCATAGACTATGGCATGACATAAGCAAAGGATGTAAATATTGACCAGTACGACATTTTCTCTTTCAACTGAACTGTTGTTGACTTCGCACTCTTTAACGCGTTTGTCCAGTGTCTTATTTTTACTCAACCCCCCCCCCAATTATATCTATAAATAATGTAGAAGTTATTTACCTTAGTTGATATCAAATAAAATAATTTATTACCAATAATTAATTTATTAATTGGTTATATTATAACTGATTCATGTTTTGTGACGTACAAAAAATAATTATCTGAAGTTTCAACTTGATCCGAGAATGGGCTTGGATGAAAGAACGTGTTCATTTATCTAAGGGATGAAACCCTACAAATTTTGCTGCATATGTGAATACTGAAGAATTAATTTCCCTTGTTGGTATCAAACAAAACAATTAATTACCAGGAATAATTGACAAATTGGTTATTTTTTTTTATTGATTCATGTATTGTCTTTTCCAATAAATAATTTTACAAAGTTTCAACTTGATCCGAGAATGGGTGTGGGAGAAATAACGTATACAAAATGTTTACCAGACAGACAGAGTGAGTTGATGCGAGCTTTGTAAAAACAGCTGAGATTATCAAAAAACAAACAATTGAGATATAGATCTAGAAATAAAAATGGGATAACAAACAAATACTCTCTGAGATTATACAAACATCAATGGACTCGGCAAAGTAGGTCTCCTATAATTCATAGCATATGGCGGCTCCCTGAGATACTCCCCAAATGACTTCATCTTGTTGACGTCACTGCGACAGCTTTGTCCACATTTGTGTGAGGTTACCAGTCATGCACATGTGCGCAAGTATTGAGTTGTCCTGTCCTAGCTTCTCTTCCTGTCAACCTATCAGTCATTTAAGACATCAACTCTCGCTGACGTGTGCAGTAATAGTGCGTGTCAACAAAAGTGTGTGTTGTGTGTTGGGCGTAGCTAGGAATTATCCATCGTTTGGGGGCTCCGGGGGCTTGACCACTTTGGAGACTGCATTTGCATAATATTTAATTTTTAATGTAGAAAAAAACTCAATTGGGGGATTTTCAAATTCTCCCCCCTCCTCCCCCCACCCACCCTAGCTACACCACTACTACAATTTTAACAATAGCTCAACGCTTGGCAGTCTGTCTTCGTATTAAATCTTTTTACTACCGATACTTAGCTGAATTTTTAAAACAGTGTAAAGTTATAAAGTAATATAGAGTAAAAAGTTGCTTTCTCCATATTGAAATTATGTTGTACAAAAAAACAGAAGAGCTTCGAACATTTCATTCTGCAGAACTAAAAAGTAGAAAACTCTTAGCGTATACCCATAGACATATTAGCAATGCTTTTTTCTTTTACACCGGATACACCAACAAATCGAACTATTTACAGATTGTTTCGCCATGTAGGCTATAAAAAGCACAATAGACTATGTGATGACTTTCTCTTATAAAAATGCATATGCATAATGGTCATGGTAAAAATAAAATGTACTATTCAATTTACTAGTCAATTAATTTTTTTTTTGCTTCTATGCATAATGAAATAGGGCAGACGCGATTGTTACGACGTAACTACAAAATATAGGCCTAACCCGCTTGCTTATAAAACAATTTTCTTTCGTCTGAAAAGGCTTGTGACGAGTCATTTCCATCTATAGTAGTATATCGCTCTGAAAACAATTATGCCTTTTTGTCTATCTATCTATCTATCTATCTATCTATCTATCTATCTATCTATCTATCTATCTATCTATCTATCTATCTATCTATCTATCTATCTATCTATCTATCTATCTACCTATTTATATGTCTGTCTGTCTGTCTATTTGTCTTCTGATTAATTTAATAAAACGACTTAGAATCTTAAGTTAGCCTTTACCGGTAAGTTTCAAAAGCTTCTTATTTAAAAAAAAAGGTTTGTAAGTCTTAAGTTTATATCCCTGCGTTAATCCAATCGTAAACTCATTAAAGGTGTGCAGCAATTAATTATGAGAGCGTATCTGTCGCTTGAGGTCATTAACGATAAAGTGTCTTTTTTTGCCATGTCTTTCGTAGTGAAAAAAAAAAAGATGTTTATTATGAATATATTGTTCTCCCTTTCCAATGTAGCCATCTGACATAAGCAAGCATACAAATCTAGACTATAAAAGCTAGCTAGATTTATGTCAGATTGTAGCTTATATTGAAGATGACATGTCTGATTTGGGGGATTTAGTTATATAGATGACTTGAGTACTGAGTCTGTAGCTAATGTGCTTTTTAATTTTTTTTTTTTTTAAATATTGAATTGACTCATTGTAAACAAGAAACATTTGAATTACGAACCCGTGAAACTATCTTGAATTAAGGACCAGTGAAACTGACTTAATCGTGAAAAACATTTCACTAAAAACTTGAAATTAGATTGTTGTTTTTTACGAAGGCGTATGCTTTCTGAAGACATAGGTGGTAGGGGCCTACTCCTCCTCTTACTTTCTGAAGACATAGCTGGTAGCCTACTACTCCTCTTACTTTCTGAAGACATAGCTGGTAGCCTACTACTCTTCTTACTTTCTGAAGACATAGCTGGTAGCCTACTACTCCTCTTACTTTCTAAAGACATAGCTGGTAGCCTACTACTCCTCTTACTTTCTAAAGACATAGCTGGTAGCCTACTACTCGTCTTACTTTCTGAAGACATAGCTGGTAGCCTACTACTCCTCCTACTTTCTAAAGACATAGCTGGTAGCCTACTACTCCTCTTACTTTCTAAAGACATAGCTGGTAGCCTACTACTCTTCTTACTTTCTAAAGACATAGCTGGTAGCCTACTACTCGTCTTACTTTCTGAAGACATAGCTATAGCCTACTACTCCTCTTACTTTCTGAAGACATAGCTGGTAGCCTACTACTCTTCTTACTTTCTGAAGACATAGCTGGTAGCCTAATACTCCTCTTACTTTCTAAAGACATAGCTGGTAGCCTACTACTCCTCTTACTTTCTGAAGACATAGCTGTATCCTACTACTCCTCTTACTTTCTGAAGACATAGCTGGTAGCCTACTACTCCTCTTACTTTCTGAAGACATAGCTGTATCCTACTACTCCTCTTACTTTCTGAAGACATAGCTGGTAGCCTACTACTCTTCTTACTTTCTAAAGACATAGCTGTAGTCTACTACTCGTCTTACTTTCTAAAGACATAGCTGGTAGCCTACTACTCGTCTTACTTTCTGAAGACATAGCTATAGCCTACTACTCCTCTTACTTTCTGAAGACATAGCTGGTAGCCTACTACTCTTCTTACTTTCTGAAGACATAGCTGGTAGCCTAATACTCCTCTTACTTTCTAAAGACATAGCTGGTAGCCTACTACTCCTCTTACTTTCTGAAGACATAGCTGTATCCTACTACTCCTCTTACTTTCTGAAGACATAGCTGGTAGCCTACTACTCCTCTTACTTTCTGAAGACATAGCTGTATCCTACTACTCCTCTTACTTTCTGAAGACATAGCTGGTAGCCTACTACTCCTCTTACTTTCTGAAGACATAGCTGGTAGCCTACTACTCCTCTTACTTTCTAAAGACATAGCTGGTAGCCTACTACTCCTCTTACTTTCTAAAGACATAGCTGTAGCCTACTACTCCTCTTACTTTCTGAAGACATAGCTGGTAGCCTACTACTCCTCTTACTTTCTGAAGACATAGCTGGTAGCCTACTACTCCTCTTACTTTCTAAAGACATAGCTGGTAGCCTACTACTCCTCTTACTTTCTGAAGACATAGCTGGTAGCCTACTACTCCTCTTACTTTCTAAAGACATAGCTGGTAGCCTACTACTCCTCTTACTTACTGAAGACATAGCTGGTAGCCTACTACTCTTCTTACTTTCTGAAGACATAGCTGGTAGCCTACTACTCCTCTTACTTTCTGAAGACATAGCTGGTAGCCTACTACTCCTCTTACTTACTGAAGACATAGCTGGTAGCCTACTACTCTTCTTACTTTCTGAAGACATAGCTGGTAGCCTACTACTCCTCTTACTTTCTAAAGACATAGCTGGTAGCCTACTACTCCTCTTACTTTCTAAAGACATAGCTGGTAGCCTACTACTCTTCTTACTTTCTGAAGACATAGCTGGTAGCCTACTACTCCTCTTACTTTCTGAAGACATAGCTGGTAGCCTACTACTCCTCTTACTTTCTAAAGACATAGCTGGTAGCCTACTACTCCTCTTACTTTCTGAAGACATAGCTGGTAGCCTACTACTCCTCCTACTTTCTAAAGACATAGCTGGTAGCCTACTACTCTTCTTACTTTCTAAAGACATAGCTGGTAGCCTAATACTCCTCCTACTTTCTGAAGACATAGCTGGTAGCCTACTACTCCTCTTACTTTCTGAAGACATAGCTGTAGCCTACTACTCCTCCTACTTTCTAAAGACATAGCTGGTAGCCTACTACTCCTCCTACTTTCTAAAGACATAGCTGGTAGCCTACTACTCCTCTTACTTTCTGAAGTAATAGCTGGTAGCCTAATACTCCTCCTACTTTCTGAAGACATAGCTGGTAGCCTACTACTCCTCCTACTTTCTGAAGACATAGCTGGTAGCCTACTACTCCTCCTACTTTCTGAAGACATAGCTGTATCCTTCTACTCCTCCTACTTTCTGAAGACATAGCTGTATCCTACTACTCCTCCTACTTTCTGAAGACATAGCTGGTAGCCTACTACTCCTCCTACTTTCTGAAGACATAGCTGGTAGCCTACTACTCCTCTTACTTTCTAAAGACATAGCTGTATCCTACTACTCCTCCTACTTTCTGAAGACATAGCTGGTAGCCTACTACTCCTCTTACTTTCTAAAGACATAGCTGGTAGCCTACTACTCCTTTTACTTTCTGAAGACATAGCTGGTAGCCTACTACTCCTCCTACTTTCTGAAGACATAGCTGGTAGCCTACTACTCCTCTTACTTTCTAAAGACATAGCTGGTAGCCTACTACTCCTCCTACTTTCTAAAGACATAGCTGGTAGCCTACTCCTCCTCTTACTTTCTGAAGACATAGCTGTATCCTACTATTCCTCCTACTTTCTGAAGACATTGCTGTACCCTACTACTCCTCCTACTTTCTAAAGACATAGCTGGTAGCCTACTACTCCTCTTACTTTCTGAAGACATAGCTGTAGTCTACTACTCCTCTTACTTTCTGAAGACATAGCTGTATCCTACTACTCTTCTTACTTTCTGAAGACATAGCTGTATCCTACTACTCCTCCTATTTTCTGAAGACATAGCTGTAGCCTACTACTCCTCCTACTTTCTAAAGACATAGCTGTAGCCTACTACTCTTCTTACTTTCTGAAGACATAGCTGTATCCTACTACTCCTCCTACTTTCTGAAGACATAGCTGTATCCTACTACTCCTCTTACTTTCTGAAGACATAGCTGTATCCTACTACTCTTCTTACTTTCTAAAGACATAGCTGGTAGCCTACTACTCCTCTTACTTTCTGAAGACATAGCTGTATCCTACTACTCCTCCTACTTTCTGAAGACATAGCTGTATCCTACTACTCCTCCTACTTTCTGAAGACATAGCTGTATCCTACTACTCCTCTTACTTTCTGAAGACATAGCTGTATCCTACTACTCCTCTTACTTTCTGAAGACATAGCTGTATCCTACTACTCCTCTTACTTTCTGAAGACATAGCTGTATCCTACTACTCCACTTACTTTCTGAAGACATAGCTGTATCCTACTACTCCTCTTACTTTCTGAAGACATAGCTGTATCCTACTACTCCTCCTACTTTCTGAAGACATAGCTGTAGCCTACTACTCTTCTTACTTTCTGAAGACATAGCTGTAGTCTACTACTCCTCTTACTTTCTGAAGACATAGCTGGTAGCCTACTACTCCTCCTACTTTCTGAAGACATAGCTGTATCCTACTACTCCTCCTAATTTCTGAAGACATAGCTGTAGCCTACTACTCCTCTTACTTTCTGAAGACATAGCTGGTAGCCTACTACGTCTCTTACTTTCTGAAGACATAGCTGGTAGCCTACTACTCGTCTTACTTTCTGAAGACATAGCTGGTAGCCTAATACTCCTCCTACTTTCTGAAGACATAGCTGAAGCCTACTACTTATCTTACTTTCTGAAAACATAGCTGTAGCCTAATACTCCTCTTACTTTCTTAAGACATAGCTGTATCCTACTACTCCTCTTACTTTCTTAAGACATAGCTGGTAGTCTACTACTCCTCTTACTTTCTGAAGACATAGCTGGTAGTCTACTTCTCTTCTTACTTTCTGAAGACATAGCTATAGCCTAATACTCCTCTTACTTTCTGAAGACATAGCTGTAGACTACTACTCCTCTTACTTTCTGAAGATATAGCTGTAGCCTAATACTCCTCTTACTTTCTGAAGACATAGCTGTATCCTACTCCTCCTCTTACTTTCTAAAAACATAGCAGAAGCCTAATACTCCTCCTAATTTCTGAAGACATAGCTGTAGACTACTACTCCTCCTACTTTCTAAAGACATAGCTGGTAGCCTACTACTCCTCTTACTTTCTGAAGACATAGCTGGTAGTCTACTACTCCTCTTACTTTCTGAAGACATAGCTGGTAGCCTACTACTCCTCTTACTTTCTGAAGACATAGCTGGTAGCCTACTACTCCTCTTACTTTCTTAAGACATAGCTGAAGCCTAATACTCCTCCTACTTTCTAAAGACATAGCTGGTAGTCTACTACTCCTCTTACTTTCTGAAGACATAGCTGGTAGCCTACTACTCCTCTTACTTTCTGAAGACATAGCTGAAGCCTAATACTCCTCCTACTTTCTGAAGACATAGCTGTAGCCTACTACTCCTCTTACTTTCTGAAGACATAGCTGGTAGCCTACTACTCCTCCTACTTTCTGAAGACATAGCTGGTAGCCTACTACTCCTCCTACTTTCTGAAGACATAGCTGTAGCCTACTACTCCTCCTACTTTCTGAAGACATAGCTATAGCCTACTACTACTCCTACTTTCTGAAGACATAGCTGGTAGCCTACTACTCCTCTTACTTTCTGAAGACATAGCTGTAGCCTACTACTCCTCCTACTTTCTGAAGACATAGCTGGTAGCCTACTACTCCTCTTACTTTCTGAAGACATAGCTGTATCCTACTACACCTCTTACTTTCTGAAGACATAGCTGGTAGCCTACTACTCCTCCTATTTTCTGAAGACATAGCTGGTAGCCTACTACTCCTCTTACTTTCTAAAGACATAGCAGAAGCCTAATACTCCTCCTACTTTCTGAAGACATAGCTGTAGACTACTACTCCTCCTACTTTCTAAAGACATAGCAGAAGCCTACTACTCCTCTTACTTTCTGAAGACATAGCTGGTAGTCTACTACTCCTCTTATTTTCTAAAGACATAGCTGGTAGCCTACTACTCCTCTTACTTTCTAAAGACATAGCTGTAGCCTACTACTCCTCTTACTTTCTGAAGACATAGCTGGTAGCCTACTACTCCTCTTACTTTCTGAAGACATAGCTGGTAGCCTACTACTCCTCTTACTTTCTAAAGACATAGCTGGTAGCCTACTACTCCTCTTACTTTCTGAAGACATAGCTGGTAGCCTACTACTCCTCTTACTTTCTAAAGACATAGCTGGTAGCCTACTACTCCTCTTACTTACTGAAGACATAGCTGGTAGCCTACTACTCTTCTTACTTTCTGAAGACATAGCTGGTAGCCTACTACTCCTCTTACTTTCTGAAGACATAGCTGGTAGCCTACTACTCCTCTTACTTACTGAAGACATAGCTGGTAGCCTACTACTCTTCTTACTTTCTGAAGACATAGCTGGTAGCCTACTACTCCTCTTACTTTCTAAAGACATAGCTGGTAGCCTACTACTCCTCTTACTTTCTAAAGACATAGCTGGTAGCCTACTACTCTTCTTACTTTCTGAAGACATAGCTGGTAGCCTACTACTCCTCTTACTTTCTGAAGACATAGCTGGTAGCCTACTACTCCTCTTACTTTCTAAAGACATAGCTGGTAGCCTACTACTCCTCTTACTTTCTGAAGACATAGCTGGTAGCCTACTACTCCTCCTACTTTCTAAAGACATAGCTGGTAGCCTACTACTCTTCTTACTTTCTAAAGACATAGCTGGTAGCCTAATACTCCTCCTACTTTCTGAAGACATAGCTGGTAGCCTACTACTCCTCTTACTTTCTGAAGACATAGCTGTAGCCTACTACTCCTCCTACTTTCTAAAGACATAGCTGGTAGCCTACTACTCCTCCTACTTTCTAAAGACATAGCTGGTAGCCTACTACTCCTCTTACTTTCTGAAGTAATAGCTGGTAGCCTAATACTCCTCCTACTTTCTGAAGACATAGCTGGTAGCCTACTACTCCTCCTACTTTCTGAAGACATAGCTGGTAGCCTACTACTCCTCCTACTTTCTGAAGACATAGCTGTATCCTTCTACTCCTCCTACTTTCTGAAGACATAGCTGTATCCTACTACTCCTCCTACTTTCTGAAGACATAGCTGGTAGCCTACTACTCCTCCTACTTTCTGAATACATAGCTGGTAGCCTACTACTCCTCTTACTTTCTAAAGACATAGCTGTATCCTACTACTCCTCCTACTTTCTGAAGACATAGCTGGTAGCCTACTACTCCTCTTACTTTCTAAAGACATAGCTGGTAGCCTACTACTCCTTTTACTTTCTGAAGACATAGCTGGTAGCCTACTACTCCTCCTACTTTCTGAAGACATAGCTGGTAGCCTACTACTCCTCTTACTTTCTAAAGACATAGCTGGTAGCCTACTACTCCTCCTACTTTCTAAAGACATAGCTGGTAGCCTACTCCTCCTCTTACTTTCTGAAGACATAGCTGTATCCTACTATTCCTCCTACTTTCTGAAGACATTGCTGTACCCTACTACTCCTCCTACTTTCTAAAGACATAGCTGGTAGCCTACTACTCCTCTTACTTTCTGAAGACATAGCTGTAGTCTACTACTCCTCTTACTTTCTGAAGACATAGCTGTATCCTACTACTCTTCTTACTTTCTGAAGACATAGCTGTATCCTACTACTCCTCCTATTTTCTGAAGACATAGCTGTAGCCTACTACTCCTCCTACTTTCTAAAGACATAGCTGTAGCCTACTACTCTTCTTACTTTCTGAAGACATAGCTGTATCCTACTACTCCTCCTACTTTCTGAAGACATAGCTGTATCCTACTACTCCTCTTACTTTCTGAAGACATAGCTGTATCCTACTACTCTTCTTACTTTCTAAAGACATAGCTGGTAGCCTACTACTCCTCTTACTTTCTGAAGACATAGCTGTATCCTACTACTCCTCCTACTTTCTGAAGACATAGCTGTATCCTACTACTCCTCCTACTTTCTGAAGACATAGCTGTATCCTACTACTCCTCTTACTTTCTGAAGACATAGCTGTATCCTACTACTCCTCTTACTTTCTGAAGACATAGCTGTATCCTACTACTCCTCTTACTTTCTGAAGACATAGCTGTATCCTACTACTCCACTTACTTTCTGAAGACATAGCTGTATCCTACTACTCCTCTTACTTTCTGAAGACATAGCTGTATCCTACTACTCCTCCTACTTTCTGAAGACATAGCTGTAGCCTACTACTCTTCTTACTTTCTGAAGACATAGCTGTAGTCTACTACTCCTCTTACTTTCTGAAGACATAGCTGGTAGCCTACTACTCCTCCTACTTTCTGAAGACATAGCTGTATCCTACTACTCCTCCTAATTTCTGAAGACATAGCTGTAGCCTACTACTCCTCTTACTTTCTGAAGACATAGCTGGTAGCCTACTACGTCTCTTACTTTCTGAAGACATAGCTGGTAGCCTACTACTCGTCTTACTTTCTGAAGACATAGCTGGTAGCCTAATACTCCTCCTACTTTCTGAAGACATAGCTGAAGCCTACTACTTATCTTACTTTCTGAAAACATAGCTGTAGCCTAATACTCCTCTTACTTTCTTAAGACATAGCTGTATCCTACTACTCCTCTTACTTTCTTAAGACATAGCTGGTAGTCTACTACTCCTCTTACTTTCTGAAGACATAGCTGGTAGTCTACTTCTCTTCTTACTTTCTGAAGACATAGCTATAGCCTAATACTCCTCTTACTTTCTGAAGACATAGCTGTAGACTACTACTCCTCTTACTTTCTGAAGATATAGCTGTAGCCTAATACTCCTCTTACTTTCTGAAGACATAGCTGTATCCTACTCCTCCTCTTACTTTCTAAAAACATAGCAGAAGCCTAATACTCCTCCTAATTTCTGAAGACATAGCTGTAGACTACTACTCCTCCTACTTTCTAAAGACATAGCTGGTAGCCTACTACTCCTCTTACTTTCTGAAGACATAGCTGGTAGTCTACTACTCCTCTTACTTTCTGAAGACATAGCTGGTAGCCTACTACTCCTCTTACTTTCTGAAGACATAGCTGGTAGCCTACTACTCCTCTTACTTTCTTAAGACATAGCTGAAGCCTAATACTCCTCCTACTTTCTAAAGACATAGCTGGTAGTCTACTACTCCTCTTACTTTCTGAAGACATAGCTGGTAGCCTACTACTCCTCTTACTTTCTGAAGACATAGCTGAAGCCTAATACTCCTCCTACTTTCTGAAGACATAGCTGTAGCCTACTACTCCTCTTACTTTCTGAAGACATAGCTGGTAGCCTACTACTCCTCCTACTTTCTGAAGACATAGCTGGTAGCCTACTACTCCTCCTACTTTCTGAAGACATAGCTGTAGCCTACTACTCCTCCTACTTTCTGAAGACATAGCTATAGCCTACTACTACTCCTACTTTCTGAAGACATAGCTGGTAGCCTACTACTCCTCTTACTTTCTGAAGACATAGCTGTAGCCTACTACTCCTCCTACTTTCTGAAGACATAGCTGGTAGCCTACTACTCCTCTTACTTTCTGAAGACATAGCTGTATCCTACTACACCTCTTACTTTCTGAAGACATAGCTGGTAGCCTACTACTCCTCCTATTTTCTGAAGACATAGCTGGTAGCCTACTACTCCTCTTACTTTCTAAAGACATAGCAGAAGCCTAATACTCCTCCTACTTTCTGAAGACATAGCTGTAGACTACTACTCCTCCTACTTTCTAAAGACATAGCAGAAGCCTACTACTCCTCTTACTTTCTGAAGACATAGCTGGTAGTCTACTACTCCTCTTATTTTCTAAAGACATAGCTGAAGCCTAATACTCCTCCTACTTTCTGAAGACATAGCTGTAGCCTACTACTCCTCTTACTTTCTAAAGACATAGCTGGTAGCCTACTACTCCTCTTACTTTCTGAAGACATAGCTGGTAGTCTACTACTCCTCTTACTTTCTAAAGACATAGCTGGTAGCCTACTACTCCTCCTACTTTCTGAAGACATAGCTGGTAGCCTACTACTCCTCCTACTTTCTGAAGACATAGCTGTATCCTACTACTCCTCTTACTTTCTAAAGACATAGCTGGAAGCCTACTACTCCTCTTACTTTCTGAAGACATAGCTGTAGCCTACTACTCCTCTTACTTTCTAAAGACATAGCTGGTAGCCTACTACTCCTCTTACTTTCTGAAGACATAGCTGGTAGTCTACTACTCCTCTTACTTTCTGAAGACATAGCTGTAGCCTACTACTCCTCTTACTTTCTAAAGACATAGCTGGTAGCCTACTACTCCTCTTACTTTCTGAAGACATAGCTGGTAGCCTACTACTCCTCTTACTTTCTGAAGACATAGCGGTAGCCTACTACTCCTCTTACTTTCTAAAGACATAGCTGGTAGCCTACTACTCCTCTTACTTTCTGAAGACATAGCTGGTAGTCTACTACTCCTCTTACTTTCTGAAGACATAGCTGGTAGCCTACTACTCCTCTTACTTTCTAAAGACATAGCTGGTAGCCTACTACTCCTCTTACTTTCTAAAGACATAGCTGGTAGCCTAATACTCCTCCTACTTTCTGAAGACATAGCTGAAGCCTAATACTCCTCCTACTTTCTAAAGACATAGCTGGTAGTCTACTACTCCTCTTACTTTCTGAAGACATAGCTGGTAGCCTACTACTCCTCTTACTTTCTGAAGACATAGCTGTAGCCTACTACTCCTCTTACTTTCTAAAGACATAGCTGGTAGCCTACTACTCCTCCTACTTTCTGAAGACATAGCTGAAGCCTAATACTCCTCCTACTTTCTAAAGACATAGCTGGTAGTCTACTACTCCTCTTACTTTCTGAAGACATAGCTGGTAGCCTACTACTCCTCTTACTTTCTCAAGACATAGCTGTAGCCTACTACTCCTCTTACTTTCTAAAGACATAGCTGGTAGCCTACTACTCCTCCTACTTTCTGAAGACATAGCTGGTAGCCTACTACTCCTCTTACTTTCTGAAGACATAGCTGGTAGCCTACTACTCCTCTTACTTTCTAAAGACATAGCTGTAGCCTAATACTCCTCCTACTTTCTGAAGACATAGCTTAGCCTACTACTCCTCTTACTTTCTAAAGACATAGCTGTATCCTACTACTCCTCTTACTTTCTGAAGACATAGCTGGTAGCCTACTACTCCTCTTACTTTTTGAAGACATAGCTGAAGCCTACTACTCCTCCTACTTTCTGAAGACATAGCTGGTAGCCTACTACTCCTCCTACTTTCTGAAGACATAGCTGGTAGCCTACTACTCCTCTTACTTTCTAAAGACATAGCTGAAACCTACTACTCCTCTTACTTTCTGAAGACATAGCTGGTAGCTAACTACTCCTCTTACTTTCTGAAGACATAGCTGAAGCCTAATACTCCTCCTACTTTCTGAAGACATAGCTGTAGCCTACTACTCCTCTTACTTTCTAAAGACATAGCTGGTAGCCTACTACTCCTCTTACTTTCTAAAGACATAGCTGGTAGCCTACTTCTCCTCTTACTTTCTGAAGACATAGCTGGTAGCCTACTACTCTTCTTACTTTCTGAAGACATAGCTGGTAGCCTAATACTCCTCCTACTTTCTGAAGACATAGCTGTTAGCCTACTACTCCTCTTACTTTCTGAAGACATAGCTGGTAGCCTACTACTCCTCTTACTTTCTGAAGACATAGCTGAAGGCTACTACTCCTCTTACTTTCTAAAGACATAGCTGAAGCCTACTACTCCTCTTACTTTCTAAAGACATAGCTGAAGCCTACTACTCCTCTTACTTTCTGAAGACATAGCTGGTAGCTAACTACTCCTCTTACTTTCTGAAGACATAGCTGAAGCCTAATACTCCTCCTACTTTCTGAAGACATAGCTGTAGCCTACTACTCCTCTTACTTTCTAAAGACATAGCTGGTAGCCTACTACTCCTCTTACTTTCTAAAGACATAGCTGGTAGCCTACTTCTCCTCTTACTTTCTGAAGACATAGCTGGTAGCCTACTACTCTTCTTACTTTCTGAAGACATAGCTGGTAGCCTAATACTCCTCCAACTTTCTGAAGACATAGCTGTTAGCCTACTACTCCTCTTACTTTCTGAAGACATAGCTGGTAGCCTACTACTCTTCTTACTTTCTAAAGACATAGCTGGTAGCCTACTACTCCTCTTACTTTCTGAAGACATAGCTGGTAGTCTACTACTCCTCTTACTTTCTGAAGACATAGCTGGTAGCCTACTACTCCTCTTACTTTCTGAAGACATAGCTGGTAGCCTACTACTCCTCTTACTTTCTGAAGACATAGCTGAAGCCTAATACTCCTCCTACTTTCTAAAGACATAGCTGGTAGTCTACTACTCCTCTTACTTTCTGAAGACATAGCTGGTAGCCTACTACTCCTCTTACTTTCTGAAGACATAGCTGAAGCCTAATACTCCTCCTACTTTCTGAAGACATAGCTGTAGCCTACTACTCCTCTTACTTTCTGAAGACATAGCTGGTAGCCTACTACTCCTCCTACTTTCTGAAGACATAGCTGGTAGCCTACTACTCCTCCTACTTTCTGAAGACATAGCTGTAGCCTACTACTCCTCCTACTTTCTGAAGACATAGCTATAGCCTACTACTCCTCCTACTTTCTGAAGACATAGCTGGTAGCCTACTACTCCTCTTACTTTCTGAAGACATAGCTGTAGCCTACTACTCCTCCTACTTTCTGAAGACATAGCTGGTAGCCTACTACTCCTCTTACTTTCTGAAGACATAGCTGTATCCTACTACACCTCTTACTTTCTGAAGACATAGCTGGTAGCCTACTACTCCTCCTATTTTCTGAAGACATAGCTGGTAGCCTACTACTCCTCTTACTTTCTAAAGACATAGCAGAAGCCTAATACTCCTCCTACTTTCTGAAGACATAGCTGTAGACTACTACTCCTCCTACTTTCTAAAGACATAGCAGAAGCCTACTACTCCTCTTACTTTCTGAAGACATAGCTGGTAGTCTACTACTCCTCTTATTTTCTAAAGACATAGCTGAAGCCTAATACTCCTCCTACTTTCTGAAGACATAGCTGAAGCCTACTACTCCTCCTACTTTCTGAAGACATAGCTGGTAGCCTACTACTCCTCCTACTTTCTGAAGACATAGCTGGTAGTCTACTACTCCTCTTACTTTCTAAAGACATAGCTGGTAGCCTACTACTCCTCCTACTTTCTGAAGACATAGCTGGTAGCCTACTACTCCTCCTACTTTCTGAAGACATAGCTGTATCCTACTACTCCTCTTACTTTCTAAAGACATAGCTGGAAGCCTACTACTCCTCTTACTTTCTGAAGACATAGCTGTAGCCTACTACTCCTCTTACTTTCTAAAGACATAGCTGGTAGCCTACTACTCCTCTTACTTTCTGAAGACATAGCTGGTAGTCTACTACTCCTCTTACTTTCTGAAGACATAGCTGTAGCCTACTACTCCTCTTACTTTCTAAAGACATAGCTGGTAGCCTACTACTCCTCTTACTTTCTGAAGACATAGCTGGTAGCCTACTACTCCTCTTACTTTCTGAAGACATAGCGGTAGCCTACTACTCCTCTTACTTTCTAAAGACATAGCTGGTAGCCTACTACTCCTCTTACTTTCTGAAGACATAGCTGGTAGTCTACTACTCCTCTTACTTTCTGAAGACATAGCTGGTAGCCTACTACTCCTCTTACTTTCTAAAGACATAGCTGGTAGCCTACTACTCCTCTTACTTTCTAAAGACATAGCTGGTAGCCTAATACTCCTCCTACTTTCTGAAGACATAGCTGAAGCCTAATACTCCTCCTACTTTCTAAAGACATAGCTGGTAGTCTACTACTCCTCTTACTTTCTGAAGACATAGCTGGTAGCCTACTACTCCTCTTACTTTCTGAAGACATAGCTGTAGCCTACTACTCCTCTTACTTTCTAAAGACATAGCTGGTAGCCTACTACTCCTCCTACTTTCTAAAGACATAGCTGGTAGCCTACTACTCTTCTTACTTTCTAAAGACATAGCTGGTAGCCTAATACTCCTCCTACTTTCTGAAGACATAGCTGGTAGCCTACTACTCCTCTTACTTTCTGAAGACATAGCTGTAGCCTACTACTCCTCCTACTTTCTAAAGACATAGCTGGTAGCCTACTACTCCTCCTACTTTCTAAAGACATAGCTGGTAGCCTACTACTCCTCTTACTTTCTGAAGTAATAGCTGGTAGCCTAATACTCCTCCTACTTTCTGAAGACATAGCTGGTAGCCTACTACTCCTCCTACTTTCTGAAGACATAGCTGGTAGCCTACTACTCCTCCTACTTTCTGAAGACATAGCTGTATCCTTCTACTCCTCCTACTTTCTGAAGACATAGCTGTATCCTACTACTCCTCCTACTTTCTGAAGACATAGCTGGTAGCCTACTACTCCTCCTACTTTCTGAAGACATAGCTGGTAGCCTACTACTCCTCTTACTTTCTAAAGACATAGCTGTATCCTACTACTCCTCCTACTTTCTGAAGACATAGCTGGTAGCCTACTACTCCTCTTACTTTCTAAAGACATAGCTGGTAGCCTACTACTCCTTTTACTTTCTGAAGACATAGCTGGTAGCCTACTACTCCTCCTACTTTCTGAAGACATAGCTGGTAGCCTACTACTCCTCTTACTTTCTAAAGACATAGCTGGTAGCCTACTACTCCTCCTACTTTCTAAAGACATAGCTGGTAGCCTACTCCTCCTCTTACTTTCTGAAGACATAGCTGTATCCTACTACTCCTCTTACTTTCTGAAGACATAGCTGGTAGCCTACTACTCCTCCTACTTTCTAAAGACATAGCTGGTAGCCTACTACTCCTCTTACTTTCTGAAGACATAGCTGTAGTCTACTACTCCTCTTACTTTCTGAAGACATAGCTGTATCCTACTACTCTTCTTACTTTCTGAAGACATAGCTGTATCCTACTACTCCTCCTATTTTCTGAAGACATAGCTGTAGCCTACTACTCCTCCTACTTTCTAAAGACATAGCTGTAGCCTACTACTCTTCTTACTTTCTGAAGACATAGCTGTATCCTACTACTCCTCCTACTTTCTGAAGACATAGCTGTATCCTACTACTCCTCTTACTTTCTGAAGACATAGCTGTATCCTACTACTCTTCTTACTTTCTAAAGACATAGCTGGTAGCCTACTACTCCTCTTACTTTCTGAAGACATAGCTGTATCCTACTACTCCTCCTACTTTCTGAAGACATAGCTGTATCCTACTACTCCTCCTACTTTCTGAAGACATAGCTGTATCCTACTACTCCTCTTACTTTCTGAAGACATAGCTGTATCCTACTACTCCTCTTACTTTCTGAAGACATAGCTGTATCCTACTACTCCTCTTACTTTCTGAAGACATAGCTGTATCCTACTACTCCACTTACTTTCTGAAGACATAGCTGTATCCTACTACTCCTCTTACTTTCTGAAGACATAGCTGTATCCTACTACTCCTCCTACTTTCTGAAGACATAGCTGTAGCCTACTACTCTTCTTACTTTCTGAAGACATAGCTGTAGTCTACTACTCCTCTTACTTTCTGAAGACATAGCTGGTAGCCTACTACTCCTCCTACTTTCTGAAGACATAGCTGTATCCTACTACTCCTCCTAATTTCTGAAGACATAGCTGTAGCCTACTACTCCTCTTACTTTCTGAAGACATAGCTGGTAGCCTACTACGTCTCTTACTTTCTGAAGACATAGCTGGTAGCCTACTACTCGTCTTACTTTCTGAAGACATAGCTGGTAGCCTAATACTCCTCCTACTTTCTGAAGACATAGCTGAAGCCTACTACTTATCTTACTTTCTGAAAACATAGCTGTAGCCTAATACTCCTCTTACTTTCTTAAGACATAGCTGTATCCTACTACTCCTCTTACTTTCTTAAGACATAGCTGGTAGTCTACTACTCCTCTTACTTTCTGAAGACATAGCTGGTAGTCTACTTCTCTTCTTACTTTCTGAAGACATAGCTATAGCCTAATACTCCTCTTACTTTCTGAAGACATAGCTGTAGACTACTACTCCTCTTACTTTCTGAAGATATAGCTGTAGCCTAATACTCCTCTTACTTTCTGAAGACATAGCTGTATCCTACTCCTCCTCTTACTTTCTAAAAACATAGCAGAAGCCTAATACTCCTCCTAATTTCTGAAGACATAGCTGTAGACTACTACTCCTCCTACTTTCTAAAGACATAGCTGGTAGCCTACTACTCCTCTTACTTTCTGAAGACATAGCTGGTAGTCTACTACTCCTCTTACTTTCTGAAGACATAGCTGGTAGCCTACTACTCCTCTTACTTTCTGAAGACATAGCTGGTAGCCTACTACTCCTCTTACTTTCTTAAGACATAGCTGAAGCCTAATACTCCTCCTACTTTCTAAAGACATAGCTGGTAGTCTACTACTCCTCTTACTTTCTGAAGACATAGCTGGTAGCCTACTACTCCTCTTACTTTCTGAAGACATAGCTGAAGCCTAATACTCCTCCTACTTTCTGAAGACATAGCTGTAGCCTACTACTCCTCTTACTTTCTGAAGACATAGCTGGTAGCCTACTACTCCTCCTACTTTCTGAAGACATAGCTGGTAGCCTACTACTCCTCCTACTTTCTGAAGACATAGCCCTCTTACTTTCTGAAGACATAGCGGTAGCCTACTACTCCTCTTACTTTCTAAAGACATAGCTGGTAGCCTACTACTCCTCTTACTTTCTGAAGACATAGCTGGTAGTCTACTACTCCTCTTACTTTCTGAAGACATAGCTGGTAGCCTACTACTCCTCTTACTTTCTAAAGACATAGCTGGTAGCCTACTACTCCTCTTACTTTCTAAAGACATAGCTGGTAGCCTAATACTCCTCATACTTTCTGAAGACATAGCTGAAGCCTAATACTCCTCCTACTTTCTAAAGACATAGCTGGTAGTCTACTACTCCTCTTACTTTCTGAAGACATAGCTGGTAGCCTACTACTCCTCTTACTTTCTGAAGACATAGCTGTAGCCTACTACTCCTCTTACTTTCTAAAGACATAGCTGGTAGCCTACTACTCCTCCTACTTTCTGAAGACATAGCTGAAGCCTAATACTCCTCCTACTTTCTAAAGACATAGCTGGTAGTCTACTACTCCTCTTACTTTCTGAAGACATAGCTGGTAGCCTACTACTCCTCTTACTTTCTCAAGACATAGCTGTAGCCTACTACTCCTCTTACTTTCTAAAGACATAGCTGGTAGCCTACTACTCCTCCTACTTTCTGAAGACATAGCTGGTAGCCTACTACTCCTCTTACTTTCTGAAGACATAGCTGGTAGCCTACTACTCCTCTTACTTTCTAAAGACATAGCTGTAGCCTAATACTCCTCCTACTTTCTGAAGACATAGCTTAGCCTACTACTCCTCTTACTTTCTAAAGACATAGCTGTATCCTACTACTCCTCTTACTTTCTGAAGACATAGCTGGTAGCCTACTACTCCTCTTACTTTTTGAAGACATAGCTGAAGCCTACTACTCCTCCTACTTTCTGAAGACATAGCTGGTAGCCTACTACTCCTCCTACTTTCTGAAGACATAGCTGGTAGCCTACTACTCCTCTTACTTTCTAAAGACATAGCTGAAACCTACTACTCCTCTTACTTTCTGAAGACATAGCTGGTAGCTAACTACTCCTCTTACTTTCTGAAGACATAGCTGAAGCCTAATACTCCTCCTACTTTCTGAAGACATAGCTGTAGCCTACTACTCCTCTTACTTTCTAAAGACATAGCTGGTAGCCTACTACTCCTCTTACTTTCTAAAGACATAGCTGGTAGCCTACTTCTCCTCTTACTTTCTGAAGACATAGCTGGTAGCCTACTACTCTTCTTACTTTCTGAAGACATAGCTGGTAGCCTAATACTCCTCCTACTTTCTGAAGACATAGCTGTTAGCCTACTACTCCTCTTACTTTCTGAAGACATAGCTGGTAGCCTACTACTCCTCTTACTTTCTGAAGACATAGCTGAAGGCTACTACTCCTCTTACTTTCTAAAGACATAGCTGAAGCCTACTACTCCTCTTACTTTCTAAAGACATAGCTGAAGCCTACTACTCCTCTTACTTTCTGAAGACATAGCTGGTAGCTAACTACTCCTCTTACTTTCTGAAGACATAGCTGAAGCCTAATACTCCTCCTACTTTCTGAAGACATAGCTGTAGCCTACTACTCCTCTTACTTTCTAAAGACATAGCTGGTAGCCTACTACTCCTCTTACTTTCTAAAGACATAGCTGGTAGCCTACTTCTCCTCTTACTTTCTGAAGACATAGCTGGTAGCCTACTACTCTTCTTACTTTCTGAAGACATAGCTGGTAGCCTAATACTCCTCCAACTTTCTGAAGACATAGCTGTTAGCCTACTACTCCTCTTACTTTCTGAAGACATAGCTGGTAGCCTACTACTCTTCTTACTTTCTAAAGACATAGCTGGTAGCCTACTACTCCTCTTACTTTCTGAAGACATAGCTGGTAGTCTACTACTCCTCTTACTTTCTGAAGACATAGCTGGTAGCCTACTACTCCTCTTACTTTCTGAAGACATAGCTGGTAGCCTACTACTCCTCTTACTTTCTGAAGACATAGCTGAAGCCTAATACTCCTCCTACTTTCTAAAGACATAGCTGGTAGTCTACTACTCCTCTTACTTTCTGAAGACATAGCTGGTAGCCTACTACTCCTCTTACTTTCTGAAGACATAGCTGAAGCCTAATACTCCTCCTACTTTCTGAAGACATAGCTGTAGCCTACTACTCCTCTTACTTTCTGAAGACATAGCTGGTAGCCTACTACTCCTCCTACTTTCTGAAGACATAGCTGGTAGCCTACTACTCCTCCTACTTTCTGAAGACATAGCTGTAGCCTACTACTCCTCCTACTTTCTGAAGACATAGCTATAGCCTACTACTCCTCCTACTTTCTGAAGACATAGCTGGTAGCCTACTACTCCTCTTACTTTCTGAAGACATAGCTGTAGCCTACTACTCCTCCTACTTTCTGAAGACATAGCTGGTAGCCTACTACTCCTCTTACTTTCTGAAGACATAGCTGTATCCTACTACACCTCTTACTTTCTGAAGACATAGCTGGTAGCCTACTACTCCTCCTATTTTCTGAAGACATAGCTGGTAGCCTACTACTCCTCTTACTTTCTAAAGACATAGCAGAAGCCTAATACTCCTCCTACTTTCTGAAGACATAGCTGTAGACTACTACTCCTCCTACTTTCTAAAGACATAGCAGAAGCCTACTACTCCTCTTACTTTCTGAAGACATAGCTGGTAGTCTACTACTCCTCTTATTTTCTAAAGACATAGCTGAAGCCTAATACTCCTCCTACTTTCTGAAGACATAGCTATAGCCTACTACTCCTCTTACTTTCTAAAGACATAGCTGGTAGCCTACTACTCCTCTTACTTTCTGAAGACATAGCTGGTAGTCTACTACTCCTCTTACTTTCTAAAGACATAGCTGGTAGCCTACTACTCCTCCTACTTTCTGAAGACATAGCTGGTAGCCTACTACTCCTCCTACTTTCTGAAGACATAGCTGTATCCTACTACTCCTCTTACTTTCTAAAGACATAGCTGGAAGCCTACTACTCCTCTTACTTTCTGAAGACATAGCTGTAGCCTACTACTCCTCTTACTTTCTAAAGACATAGCTGGTAGCCTACTACTCCTCTTACTTTCTGAAGACATAGCTGGTAGTCTACTACTCCTCTTACTTTCTGAAGACATAGCTGTAGCCTACTACTCCTCTTACTTTCTAAAGACATAGCTGGTAGCCTACTACTCCTCTTACTTTCTAAAGACATAGCTGGTAGCCTACTACTCCTCTTACTTTCTGAAGACATAGCGGTAGCCTACTACTCCTCTTACTTTCTAAAGACATAGCTGGTAGCCTACTACTCCTCTTACTTTCTGAAGACATAGCTGGTAGTCTACTACTCCTCTTACTTTCTGAAGACATAGCTGGTAGCCTACTACTCCTCTTACTTTCTAAAGACATAGCTGGTAGCCTACTACTCCTCTTACTTTCTAAAGACATAGCTGGTAGCCTAATACTCCTCCTACTTTCTGAAGACATAGCTGAAGCCTAATACTCCTCCTACTTTCTAAAGACATAGCTGGTAGTCTACTACTCCTCTTACTTTCTGAAGACATAGCTGGTAGCCTACTACTCCTCTTACTTTCTGAAGACATAGCTGTAGCCTACTACTCCTCTTACTTTCTAAAGACATAGCTGGTAGCCTACTACTCCTCCTACTTTCTGAAGACATAGCTGAAGCCTAATACTCCTCCTACTTTCTAAAGACATAGCTGGTAGTCTACTACTCCTCTTACTTTCTGAAGACATAGCTGGTAGCCTACTACTCCTCTTACTTTCTCAAGACATAGCTGTAGCCTACTACTCCTCTTACTTTCTAAAGACATAGCTGGTAGCCTACTACTCCTCCTACTTTCTGAAGACATAGCTGGTAGCCTACTACTCCTCTTACTTTCTGAAGACATAGCTGGTAGCCTACTACTCCTCTTACTTTCTAAAGACATAGCTGTAGCCTAATACTCCTCCTACTTTCTGAAGACATAGCTTAGCCTACTACTCCTCTTACTTTCTAAAGACATAGCTGTATCCTACTACTCCTCTTACTTTCTGAAGACATAGCTGGTAGCCTACTACTCCTCTTACTTTTTGAAGACATAGCTGAAGCCTACTACTCCTCCTACTTTCTGAAGACATAGCTGGTAGCCTACTACTCCTCCTACTTTCTGAAGACATAGCTGGTAGCCTACTACTCCTCTTACTTTCTAAAGACATAGCTGAAACCTACTACTCCTCTTACTTTCTGAAGACATAGCTGGTAGCTAACTACTCCTCTTACTTTCTGAAGACATAGCTGAAGCCTAATACTCCTCCTACTTTCTGAAGACATAGCTGTAGCCTACTACTCCTCTTACTTTCTAAAGACATAGCTGGTAGCCTACTACTCCTCTTACTTTCTAAAGACATAGCTGGTAGCCTACTTCTCCTCTTACTTTCTGAAGACATAGCTGGTAGCCTACTACTCTTCTTACTTTCTGAAGACATAGCTGGTAGCCTAATACTCCTCCTACTTTCTGAAGACATAGCTGTTAGCCTACTACTCCTCTTACTTTCTGAAGACATAGCTGGTAGCCTACTACTCCTCTTACTTTCTGAAGACATAGCTGAAGCCTACTACTCCTCTTACTTTCTAAAGACATAGCTGAAGCCTACTACTCCTCTTACTTTCTAAAGACATAGCTGAAGCCTACTACTCCTCTTACTTTCTGAAGACATAGCTGGTAGCTAACTACTCCTCTTACTTTCTGAAGACATAGCTGAAGCCTAATACTCCTCCTACTTTCTGAAGACATAGCTGTAGCCTACTACTCCTCTTACTTTCTAAAGACATAGCTGGTAGCCTACTACTCCTCTTACTTTCTAAAGACATAGCTGGTAGCCTACTTCTCCTCTTACTTTCTGAAGACATAGCTGGTAGCCTACTACTCTTCTTACTTTCTGAAGACATAGCTGGTAGCCTAATACTCCTCCTACTTTCTGAAGACATAGCTGTTAGCCTACTACTCCTCTTACTTTCTGAAGACATAGCTGGTAGCCTACTACTCTTCTTACTTTCTAAAGACATAGCTGGTAGCCTACTACTCCTCCTACTTTCTGAAGACATAGCTGGTAGCCTACTACTCCTCTTACTTTCTGAAGACATAGCTGTAGCCTACTACTCCTCTTACTTTCTGAAGACATAGCTGTATCCTACTACTCCTCTTACTTTCTGAAGACATAGCTGTATCCTACTACTCCTCTTACTTTCTGAAGACATAGCTGTAGTCTACTACTCCTCTTACTTTCTGAAGACATAGCTGGTAGCCTACTACTCCTCTTACTTTCTGAAGACATAGCTGTATCCTACTACTCCTCTTACTTTCTGAAGACATAGCTGTATCCTACTACTCCTCTTACTTTCTGAAGACATAGCTGGTAGCCTACTACTCCTCTTACTTTCTGAAGACATAGCTGTATCCTACTATTCCTCTTACTTTCTGAAGACATAGCTGGTAGCCTACTACTCCTCTTACTTTCTGAAGACATAGCTGTATCCTACTACTCCTCTTACTTTCTGAAGACATAGCTGTATCCTACTACTCCTCTTACTTTCTGAAGACATAGCTGGTAGCCTACTACTCTTCTTACTTTCTAAAGACATAGCTGGTAGCCTACTACTCTTCTTACTTTCTGAAGACATAGCTGGTAGCCTACTAATCCTCTTACTTTCTGAAGACATAGCTGGTAGTCTACTACTCTTCTTACTTTCTGAAGACATAGCTGGTAGCCTACTACTCCTCTTACTTTCTGAAGACATAGCTGAAGCATACTACTCCTCTTACTTTCTGAAGACATAGCTGGTAGCCTACTACTCCTCTTACTTTCTGAAGACATAGCAGAAGCCTACTACTCCTCTTACTTTCTAAAGACATAGCTGGTAGCCTACTACTCCTCTTACTTTCTGAAGACATAGCTGGTAGCCTACTACTCCTCTTACTTTCTAAAGACATAGCTGGTAGCCTTTTACTTCTCTTACTTTCGGAAGACATAGCAGAAGCCTACTACTCCTCCTACTTTCTGAAGACATAGCTGGTAGCCTACTACTCCTCTTACTTTCTAAAGACATAGCTGGTAGCCTACTACTCCTCTTACTTTCTGAAGACATAGCTGGTAGCCTACTACTCCTCTTACTTTCTAAAGACATAGCTGGTAGCCTACTACTCCTCTTACTTTCTAAAGACATAGCAGAAGCCTAATACTCCTCTTACTTTCTGAAGACATAGCTGGTAGCCTACTACTCCTCTTACTTTCTGAAGACATAGCTGAAGCCTACTACTCCTCTTACTTTCTGAAGACATAGCTGGTAGCCTACTACTCCTCTTACTTTCTGAAGACATAGCAGAAGCCTACTACTCCTCTTACTTTCTAAAGACATAGCTGGTAGCCTACTACTCCTCTTACTTTCTGAAGACATAGCTGGTAGCCTACTACTCCTCTTACTTTCTAAAGACATAGCTGGTAGCCTACTACTTCTCTTACTTTCGGAAGACATAGCAGAAGCCTACTACTCCTCCTACTTTCTGAAGACATAGCTGGTAGCCTACTACTCCTCTTACTTTCTAAAGACATAGCTGGTAGCCTACTACTCCTCTTACTTTCTGAAGACATAGCTGGTAGCCTACTACTCCTCTTACTTTCTAAAGACATAGCTGGTAGCCTACTACTCCTCTTACTTTCTGAAGACATAGCTGGTAGCCTACTACTCCTCTTACTTTCTAAAGACATAGCAGAAGCCTAATACTCCTCTTACTTTCTGAAGACATAGCTGGTAGCCTAATACTCCTCCTACTTTCTGAAGACATAGCTGGTAGCCTACTACTCTTCTTACTTTCTAAAGACATAGCTGGTAGCCTACTACTCCTCTTACTTTCTGAAGACATAGCTGGTAGCCTACTACTCTTCTTACTTTCTGAAGACATAGCTGGTAGCCTAATACTCCTCCTACTTTCTGAAGACATAGCTGTTAGCCTACTACTCCTCTTACTTTCTGAAGACATAGCTGGTAGCCTACTACTCCTCTTACTTTCTGAAGACATAGCTGAAGCCTACTACTCCTCTTACTTTCTAAAGACATAGCTGAAGCCTACTACTCCTCTTACTTTCTAAAGACATAGCTGAAGCCTACTACTCCTCTTACTTTCTGAAGACATAGCTGGTAGCTAACTACTCCTCTTACTTTCTGAAGACATAGCTGAAGCCTAATACTCCTCCTACTTTCTGAAGACATAGCTGTAGCCTACTACTCCTCTTACTTTCTAAAGACATAGCTGGTAGCCTACTACTCCTCTTACTTTCTAAAGACATAGCTGGTAGCCTACTTCTCCTCTTACTTTCTGAAGACATAGCTGGTAGCCTACTACTCTTCTTACTTTCTGAAGACATAGCTGGTAGCCTAATACTCCTCCTACTTTCTGAAGACATAGCTGTTAGCCTACTACTCCTCTTACTTTCTGAAGACATAGCTGGTAGCCTACTACTCTTCTTACTTTCTAAAGACATAGCTGGTAGCCTACTACTCCTCCTACTTTCTGAAGACATAGCTGGTAGCCTACTACTCCTCTTACTTTCTGAAGACATAGCTGTAGCCTACTACTCCTCTTACTTTCTGAAGACATAGCTGTATCCTACTACTCCTCTTACTTTCTGAAGACATAGCTGTATCCTACTACTCCTCTTACTTTCTGAAGACATAGCTGTAGTCTACTACTCCTCTTACTTTCTGAAGACATAGCTGGTAGCCTACTACTCCTCTTACTTTCTGAAGACATAGCTGTATCCTACTACTCCTCTTACTTTCTGAAGACATAGCTGTATCCTACTACTCCTCTTACTTTCTGAAGACATAGCTGGTAGCCTACTACTCCTCTTACTTTCTGAAGACATAGCTGTATCCTACTATTCCTCTTACTTTCTGAAGACATAGCTGGTAGCCTACTACTCCTCTTACTTTCTGAAGACATAGCTGTATCCTACTACTCCTCTTACTTTCTGAAGACATAGCTGTATCCTACTACTCCTCTTACTTTCTGAAGACATAGCTGGTAGCCTACTACTCTTCTTACTTTCTAAAGACATAGCTGGTAGCCTACTACTCTTCTTACTTTCTGAAGACATAGCTGGTAGCCTACTACTCCTCTTACTTTCTGAAGACATAGCTGGTAGTCTACTACTCTTCTTACTTTCTGAAGACATAGCTGGTAGCCTACTACTCCTCTTACTTTCTGAAGACATAGCTGAAGCCTACTACTCCTCTTACTTTCTGAAGACATAGCTGGTAGCCTACTACTCCTCTTACTTTCTGAAGACATAGCAGAAGCCTACTACTCCTCTTACTTTCTAAAGACATAGCTGGTAGCCTACTACTCCTCTTACTTTCTGAAGACATAGCTGGTAGCCTACTACTCCTCTTACTTTCTAAAGACATAGCTGGTAGCCTTTTACTTCTCTTACTTTCGGAAGACATAGCAGAAGCCTACTACTCCTCCTACTTTCTGAAGACATAGCTGGTAGCCTACTACTCCTCTTACTTTCTAAAGACATAGCTGGTAGCCTACTACTCCTCTTACTTTCTGAAGACATAGCTGGTAGCCTACTACTCCTCTTACTTTCTAAAGACATAGCTGGTAGCCTACTACTCCTCTTACTTTCTAAAGACATAGCAGAAGCCTAATACTCCTCTTACTTTCTGAAGACATAGCTGGTAGCCTACTACTCCTCTTACTTTCTGAAGACATAGCTGAAGCCTACTACTCCTCTTACTTTCTGAAGACATAGCTGGTAGCCTACTACTCCTCTTACTTTCTGAAGACATAGCAGAAGCCTACTACTCCTCTTACTTTCTAAAGACATAGCTGGTAGCCTACTACTCCTCTTACTTTCTGAAGACATAGCTGGTAGCCTACTACTCCTCTTACTTTCTAAAGACATAGCTGGTAGCCTACTACTTCTCTTACTTTCGGAAGACATAGCAGAAGCCTACTACTCCTCCTACTTTCTGAAGACATAGCTGGTAGCCTACTACTCCTCTTACTTTCTAAAGACATAGCTGGTAGCCTACTACTCCTCTTACTTTCTGAAGACATAGCTGGTAGCCTACTACTCCTCTTACTTTCTAAAGACATAGCTGAAGCCTAATACTCCTCTTACTTTCTGAAGACATAGCTGGTAGCCTACTACTCCTCTTACTTTCTAAAGACATAGCTGGTAGCCTACTACTCCTCCTACTTTCTGAAGACATAGCTGGTAGCCTACTACTTCTCTTACTTTCTAAAGACATAGCTGGTAGCCTACTACTCCTCTTACTTTCTGAAGACATAGCTGGTAGCCTACTACTCCTCTTACTTTCTAAAGACATAGCAGAAGCCTAATACTCCTCTTACTTTCTGAAGACATAGCTGGTAGCCTAATACTCCTCCTACTTTCTGAAGACATAGCTGGTAGCCTACTACTCTTCTTACTTTCTAAAGACATAGCTGGTAGCCTACTACTCCTCTTACTTTCTGAAGACATAGCTGGTAGCCTACTACTCCTCTTACTTTCTGAAGACATAGCTGGTAGCCTAATACACCTCCTACTTTCTGAAGACATAGCTGTATCCTACTACTCCTCTTACTTTCTTAAGACATAGCTGGTAGCCTACTACTCCTCTTATTTTCTAAAGACATAGCTGTATCCTACTACTCCTCTTACTTTCTAAAGACATAGCTGGTAGCCTACTCCTCCTCTTACTTTCTGAAGATATAGCTGGTAGCCTACTACTCCTCTTATTTTCTAAAGACATAGCTGTATCCTACTACTCCTCTTACTTTCTAAAGACATAGCTGGTAGCCTACTCCTCCTCTTACTTTCTGAAGATATAGCTGGTAGCCTACTACTCTTCTTACTTTCTGAAGACATAGCTGGTAGCCTAATACTCCTCCTACTTTCTGAAGACATAGCTGTATCCTACTACTCCTCTTACTTTCGTTGGATTTCGTTTTCATTTTTTTTAAAGGCTATTTTCTTTTTCCTTGCACTAGACTTAAAACTTCAAGATTTATAGCCTTCTCGTTTTGACCCCGCCCACAACGAATTTCAGTAGTCAGGTCGAGACTCTGTTGTTTAAGATTTAGACCTACATTTTAAAGATAAACAAAAACATAACACTAAGGCCTCCACAACTGCAAAATGTATATGCGTAAGTAAAACTGATACATTAGACCAAAGCTGCAGGCAATGCGATCACGGAATAACCCTAGATGAGCCATAGAACAGCTACATTGAGTTGTATAATTCCCTTCAATTTGTTACGAATAAACCACCAATGACACACAAAGAAACACAAAGTTTGGGCTGTTGCTAATGTCAACTAGTGTAGGAAAGTGGCACATATGCTTCAATTAGTAAAAAGCCGTTTTTGAGAACCGTTTCCAGGTTATTGTTTTTTTTTTAACCGATGAAGACTTTGCAAGCTGAATAGAGGAATAGTAAAAATTATGTTCTATGTCTGCCCTACTTTTGCCGGACGTCTGGCAACCGTAATTTTCTAGATAAGAAATGATGTGTTTACAAACACATCTAGGCCTACTTCAGCTTGGCTACAAAAGGAAGACGACGAATGAGGCTGATGAAGCTACTATTAGGTGTTCACAAACAGTTTTAAAAAAAAACAGTTTATTGTTGCTGATAAAAGAATAGAAAAAAAATCAGACTTTGCCATCTATAAGGCAGATGATGTAGCCTATAGGTCATATGTTTCTATGGACGACAGTGACGAGGGTGTCATGGGGCCAGCACAACGACCAACCGCCCTTGCTTTCCCCAAGTAATACATATATGTCCAGTACCCATCAGAGTTGGGTGGACTCAAAATTCTAAAAATCTAGATTCGAACCCTCGATTCGGAAGCCAAGCGCTTTACAACTCAGCAATCAGCTCCATTGTTGCTACTTGTATAGTTTCTATAATGTTGCTGATAGACACTGCAAGATTCCTGGCTGTTCTTCTGTCAAGTCGAGAGCTATAGGCCGATCATCATTAGAATAGTAGAAAGTCTAGTAGAAGTATACATTCTGTCAAGTCGAGAGCTATAGGCCGATCATCATTAGAATAGTAGAAAGTCTAGTAGAAGTATACATTCTGTCAAGTCGAGAGCTATAGGCCGATCATCATTAGAATAGTAGAAAGTCTAGTAGAAGTATACATTCTGTCAAGTCGAGAGCTATAGGCCGATCATCATTAGAATAGTAGAAAGTCTAGTAGAAGTATAAATTCGCTTAACCGGGATTTTTTCTGATAGAACATTTTAGAAATAAACTAAATAGCATATGGCATAGCAGAGGACTAGGGAAAACAATCGACTCCAACTTACATGTTTGCAATTATTTTCAACATGAAAAGTGGCCTAAGTAAGCCAGGCCCATTCACCTTCAGTATACTCCAGGCAAAGAAAACCCATTCTCACTGCTTAAAGCTCAACACAAGTGTTTTTGTTTTGGTAATCCTTTCGTGTTTACACTTCGTTCGAAAAACATGTTTTCTAAAAATGTATCAAAGTCATTCAAGTGAAGAGAAAGATGTGGTAGCTTCCCTTTCCTCCTAGTCATAAACAAATCCATGGGTTACTGTGTCCTGTGTTCAGCTTTAGAGGTAGTCTATGCTCGTGGTAATAATACCTTTGTTTAGTCTTGGATTCTCGATTGATAAGTTGTATAAATGTAATATATCGTACCAAATATTTTTACCTTGCAGTTTCGTGTTTAGCTAAGGATGGCATATCTTTGAGAGCGTAGCCAAAAAGAAATATTTGACGCGCAACGACCAAATAAAAAGTAGGTCCCGAGTGGAGTAAAAAGAGGCTCGAATAAGATTATTCCAAAATACCAGATAGAACTAAACATCCAGAGTACAGTACAACATCTGTGCACACGTCACAGGTTAGCAGTAGAATGAGTGACAGCCCTCTGGGCGTTACCTAACTATTGAGAGTAATGTATGTTCCCTCTCTAACTGTTTCACCAAGAGTAGGTCACTTTAAGTACACATTTAGCAAAACGAGCTAGTCAACCTGCTAACAGGAAAGAAACATCCTAGATGTATTAAACTGCATGCACACACGTATTTGTGTTAAGTGAAGACAATTTTGAATAACTGGAGTTGCTGCTAAATAAATATCAATCAGTGGACACTCTTCATGCCACAACGCAATCTCATATAATGAACCATCATAATGCCTCAACACAATTGTAGATTAGACCTTCATCAAGTCTCAACACAATTGTAGATAAGACCTTCATCAAGTCTCAACACAATTGTAAATAAAACCTTCACCAAGTCTCAACACAACTGTAGATAAGACCTTCACCAAGTCTCGACACAACTGTAGATAAGACCTTCATCAAGTCTCAACACAATTGTAGATAAGACCTTCATCAAGTCTCAACACAATTGTAGATAAGACCTTCATCAAGTCTCAACACAATTGTAGATAAGACCTTCATCAAGTCTCAACACAATTGTAAATAAGACTTTCATCAAGTCTCAACACAATTGTAAATAAGACCTTCATCAAGTCTAAACACAATTGTAAATAAGACCTTCATCAAGTCTCAACACAATTGTAAATAAGACCTTCATCAAGTCTAAACACAATTGTAAATAAGACCTTCATCAAGTCTCAACACAATTGTAAATAAGACCTTCATCAAGTCTCAACACAATTGTAAATAAGACCTTCATCAAGTCTCAACACAATTGTAAATAAGACCTTCATCAAGTCTCAACACAATTGTAAATAAGACCTTCATCAAGTCTCAACACAACTGTAGATAAGACCTTCATCATGTCTCAACACAATTGAACATTATCTCATACAATGAACCATCCCCATGCTTCATCACAATCTCATAAAGTGGACATGATCATAAGCCTCAGCACAAATTCATAAATTGGATCTCCATAAGATCCAGCACTATCCCACCCAATAGTTGCTATAATTAAAAAAAAACAACAACATAAAAAATACTTTACAAAACAAAAAGCATAGTTATATCACTTAGTTTGGTACAGGCATGCATTTAAATTTGAACAGATCTAGACTAATAATAATAAATCTGCGCGATTACAAATATTTTACTTTTAGCTTCAATACGCTATGATCCTATCACTTGTCTGGACCAGTTGGAAAGGAGTAGAGGGAGAAAGAAGGGATTATCCGGGTGATTGCTTCTTAAAAGCATTTTTTTTTTTTTATGTGAACGAACTGAATTAGAACTCGAAAGCTAAAGCCTCCTCAAGTCAATAATCAAACCACTCAGCCAGCAAATCGCTTATGAAAATAGGTTTTATATTTATGTATTGTTATCTTCAAACTTTAATTCGGCGACCTACAAAGTATAAAGGGGACTAATTCAACTAATAGCACCACATCAGTACAATTTCTTTCCCTTGTTTGAGGTACCAAACAAAATAATTAATTACCAATAATTAACTAATTGTTTAATTTTTTGTATTGATTTTTGTTTTGTCAGGCTAAAGAAATAATAGTATAAATTTCAGCTTGATCCAAAATTGGGTGTGGGAAAAATAACGTGTACAAACTTTTTACCAGACAGAGTGAGTTGATAAAAGCTTTTACAACACTCTGCTGTGGTTGGTTGGAAAGGGCATGTATCCTTCAGGTTCCACTGTTCAATAAATTATTGTGACATCGTAAATTCTACTATTAAATGAAGGCTTCACAGTGTCAGTAATTATTCTTACAAACATTACTGCCTTGAAGGTGATTTTTATTCTACATTTACTATCTACATGTTTTTATTAAAACCTACAATGCAATACAACAAGTGTCTTGGCCCAGGTATATTTGGTGGTACCATTTAGTAATTTTGTAAAGAAAAGCAATATTTTTTTGAATCGCTCTGGAGATCAAATTAATTCAACTGGCCAGCTAGTCAGTAAAGCAACCACAATTTTAAGTTTTGTTTTCAAATGCCCAAGGTTTTTAAAACGCCCTTTTCGTTTTTCTTGACTATTAAGACCATGAGAAATAGTGGAGACAAATTAATGTGTTTGTTTGTTGTTTTTATGTAGCCTGTGGTTAAAAATATTTGTATATCATATCTAAATAGTTTTAGGTATTTTTATTTTCAAGATGGTTGAATTTATATTTGCAAAAGTAAATGGTGCTGGGTATTAGAGCTAATGTCGTCCTGCGATAGGTTTGGACTAGGAAGTAAATTATCCATAACTCTGAAGGAACATCCGAAACATGTAATATATTTTACAAAAACAAATTATGTTACTAGATCTGAAAGCAATATGACACATTTTTACAAAAATGAATGCAATTTATTTTTTAAGGGGATGGGGAAGAAGTAAAGAACACTATGCAATTAAATAAATAGTTTAATTTTTAAAGTTGCATCAATCTGTACATATGTGCATGAAATTCATAATAGATATGACAATTATAAAAGTCCCTCTATTGAGGGAAAACTACTTTCCGAAAGTTTTCTCGTGAGATTTTCATGAATCTGTCCAATCACCTGATTGTCCAAATCACGAACTCTGGAATCCAACGTAACATTGAAGCCAGTATCCACATCACAAGCACTGTGCACTGCTCCAGGCCACTGAAGTTTTAGAAGAGACGGTGTCATGACTAGACCACCTGAGCTCCCTGGGCATGTGGCTGCATCATAATATTTGACAATCCTCAGCCCATCTTCCTCTTCTTTTTTAATGTGTCCAAAAGTGATGGCTTTAGAAAGCCCATGTGCATGGGCTATCACAGCTACCCAGCTCTGGCTATGCTTAAGCCCATGACTTGTCTGGGACTTGTGGGTGCTTTTCACCATCTGATGATAGCTAGACTTGGCATCCTTCAGAAGGCAACTGATTAAGTAAAACAAATTACGGTCATGTGACATGACATGGAGGGTGACATGGTCCTGACTGTTGTTGACACCCACTATGGCAGTAACATGGCCATAAACTACCTTGGTCTGATCTGGAGAATTGAAGAAAAATTTGACAACTGCACATTCAGCCTCTGATTTATCAAAGATGACATGCTTATTAGTGTGAATGTACACTCCACTATAGAAATGGTGTCTGTCAGATCCATCCTGCTCACTCCCATTTGGTGAACTAAAACTACGAGAAATCAGTGAAGGTTTCATTTTCAGACGTTGACTATAATATTCCAAAGGGCAGGCATTTTTTTTACATTTAAATTTGAGCATCTCATTATCCACTGAGGCAATAAAACCAGAACCATTTCTTTTATTTTGTGTTCCTATGTAATGACTGTGCATATCTTTAGGACCCCTGGCCGGACTAGTATGGAAAACTGAAATTTGAACAACTAACTGAGCAGCACAGTTAAAGAAAGTCAAGCTGTCTTCATGCTGAATTTCAACTGGTAGGTTTCTAACCTGAAAAATTAAACCAATGTAAATGGCTTTTTAACAGATAACAAGAAACACAAAATTTAATTCTATAAATTAAATTCTATAAAGTGTAATTGTATGAACTAAATGTTTTCTTTTCACAAATTTCCTTGCATTCTATAAATTTAGCAAATAAATCATAGTGCGCTTTTAAGTATTTATCTTATTTTGAATAATTAAGCGAGAAAAAAAACAATGGATATATAGATACTGTTTTCCCTATAGATAATTATTTTTAAAATATCATTAGTTTCTGACTTTATTCAGCCTTTATTATTTATTTTCTAATTTTGTTCATTATTCTCTTCATGTTTTTTTCCCTCACAATTCTGTGTGATAATTATGACTAAATCATCATAAATGACAGAATGATAATCTATTTAGACTAGATTACATATTTTTAGTAGTCTATATGCTAAAGGTCCTTTAATGGATAAGAAATTGGCCTCTGAACTATAGAGGATAAAGTGCATGAATCCACATCACAACTGTACACTACCATACAATTTTTTTAAAAAGTGTTTATTCTAAATAAAATATTAAATTGACTCATCTTCTTATTAAAGTTAAGAATCATTTGAAATTCATAAGAGATATTTCAATTTAAAATGAACTGCCCTGGTATATAAATGGATGGAACATCTATTAAAATTGTGTCCACCTTTGATGTATATTAAATTGTTTTTTATTTTATACAATAGCATCCAGGCAAATCTTTTGGAAGAACGATAATGGGAGGGCTTGGAGGAAAGTGAAGAAAATTGGACAGGAAGGGTTAGAAGGTTTTTTTCAAGCCTAAATTCTGACTTCCTCTAAATGTTTTGAAAATTCAATTGAACATTTAGTCTAGTACAAGTTAATATATATAATAGTTTTGTTTCATTATTTTTCTCCAAGCAAACAAGAGACTTATGGTACTACATAGTTTTACTTAATTCACAAAAAAGGCAAAAATACTCACTTTAAGGTCATCAACAGCATGAAAATCTTTATGCCCAGGATTTTTTGAACATCTTGAATATTCTGTTAAATCTGTATTGGCTTCATATGACTGTTCTATGGAGATGCCTGAAACTGGGTCACCAGCTATACAGGTATTTTTCTGAGAAGTCTGGACCCTATTTTTCAAACTTAAATTTGGTGTATTCTGTTTGTCAGGTTCTAATTTAGCCAAATCATTTCTATTGAGCTGATGATCAGTTTGAGTGACTAAGTTAGAAAAAAATGATAACCATTTTTTATGATCATCATCTTCTAGAGAACTCGTAGCAAAACCAGGCTGCAATCTTTTAGCATTGCAAAAATTAGACTCTTTCACTAATAAATTCAACTGGTTATTTATATTGTCAGCAGAAGTCACATCCTTCAAATGAAAAGAGTCATGGCTTGTACAAGGCTTGTTGCCATTGATTTCTTCATTGCTCAGACATATGTTGCTGTCATCTAATAACCAGCTTCCAGAATCTAAATTTAGGTTGAAACTAAGCAGCGGAGTATTGCTTTGATCTTCTAGTGATTGGTAAATAAGTGATTCAAAAGAGGATGGTTCCTCATAAGATAACTTTCTTGTTTTAGGCTGTGACAAGAAATTCATTTTTGCATTCATATGTCTTTCTTCAGATGTATCCAAAGCAGCCTTGTCACACTCTGGGCTTTTTGCTCGCTTTTTTTTGGTTATCTCTTTAAAACAAGCCATTTTTAATTAGTAGTCTTGTTAAGAAAGAAGAATTCTTGATCTTGAAGTGAAAGAAGTCAAACAGATTTCTCTTCTGAACTTCTTTAAATGGCTTTAAGTAAAATAATCTGAAAGAGAGAGAATTATTTTTAAAACAACATAACAAGCTATGATATAAACAAGAAAAATATAAAAATACTTATAAGAGTAATTGTATCATTTGAATAAGTTTGGAGAAAAAAGGGGGTATCTGGTTGAAGGTTACCAAGACAGCTTTTTAAATGTATTTTAAAATAAAATTCAAACTTGAAGGCTCAAGCCTCCTCAAGCTAACACACTAACCACTTTGCTAGTAAAGTGCTTATGACAATAGGAGTTTTTTATAGCTATGTATTGTTGGTTTCAAACTTCAAAGCGACAAAATATAAAGCGGACTAATTGAACTTAAACCACCACATCCAATATCATTCCTTTGTTCAATTCCAAACAAAATAATTAATTACCTAATTGGTTAATCTTTAAAAAAAATTTGGATTATTAGTGTCAGTTTAGAAGTACCAGATTGATGTAAGCTTAGAAGTTGATGTCCTTAAACAATGCCTGTGTTCTTGTCATTCTTGAAATCTCATTATCTTACTATTGCCATTTACGAGTTCCACCACTGTTGATTCTCAATTTAGTCTAGCAATTCTAATGTGATGTTGCTATTGTGAAATCCAGTTTACAAGTTATTTCATCCGATATTAAGAAAGGTGAGTATATTTTATTTATTATTGGTTGTATATATATTTCTATTGCTATATTAAGAATATATGTAAGTTCTAGATCTTTATAAAGTAATAGTTACGAAACTATTTTAAACTGATAATTGACATTTATTATTTAGATATATTACTATTTTATTCATTCTTTATTTTATCAGCATTATGTAAATATTTCATAGTATTAAATTCATTATTAAATTGTATTTTAAATCATCATCCATAAAGAACAGATATATGTGCTTTATGTACGACTATGTGTGTATGTTGTGTCTGTCAAGCTGAACCTAGCACTAAATATAATCATAAATCATTCATGAAAATTTACACATAATCACAAAATATTATTATATTATATATAAATAATAATACAATGGTAATAAATATATTATTTAATAACTCTAAATCCTAATAATCTAAAGTAAAACATTTACTTAATTTATGAAAGCTTCAACAGTAGGTCCAGCCACTAGCTAAATCTGGAACCTATGTATCTGTCTGTATCAGATCTAGATCATCTAAGTACTAATATGACTGAGTGTACATTTTCTCTACTCCATCCTGCATTTAAAACCAACCTGCCATAATCCCTTGCCATTCTGCAAAGATTTGGGTTATAACATTTAATAGAAAATAGGTCTAGAATGTAATTGATATATGATACTTGAATTTGATCTGGATCTATATAAGTAGCCAACTAGCCGGCTATAACTCTCTTATGGTATGGATTGCAAGGTCTGAAAGAGGAACTTTTACTTTTTTAAATAACCCTGCTATAACCTGTGCCTGCGGGCTTTAGTTTGGGTATCACTGATCTTGTGTATTTATGTCAAACATGGCAAGATGTTCCTTAACATTTCTTAATTTTCCCATGAAACGGAAAGTAGACTAGACAGTTATGAAAATTGATTTACCAGTTTAACAACACATTCATATCTAATATAAAAGACAATGGTTTATTTGATTTGTTAAAAAAGTTTCATTCTTCTATACTATAGACTATAGAGATAGATTTAGGTCATTTTTGTTTATTTTCAGGTCCTACAGTATCAACCAAGATCCAATGAACATTCATGTCAAATTTTATCAAGATTATTAATCAAAGGTTTTGATTTCTATTTAAGTAACCTACATACATACAATATATTCCTTGCATTGTGCTTTATTATTATTATAGATCTATAAGATATAGATCTAGGTTTTATAGATTACAGATATTACTTCAAAAATGAAGTTAATTACATCCTGCACATTTCATGTGTTGATATAATCAGTGACTTGAACTATACAAAGTCAAGTCGGTTTTCATAAGGCTGATTCAGGTAACCCATTCTATTCTCTAATGAGTTTAATGACTAGATAGAGATCTAATGGCACTGTTACTAGCCTAGCCTAGGTGACTAGGAAAGAAGGAGCACTTGTACAAATTCATATGGAATAAGAAATGTGCCTATTTATTATATATTATTAAAGATAAACATACTGCATGGTTACATTATTAAGTTACATACCGGTATCACATTCAGTGTTGACATTAACTAAGCATGATTAACCACAGTGCATTATTATTAGTCTATGACTCTATATTAGAATGATCTATAATTTATAGAATAGTTATCTTCTAGATGTAAATGTAGTGGACATTGACATTGCCGACATTGGTACTCATTGTAGGCATAGATATCTGCATGATATACTCATGTACTGATATAGACAGTGAGTTATAGACTGTCACTATAGCTGAGTATAGATCTAGATTATATGATCATTATAGCTAGATCTAGATGATATATTTATAGTATTTATAGATTCTAGTAAATTCTAGGCCTATGACGATGAGTCTGAGTCTGACAAAAGATTTAGATAGATCTAAACTAAATTATAAATAGTAATCCTTAAAACATCCACAGAAGAAGATCTACAGCACTGAAACAACGTTCATATAGATCTAGATCTATTATTTTATTTATAGATCTAATCCAAATTACAATAATATCAAAATCATCAAAATGTGTTGGACCACGGATGTTTCCATGATTCAACTAGATCTAGATCTAGAGTAGTCAGTAGATATATCTAGCTCTAGATCTAATCTACTTGTATTTCCTGGGTTTTCTAGCTTATTAATAGATCGAGATATTTCATTGGTTGGAAAGATGTCATGTGGGCTAGGTAGGCTGCGCCTACTTACTAAACTTTTCCCGGATTTAAGTTTATCAGAGTTTAAAGCAAAAAGATAAGAAATACAATGACGTCACATTAGATCAGGATCAGCATTTCTCAAACTGTGTGTCGTCCAACCCTACTGGAGCGTGATATGATGATGAAAAGGGAGGGGGAGTAAACAAACAAAAATATTAGCATGATTGTAATCCACAATAGATGTATCCTAGATGGCTGCCTGGTCGTGCGGTTTGACCGCTGGACTGTCGTTTTGGATTTATCGATGGTCCCGGGTTCAAACCCTGCCCGCTCCCATCCCCTGTCGTCGGGAGGTTTGGACTAGGAAGTAAACTATCTTCAAATCTGAAGGAACATCCGATACATGTAGGCCTAAAACATTTTACAACAAACATCCCCACAATAGAGAAAAAAAAATTCAAATTTCGACTGCTCAGAAACATTTTACTTTCAAATATTTTTTGTTTCGCCATAGTTAAGAAGTGTCCGCTTGTAGCGTGCCCGTAATATTGGCTTATAAACGCAGCTCCGATTTACGCCAGATCGTCAACCTAGGTAGCTTTACCTTTCACTAACATAGAAATATTTTTTTTTAATTATATATCTTTTTTAAAGCTTTGGGAAAAGTTTAGGGGCCTCCACTATTTATATCCGTCTGGCCTTAGGCCGATTGCTCCAAATTGGACTCCGCGCCTGGCAGGGGCTCCGCAATTTGCAATTAACATATGACTGTCAGGTCGTTGTTAACCGTAGGCCACAGAATCAGATGACCTTCACATCAGGGGCGGACTGGCTATATGGGCATTCGGGCAAATGCCCGGTGGGCCGGTACCCAATTGGGCCGGTAGGGCCAGTGAAATGAACAGGGCCACGTGAATGCCACCAAGACTCGAATTAAATTGTTAAAAGATTCTATAGTATTCTCTTTTATAAGTAGCACTCAGAGCGTCATGATTTACATACTCTACAGTGTACTAGGGCTACCAATGTAATGCACTTTCCGATATAATTTAATAACCTGCATACAGGGGCGGACTGGGTATCAAAATCGGCCCGGGCATTACCATATAAACCGGCCCACATGTCATATATTTTCTGTGTGGGGGGGGGGATTTTTACCCCACTCGCAATATATATATATATATATATATATATATATATATATATATATATATATATATATATATATATATATATTAGTGTTTGTATATGTAATTAATCTTCATTACATTCTGATCTTTCATTCTTTCAAACGTTTTTTCTACCCTAGAATACTCTCTTCCTATAATTAGTGGAAAGACAGTACACACCGCCAAATGGCAGCTAGAAAGTCCGGGGGAGCGCTGTGAGCTACCCTCAGTGGGGTCCCGGCCGAAGCCCCGGAACCAAGCATTATTTCCGTTATTTTAAGCTATAAAAATGCATATTCTGAGGTATCTACAGTGCAATTAGCCTGCTACTCTTCCGCTAAAAAAATTCAAAAACCAAATCTGTTATTCAATGGAATCCAGCGACTGGTAGAAAATGGTAAAATGCTTTAGTTTTTGTATTGGAGGGGGAAGGGAAACCACAAAGCCCCTTTTGGCTACGCTCATGAAATTTGGAAACTGTAGTTTGCTTACGTTGGCTGCACTGGGGTAGTAATTAAAGTTTCACTTTAAGACAATGAGGTCTAAGGCAATTGATGGTTTGAAGACCCTCCCTTCCCGTCTGCGCCCATGTGTTATATTATAGGTGTAAACCTAATTCTCTACAAAATATTTAAAGTTGGATAACGCATCAAAAACTGGATGTATGCATTCGTAGGATTACATAATGTATTCTATTTATACATGTATGTAGTCTGAAAGCTATAAACAACACAATAGCAGACTAAAGAAATTGAAGCTTTTTCGTATTACCGGTACTTAAAGATTACAGACGTTTCTTCAAAAAATAAGATTGTTACGTCTTACGCAGTAAGTAGTATTTTTACAAACTTACTTTTTCTTTTCAAATCGCAGAAAGTAGAGCTTTACTATATATACCCATATTGAGCTGTGAATAAGTTGGGTGGTTTGCAATTTCGCGGCTGTGTGTATGTATTAAAGTTAATTTCTATTACATATTGTTAAATAGCTAATTGTCGCGCCTATCTTTTTTTTTCTGCGTTATATCAATGTTTTCTAACTTATCCTCTCTCATCCCTCTTTTTGGTTAAATTTCATTGGAACCATTAAAAGACCGGGGAGGGAAGGAGCAAAATAAAATGGGATTGCCATCAAAGGCCCATGCCGACCAACAAAATGATAAGGCCAAACACAACCTCGAAGACATCAAAGCAGTCCATGCCGCTCGTGCATAGCAGAAAGTACGGTCTAACGTTTTGCAAATGATCATACGTACAGTGTATAGTGTTTTTTTTTTTCTTTTTCTATTCTTGTTTAATTTCAAACAAAATTAATTGTAATAAGAATAATAAAAAAAAACAAACAAGAAAACGTGTTCGGGCCTTTATGTCTTGCTGCTGTCTTTTTGGCGGCCCCCGAAAGGGGAAAAGACGCTATTAGTTTTGTGTGGCCTGTCTGTCCGTCCGTCCCGTTTAGATCTCGTAAACAGTAAAAGATAGTGAAAATCCGACATCACAATATTTTAGACCATTCAAAGTTCTGATGCAACGGCTACTTTTTTTTTCTGAAAGCGAAAAATCTGATTTTTAAAATCACTTATGCAAGCAGATTTTTAAAGAGGAAAAGCTAATTAGTATGCATTATAAGTTATACCTAATTTAAAACGAATAGTAATCTTTTAAACTGCATTTTCTTAAACATTATAACTAGCGCGCAATGCAATAATGTATTATTTTTCTTATTTTGTGGATTCGAATAAGAGATTGAGCCTTTTCAAAACAATCACATCAATTATAACACTTCAGTTAGGCCAGGGGAGGCTCGGTAGCTGAGCGGTAAAACGCTTGGCTTCCGAACCAGGGGTCCAGGGCTCGAATCCTGGTGAAGACTTGGATTTTCAACTTCGGAATCCTTGGGCGCCTCTGAGTCCACCCAGCTATAATGGGTACCTGACATTAGTTGGGGAAAAGTAAAGGCGGTTGGTCGTTGTGCTGGCTACATGACACCCTCGTTAACCATAGGCCACAAAAATAGATGAACTTTACATCATCTGCCATATAGACCACAAGGTCTGAAGGGGGAACTAATTAGGCCAGGTTCACATCTAACTTTGCATTCACTTGCACATATCCTTTGATCTGCTGGACCGTTGGGGCACTACACAAGATCTGTCAACCTTCTTTCTCCATTCTTATCTCTCATTTGTCTTTGATATAATTTCATTCGGATGTTTTTTTCTGAAAATATTGAAGCCTGCCGTGGTGGACCACTTCGGGGGGCCGATTTTGAGTTTGATTTTTCACACAAACTGTCTTAGTAACCTTGTTTTTTTTAAGTTCTCTTCATTGAATTTTTTTTCTTTGGTCGCGACCAGACCGGCCCATTTGGTACCGGCCCACCGGGCATTTGCCCGTTTGCCCATATAGCCAGTCCGCCCCTGCCTGCATATGTATACAATGCTTTTTATAGGCTTCATCCATCATGGTGGCCTACACACTAAGCGAATAACAAGCAACATGAGGCATTTACTTCTTTAAAAAAAAAATTAAGTTCACGTTGGTGTGACTATATTCGGATGAGTCTATAAAGGGACCAATCACGATGCTCCCAGTATTATAGTTGGAATGTCCAGTCACATATGAATTGGTTACGCCATTATTATTATTATCTTGAGGAGAAAGTGCAGATGATGCTATTGTTGCTGTTATAGATACATAGTTTTAAAGATGTACACTTTATTGACAGGGGTGTATCTTGTAAATATGCTGTCTTGTACGCAAGGAGCTTGTGAACGAGGTCACTGCATATTAAAGATGTGTACAGAAGTGGCTGAGAAACATCATGACAAAAGGCAGACAATGTCATGGTGACGGTTCTTCGAGTAATCCTTTGGACACAATCGAATAGTTTGTTGATGGGGGTTCTTAACGAGCCTTGTATGTGAATATCAAGTAGGCCTACATGGTTATGTTAATATTGGCTTGTATGGTAGCATGATTTTTTTCAAGTTATATAAAATCGAATATAATCATTTAGTAATACCAAATAGTTTAAAAAAACTATGAAATACACTAACTAACCATGCAGGCTGCCTACTAGTAGAAATGCATTTTGTTATGTAAATCCAGTTTTCGTCACATTCTCAAACTTAGCATCATAATATGATTTTTAGGAGATTTATAATTCAAAGTCCATCATATATAGCATGTTGGTGGCCGGATTACATAGAAATACCCGGGCCGGTTTTGACACCCAGTCCGCCCCTGCTTCACATCATCTGCCCTATGTACCACAAGGTCTGAAAGGGGAACTAACTTTTATATCACTGTTAGTCATGGCTCTTTTCACATGGTTTTAAAGATGTATGACTAAGAAGTTCACCTATTTAGTGTCAGACAATGACGAATTTTAATTAACCCGCTGGCGTCTGTTCCATATGAGTTGCATCTTATACACGTTGTAAAATACATGTTGATATAATGATCAAATTAACAGTGATATTTTTTTTTTTAAATTAGAAGAGAGGCCTCGCAAGCATCCATTAAATCTGGCCCCACTTTTTGTAAGACCGGCCCTGTAAATCCAAATTGGAACAGGCTATTAATAAAGTATTTCGGAAATAAAAGAACCCAACAAAATAAACAATTAACATACGTGAGGTCGTTTCATGTCCAAAGTACGATCTTTATTTTTTTCTTTCCCGAGAGGCATCTTCCACAAGAGTTCTTATGAAGAAATTAAAATAAATTTTCTCCAATAGGCTACGATTCAAGAGTCTCCTCGACTTTCTTACGTCAGAATGATCCCTTTTTTTCCCCGAGTGACGTAGCATCATTCTGTTTTGTGTGAACCAAAGTCTAGCTACAAGACGTCTGAGCACGAGGGTGATCTTAGGACGAAACAGCTCAAACTTACAATCTCTACTGAACTGCTTCTCACATTGCAGGATCAACCGATCCATTTTAATTTACATTTATTTGATCTGCCCTCTTCTTATTAAAAGAAATGGTGAGTTGTGGACGCCAGGAGAATTAATTCCTTAATATCTTAATGCAGACAGGAAATCACTTGGCGCCCTCGAACCCCGCTAGGTGGGTGAGGCCAACTGGGTGGTTAAAAGGGAAGGTGGCGCGAAGAAACCTTTTTGGTCTCACAAGTTGAAGTTTGAGAAACACTGGCCTAAACGGTTTTCAAACTTCTTGAGCAATCATCACTCGATGATAATCAGTAAAATCCAGTACTACTGTCAATTTTGGTTCGTATCCTTTGGAAGAAAAAGTCAATCTGGCCACTATACTAAGAACTTCAAGTGATATTAACCCAATTAAGCTTTAATTATTAAAGAATTATTATATAAAAAGACTGAAAAAGTAATTATCTCACTAATCTCACATCAAAATCAGATTATCACTTAGGGGAAGAGTTTCAATCTATGGTCCGCATTACGTCTCTGTGCTTCAACTTATTATACCAAAATAAATGTCAATTTCTTCTACATCATCACGGAGGCAAATTGATTCACTGACAACGGATAAATCAAAATGCTTGAAAGGTTGGAGCTAGAGTGAGGTCGCTTAGGACCCCTATTGCCGCTAAGAAGAATATCTACCAGATGTTTAAAGCGGATCCATAACTTTTGAGGGGGGGTGGGGCGATTTATTTTTCCAAACCATAACCCTAGTAAACTCTATCCTATGTATTAGCACATATACACACACACTACACACATCCCGACGCTAAGCATTTTCTTACATTCTTAGATGCGCAAACGCATTCTCCTGACATACTGCTCACTATCCATCCTATTTATAAAGGCAGATTCTCCTGACGTCTACTGCTCACTATCCATCCTATTTAAAAAGGCAGGTTCTCCTGACTACTGCTCACTATCCATGCCATTCAAAAAGGCAGGTTCTCCCGACTACTGCTCACTATCCATCCTATTTAAAAAGGCAGGTTCTCCTGACGTCTACTGCTCACTATCCATCCTATTCAAAAAGGCAGGTTCTCCTGACTACTGCTCACTATCCATCCTATTCAAAAAGGCAGGTTCTCCTGACTACTGCTCACTATCCATCCTATTTAAAAAGGCAGGTTCTCCTGACTACTGTTCACTATCCATCCTATTTAAAAAGGCAGGTTCTCCTGACTACTGCTCACTATCCATCCTATTTAAAAAGGCAGGTTCTCCTGACTACTGTTCACTATCCATCCTATTTAAAAATGCAGGTTCTCCTGACTACTGCTCACTATCCATCCTATTTAAAAAGGCAGGTTCTCCTGACGTCTACTGCTCACTATCCATCCTATTTAAAAATGCAGGTTCTCCTGACTACTGCTCACGATCCATCCTATTTAAAAAGGCAGGTTCTCCTGACGTCTACTGCTCACTATCCATCCTATTTAAAAAGGCAGGTTCTCCTGACGTCAACTGCTCACTATCCATCCTATTCAAAAAGGCAGGTTCTCCTGACATACTGCTCACTATCCATCCTATTCAAAAAGGCAGGTTCTCCTGACTACTGCTCACTATCCATCCTATTTAAAAATGCAGGTTCTCCTGACGTCTACTGCTCACTATCCATCCTATTCAAAAAGGCAGGTTCTCCTGACTACTGCTCACTATCCATCCTATTTAAAAAGGCAGGTTCTCCTGACTACTGCTCACTATCCATCCTATTTAAAAAGGCAGGTTCTCCTGACGTCTACTGCTCACTATCCATCCTATTCAAAAAGGCAGGTTCTCCTGACGTCTACTGCTCACTATCCATCCTATTCAAAAAGGCAGGTTCTCCTGGCGTCTACTGCTCACTATCCATCCTATTTAAAAAGGCAGGTTCTCCTGGCGTCTACTGCTCACTATCCATCCTATTTAAAAAGGCAGGTTCTCCTGACTACTGCTCACTATCCATCCTATTTAAAAAGGCAGGTTCTCCTGACGTCAACTGCTCACTATCCATCCTATTCAAAAAGGCAGGTTCTCCTGACATACTGCTCACTATCCATTCTATTTAAAAAGGCAGGTTCTCCTGACGTCTACTGCTCACTATCCATCCTATTTAAAAAGGCAGGTTCTCCTGACGTCTACTGCTCACTATCCATCCTATTCAAAAAGGCAGGTTCTCCTGACGTATACTGGTCACTATCCATCCTATTCAAAAAGGCAGGTTCTCCTGACGTATACTGCTCACTATCCATCCTATTCAAAAAGGCAGGTTCTCCTGACGTATACTGCTCACTATCCATCCTATTCAAAAAGGCAGGTTCTCCTGACGTATACTGCTCACTATCCATCCTATTCAAAAAGGCAGGTTCTCCTGACATACTGCTCACTATCCATCCTATTTAATAAGGCAGGTTCTCCTGACGTCTACTGCTCACTATCCATCCTATTTAATAAGGCAGGTTCTCCTGACGTCTACTGCTCACTATCCATCCTATTCAAAAAGGCAGGTTCTCCTGACGTATACTGGTCACTATCCATCCTATTCAAAAAGGCAGGTTCTCCTGACGTATACTGCTCACTATCCATCCTATTCAAAAAGGCAGGTTCTCCTGACGTATACTGCTCACTATCCATCCTATTCAAAAAGGCAGGTTCTCCTGACGTCTACTGCTCACTATCCATCCTATTCAAAAAGGCAGGTTCTCCTGACGTCTACTGCTCACTATCCATCCTATTCAAAAAGGCAGGTTCTCCTGACATACTGCTCACTATCCATCCTATTTAAAAAGGCAGATCAAATTTAGTGAAATAAAGTAAGATGGAGAAACGGGCCCAAGGAGTGAAAGACCATTGAGGCACATCTAGATTCTATTGTGTGTATGTCTTTATTTGGAATATTCAGTTAAGCAAGACCTCTTGTGGCTGGCCTGTTTTAGTCAGCAGAAGACGTCAACAGAACAGTGGTTAAACGCTGCAGGGAAATTAAATTGTTTTAACACGCGCCAAGCGGGTAGAATTGGTTTGGCGGATACATATTAAATTGTCTAATATATAAAAATAGTTTGAATGTTTTTGTTTGAACAATATTCAAATATGAATAAATAGGCTCTCACTACACTGCAAATTGAACATAATTATTATCCCTAGGAAAAAAAACTTAAACATTTTGTTACAGAACTATAGGCTAATTAGTTTTGCAAGGTTCTGAAAAAAGATAAAGGTAAGGATAGGATAGGATGGTTAAATTTAGTATGTTTATTACACATTATTTTAAGCAGTTAAAACATAAATTGAACACGAGTCTTAGGTTCAAAGTTATTTATACAATAGAAGCATCTGACACTAAGAAAATATTGAGAAAAGGAGACTTGAAAAAAGTAATAACTTATTTCATCTCATTTGGGCCTATTCTAAACTGTCCAAAACAAAGTCATTCTTTAAATAATTATGACACATTTATGCCAGAGAATAATTTTAGTAAATGCGTAAATCCACTAAAACTTTCGTCACATTTGACTACTATGTACTAAAAGTCATGTTTTCAGTGGAAAGGAAGGAAGAGGGGCGATAGAAAAAAAAACGATGCTTTTGTTTTATATTTAATCATTGCCTTTGACTTTAGAGAGGGGAGGCAACTTCATATAAGGGGAGGTATCCCTAGAGAAAATCGAGTTTTAGGTCTAGGATATCGATTTTTAACTAATAACATAATTAAGTAGATCAATCATTTTTCATTACATTACAATCATTTTTATTGCTTAAATCTGTGTCTTAAACATGTTTTTTAAAAATGTTTTTGTAAGGGCTATGAGACAAAATCTTAATAAAATTTATACTTTAAACTCATTTTTCTCAAAATGTTAGTTTTTGCACATGTCATTAAGCCTTACTAGGAATTTCTCCTAAACTACTTGATAGATTTTTATAAAATTTGAAACACTTCTTAAGGACATCATTTACTTTACTCGTACAATGAGTTTTTGTCAATATTTTATTTACTTTTTAAAAAAAAGTAATTTTAATTAATATTTATCCTGTTTTTTAGGTCTAAAATATACAAAAAATTCAAAAATTTGTAAAACATTTAACATACTTAAATCTTTAATTCTGACGTTGTACCAATTTAGAGGATCCTTTTTTGTTATCTTTTAATTCAATTTCATGTATTTCCGTTCAATAGTTTTTACAAAATTCAGAGTTTTAATTTGTATACAAAAAAACAATATGGCTGCCGTTACCATGGCAACCATCATTCAAACAACTTTTTTTTTTAGCATTATTTATTTTAGAATATCATTATATGTTACCATAACAAATTTCAAAGGCCTAGCTTTAGAAATAACAAAAGTAAGATATTCAGGTATACCTCCCCATAAGAATGTAAATACATTGCATACATATTACTGACATTTCTTTTTACACAAATAGAGTAATTTCGAAACTAAAACACCACCCACCCTCCCAGGGCTGGGCCAGCGGGTCTCTGATGAATCTCCATCTAACAGTCTCAGAGACTAGTTTGATCTACATCTAACAGTATCGAAAACTTTCGGCTGATCAGAGTAACCGTCTCCCTGTTCCATGATGTACCAGTTTAGCTCTTCGTCAATAGGAACCTCTTTCAGGGCGCCACACTGCGAGAGAGAATACCCTGGAATTGGTTCACCAGGCTATTTGTTCCTGAGCCTTTGCATTCGACTGGTGAGACATGTATGGCTGCGGCAAAGCCCTGAATGTGACAGTATCCCCGAGATCTGCAAGATGCTAAGATCGTCAAAAGTGACTGAAGCAACTGCAACAATTACAGTGGAATCTCCCTCTTAAGTATTGTAGGCAAAGTCTTTGCTCGAGTGATACTTACCAGGCTACAAAAACTTGCTGATCGGGTCTATCTAGAATCACAGTTCGGCTTTCGCTCAGGGAGATCCACAATTGACATGATTTTCTCCATCCGCCAACTTCAGGAAAAGTGCAGAGAGCAAAGGAGGCCTTTGTACATCGCATTCACTGACCTGACAAAGGCCTTTGATCTAGTCAGCAGAGAAGGCCTCTTTAAAAATAAAATGGTATTGTCTCTTTCCACCAAATTATGATGGGTACAGTGCAGTTCAACGGCGCCTGCTCCGAAAGTTTCAGTATAAACAGAGGAGTCAAACTAGGATGTGTCCTGGCCCCAACCCACTTTGGAATACTCTTTTCAATGCTGATCCACCACGCGTTTGACAAATCCACCGAAGGCATCTATCTTTATTCCAGGTTTTATGGCAAACTTCTAAATATTGCTAGACTGAGGACCAAAACTAAAATCAGAACCACCCTCGTAGGAGATATGCTATTCGCGGGAGACGCAGCGGTAGTGGCACACTCACAAGAGGAGCTTCAGTCACTAATGTCCCGCTTCTCCCAAGCTTGTAAAGAGAATTGCTTTTTTTTTGTGACGGTACGCACCGGCACCGGTACGGCGTACCGGCACCTTTTTCATTGTGGGGAAAAAATTACTTTTCTTGCATTTTAACGTTTATTATAAATTACCAGCACCTACTTTTTTTTTCTTTACAAAAAAAAGCACTGGTAAAGAGTATGGCCAAAACATTAGCAAAAAGAAAGCAAATGTTATGGGACCACCTGCTACAGCATCACCCTCAATCCTCATAGACGATAACAAGCTGGACGCCGTAAATGAATTCTGCTATATTGGATCTACAATTCAAGATTACCTGTCTCTAGAAAAGGAGATTAAAAAAAACGCATAAGGAGGGCGCATCGACCTTCGCTAGACTCCGACCAGAGTATGGGAAAACCAGAAGCTCACTACAGCAACCAAAATGGAGGTCTACAAGGTATAGGCCTACCTTCTTAGCACGTTACTGTACGGCAGTGAGTCGTGGACTTCCTACACAAAGCAACAGAAAAAACTAAACTCACTCCACTTGCGCTGCCTTCGAAGGATCTTAACATGGAAAGAAAGAGTGTGCAATACTGAGATCCTCGCGCGAATGGGCCTTCCCAGCATGTATACAAAACCGCCTGCACTGACTCGGACATGTTCGCCGGATGGAGGACAATCGCATCACGAAAATCATTATCTACGGGCAACTCGCGTCCGGCTCAAGAAAAACTGGTTGCCCCCACCTCCGTTACGTGGATGTGATAAAACGGGATTTAAAATCAGAGAACATCGATACTGACCATTGGGAAGACATAGCCCTAGACCGCACTAGTTGGAGAGAGACGGTGACCAAGAAAGCTATGGACAGCGAGAAAACATGGGCCTCAGCTCTTGAAGGAAAGTGTGCCATATGTAATGCCTGGCTCCTTTAACACCAAAGCGAAAGCCACCTTGACCTGCAATATATGTGGATGGGAGTGTCTCTCCAAAATAGGGCTCCACAGCCATATGAAAAAGTGTTCGAGATGAACCATAGTCGTTCTACGACTGAACGAGGCCAATTATTATATTATTTTTATTAGACCTATAGCATATGACAACAGATCTTTTTTATGCGCCTACTTTTAAGCGTTGTTTAATCGTTCTTGCTGCCACACTACCAGTAAGTTTTTTTTTGTTGATTCTCAAACTGCATCGAGAAAAATAGGTCTACATGTATGTTGTTTTTTTTCCCTTCAGCCTGGTACCGTAAGGCTTGGAGAGAAAAAGTCTATGTTGTCTGGCTAAACGTGAAAATGGTAAGTAGTTAATAAGAGGTTTCTGTAATATTAATATTTTGGAATCATTTCTAAAGTATTCTAATAAGTTTTTAGACCATGAATACAAGTGATTTGATCCGAGTATCATCCGAGGTAATACTTTAATGGTGCTAATTAAAAGTAAACTCCGGAAGTGAGGAAGTCTGAATTATTTTCTCTTATCGTTATATAATTTTCTCTCTCAGGGTATGCTTGTAAGTATTCAATTTTCTATTCTTTAAAGAAACTTAATATGACAGTTTATGTTACACCATTTAGATCTAACTAAATACTCTCTAGAAATTAGCTGTCTGAAATAAATAATTTAGTTGGAAACAATACTTTGCTAGTCATTTCTTTGATACACCTAACCTAAACTTTGATCTTTGGAGAAAATTAATTTTCACAGTAGCTTCCCTTGCGGATTTCAATGCCACGTATCCCGAATCACGCATGCGTCCTTACGATCACTTCCGGAAACATTTCGTGTCTTGGGGAAAAAACGCATTGTTAGGAGTGACGCAAATAAAATTGTATCGTTAAAAAAATGGTTATCATAAGAGACATTAACAATTTTTATACAATTCCTTTTTATGTTGTCAGTATCTAATAGTGGTATTAATCATTTAAAGTATAGGTTAAAATAGGTATGGCTGAAAGAAGTAACCCTCCGCCAGTCTTTCCCAACACAAACTCACCCCTACAGTCACAGCAGTATGAGTATAATTCTCAACCCAGCAATATTTCTCAAACAGGTAATAGATCTAGATCTATAGACCTACTTGCATAATCTATACATATTTAATTATATAGATCTAAAAAATTTGGTGTTGACTTTCTTTTTAATTTTATGCTTGGCAATGTAACCATATGTAAAATTAAATCAACAAAGTAAAAAAAAAAGTCTTAATTTACTTGCTTGTTTGTTTTAGTAGTTTTACATGTTTCGGATGTTTCTTCAAAGTTGAAGATAGTTTACTTCCTAGTCCAAACCTCCCGCAGGATGACGGGGGATGGGAGTGGGCAGGGTTTGAACCTGGGACCATACTCATAGATAAATCCAAACGACAGTCCAGCGTGCAAACCGCATGAACAGGCAGCCATCCTTACTTACTAGATTTTAGAACTAAGATCTATTACTAGACTAGATCTAAATTATTCTAAATAATAATTTATAATAGATTAATTAATACATATTCAGCTTTGCTTCCTTATCCTCTAGTCTCTAGCCTTTACTTTAGTAAACTTTAGTTTCTTAAGTCTAAGGACTTTAGATTATAGAGTTTTAGACTATGACTAAGAAAAAAGTATTTAATAAAACTTTAATAAAAACTGGTATATATATAAATATCTATTGACTATTTGGAGAGAAATACTCATATTATAGATCAATTATATTTCTAATAGTCTATAATTTTTTATGTGTATATACTTTTAAAATTATAGATATTATATATAGTAAAATCCACAATCTCTTAGACACTTGTTAACTTATTATTTATATGTATAGATGGTATAGCAGTTTATCATTTCAACATTTTAAGAATTAGTGGAAAAAATGTCTTTCAGAATTAAAATTATTTTCATAACATAAAAAAAGGTTATATTTTCTTTTTTTTTAGCCCAACTGAAACCTTTAGGACAAGCACCTAATGGGCCATTTTTTCAACCTAGTGGAGCCTTTCCATCTTCTGTACAGAGTGGAAATCAGCCTTGGATGGGATCTGCCCAACAGACACCTAATATAAATGGTTTTAATCCAACTGTACAACAACAGCAACAGCCTCTACCCCCCAGTATGAACTCATCTGGATTTCCACCACCTCCTGTGACACCAGGCTTTGGTTATTCTCCTGGTGCTGGAACACAAGTACGGCCCCAGGGACCCTATCCTCCTCTTCCTCCAACATCACAGGTACCTGGGCTTCAGGTGAATGGACCAGCCAGTTTAAACTCTCGACCACCTTTTCAGCCAACATCTAATGTAGGATCTCAGCCCGCAAATTATCAAGTGGCAGCTCAACCCTTCCAGGGCTTAAGGACTCCTTTACAAACTGGTCTGCCTGTCAGACCTATGACTTCTACAGTTGGTAGTAGCTTGCCACCACCAACTAGCTCTTTACAGTCTTCTGGTGATAATATACAAAGTAAGGCCAAAACTAATGATCAAAATAATTGTTTTTGGATTTTAAAACAATTTGCCTTAAAATGCTCTCATTTATTTTAAAATAATTATTAGTAAATTCTACTATAGTTTACCTTTTCAGTAAGAATTGTATTGTATATTATTTTATATGTTATTTAAATCGTCAAATAGGCTTTTAATTGGTAGTATAAGAATATGGATATTATATTTAATTACAATTTAAGCCAATATATAAAAAATGTTATAATCTTAATCATTAATAAGGCCATCTGCTGCCTTTCATTCAACTCATGGCACCAATTTACCAAGTTCTTGATAACAAATATTGAAGCACTAATTTTAAGTGAAAATTTATCTTATAAATTTCAAAGGTTTCTTCAAAATAGAAGATTATGTCCGTTACGTCAAGCTAGTCGTGCATGTTGGTTAGAGACTTAAATTTGCTAAGTCATTGGTATTATTAATTAAGCTAAATTAGTCAGGCTAAGTTACAAGGCCTATAGTGCTACAAGAAATAAATGTTTCTTTACACCATGATGATTAGTAAGCAACACAAATAACAGCGCGAAATAGTTCTAGAAACTGAATGGAAGGAAGTTCATGTGTTATTTATAAAACAAAAGCATGCTTGTTTCTTTTCAATACATTTTTTTTTATACTAACAAAACTGAATGTGCTTGACTTTTAGCTTTTTAATCACATAATTTTATATTGTGATGTTTATGTGTTCATTGCTAGCACAAGTTTCTTTCTTTGTATCCCTTCCCCCTTTTTTTTTCTTTTATCTAATTTTTATTCAAGACGTACATTTTCTTTTATAAAGAATGTTGAAACCACTATTCCATTATGTTGCATGACAGGACAATTAAATATTCCTAACAGGTCGACCAAATGAGCTGCTACCTGCACCATATCATGGACAGGGACAATATTCACATCAAGTTAATCCCCTCTTGCAAAAAACTCCCATTCCAACTCCTAATAATTCAGGTAATTGGGAATTTGTAATTTAAGAGCAAAAAATCAAAATGATTACATAGAACAGTTCTGAAATGGCCACAAAATTTTTATTACGTACCAAAAAAAAAACAACCAAACAATAAATTTTATGCTTTTGTGTTAATTAGTTTGTTGATAAATAATATGTAAATCTCTCTTCACCACCTTTTTTTTTTTTTTTTTAACAGTGCATGAGCTCTAAGTTTATTTTAAATTTATTTTTTCTCTTTGCAATTAGGTGTGAGCTTTTACTGTTGATTACCTTGTCATTGTAATTTCATAATAATTTAATATTATTTTAAATTAGCAGTATTGTCTACTTTTCTGTAGTGTTTGATGAAGTCAAACAGTTGTTTATTCTCAATATTCATATTTGGTACTTTCTGTTTAAGAACCTCCATCAGAACGGTCTTCTAGGGGCCCTTCACCAATTTCAGGCTATTCAATGGATGCTTTAGAAGGACAATTTTCACCTGGTCAAGGTAATTCTGAATTCAGAAAACAAATTTTCTTTACATATAAAGTAAGATTTAGTTTATACATCAAATATTTCAATGACAAAAAAAATAAAAAAAATTACTGGGTTCTTTTTCAGGAGCATCATCACCAGGCTTTCAGGAACACAGAGGAAGTCCCACATCTTTATCAACAGGACATAATCAACCGTTTCCAACCAGGCCTGGAGTTCCTCCTGGGCAGCCATGGCCAGGTCTGCTTCAGCAACAGCAAAATCAGTCACAACCACCCTTTCAAGTTCAACGACCACCCCTAGGATTCCCTCCCATGCCTCAGTCAAGTCAGAGTTCTGGATTCTCTTCCACTGGTGGACAACAGAGGTATCCCATGCCTCCAACATCTGCCATTGCACCAGGATTCCCTCCACCTCCTTCAGCTCAAGGATTCCCACCACCACCACCCTCTTCGAACACATCAGCCACCTTCCCATCACCACAGGGACTTGGTGCCTCTAGGTATCCTCCACCAGGACCTGGCCTTATGTCGGGCTATCCCCCAAGTGGAGTTGGTGATAATAAACTTTCTGCATTGCCACCTACATCACAATATGGACCCACAGTATGTTTATATTGTCACTGCTCATTTTTTTTTTTATTAATGTATCAATTCAATATATTCACTTTTGATAGTAATTTTCTCACAAAATAACCCATTCATAAATTGTATTGTTTGTATAAACTGCCTTAAGCTATTCTTTGTTTGTAGACACTTAAACTTTGCTTTGCTATAAATAATTAATTGAATTTATGAAATCATCTTCTTTTCCCCAAACTATTATTTGGTGTTGATAAAATAGAAGTTTCAGTACAGTATTATAATGTTTTCTAACATTAACTTTTTATTATCAAGATAAAGTTTATTTGACAGAGATGACTAAACTGCATTTAATAAAAGTAAACCATCCCAACAGAATGTTTAAAATTATGATTTACTTGTAGCTTTTGGTTGATTCAAATTATTAAGGTTGATCTATTCTAGTTGTAGGCTCTGTGCAGACATGCCTACAGTCCCGCATTATGCGGAACCGTCCCGCAAAAGCATCAAAAAAGCTCACATGTTCCGCCGTTCCGCATTCACGATTTTTTGTTCCGCCAAGTCTGAATTCCGACACAAAAAAAAAAATCGCCGATTTTTCATTATTTATTAATAATGCGAAATGAAAATACTGAATGAAAAATAAAATATATCTAGGTCTGTGTTTATTGTTTACATTTCATCTCCTCCCGGACCCGGTGTGTCCTAAATTTACGAAGATATGGTTGAGCTAGATCTAGATCTAGACATAGATCTACATCTAGATCTAGTACTCTAGGTCTAGATCTATTCTTAGAATCTAGTAAGTGCTGATAAACCTAATTTTCCATTCAAATCCCTTTCTTTTCCCGACAAAGGCGCTATTCTCAATTATCAATTATTCTGACTAACGTGACTAACTCAACTGGTTTCTTAGGTAATTCTATTCTAAGAAAAGGATTTTTTTTCAAATAGGTTATTAGAGATCTAGATCTAGACCTAGATCTAAATGTAATTAATTAACTTAGACACAGTAAGGCTAAGGCCTAGATCTAAATAAGGCTATATATCTACTTATTACATAGTCTAAATAAATTAGTATCTAGATCTAACACTAGATTACTAGATTTAACTAGATGCCTAGTTACTAGAGTCTAGATGATACTAAATCTAGATCTATCTTAGTATCTAGAGAAATAGACTTAGAAGGTGATAGATCTCTAATCTCTAGATTTCTATGTATCATTATCATATGTAATAAATTTAGTTCTCAATAAGTCCATAGATCTAGACATAAATATTTAGATCTAGATCTATAATATAGATCTATTTATTATAATCTGTGTTCTTAGACTTAGAGGACTTATTATTAGATGTAGGTCTAGTCCTAGACTAGTACTACTAGTAGACACTCTTCAATTATTTTAGATCTAGCACTAACTAGAGCCAACATCTAGAGTGACTAGAGTAGAGCCCTAGAAAAGGATAGATAATCAAGTAGATCTAGAATAATCACATAGGAGTTAGAACTATTGATTTCAAACAAAGGACATAATTATGAATTAAAGGTTTTCTTACTTTTAATAATATTATACTATTTACATCTAATTTATAAAAAGCAAACTAGTATTGTTATTAAAGTAATATAATTGAAGTTTTATTTATATTGGGTACAGTATGGCTGACAAACATAAACGCGCATATGTTCCACATTGGGGCCCAAAATTCCACATTTTGAACCTGAGTGTTCCACATTCTGGGTCTTGGGGGTAGGCATGTCTGTCTGTGGCTATCTGTCTTAAATATTGTTGGGTTGGCTGATAATTATAATTGTTTACAGTCTGTGCTCAATTATGAAATAATTGGGAAATTCACTGTCATGATGATTATTGTGCCCAGATTTGTAGCTAATTATGATGTTGTATCCATTGTATTCAAAGTCTTTGTGTGTGTTTGTGTAAATTTATATATTCACATAAAGACTGGTAAGCTTACAAAATATGTTCTCTTGAGGTTAATATTAAATTGATGATCTACTGTATGTGTTTAGTGACCAAAAAATTTAATACATTTAACTATATTCATTTTTGTTATTTCAGTCACCTGGTGTTCCCCCTATGCCAAATCAAGGTGGCTATTCCCCCCACTATCCTCAACCTGGTGTTGGCGGATATCCTAACACTATGAATACAGTGACTCAAAACTTTAGTCAAATGGGCATGCAGGTGAGTATAATAGCTTAGCTGATCATAGACTGGAAAAATACAAATACTTGTTTTATAATTTTAGTTGTAACCAGCATTTCTGTTTTTTTCATACCAACCTAATTTGATTTTTTTTTTAGGTTAAAGAACTGCTTTCTTTTGTATAGTAATGATTAAACCATACATATATAAACTGGTGGAAATTTATATCACCAATACTTTGTTTTAGTATATTAACAGCATCCCACATTTCTTATTGTCTTCATTCCATCTTTATTCAGCTTTTTTTTTTTATAGGTTAAAGCAAAATACTTCTCTGGACAATAGAAATAAGTAGATTTCACATGTTAACAGATGAAAATTGTTTATATATTAATTTATTTTTTTCTAAAAACATAACACATTAAGATTATATGCAGACTTTCAAAAAAAAAAAAATTCATTCTCCTAAAATTTTGTCATGAAAAAGTGCTACTTATCCTGATATAATATGTATTTATATCACAAAGTTGCCATCAAAGTCTTATGTACCAAATAGTTTATTTGAAAGCTTGATGTTTTAACTATTGTGTGCATATAGATTAGATTACCTTTTGAATTAGTACACTATATTGAAACTTGCTTTGTGTTTATTGCAGGATGGACAGAGATCCATTAATTTACTGAATGAGAGACAGTTGTTTCCTCCAGATGGTATGGAGACACCCAGGCCAGCACTACCGAATGACTTCAAGAAAGTCAACTGCAGCCCAGAGTGAGCTTTCTTCTTTTCAGTTTACATTTCATATTATTACAAAAATCATGTGGTAACAAAAACAAAGTTTGGTAATAAAATACTGTGCATAGAAATAGAATGAAACAAACATTTTTCACATTTATTTTTTTTCTTCATCTTCAAATTGTGATCAAATTTTAAAAACTTTTGTTTAATACTTAATTTCCCAGATGGTCATTTGAAGTGTTTTCTAGATTAAGAAATAATAACTAAAATTTTCATCTTGTCAGCTACTTAAGCAGAATATTGTTTTTTAAATCACATCAAAATAAACTACTTTTGTGTTATAATTATTAAAATATGCTCCTTGCATAAAGTCTTTTTTTTTTTTTCTGATTTCGGGCTAACCGACTAAACATACTTGTTGTAAATGATTCTCTTACAGCATTTTCCGGTGTACCTTGAATGCAATACCACAAAACTCTGCATTGCTCAACAAAGCTAGGCTACCACTTGGAATTCTAATACACCCTTTTAGAGATTTATCAGTAAGTATTTTTTACAGGTTTTCAACAACATTTTTTGTTGTTGTTGACACAATTTATTATAATGATCTAGCTGAATCATTTTGTCAAATAATTGATTTGTTTGTTTTATATTTATGTCCCCTCAACTAGAGCCTATTAATTTGCAATGAAAAAAAAAAGTAAAATTTTATTCACTTGTACAGTGACTTAAGAGTTCAGCATAATTTAAAAGAATTTAATTTTGGGTATTAAATTAGATAAGAAAATGTGTATTTTAAAACAATTGGTTATAAAAAAAAAGTCTTTGTTACTGACTTGCAGGAAGAGAGTAATGGAGTAAGTACAATGCCATCTGTCTCTCCCATATGCTTGTAATGTGGAGGTTTTTCTTTTTTACTTAGTATGATTGCCCTAAGACCTGAATGAATGATATCTTTCTAACACTTAATTTTTATGTACTGATTTAAAATGTTTTTTGATAAGCCTACTATTTACATTCTGTCTTTTTTTTCTATTTCAATAAAAATTTGGCATTCCTAGACTTAGAAATATATATTTTTTTGGGGGGTTTATTTGGGACTATGGTATAAGGTTTACATATGTTTACATTTTAAAGCAGTATTCAAATAAAAATGTTATCTTAATTGCATATTTCTTTTTATAAATTTTTAGTGCTAAATCCATAGTCCATGGTAACCTGTGACTTTGTTTTGTATTCTGATTGTAAGAAAAAATAAGATTTTAAACATATGTGTAATTTAATACCAATTCTTGGTATTTCAAACATTTCATATAAAACTTGATAAAAAAGCAATAGTTTGTCTGAATCAGTGTTGAATTTCATTTATTTATTTGTTTGAGTAGCAGCTTCCTGTGATACAGTCCAGTGTCATTGTGAGATGTCGGGCTTGCAGAACCTACATCAATCCATTTGTTGTGTTCACTGACCAGAGGAGATGGAAGTGTAATCTTTGCTTTAGAGTTAATGATTGTACGTAAATAGATTGGCTTTATTTATGCTTGATAGTAACTAGTTAAGAGGTCTTTTGTACGTAAATATACTGGATTTCTTTAAGTTTTTTGTTTCTTTGATAGCATTCTTAGTTTTAGAGGTTGTGATTGTGTTCAAGGCTTCAACACTCACTATGGCTCTTTACAAAATATTACTTAAATGTATTATTCTAAATATCAGCTTTTAATTTTAACACATTTTAGTAGGAAAGTACTTTTCTATTTGTTGTACTGATCATTTGATCATTTCAATTATACTTTTTTGTAGTACCAGATGAATTTTCTTTTGATCCTGTGAGTAAAACTTATGGTGATCCCCAAAGAAGACCTGAAGTAAAATCTGCCACGATTGAATTCATAGCTCCCTCTGAATATATGGTAAACACTTTGTGCGTGTTTGTAATACTTTCCTGTCAAAATCCCAGTTTTCTTGTATTCATTATATTTAGTTGTTAGTCAATCATAATGTGCTTTACATTTTTCAGTTAAGACCGCCACAGCCTGCTGTTTACCTCTTTTTGTTGGATGTGTCTTTCAATGCAGTGAAAACTGGTGAGCTGCTCTATATTGTTTGCTTCTTAAAATCTCACCACATTTACTGGGTTTTTTTTTCCCCTTACCCTTCGGTTGATTTGTTAGTCCTATAATCAAATCTTCTCTTCATGTTAATGTTAACTTTCCCCATCATGAGATTTTACACTCTACAGTGCTTTCTCATCAGTTGTACTCATTTCACCTCTCTTATATGGGCCTATGTTGTCACATTCACTCTTTTTTTCCCCTCTTAAAAGCAAGATTATATTTATCACTTTCAAAGAAATGTTTGTTTTCTACTTTGTAATAAGCTTTTTTTTTTTTATTCCTAAGTGTATGAAGCTATAAGCAGTACTCCTTTTAACTGTTAAAAATCTTGCCATAGTAATGAATTTACTTTATTATCTTTAAAAGAAGATCCACAATAAATTAGAGTGATAAAATAAAAAGGTAATTGCTGCACATCAAATTTGTAATAATCCATTTTTTAGTCTTCAAATATTTAAGGTTTCTATAGCATTGTTGGCCTAAAATTCATATTGTTGACTTTTTATGTTTTTAGTCTAACTAAATGTTTGCATTTAATGATGAAAGATGTATGAACATACAATTTCAGTTATCTTGAATGTTACTGTTACTGTTAATAATGTGAAAAGAAGTAAAATCTGTACAAATATTCCCCTGAATTCTTAATATACACATTTCATGACAAAAAAACTCTTACTTGTCAATTCAGACATTTACACTAGTGACAGCTAGTAAAGCTGGTATATCTGATAAAAAATAATACAAGAAAAGTATCAAATAGTAATAATTAAATGATAGCTAGAAAACATTTGTTTGAATAGACACTACTAGTTGGGGGAGGAAGAAACTAATCATCTGTTACATCTATATACCTAATACTAAATGTCTGGTTTTCTTGTGCAGGCTATCTTGCACAGTTTTGTCAGGTTCTTTTGGATGAGCTTGATAAACTTCCTGGAGATGCTAGGACAACAATAGGCTTTCTGTGTTTTGATAAAGCATTGTATTATTTCAATCTATCTGAGGGGCTCTCCCAACCACAGATGATGTGTGTACCAGATTTGGAAGGTAGATTACTTCGTTAGTCATTACTTATTGTGAACATATAAATGTCTCATGTTTTTGTGCTGAAGGATGGCTTTAAAAAGTGTTTTTAAGAAAATATTTCTCTTAGCAGTGTAGAGCCTGTTCATTTTATTTGTATTTCAGTTTAGTATAAGCACTCTCTTTAACACTTTACATTTAGAAATTTCAAAAGTTTTTTTTTTTTTTATAGATGGAAAATTGTAAAAGTTATTCTGTCTATGCACATCTCACTATCATTGAGTATAAAGTTCATAATATTTTCTTTCTCTATGCACATCTCTTTATCATTGAGTATAAAGTTCATTATATTTTCTTTCTCTATGCACATCTCACTATCATTGAGTATAAAGTTCATTATATTTTCTTTCTCTATGCACATATCACTATCATTGAGTATAAAGTTCATTATATTTTATTTCTCTATGCACATCTCACTATCATTGAGTATAAAGTTCATTATATTTTCTTTTTCCTAGATCCATTTTTGCCTTGTCCAGATAACCTGCTAGTCAATTTACATGAGAGTAAGGAGCTTATCAGTGACCTGTTAAATCAACTACCAAACCTTTTTGATGGCAATTATGAAACTGGTAGTGCCCTGGGAGCAGCGCTTCAGTCAGCTCATAAACTAATGGTTGGTTTTATCTCTGTAGACTATGACTATTTAGGCAACAGTTCATTAAACTTCTTTAAATACTTAAAACATCTTGTTGTTTTTTTGTGTGTTTACATTAAAGAGTGCTACTGGAGGAAGAATTACTGTAGTCCAGACATGTCTGCCAACAGTTGGACCAGGTGCATTAGAGAACAGAGATGCTGCTAGCAGTTCAGGAAAGGTCTGTCACAACTATTAAAAACATTACTTTTTACAAAGCTTATATCAACTCACTCTGTCTGTTTGGTAAAAAGTTTGTACATATTTCTTCCACATCCAATTTTAAATTATATTCTTTTACCTGACAACACAAGAAAAAACAATAAATTATTATTTTGTTTTGTAACTTGAGCAAGGAAAAGAACTTGTATTTGACAGATGTATTAGTGGAATAGTCCCTATGAGGACCCCTGAGTGAACATTTCTTGTACGCATTTAAAAAACCAATCATGTAAACATTCACCAAGATACACCCTTCTTCCCTCCCCTTTCACAGCTGGTCCAGACAAGTGATAGGATCATAGGGTATTGAGAAAGCTAAACAATAATAATTGGTACAAATATTTCTAATCGCACAGATTTATAATGTGTTGGTCAATGATACATATAATTACATGACTGATCCAAACTAATTGATACAATTACACTTAATATTGGCTTTGTTTTTCTTAAAGTAATTTTTGTTTTTGTTAGCTCCATTGGTTAATAGATATTACATTTTACTTAAATAATTTCTTTATCTTGAGAAATTGAGTTTGTATTGTCTCATCACCAGCCAGTGATTGACTTTTTTTTTAAGCATTGTTTTTGGTTAAAAGAAGCTCTTTTCTTTAGATTAGTGTTAATATTTATTTTATATTAAGATGATATTCAAATGAGCCGAGACCTAAGATGAATGTTACTTTTTTTTAGACTGTGACTAATTTGGGACCAGCCACAGATTTTTATAAAAAACTTTCTTTGGATTGTTCAGCCCAGCAGATTGCTGTAGATTTGTTTATGTTGAATGGCCAGTATGCAGATATTGCAACACTTGGTAAGAATCTTAATTCCTATTCATTTGACAAATAAAAAGATAATTTTCTCTGTGTGAATCGTAACAAAAATGTCTTCAATTTATTGAAATTAATTAATTTATTTCTGTGTGATAAATATTAAAAAAAAAGAAAGTATATAAATATACCATTTCTTATATTAAAACATCAAAGTATACCAAGATGAAAACAGCTATGGAGAAGTATTTATGCCAAAAAGAAAATTCTATAACAGTTTATCTGCAAAGCCAACAAAGTTCATTAGTACCAGGCTCAGCAACTAATTGTTACAGTTATGTTATGTGTTTTGCTTCCTAATTGCCAAGACACCTTTGTTTCCACAGCTTGTATTTCCAAGTTTTCTGCAGGATGTATTTATTACTATCCATCCTACCACTCTGTTAAAAACCCTGGTTTGGTAGAAAAATTTGACACAGACCTTCGGCGTTATTTGACACGAAAGATAGGCTTTGAGTCAGTTATGAGGATAAGGTGCACAAGAGGTAAACAAAGTTCACCCATCAAATCATTTTTTTAATGACCATGCCTTGACTTTTGTTTCTTTATTTTTTTTATGAATAATTCATATTGTTCCAGATTAGAGAATAATATGATGGTTATACAATAGGATATGTTTTGTTTCTGGTTTGATTAACAGAGGGTCCGGTTAAGAGGATTCAACTGTCTGTATATTTAACTAATTTAGCATCACATAGGAGATACAATATACCATTTACAAATCAAAGACACAAAAAGTCCTTTCCCTGGCAATCATATGATTGAACAGAATTGATCTGTCTGATCTAAACATTTCACATGTAACATTTTAGGGAAACTAGCATGAATGTATATTATGCTTCTATAGTGATAATATATTTTCTTTTAGTATTATCTTATGATTCATAAATTGTAGGATAAATTTCCTCATGGGTAATAAAGATTATTATTATTTATTGCCTGAAATAAGTATTTTAGTACATTACCTTTTTGTGCTTTAGTAACTTTAAGAAGTAATGTCACCTTATGGACCAGTTGTAAAATTTAAAAAATAGGTCTTGTTTTGAAATGCTAGTAAAAAGTTTCTTCATCCATGCTCATGAAACATTTAGTTCTACTAGTATTTAACATTATATTATGTGACTAATATTGGCTAAATTCAAAGTAGTAAAGATAATTATTGTCTTGTTGATTTTTTAAATTTTAGGTTTGAGTATCCATACATTTCATGGCAATTTTTTTGTTCGATCAACTGACCTGTTATCGCTGCCAAATATTAACCCTGATGCTGGTTTTGGAATGCAGATGTCAATTGAAGACAATCTCCAGGAGTCTAGTACTGTTAGTTTCCAAGCTGCATTATTGTACACATCTAGTAAAGGTAAACCCTTTTTTTTTTAAACAGTTTCTCCTGAAAATATTTAATGACATGGATATATATTGATAAATGTGCTAACTATTATTTCAGGTGAGCGCCGAATAAGAGTTCATACTTTGTGTGTGCCTGTTACAAATCAATTAAGCGATGTTTTTGCAAATGCTGATCAACAAGCGATCGCTTCTTTGTTGGCTAAAATGGGTCAGTACAAAATAGTATAACCAGTATAGTTATTAAGTTAAAATATTTAAAATTGCATTAAAAATTAAAATACAACTGATATACTATCTGTTCCAAAGAATTTTCACTTACTAAATGCAGCATAGAAACATTGGTTTTGATTTTGTCTTCTTGTAGCTGTTGATAGATCACTAAACTCTGCAATAAGTGATGCCAGAGATGCTATGATGAATGCCTCACTGGATGCTCTTGCAGCTTATGCTCAACAGATCCCTGCATCTCAGAGGGCTGGTGCTGTGCTGGCCCCATTTTCTCTCAGATTAATGCCTATGCTAATGTTAGCCATGTTGAAAAGTGTAAGTGCTCAGAGTTTGACAGATAATAGTCAATAGTGTCTTTCAGTACCCAATAGTTTGTGGTGGTTGTTTTTTATACAAACAATGAAAACACAATGTATTTTCTTCCTTGACAAATTTTATCTACATAAAATGATAGTTAATTAATCAAGAACATTTGATAAGGTCTAGTGGCCACAAAAGAGAAAGTAAAGTGGGTAGACTAAGATTAAAAATTACTCTATTCAATTTATTTTGTAGTTCGTTAAATCCTTACTTATTCTTGTTATGTATTGCATCAATACATTTTCTTCCAAAATATTAGAAGAACCGGTATTTGACTTAAAAACTTCTGGACTGTTTGGTGGGATCTCTTAGTACTAAAAACATATAAGTGTCAAAACAATTTGTATTTGTAAAGCTATTTGTTCTTTTTAAAGTGTGCCTAAGAATGAGAAATATTACCATTACTTTGATGAAAGGTTTAAAGATTTCCTGTGTCCTACTACTAACTAAACAGATGTTCTTTTTTTTTTCACAGATTGCATTTAGCCTGGCAAGCAAAACAAAAATTGATGATAGGGTGTTTGCAATGCAACAGTTTAAGGTGTTGCCAGTTTGTTATTTAATTCAGAATCTGTACCCTCACCTGTATCCATTGTTGAGAATAAGTGAAGAGGTGAGAGACTTAACAAAATAATTTTATAGTAAATTTTTGTTACAGAATATGAATCTTTCAAAAGTAATAATTGCCTGATGAGAATATGAAATAAGTTCACATATTTCTGCATCTATGTGATGGTTATATGTTGTTTTTTTTCGTGTGGACAGTTGAATGATGTACAAAAGCAATTATACATTTAGAGCTGAAGCTTCCTTTGTATAGAAAAAAACATTACAGCGTTTCAACTAGGATTGTTGATCGGGTCTACCCAGAATCCAAATGTGGCTTTGCTCTGGGAGATCCACAATTGACATGATATTCTCTCTCCATCAGCTGCAGGAAAAGTGCAGTGAACAAAGAATGCCTCTATATTGCGCTCATTGACCTGACTAACGTCTGGTTCAGAAAATAAGCTGCTAAATGTAACTGTTTCTTTCCACCAAAATATGATGTGTACTTTGCAGTTCAATGGCTCCTGCTCCAAAAGTTTTAGCATTAATACAAGAATGCGTTTTGGCCCCAATACTCTATCTCCATTCCAGATTTAATGACAAACTTTTGAATATTGTCAGACTGAGGTCGAAAAAGAAAATCAGAACCACCCTTATAAGAGAGATTCTATTAGCAGCATTAGTGGCACACACACATATTGTGCTTCAGTTGCTAATGTCCTGCCTGCTTCTCTCAGGCCTGTGAAGAGTATGGGCTAACTAATAGCATGAAGAAAACAAATGTGATGGAGCCAACTGATACAATACTATTCTCCATCCTCATAGATAAAAACAAACTAGAAGCGGCATACAAATTCTGCTACATGGGATCTGCAATTCAAGATGGCTTGTCTCTAGAAAAGGAGATAAAAAAAAACAATAGGGAAGGCTGCAACTTTCGCTAGACTCAGACCAGGACTTTGGTAAAACTGGAAACTCACTTCAATGGCCAAAATGGTAAGGCATGTATTTGGAGCACACTACTGTATGGCAGTAAGTCATGGACTATCTATGCAAAGGATGAGAGAAAACTAAACTCATGCTGCCTCCGAAGGATCTTAAAAATCACATGGCAAGAAAGAGTATGTAACACTAAGATACTTGCTGGCTGGTCATCCCAACCTCTGAAATGTAGATGTAATCAAACGGACCTCAAAGCAAATTTTGACTGCTGGAAAGACCACACTTTGTGGAGAGAAATGGTGGCCTAGAAAGCTATGGGCAGCGAAAAAGTATTGGCTCTTGAAAAAAAGCACATACCACCTTTCCTTGCGATACATGTGGACGGAAAAGTCAATCAAGGATAGTTTAATTGTTCAAACATACATGCAGAGGGGAGCTTCCATTTATCTAGAGTTTCAATAGTCTAGACTTTAAATTACTATTACAAAATGATGATCAAACACTCACCTTCTGAAATCCAACACACTATCCGTAGAAATGTATAGTCATATTTTGATTAATAAGAATTCACTCAGTTCCAAGGATTTTAATTTACTTTTATGTTTATATTGTTTGAAATGCTTTTTTACAGAAGCCCATAAAGAGAGGAAATGAAGAAATACCAAGTGCTCCATTGTTGCAGCTGTCTTCTGCCAACATTGATAGAACTGGTCTCTTCCTGATGGATACAGGAGATGCCATGTGTTTATTGGTTGGAAGTGGAGTTGGTGACCAGATATGTCAGGATGTCTTTGATAAGCCAAACTTTATGTCTATACCTGATGACATGGTGAGAGACTTATCTCTTGACACAGTTTTGATTGTTGCCACATTGTCTTAATAGTGATTTTTTAATACAATTTTTTTTTGTCCTAAACTCACAGATGGATTTACCAGAATTGGAAAACCCACTATCAGAAAACATCAGAAGCTTTATAAATTACCTAATGGACTCCAGACCATTTGGAGTTACCTTTCTTGTCATCAGGTTTGCTCAATTTTTTTTTTAAGTATAGACTTAATTTTACAACAAAACGTTTTAGTTCCATAATGTTCATTACAATATTAAATAAATTTATACATAAAATATACTTATTCTCAATTTTTCAGGGATGACAGCAAAAATCGGCAATTATTTTTCCAGCATATGCTTGAAGATCGCACAGAAAATAGTATGTCTTACTATGAGTTTTTACAATTTCTTCAAGGAAAAACCAAAGGTTGATTAGTACTGAACTAGTGTTCTAGCTCATCATTCATTGCCCAGGATATATCGGAAGTTTCAGTGACATTTTTAGTTTTGTGCCTAATGAATCATTTTCTTTTAATCATCAGAAGAAATTGATTGTTTTATTATTGTAATATTACCTGACTGACACATTCATTGTACAGCAGTTGTTATGTGGTCTATTTATTGTTTTGAATTCTGTTTTTTTTTCCTACACACTCTATCTCTCTCTCTCTCTTTTTTTTAAATTGTGATATTTTGAAAACAACAAATGTGAATGACCTATTTGTATACATAATATTTTTCCTCCCAGTTAGAACAAGTTTTTTCCCCCCTTCTGTCCTCTTATTCACTGGCAGATTTTTTTTTCTTGTAACTAATGTAAAAGACAAATGTTTGAAATGCTTGTGTAGTCTAGGAAATGTTTCTGAATGTAACAAATGGAATGACAAGAATGTATGCATGCAACCTCTGATTGTATATTGTTTGACTTCCTACGCCTAGCAATCCCTTCTCTGAGCTGAATGTGGACAAAGTACTATACACTGTAGAGACTTGATGCTCCTTGGTTGTGCTGACTAACCATGTTTCTCAAGATGCTTTCAATCTGTCAGTGGCAGTTCAGAACAGTGGCACTGCAAATATGTTGATTATATGAGGACAAGAAAGGATAGCTGAATGTCTTAAGCAGAATTTTTATTATTTTTGCTATTCAGTATAATTGAGCATAAACACCTAGGTTATCAGTTTAGTTAAACATTGTCACCCATTAACAATACATACACTTTTTATCAGATGTGGCTTTTATTGGTTGAACTGGATCCATAGTTTTATTTAGTGGTGTCTCCATTAATTATCTCCCTTTAACAAACTTCTACAATTTGTTGATACCACATAATCATTGTACATTTACATTGGATTGGTGTAAATAAGTACACTTTTGAAAATTATAACAAATTTGCCTCCTGGACAAAAGTAACCTTGTTTAATAATCCTCATTTTTTTTTTTAAGTTACCAGTACATCAAAAGAGCATATTTTTTGTTCTTGGTTTCACAGGGCATGTTGTTATGGATGATATTGTTAAAAAGATTTGCTTAATTTTTGTGTTACACTTCATAAATTCATTTGAACGCATCACGCTATTTATAATGATCTATTTTTAATTTATTCATGTTGTAATGAGCAATACATTATAAATATTAACTTCAAACCTGCTCACTTGAGCATAAGAAATTATTTCTGACATTTTGTTTTGACCATTTTCTTTTAAATTATAAAAACTTTTTTGAAAAGTCTGTGGCCTATCAGCAGCAATCAGTGTCATGTGTTCTCTCTGGATCAAAGTTTTAATTTAGTTTTTCATGAAATGGCTTTAATCTGTTAAGTACTTCTGTTATTTATAATTTCAAAAACAAGTCTAAATTTGATAGGTTATTTCAAGAAATGTATTGTCTCACACCCTCTTATTTCAGTATTTATTTTTTTTTTTTTTTTCCTTCTATGAAATGTTTTTCTTTCTTTCTAAAAACTTCAGTATTGAAGATTGCCATGTTTGTTTGAAAGAAGGTATGTGATGACAATTGTAATGCATGTTCATTATTTCTTTTTTATTATCATACTTGAGTGTTATGTCCAAGAATGCATGTTGCAATAGTTATGTGTTGGTCCTGCCAACAAATATATATATAATTTTATGCTTACAGAAACCTTTTTTCTTTGACATTTGGTGAAATGTTTTAAATTATGTCATAATTCATTAATGAGAAAATAAAGCAGATTCTATGTCACTAGTCTTAAAACGTGAGCTCTTGTGTATATAAAAGACAATTCATCACAATGACGTGTCTATTGTTATTGCAGTGGGGGATGGATAATCCCTTTTCATTGTTATATAGCATATTTTAAGCACTACTCTAAATCAATAACCTTTTGGTGTGGTTTCTAGGGGGGGGGGGGGTTTGACCCTTAGTGTTGTAGCTCTATTATCTTAAGCTAATGTTTACTGGCCCTAGTAGTGTAAAGAGGACCCCCAAAACCTCGAGTTTGAAATGGCAAATCTTTCTATCCATAACTGTTGTTACCCTGTGTGTACATGTTTACAGCAGCTCTCTAGAAAGGAAGCCTACACAATCTTCAAGAATAAATAATTAGTAATCACATTTTTGTTTGCTTATCAATTCTGTTTGGTAGTGTTGGCAGTTTTATTTTTATATACAAAAGCATGACCTTGCCATTTTAGGTCAAAGAAACCTGTCTTAGTAGTTCTGCTATAATATACAAAATGAACAACTAAAAAAAATTTTTTTTCAGATTTTAGACCCTACATGGCTTTCCCATAACTCTATAAATATATAAAAAGTCTTGATGATTGACCTGTTAATAGTGTCACAAATAATAATGTGGATTTTCATAATATATATAAAATAAATGCTTCGGACAACTTTATCGATCTAGGTTTGCACTGTGTTATGCTTGATTATGTAAATTTTGATTTGTGATGATTAATTTAACAGGTTTTTTTTATCCTCACATTGAACACAAAGGATTACATAACAAGCTTGTCAGAAACAAGGCTCTAGGTTTGGACACTTGGATTACACTGTAATCAAGACCAGACTCCACTAAATGTATGGATCATATACAGCACCACACAAAGCTAGGGTCTATCTGGCTATAATTCTCCAAAAATAGCATTATATCACTGAAATGACTTAAGATTTTAAAAGGATTTTGTTTAAAACAGGACATCAATTGCAAACAAAATAAAAGGTATTATAGATAAAATACATTGATTTTTAATAATGAATACTGATCTGCAATTAAATTTTTTTGAAAATGACATCATTTTTGGAACTAACAGCAGATAGTTCAACTTTAACAGGGCATTTAAACCAATTAGTCAACAATTCTTCTGTGTACCCTTGAAGAAAATAGACTTGTCGTTGAAGAGCATGTTCCATGGATGCCAAAAATGCAAGCACAATCATATTATGGCGTCTTTTAATTACTACTTCTGATGCTAAGATACCATGCCAGGTGCCAAACATGAACTTCCTAATGATCAAATCTTCAAAGGTTGTTTCAGCATGCCTTTTTTCTTCATACAAGTTACCTATAGAAGATAAATTTGACATTATCAAGACTACTTATGGGATCCTAACTTTATTATTTTTGAGTTACCGTACATTCTTCCTTAGTGTTTTCATAATGGGTTAAAAGTGTTTGCATAGAAAAATTGTTTGTTATAGTTTGTTGGATTCTTTTCATCCATGTTTTTTGCTTTCACTCTTCTGGTATTTGGGATACCATTTACACTATCAAAGCCATTGCTTAAGCTTACAGTGGCAGTTTTAAGATAAAGCACTACAAATCCAGGTTTGTTAGTTTTTGCCAATATAACAAAAGTTATTATAAACAAAAAGGCTCTTAAAATTGAAGTGTATGGCATAAATCCCTTAGCTACCAATCAAGGGGGCTCAAGTTCAAAACACTCAAGCTAAGTTGTGTTTGCACAATTAAAACAAAAACAGGATGAGTTTATTGCAGGAAAGATTTGTACTAAATTTTATGAACTAGTGCCCTGGTAAGCAAAAATGGCAACTTTATCAATACCAGAACAATTGTTTAGAATTGTTTAGAAACGCTTACTTGTATTCCATGATAACCATCCTTTGGTCACATAAATCTTACTGGGTGGCTGGGCTTCCTCATAAGTAAGTGGATGTGTTCTGAAAGGAGTGACTTTTGGTACGCCACACTTTCTGTTTTTGCACACAGATGATGTTGTTGATATTCCACGAAAAGCCAGAAAAAAAGATGACACTGGTAGGGACTTTGGGAAAATCTAGAATATACAAGAGAAATGTTTTTCTTATTTATGTGCACACTTTTTTAAAATGAAAATTGTAAGAATAGAATATAAAATTGATAACTTTTCAATCACCAATATAATCTAATATCAAATTCAACAATATAGCTTTATATAATACAACATACAAGTAAATTATAACACTAACAGGTTAACCATAGGTTTTATTAAATTTTAGTATTAAATCAAGTGGTATTTATAAAAGGCATATCAATTTATATTTGCATAAAAAAAAAATAAAGATGGAAATAGATGCCATTCCCAAGCAAATGGAAACAATGAGGCTTTTTTTTTTTTTCCTTTTGCTGTGATACTTTGTTTCTGTTTTACTTCTATTGAGATATGGATAAAGGGGGTAAATGGAAGACAATGGCTGAGGGCATGAGATGAAGGGTGTAGTAATGGGGAATAAAAAACAAAGGAATAGAGAGGACAAAGTAAAGCTATGGTAAGAATGAGGGAGTTAATGGATCCAGACAATGTCTCAATGAGCAAAACGATGAATGAATGACTAAGAAAAAAGGTGTAAAAATGGGACAGGATAATAGGGCTAATGGGAAAAGGCTGGCTAAGGAGCTGGAAGAATTGACTAGAGCTTCAAATCACTACTGCTACCCTAGTCTGTAGACAGAGCAAGTCAATTAGTTTTTACTTTTATGTTTGTAATTGTGTATATATAGAAATATAGATAACAATTAGATAAGAGTCTAAAAAAGGACTTAAAGTCTAGGTATAGATTGTATTAAATTGTTAATGATAGAAAATTATCGAAGCAGGCCGTTTTGGCCCCGTCGTTTCGGCGCGAGCTGTTTTGGCGACAGGACGTTTTGTCGCGAAATACATTATGTACGTTTATTGTATTATTTCTTTTAAAAGAATTATTCATATCTATGTTTTGCATGAGTGTTTGTGTTAAGACATATTTTTCATGTACTAAATGTAAATGTGTGTTTGTTTTTCACATCATTTTCTTTAATAAACATTTTGGCTTGTGTATGTGTGTTTATTAAGAGGCACACTTTTACTTTCAAAAAAGTTTTTTAAGATAATACTTTAAAATTAAAAAGAAAAATCAAAAACAAAATGAAAAGTTGATAGACTAAAAATTAATGCAATTATTTGTTTACATTAACATTTGTTTATTTAATGACTGTAAGGTTTCTCCAGCCATACATACCAAACACTTGCTAATAATAAGTAAAAATATAATACATGTACCATGTTTGTCAAAATACTTTAAGTTAAGTATACATAGACACCATGGTTATTTGCCTAAGTCGCTGGAATTGGTTTTACGCCTGAGAGAGGGGAGGGGTGGAGGAAAGAGTATATACAAGGAGTGAAATGTGAGCAGAAGAGAGGGGGCGGGATAGGTGTCACATGTAATGACCATTCCCAAGGAGATGATCGCCAGACGCATGACGCCAACGACCAGTGCTCGGTGCTGGTCTTGTCTTCATTTGTGTCAATGCGAGATGTGTCACCCAAATCACCCCTACCCAATTTCTCAAAATATATCTTTTCAAAGTATCTTAGTGTCGTGAATTTGTTTCTATCTATTGTCGCCCAAAGTGTTTGTTTATATTTGTGGATTCACGTTAGAGTTTGTACTGACCACATTCCGTGTCTTGATCTTTACTATGTGTGGAGTTATTGTCGTCATTCAGCGTAATAGTGTTTTAAATGTTAACATGGTTTTTGTTATATTAAAGTGTGACACTTAGCTAGTTCGTATATTACACAAATGTCAAATAAAAATCTTTTGGAATGAACACCAAAAATGTCATCCAGTGCGATTAGCAGAACTCACATATAGCATGTCATTACCATTCAGGAATCTGACTTATTATTGGCCTATATTCATGAAATAAGTAAAACCTTTATAATTAAAAAAAAAACAATTCGCTGAACGGTGTTAGAATTCATACTATACATACAATATTATGGTAGAGTGAAATAAACATTGTTATAAAAGCTACGTGTTTATTAAATTATCGTCAAATGATATCTCGCGCCAAAACGGCTCATGCCAAAAGGGCGGAGCCAAAACGTCACTTACCAGAAAATTATATTATAATTTAGGATTAATCTTAGAACTAGATCTATTTATTAGTCTTACTAAATTAAAAAATTATATATTATCATAATAGGTCTAGAATTCTAGATTATAAAATTAAAATAGATCTAGATCTAAATCTAAAGACAGATCTGCATAAAAACTTTAAAAAGGTCTCATTCTAAATTCTTTTTTTCTGACACTCTGTGACATTCTTGAGTCTGAATCGTCTGATTATCTAATCTTATATAGATCTAATCATAATACCAATACAGTAATACAGTTTATTATAAATTATAGATCTAGTATTATTATTGTTTATAGACCTCAAGTTTTTGGAATCTAGATCTAATAATACTAATATGAGTAATAATAGCACCTTTAGATTTTAAATTATAAATAATATATATAATCATGATAATTGAAATCGACATGATTATCATGATTATGCATGTTTTACAATTTAGCTTCACCATCCGATTTAATTTTTATCATGTTATGATATTCATATAGATATTATTATTATTATATGTCATTATAAATATACTGTAACTCAAACTGACTCTTATCTTATCTTATATAATACAGACGTTACTTCAAAAAAGAAGATGATTACGTCCTACGTGTCATGCATTTAGTCATGCATATTAACCAATGACTTAAACTCTGCCAAGTCACTGGTTTTCCTGGCTAGCTCAGGCAACCCATTCCAAGCTCTAATAGCACTATAGTTTCATCAATATGTGGATTCCATGACAGTTTTTCATTTATTATAACACCTAGGTATTTTGCGTTTTTAGTCTGTGTTACTGGTTTGCCATGAATAAGATAAGTGGAATTAATTTGTTTTAGTTTTTTTGTTACTCTTAACAACTGACATTTTTCTGGGTGGAAAGACATGCTCCAATTTGATTCCCATTTCTGTAATTCATCTAATTCTCTTTGTAAAATATCTGTGTCTTGTGTTGTTTTTATTGTTCTATATATTATGCAATCATCTGCAAATAATCTGACTTTTGTTCCTGAAGTAATTCAATTTGGTAAATCATTTATGTAAATTAAAAATAGTAGTGGACCCAAGACTGTTCCTTGAGGTACACCTGAGTTTACTGTTATCGGTGTTGATTTAGAGCCATTTATTATTACAGTTTGTTCTCTCCCTATCAGAAAATCTTTAATCCACTGATGCAGTGGACCATTAATGCCGAAATATTTTAATTTTTTAAGCAAACTATGGTGGTGAACTTTGTCAAAAGCCTTAGAAAAATCTAGTAAGATAGCATCTATTTGTTCACTATTATCAAAAACCTTTTGAAAAATCATCAATTAGTCCTATTAGTTGTGTTTCAAATTATCTATATTTTCTAAAGCCATGTTCATGATGTTGGTATGGTGTGAGGACATTATGTTTGACTAAGTGGTTTATGATGTTGCTACATATTATGTGATCTAGGATTTTACATGTGATGCTGGTAAGTGATACTGGTCTGTAGTTTCCTGGGTCAGATTTTTCTCCTTTTTTAAATGGGGGGGGGGGGGACATTAGCTTCTTTCCAGTCCTTTGGTACTCTGCCCTGGTTAAGCGAAGCCTGAAAGAGTAATTTGTCAATTTTGAACACTGGGGCTAGCTCATTGCTTAGTTCCTTGAGTAATCTAGATGGAATACCATCAGGTCCAGACTCAGTGACTGATCATTGATCATTAATTGGTGTGATTATTGATCGATACTGAGTGAGGATACTCATAATCAATGAGAATCCAAATAGACATATGACAAGTATAAGTATAAGACCTATAACTTACTATAAGTTATACTATCTAGTAAGTTATAAGACATAACTTGACATTAAGAAGTATGATTAAGTAGATCTAGAATCTAGATCTAAGTCATAAATAATAAATAGGATAGGATAGATCTAGTCTAGAATATATTCGATTAACAGTCATCAAAATTAGATCTACAGTTTTCAACAATTTTTCAGTTCACCTGTGAAACAGACATTTTTGTTTTTTTTGTTATGGTTATGGTTAAAGTGAAACTAAGCTAGTAGACTATTAACTAGATCTAGAGGACACATTTGTGTTGTACAGAAGACTGTAATCGGAAGTTGACTACAGATGAACTTATAGACTATCATTAAAATATCGCCGTAAGAGTATTTTTCATACGTGGCTATTTTTGACCAACTAATGAAAAAAATTCTTACTGCTAAAGGAACTACGTCATTCAGCAATCAGCCATTTTATCTCGAAGGTTTACACGTCTAAGGAGATTGTGTATAAATCCAACGTAGCTGAATTGCGTTGGAGAACTATACGGTACTGTGTACCATAGTTACTTGGTTTCGTTGTAATTTTAATATGCATGTATATTTTAAATTATAAAAGGTGGCAATAGATTTATATAAAGCTACACCTAATCTAGACTACGTCTAGTCTAGACGATAAAAGTAAAGACGGCTAAAGTCTAAAGCCTAACCACTGAACCAGATCGCAACATAAAATTTATCACTCATAAAACAGTTTTATAATTTACCGTCTGGACTGTTTCAGTTTTTCACTGTTTGGAGTTCCATTTTCAATTGCCTTCTCAAGCGTCTTTTTTTTAGAATAGATATTAATCTAGAAGAATTAGATTCTACACAAATTGATGTAGTCAATCTGGATTAAGACAAGTCAATTAAGATCTAGAAATTCTAATCTAGAATTCTCAACTGCCAAGGCTTAGACTGGTTTAGTCTGAAGTTTAGACTTAGAGTTAGACTTATGAGTTACGTGACTTATGCACTTATGACTCATGCTTAGTTAGTCCTGTCTTCAAGTTCATTTAAATTCACTGAAAAGCTTTGAGATTGAGATTTTATTTCACAATGAGTTTACAATCACCCTCACAGAGTAAATTATTTTTCTGGATCTATAAAATATCGATTTAAATTTTAAGCAAGTTTCTGGAGCCAGTTTCTCCTGGCTAAGAAATAAAATCTCTATACTATAGTTATAGTAGAGTAGATATAAAATTCTATCTAGATTTAATTTAGATCTAGTGATTTTAGTATTGATTACTTGATTCTAATATTTAATAAATAACATTATATAGATCTAGTCATTATAGATCTAGAATAATCTAGAATCTAGATATATATATATTATATATGTATTATTATTATAACACTAATTATCTAGATCTACTATACATTACTAGATATATGATATAATATCTAATCTTAATTTATTGGCAGTATGATTATGATACAATTAACACTATACAGCCAATTACACCATCACTTCAGCAGCACATATCTATTCTGTATACTTTATGTGTCGCTCATAAGAAGAACCCTCTGTCATAAATGGGTGGCTGTCACTGTGGCCAAAAAATAGGTGTTTGTTTCCATGGTACCTGGGGAGGGGGGTGGGTTAGAAAAAATGGTTCAAAATGTGACAGACAGAAGTGTCTTAAGTCACTTAAGATTTAAGGGTCTCCATGGGCCTTGTATCCTCAAACACAAGTATTAGGACTTATTCAGGCCTAAAATTTCTTTAAAAAACATTAATTTTTCAGTTCTGTTTTGAAAAATTTTGTATTTTTTTTGTGTGCATAAATTATGCAAATTAGCTTGGCTTATTTTAATAAATGTTAATATTTCACTTTGATTCTATAAGATTGTATTTGTTCAATCATTTCTCTTCAATAATATATATATATTAAATATGTAGTTTTGTGGTTGTTTTTTTTATGAATTTTTTTGTAAAAGAAGATTCAGTTTGTAAAAAGTGCTTCATCTTCTCTGCAACAAAGTGCAAAAAGTCACTGTCTCAAAATGGTTAAATTACCTTTCTGTTTAGGACCTGGCATTAAATATAGTGACTAAAAAATTAATTATTAAGGAAAAAGTGCACTTTGAATTACAGTCCCATCTCTAGATTTATGACTATTGTGTTTAAATCACCTGTGACTCATGTAAAGTTATTGTCTGCTGAAATCTATTTGTCTTTTTGCCTGCCGAGCCCCTCTTTGGCTGTAGGTCTAAATCATTCTTTGTTTTTATTTTTTATAATAATAATAATAAAAATTATTTTTTTCAATATATCTTTTTTTTCAGGCATCGATTTTGTAGTCACACAAGTAACAATGTTTTTATGGGATTATTTTTCATCCATTCTTAATTTTTTAGGTAAGCTTTATTTTTCTAAAAAAAAACAAGATTTAAATTGTTTTTTTAAGTTTAAAGTTGTATGCAAAGTCATATTATTTGCCAGGCCTAGGCAAATAACACCTGTAAACAATATTTAAACCATGCAAAGCTCTTAAATTTTTTTTAAAGAGTCATATTTTTTGTTTGTTTTAGCTTACACTTACTGATGCTTTCTTTAAATACTTTTGTTTAATCCCATTTTGTTGAAGTTTCACTTAAAATTACTTTATGATTACTCTAAGTTGTTAAAAATTAATTTAATTTTAAATACGATATATAAAACATTTTGCTTACATTAACATACAGCCTGACAGGCTGTCATCACATATGGATTGCCAACCGAAAATCTCTTCTTTATTTTCCTGTCAATGTGTGATTTTAACTTATTCATTTTACTCTGTTCTTTCTTGGGCAACCTCCTTTTTACAAAGCTTAAATATCAACTCACTCTGTCAATCTGTCTGGTAAAACATTTGTACACTTTATTTCATGCAGAAATTTTGCACAATTATTTCTTTTACCTGACATCACAAGAAGCAATACGAAAAACTAAAACCAATTAGTTAATTAACTATTGGTAATTAGTTATTTTGTTTGGTATCTTGAACAGGGGAAAGAAATTTTACTTGACTGATTAAGTGGTATAAGTTGAATTAGTCCCCTTTATTGTTTGTAGAAAGAAAAGTTTGTAATTAACTATAAAATTTATTTTCATAAGCATCTCCCTGTTACAGTGGCTACCGTATTGGCTTGAGGAGTCCTTAGCCCTCGAGTTTGAATTCAGGTCACTCACTTTTTTTTTTATAAGTACATTAACTCAATGAGTGCGGAGCGTCTATCCCATAGACGGTCTGTCTGCCCCTAAACGCACGGAACGTCTATCGAATAGATGTTCTTACCCTACCTTTGTTTCGTTGCATTTTTAAATTAAAATTTTTAACTAACAACAGTGGAACTATTTTTACTTTATAAAAGAGTTCTTCATCCTTTGTTTACATAGAAATTAGAAGCCTTTTGCTTTATTTAGACATTTATTTATTTCTTTTTTTACGATGTAAAAAACGTCGCCATGACTACGCTAGTCCAAGACACACCCACAATGTTTACTACTGAAGAAACTTTATAATTATTCTAAAATTTATCACAAATAAATAGTAATAATGACGAATTTGATATAGATATATACATTAGATCCAGGTAGGTCTAAATTTAGCGTATTTATATCTATATTATTAGTATTTAGATCTAAATCTATTATTGTCAGTAGGCTAGGTGTAGAGTGTAGTCTGTAGATCGAGATTGACTAGATGTAGCTAAGCTTTTATCTCTAGACTTGGACTCTAGATCTAGATATATCTCTAGATCTAAGCTTATGATAAATAAAAAGAAAGGAAATGGTAGATCTACATCAAATAATCATCCACCGTGGGCATTTTTTTCCCATTTTTTTTTTTTTTTAGTATTGTTTGTCTGTAAAAATCTACAATATCATGGCTATGCTTGTCCAAGACACACCCACAATGTTTACTACTGAAGAAGCTTTATTATTGTTTTATTTATACTTCTATGAATTGTAATAATGAATATCTTGATCAAGATTTAGCATAGGATGAAGCAGACTTGGACATTATTAGCATATTTAGATTTAGATCTAGTATTGCCTTATGCTTAGGCCTTAGCCTTAGCTTAGACTAGGGCTAGGTCTTGAATGTAGATCAAGGTTGACTAGATCTATGCTTTTTTCTTTACACCTTTGTAGATTCCTATAGATCTAAGCCTAAGATAAATGAAAACAACAGAAATGGCAGATCTAAATCCACTATTCATCCACCATGCTGGGCCTTTGGTATATTTTCTAGCAACTTTTTTTAGTATTGTTTTTTTGGTAAAAATCATCACCATCACTATACTGGTTCAAGTTGCACTCCAAAAGGTTTACTACTAAATACAAGTAAAATATAAAACTATTCTAAATCCATAACTTATCACAAAGGAACAGTAATAATAATCTATTAGATGTCTAAATCTTAGGTAAAATGAATTAGGATTTTTATTGTCCTTCATCTAGTTAGAGATTTAGGCTTTGATCTCTCGCTAGCCTATGTCTTGCACTGGTCTAGTATTAGAATGAAAGATGTTCTAGGCAAATAAAAAGAAGACAAATCTAGATCTATATCCCATTGATTCAAATGTACATAATATTTGAGTGCATTTGGGTGATAAATTTAGTACTGGTATCTATTGTTATTGGTAGTAATGAAAAGCGCAATAATTTTCACTTTTTTTCTGACTAAAAAACCAGGTAAAAATAATAATATTGTTATGACTCTACATTGCACGTTGTCATTAGGTGTGAGACTGCGCACCATGAGACACGGGACAGAGACAGGAAATAAGTCAAAAGATGGCTGATGTAAACAAGTGTTGTTATTATTCGAATGTGTAATTGTTATCTGACTATTAGTCTATTATTAAATTGCTGTTTTTACCTATCACTTTCGTTGAGGTTCTTTGGGCTCGCTGTAGGCAGAGTTACAGCAATTGGTGTCAGAAGTGGGATTCTCAACGAAAGTGGGAACAAGGTCTTTATACACGACCGTTACAACATTTTTTTCTCGGATAACCCAACATAAGTTTTGGTAGGCCAACGTGAGAAAGATACGGGATGGCGTCAACAAAAACACTTGGTCAGCTTTCATTGATAGAACTTAGACGAGAACTCAGATGCAGAGAGCTGAAGGTAAGCGGCAACAAAGAGGCGCTCATGGAGCGTCTGAAGCAAAGCATCATAGATGATGAACTGGATCCTGACACCTATTTATTTGAAATAGAACCCGATACGGCGGAGATTTGGAAATCGATGAAAGAGCAAATAAAGGAAGACCTGAAATTGGTGAAGGATGAACTTAAAAATGAATTAGGTAATAAACTTAGCTCTATAGAATCTGTTGTGTTTGGATTGAAAAGGATATGGACGATTACAAACAACAATTAAGAGATGAGGTAACTGAGCTCCGGTCGCGGATGGTAGAGGATGTTGATTCGCAAATTCAAGTATTACGAAATGAAATGAAGGCGGAGCTAGAGAAAAAAACAAGATGCGGGGGCCACCGTGACTGAAATGACGGGGAAGACTAAACCGCCGGTGTTTGACGGCTCTGTTTCTTGGTCAGTGTACCGAATGCAGTTTGAAGCGGCGGCCAAAGTCAACAGATGGAACACTAAGGTAGAGAAAGCAACTGGTCTGGTGTTGGCACTCAGAGGCAAGGCAGCCGAATTGTTACAGACAATGAAGGACCAGACGGACTTCGATGCTATGGTCAATACAATGGAACTGCGATACGGCGACGAGCACTTACAGGAAGTGTTTAGAATACAATTAAAAAGCCGACTGCAGAAATATGGAGAGACACTACAGAAATTAGCGGCAGACATTGAGCGTCTTGCCAGTCTGGCTTACCCATTGGCAACACCAGAATTTTTGGATGTTATTGTTACAGATGCCTTCATAGATGGAGTGCGAGATGCAGAACTTAAAAAAGCCATCCGAATCAGCGGAAAACGGAAAGTAAGCGAAGCCCTTATCTATGCTCTGTCCTATGAGGTGGCAAGAGATTCAGCGAGGGCCACGCAGCACAGCCGGACGATAGATGCTCGGGAGGAGGATCCTACACAGCTGGTATGAAGACTGGTAGGGGAGGCTATAGATGAAAGACGACCCCAGGAGGAGGATCTTGCACGGCTGGTCAGAAGGGTGGTGGACGAGACTAGAGATGAACAAAATAGAACACTTCTTCGCTGCTGGAACTGCAACACCCCTGGTCATATGCAAAGGGATTGTACCAAAGGGCTTCGGGGTCATGGACGCCAATCACAAGAAAGACAGAACGGCAACCGGGAAAACTAATGTCTGCCGGTTTCACGGAGCAGAGACAGGCAGCGCGGTATAAAGAGGCTCCAAAAATGGTTATTTCTGTCACTGTGTTGGGAAGAAACAGAAGTTAAAAGGTACAAGGAAAGATCGGCCGCGGGTGTTGCGCTTTTCTTTTGGACACCGGGGCATCTCGGTCGATAATTAGACCCGATTATATTGGAGATCAGGAAATAACAGAATTAGCAAACAGTTATACACTGAAAACAGCCAGTGGCGAACTAATACCAGTGTTGGGGCAGGTCAAACTTAACTTTGAAATTCAAACCCAACCATTCTGTCATGAGTTCCTGATCGCAAACATGACTGACGAGTGTATCCTCGGCTTGGATTTTATGCAAGCATTGGGGCTGTCTTTAAACATGGCTAATGGCACTGTACAATATGCTAACATGGAGATTCCACTACTTGAGGAGGATAAGGGATACGGTCAAGCAAGAAGAATTTTGTTGGTAGAAGATACGACCATACCAGCACAATCGGAATGTATATTATGGGGAAAGGTTGAAGGACATTGCAAAACCATTAGTACAAAACTCGTAGAAACAGCGAGATGAACAGAAAATTGTCTGGCTGTAGGAAAGACGTTGGTGGTCAGTGTTGGTGATAGAAAGGTCCCTGTGAGAGTCATGAATCTTTACTCTCAGGAAAATAAGTTACGAGCGGGCAGTGTCATAGCGGACTGTTACTCCGTGGATCTGATCACACAATGTCGGGACGCAGAGGGATTGACAAACACGGTACCAAAGGAGAGCGCACAGATACACAAAATTCTTACCAAGATGGAAGAAAATCTTTCGATGGAAGAATATAACAAAGCTGAGAAATTAATTTTGGAATTTATGGACATTATGCCCTGTGACGAGGATGATTGCGGGAGGACAAACCTTGTACAACACCGTATTGATACGGGAAGTGCCAGACCCATTCGACAACCACCGCGTCGTCTACCGTTGGCTAAACAGCAAGAGGCCCTCGATATGCTCGAACGCATGAAACAACAAGGGGTCATCGAGCCACCCAACAGCCCGTGGTGTTCACCGGTTGTATTGGTTAAAAAGAAAGATGGGACTTTGCGGTTTTGTGTTGATTACCGGGCATTAAATAATGTCACGCAGAAAGATAGTTATCCTCTTCCCCGCATTGATGACACATTGGACACGCTCGCCGGATCACGAATATTCTCTACTCTAGACCTCAAGAGCGGATATTGGCAGACTACTTGAGGAGGATAAGGGATACGGTCAAGCAAGAAGAATTTTGTTGGTAGAAGATACGACCATACCAGCACAATCGGAATGTATATTATGGGGAAAGGTTGAAGGACATTGCAAAACCATTAGTACAAAACTCGTAGAAACAGCGAGATGAACAGAAAATTGTCTGGCTGTAGGAAAGACGTTGGTGGTCAGTGTTGGTGATAGAAAGGTCCCTGTGAGAGTCATGAATCTTTACTCTCAGGAAAATAAGTTACGAGCGGGCAGTGTCATAGCGGACTGTTACTCCGTGGATCTGATCACACAATGTCGGGACGCAGAGGGATTGACAAACACGGTACCAAAGGAGAGCGCACAGATACACAAAATTCTTACCAAGATGGAAGAAAATCTTTCGATGGAAGAATATAACAAAGCTGAGAAATTAATTTTGGAATTTATGGACATTATGCCCTGTGACGAGGATGATTGCGGGAGGACAAACCTTGTACAACACCGTATTGATACGGGAAGTGCCAGACCCATTCGACAACCACCGCGTCGTCTACCGTTGGCTAAACAGCAAGAGGCCCTCGATATGCTCGAACGCATGAAACAACAAGGGGTCATCGAGCCACCCAACAGCCCGTGGTGTTCACCGGTTGTATTGGTTAAAAAGAAAGATGGGACTTTGCGGTTTTGTGTTGATTACCGGGCATTAAATAATGTCACGCAGAAAGATAGTTATCCTCTTCCCCGCATTGATGACACATTGGACACGCTCGCCGGATCACGAATATTCTCTACTCTAGACCTCAAGAGCGGATATTGGCAGACTACTTGAGGAGGATAAGGGATACGGTCAAGCAAGAAGAATTTTGTTGGTAGAAGATACGACCATACCAGCACAATCGGAATGTATATTATGGGGAAAGGTTGAAGGACATTGCAAAACCATTAGTACAAAACTCGTAGAAACAGCGAGATGAACAGAAAATTGTCTGGCTGTAGGAAAGACGTTGGTGGTCAGTGTTGGTGATAGAAAGGTCCCTGTGAGAGTCATGAATCTTTACTCTCAGGAAAATAAGTTACGAGCGGGCAGTGTCATAGCGGACTGTTACTCCGTGGATCTGATCACACAATGTCGGGACGCAGAGGGATTGACAAACACGGTACCAAAGGAGAGCGCACAGATACACAAAATTCTTACCAAGATGGAAGAAAATCTTTCGATGGAAGAATATAACAAAGCTGAGAAATTAATTTTGGAATTTATGGACATTATGCCCTGTGACGAGGATGATTGCGGGAGGACAAACCTTGTACAACACCGTATTGATACGGGAAGTGCCAGACCCATTCGACAACCACCGCGTCGTCTACCGTTGGCTAAACAGCAAGAGGCCCTCGATATGCTCGAACGCATGAAACAACAAGGGGTCATCGAGCCACCCAACAGCCCGTGGTGTTCACCGGTTGTATTGGTTAAAAAGAAAGATGGGACTTTGCGGTTTTGTGTTGATTACCGGGCATTAAATAATGTCACGCAGAAAGATAGTTATCCTCTTCCCCGCATTGATGACACATTGGACACGCTCGCCGGATCACGAATATTCTCTACTCTAGACCTCAAGAGCGGATATTGGCAGATAGGGATGCATCCCATTGATAAAGAGAAAACGGCCTTTTCAGCTGGAAGTGGCTTGTGGCAATTTAAGGTGATGCCATTTGGCCTATGCAATGCACCAGCTACTTTTGAGAGATTGATGGATCAAGTTTTAAAAGGTCTTAACTGGAATACTTGCCTAGTATATCTTGATGACATTATCGTGCTCGGAAGAACATTTGATGAACATCTGAACAATTTGAGAGAAGTGTTTCAGAGGATTCGAAGTGCGGGTATGAAGCTCCACCCCAAGAAGTGTGACCAATGTTGTATCAAGCAAGGGTATAAGCACGGATCTGGACAAAAGTGAAGCGGTTAGGCAATGGCCTGTCCCTGGAAGTGTACAAGAACTGAAAAGTTTTCTGGGTCTTTGCACTTATTACCGACGCTTTGTTCCAGGCTTCTCTAGGATTGCAGGAGTCCTTCACCAACTGACAGAACAGAAAAAACGGTTTATATGGACAATAGAATGCCAGGAGGCGTTTGAAAAGTTAAAAGAGGCTCTCCTTTCGTTGCCGATATTAGCATACCCACTAGCGGGTATACCATTCATTCTGGATACGGACGCAAGCGGTACGGGTATCGGTGCTGTGCTATCGCAGAGTATTGATGGAAACGAAAAGGTCGTAGCTTACTTTAGTAGAAGGTTGTCAAAGTCTGAAAGGAATTATTGTGTTACGAGACGTGAATTGTTGGCTGTAGTTGATTCAATTAAACATTTTCATAAATATCTCTATGGACAAAGGTTTAAACTGAGAACTGACCACGCAGCCTTGAAATGGCTACTATCTTTCAAGAATCCAGAGGGACAGGTGGCGAGATGGGTTGAACGGTTGCAGAATTATGAATTTGAGACTGAACACAGGAAGGGACTGATTCACCAGAATGCCGATGCATTGTCTCGAAGACCATGCGAAATGCAGTGCAGGCACCGCGTGAAGGCAGAAGAAAAAGAAACTGAGTGTCGTCGTCTAGGAGTAGATGTTACCGGGTCCTGGTCAGATGAAAAAATTAGAGAGGACCAGTTGGAAGATAATGATCTGGCTCCTATTCTGCTATGGAAGGAGAATGGACAACGGCCCGAGTGGCAGCACATCTCTGAAAAAGGGGCTGCCACGAAAGCTTACTGGGCTTAATGGGACTCAATAACCATCATTAATGGTGTCCTAAGAAGGGTCTGGGAATCCGTCGACGGCACATCGAGGCGTTTTCAGCTTATATTACCAAAAAGCAGAGTGTCTGAGGTGCTGCAGGAAATTCACAACGGTACCAGTGGATCTCATCTGGGCGTTAATAAGACCCTCGATAAGGTTCGCCAAAGATTCTACTGGTTCAGATACAGAGAGGATGTAGAGGAATGGTGCCGGGGCTGTGACATCTGTACAGCCGCAAAGGGCCCTTCACGCAAAACAAGGGGACGAATGCAACAATACATAGTTGGAGTTCCGTTTGAAAGGATTGCAATCGATGTGGCAGGGCCATTTCCTGAAACTAGACTAGGAAATAAGTACATATTGGTAGCTATTGATTACTTCACTAAATGGCCGGAGGCGTATGCGATACCGAACCAAGAAGCAACAACGGTAGCAGAAACGCTTGTAGAGAACTGGATTAGTCGTTTTGGTGTCTCAATGGAACTACACTCCGATCAGGGCAGGAACTTTGAATCTAGAGTATTTCAGGAAATGTGCCGGGTGCTTGGCATCAATAAAACTCGCACTACACCCGCAGTCAGACGGAATGGTAGAGCGGTTTAATCGTACCTTAGAACAATACTTGTCGAAGGTCACCGATGATCGACAAGACAACTGGGATGCATACATTCCAGTGTTCCTGATGTCCTACAGGAGTTCCATCCATTGCTCTACTTCATATACCCCTGCAAAGATGTTGTTCGGCCGGGAACTTTGGTTGCCAAGTGATCTGCTATTTGGACTTCCGAGAGACACACCAGTCATTGCTTCTGAGTATGTCAACGATCTTAGACGGCGTCTGGAGGAAACACATTCTCTGGCTCGTGGGACAATGAAGAATAACTGCGATCTAATGAAGACTCGATACGATAGACGTGCAAATGCTTCGGGGTTTCAGGAAGGCGATCTGGTATGGCTATATAACCCCCAGAGAAGAAAAGGTAGATCCCCAAAACTCAAAAGAGACTGGGAAGGTCCATATCGTGTCGTTAAAAGGATCAACGATGTGGTCTACCGAATTCAGAAGACTCCACGGTCTAGCTTCAAGGTTGTTCACGTGGATCGGCTTCATCTTTATCATGGCGGGGCAAACTTTGTTCGAGACAAACAGTTTTAACGAGGGGGCAGTGTTATGACTCTACATTGCACGTTGTCATTAGGTGTGAGACTGCGCACCATGAGACACGGGACAGAGACAGGAAATAAGTGTGGAAGTCAAAAGATGGCTGATGTAAACAAGTGTTGTTATTATTCGAATGTGTAATTGTTATCCGACTATTAGTCTATTATTAAATTGCTGTTTTTACCTATCACTTTCGTTGAGGTTCTTTGGGCTCGCTGTAGGCAGAGTTACAGCAATATAATCAATGATTCATCATCTTTTATTGACTGTTTTATCACATTTCTTTTTGAAAATGCTGTAAATGTCTAAATATGCTGTTTCAACAGTAATGCAAAGAACAAAATCTAAATTTAGGTCTCAAAAGTTCTAAATTAGGGCATCCATTTTTTTTTTTCTGAGTGTCATATTATTTAGATTATAATTTGTATCTTATATTTAAATAGAAAGATGTTTACATTTTCACATTCTCCATTCATTTACCTTTACTTTGATACCAAATATATGTTACTATAGCATCATTGGTACTTAAATGATACATTTTTGTTTTAGCCATGTTTGGAACATTTTCTTTTTAAAAAAAAAAAAGTAGCATTTATTTTTGAAAAAAAAACACTGCAGTCAATGAGTTAAAAAAGCCATCACCCAGATACCCCACTTCTGTCTCCCCCCTACCACTTTCTAACTGGTCCAGACAAGTGATAGCATATTGAGAAAGTTAAAAGCAAGAAATTATTAGATTTCACATTAAAAAATATTTTCTTTTCAATATCTCAGGTGTAAAGTAAGATACAAGTGACTTGTTATTGCAGCCAGAATAGTGTTGGACCTGGCACAGGTTCTAACTGCATATATATATGTATACGTTCTTCAACATAAGTAGGGTGTCTATTAAAGCTGAGAGTACCTGGCTGCACCCTTAGGGATATGAAATTATTATAGATCAGGATGTGAATCATACACCTTTGCCTCTAGACTCTACATCCCAGTAAAGAGCTGTACAATTTTTAAAAACATTAATTTTTACACATTTTAAAAATAATTCTTTCAAAATTATGTTCTCCATAACCTATTAGAACCAAAACAATTGATTGTACATTGTATATGAAAGGTTTTTATCAAAAAGCTGGCAAACTTCTTCTTCTTGGCTTGGATAATGCTGGGAAAACAACACTTCTGGGTGTTCTTAAAGAAGGGCACATAATTCAGCCAGTGCCAACTCTTCATCCTAGTAAGTTGGATTGGGAGTTAGCAATGCTAATGGAGAATGATGACATCCTGAATACTAAAGTTCCCTGGCCATGAGAATTTGCATTGTTTTCCTATTGCCCACTGTTGCAGTTGGCATACATTATCTTGCTTTCTTGAGTTTGTGGCTCCTATTAAGTTTCTTAAAAAACAAACGCTAGTCAGGCATGGAGTGAAAAACTGCTTTTTGTTTTCTTTTTTAAAAAAATAAAAAAGGATTTAACTGCATTCTTTTTCAATTGCTTGCATGTTTTGTTTTATCATGTGTGTTTTTTCCTATTTAGGTTTGTGGAAAAAATCTGGTAAATTAGTTTTCCTTGGGCTTGATAATGCAGGAAAAACAACATTGCTACACAGGTTAAAAGATGATAGAATGGCTCAGCATGTCCCTACCCTTCACCCAAGTAAGTCACTTTGCCCCCAAACAAGTTTCAACACATTCTCCGCTTTTGTTCTATTAGAGTTTCTACTTTGTGCTCATCCCTAGTCATTTACCTTTGTAAACAAAATGACCTGAGTCTCAAATTGTCTTTTAACAGTTTTAGTTCAGGCTATAAAACTGTGAAAAAAAAAATGATTTAACTCAGCATGTTCAGTATTTTGTACACTTTCATTATATATATATTATATAGACACGGATAGTCCAATAATTTTATCGTAATTATTAGTACCAGTACTTAACATTTTAAATATATATATTAAATTGCTTTTATTTTTTTTAAAGTTTTGGATACTGGTACTAAATTAAAATTTTAAACAAATATTGAATTTTTAAATTTATTTATTTTTTGTTAATTAAACTATTAATTGTTAAAAAAGTAATTTTAATCCAATTTTAATTTTAAAAGCTTTCCATTTAAAAATAAACAAATTCTTAAAAACATTCTTTTTAACAGCATCAGAAGAGTTATCTATGGGAGGCATGAAATTTACTACATTTGATCTTGGAGGTCACAGGCAAGGTGAGAAAATTTATTTTCAATTAAATTGCAGTTAGCTAATACAGCCATGCAAAAATAATATAACTCAGCACCAAAACCTTAATCAATTTTATTTTTATGTTTATTTTAATTAATCATATTGCTATGCTGCTTTGCTTGAACAAACTAAAATTTCATGATATTAATATTAATAATGATATTAATCTCAACAGCTAGAAGAGTTTGGAAAGATTACTTCCCGGCAGTGGATGGCATTGTATTTCTTATTGATTGTCATGACAGGGGACGATTTCATGAAGCCAAAGCTGAACTTGATGTGAGTCATTGAAAGCCTTTCATTCAGTCATTGAAACCTCTCACTCAGTCATTGAAACCTCTCTTTCAGTCATTAAAACCTCTCTTTCATTTTTCTCCTTATCACTGGGTTCTAGTTTTATCTTCTGCTATATGTTAAAAATTAACTTAACTTAACATTTCCTTAAGCCACTTGCATTTATTTGAGATTGAGTAATTTATTGTAACAATTGTGGTATAATTGTTTCTATTTATGAACAGTTCTTGGGTGGGGGGTGTTTGTAAAGTGCTATGTTCTGAACCAAGGTTCTGATGAAGACCAGCATTTTTAATTCACAATTTTAGAGCGTCTACAAGTCTACATAATAGTAATAATGATTTCCTGATAATATTTGGGTATAGAAAAGGTGGTTGATCTTTTGTGTTAGTCACATGACATCCTTGGAAACCAATATCCATAGAAGTGAATAAGTCTTAAATATTTGTCTCATTCATTCACTGCTAAGTCTGAACTGAATTTTTTTTTTCTTAATTTTTATGAACAGAGCTTATTGACAGATGAACAAGTGGCTAATGCTCCTATTCTGATACTAGGCAATAAGATTGATATACCTGGGGCTGCTAGTGAAGATGAAATAAGACATTGGTTTGGCCTTCACAATCTGACCACTGGAAAGGTAAGACAAGGGTATATGTTTGGCCTATTCATTTGGATCACTCTAATGGTAAGATAAGACATTGATATTGGCTTGAACTGTATAACCACTTCAAATGTAAACAAACATTGGCCTAGTGGTTTGTTTACTTGTGACCAACAGTTGATAAATTGGCTAACTAAAGGTAAACAAATCAAAAAATGTTTTTATCAATTATCATGCCTCCTTGGCTGAATTTATGAAAGTACTTAAAAAATGTCAGCTCAGTTGAATTAATTAGTATATTTTTAAAATCTTGATTACACAGAAATAGTCAGCACTTAAGTTATTGTGGATGGAAATAAATTTGTCATTTATTGTAATGTGACTTTGAAAACAATTAAAGTAACACAATATTAAAATGTTTTCTTCAAAAAAAAATTAATTTAATATCCAACGACATATTGAAATAGTCTTTAAATTTTCGTTTCAAAATTATTGCTGTTTTAAAAGAGCAATTGATCTTTTTTAGAAGGAATTCTTTTTTGTTTCTTTTTCTTAGGGCAATGTTTCCAGAAGTGAACTACCTGGTCGCCCCATGGAACTATTTATGAGTAGTGTACTGAAACGACAGGGTTATGGCGAAGGTTTCCGCTGGCTAGCACAGTACATTAATTAGCCTGACAATGAGGGAGAATGAAATGACAGAATGACACATGGTGGATGAATAAAACACAAAGTGAAAGTTTGAAAATGAACTTGATGGAGAAAAAGACTTGTTGATTGTATATATCTATCACAAATTGTGTATCTGTGTGCAATTGTCTCGAATGTGGTTCCTCCTAAAACATTTCAGTGACTGTGTCTTAATGTGGGGGAGTACATGTTGTGGAATGTACATTTGATTAACAGCTTGTACATTACCTGTACTATACAAGTCTATAAAATGTGGTTGTTTTTTTTTGTCTTTGTGGCCCTGGGTTCTGGTTCAGCCAGATGTCAGATCCTTGACAGGTGTAAGTAGTAGTTAAATGAAGAATTTTAATAACCAAAGGACTTTTGTATATTCTTCCTTCCCCTGAGAACATCTAATTAGTGCCCATCTTCTTCCCTCTTGTGCTTGAACATTTTGCTGGTTGTATTTTAAACGGATGGGCTGTTATTCCCCCCTCCCCTGGGAAATGATTTTGATGTTTTCTAAAATATGCTACTATAGTGATAAAACCAGGTCCCTCCTGTCTGTTGAGTTAACTCTTATTTTCTACTACTAGATCTATTTAATGCTTATGAGTTGACTCTTATGGAAGTAGGAGTTCTTGTTTATGACTGTCATTCATTTTTTTTGAATAAACTATTTGTGATTTTTATACATAAACATGTATTAGTATGTTTAATGGCTGAAATATTCGTCTATCATTACCTCTCCCTTACTCCATTATTATTAATATAATTAGGTATTTTATAAATTGTCATAATGACAATATTATTTTCACTAATTTTCCTGTTTTCTGTGTGTGAATCACTTTGAGTTTGGTACTAAAAGGTTGTCTCCCCTTAGTGGCCAGCATGTTGTAATATAGTTATCAAAATGAAAATAAAACAAAAATGTTATGCTTACTTCCAGATATGATTAAAAAATATTTGTTTGTTTGTATTTACTATGATTATTATAGTCACATATTATTATCTTACTTTGAATATTCATGTTTATTGTTTCTTTTAATTTATTGTTCTATTGGATTGAAAAGTCTAAATGTACAAAACATCTATTGAATTTCACTTGGATGTGGTGGAGGATTGTTTCATGGACTAGAGACCTCACCAGACAGTTATTATGATAGAAGCATAAGTTTGGTCCTACAGATTTTTAGTTTCATTGGTTTGTATAATAGAATTTTAGAATCTGATATTATGCATTCAATTAAAGTATTGATGTTTGCTTTTGTGAGACTAGTTTATTGAAGCATTGAATCTTGTAGAGAACTATTTCTCACATTGGACTATTAGGATCAAGTTGTTCTGGAGCATAGAATGAACATTGAACCACTTAGTAGTATTTCTTGTCTTCAGAGTTTGTTCAACTATTATTCATGGTATATATGAATGTTGGCTTCTTGTGTCAACACATACAAGTTCTACGTATAAAGATAACTTTGAAACAGTCTAATACTTTGAGAAGACTCGGTCAGTTGCTAGATGATGCTTAAAGTTGTGGGGTTTTTTTTGTAATATATAAGCAGACCATTTTTGACAGATAACATTCTACCAGTGTGACAGCACATGCTCATCAAATGGAGATGCAAGGAATGAAAAGCCAGAACAAGTTTTTAATTCTGTTTTTCTTTTATTGGACATGGTAAATGTTCTGGGTTCTGGTCTCAATTTTTTAATGAACTTTAAAATGTTTAGTAAGTTTCCAAAACTTTGTCCTGAGAAACTAGGTTCAGAAGTTCATCTCAGTCTACTGTTGGCCTACAAGAAGAGAACTGTGTTGTTACTGGTCAATTCAAAGACATTTTGTTTCATTTCATTAGTCTCTACATTTTGTAGCCTTTCAAAGTATCACAAACAGATCTTCAAATAAAACATGATGAAGAAAAGTTTTTTTTTTCTCTTCCATATGTTTCTACAGTTGTGATTTCTCTTTAAGTATTTAGCATTTCACTTATACATGAAGTTACATTACAAGAAACACATTTGTACCTAGTTCACATTTCTAAGATCAATACTTATCTCATTGATCTATTTGATTATACACTTAGAATATTTTTTTTTTTGGGGGGGGGGGGGGTTCAGCTTTGAACAAAAATAGCATTAGGACAATTTAGTTTCCATGGTTTCATTTGCTTTTACTTAACTCTTACACTAACACAAAAGTTGTGGGAATAGATTCACCTCAAGTAGATTACATGAGGATAAAAATTAGGACTTTGATAAGGTTTGAATTCCTAATGATATCTTCCAAACTTATGTTCCAACACATAGTTAAGACATTGGCTAATCTAGGATGCAATATTGCAGGTGAAGAGAGTTTTATTGAATCAGAACCATTTGAAAGACTAAACAAAAACTTTGTATTTCTGCATTCGTATTGTAAGTTAACAGTTTGAAATCCATACACAAAGAGTATTCAGATACAGTATCCATTGAGCCCTGTACTTGTGTTCTATTGTGTAAAATAGATGTCTACAAGAAATGTCCACACTTGTATTCTTTCAATTCCATGTATTTTTTATATTATTTGGAATGCTTTGTTAGTGTTTCTAGGACAATCTACGTATAGACATTGTTAAAAGTCTTGATCGTTTCATAATTAATTAATAATATAAATAAATAATAATAAGTATTGCTTTTATATAGCTCTACTTTCATGCTTATAGCATGCGCTGAACGCAATGGTCCAATCTCATTTGTGGACCAGTGGGAGTGGGTTTCTGGGAGAAGGTTTTCCGTGCTGCCTGTAGGCGCTCAGTAAGCACAACTCTGCTCGAGTCGGGTGTCGAACCTCGAGCCCCCTTCATAGGTAGCCAAGCCGAGTTCAGGCGTACTTAGCTTTTCGACCACGCTTCCCACTTATTGAGATAAACTATATTACTTTAAAAAAAAAAAAAGGAATGTAGTTATGTATCTTTTGTGTGAAGCTTGAATCAATTACTTCCCTAAGGGCTTGAGATGGTTTGGGCACGCTAAATAGACATGTACACAATTTGTTTCAGTGTAGGCTACACCGTGAACACTTCAGTCGAGGCACGCGCTAATATTTCTGTCCTGGGGCCAATACATTGAACATTAGTCCTCCACGTCTACAAGACCTAGTCATCTTCTTTAGAAATTGTTTTAGAAATAGATGTTTGGTCAGTGTGACTGTGGGCAGATGTGAAATTGTTTTACATTTCATGATGTGCCCCCTAGAAGCGTTATGTGCAACTATTAAAACCACTTTTAGGATGCGCTTTAAAACGTAATAGATGTGTCCAGAAACCACATTGTAATGTGCATTATCTAGGAGATGTAAGAGCTAAACTTTGAAGCTTTAGTACCATTCTGATCTGACTTAAGATGCACACCACGCACCTCAAAACAATAGTATTCGTTGAACTATAGCCGAGGAAACCATCAATTATTCCCTAGAAATCTTTTACAGCATTCAGTATTAGCTGTAGCCTACTGCACGTACTAGTGCATCACACAGAACAAAAAATGAAACTTAACACAGAAGAAAATTGAAGAATTGTAAAGAACTGCTGGTCGTCCATTGACGTATGCAAGCAACAGTTTGGAGGTTTAAAAACAAGCACAGTTGAGATCCACGAGGTGGACAACTCTAAAGAAGTGGTCCTGGATCGCATCAGAAGGATGATGAAGTGAAACTGCCCAACCTGGCCTCTTTGTCACGTGAGAAGTTGCATGGTGAAAAGATCGTCTCTTGAGACGTAGAAGGAGATAGTCAAATAGAGACACAGAGCTATTCCAAATATGAAACTCGACGGAAAATGTTTCAATGTCAGTCCTTATTGGAGTGTAACAAGCTATAGTTTGTAGACTACGATTTCTTTCAAAAGATATGAACTTTGTTTTTTTTTTTGTCTGGTAAATTATTCTTTACGAGAAAAAAACATCCAAAAAACACACACACACGAAACTCTGTCGTGACATTGTTTAGGCCTAAATGCACATAAAATCAATGTTTACTGCATCAGACCTATCGAGATACTGACGAGAAAGTCGTCCAAGGCCTTCATATTCATAATGACCTCCCTTTTCCTAACACTACTATGCTGTATTAACACCCAACGCATTGGCCTAGAATTACTGTTCATATTCATAATGACCTCCCTTTTCCTAACACTACTATGCTGTATTAACACCCAACGCATTGGCCTAGAATTACTGTTCCTGGTTAATAGTCCCATATGATAAACAGCCCTTTATTGTGCTATGTTAATCGTGTAACTGTATCTAGATGATGAACTATAGAAGTAATATTCATTTTTAGCGGTCCCCCGAAAGGGGAATAACCACTATTAGTTTTGTTTGGTCTGTCTGTCCGTCCGTCCCGTTTAGAAAAGATTAAAAATCAATATCATGATGGTTTAGATCTTTCAAAGTTGTGATGCAACGGATACTTTTTTATTTTCTGAAAGCGAAAAATTTAATTTTTAAAATCATCTATGCAAGCATTTTTTTTTCATAAATTTGACAAGTATTCACTATTATAATAGTAAAAAAAAAAAAAAAAAGACACGGGAGACTATTTAGTAATGGAGGTTACTATTTAGTATATTTTTAACACATTTATGTAAACGATTTTAGATTTTTTTTGTCAAAAAATGTTTTTACATAAAAATGTTTATTTTATTAAAGAGAAAAATTTATTTAGTAACCATATTAGTCGAATATAATTTACAACAAATTTAATAAGTAGTTTTTCATAATCATATAATATTATTCCTTACAGGGTACGGGGACCCGCTTCTTTTACCTGCATTAGCGGACCACTTCGGGTATATTATGTATTATTATTTTTTTTTTTATAATAATTTTCTTTTACGTTTGTATGAGGGTGGTGGTATGCAAAAAGGGTTATTACTGATGCTAAGGAATGAGAAAAAATACATTGTTATTCATTATGTAGTAGACACTTTAACGGTAAATAGTAAATACTTTGTTTTTTTATTAATGTAACATTGATGTAGTGATCTTTTTGAAATAAAAAAAAAATTCACGCAGTTTATATTCGAAATTTCAGCTGGATAAAATTAGTGAAAATTGTCGATATACATTATTCAGATTATTTTTTTTTAACTATTAGAAAGAGTGTGTAGGAACTGAATCATTGATTTCTATAATTAATTAAACAAAGTATACTAGCACATGGGGAGGTAATATGTTCTGATGAAAGTTCTCGATAGTTGTAATGTTTTGTTCTAGTATACAGATTGTCCACTAAACTGTTTGCAAGTATCAGAGTATACAAATGTGGTGCATTATAAATAACTGGTAATTAACTTAGAACAGATAGAAGAACTTTTTACTAACGGTCTAGTTTAACAGCTTTCCTCACATATTTAATTAAGTCCGTTCTTCATGTACCCCGCCTTTCTAAAATGACGTCTTGAAGTTCTCTGCATTTTACAATTATTAATCGTATGTTGATTTAGATCTACTTATTTACTTAGATATAAACCAAAGAATTATTTTTATTAACTGAAACAACAATGGGAGGTAATCATGAAAATTAACTCGTTGCATACGATTTACTTATTTTCTCCCCTTTTCAACGAGATCAATAAATCAAACACTCGACGACAATGACCCCCTGATTGAACGCCGCGATTGCGAGTGTTCATTGTTAAGTTGCCAGAACGGTGTATATAGGTTCAACTAAGTAGAACAACATTGATAAGGTTCTTCTTAAGGTCTAGGATTTGGCTTTCTGAGAAAATAACTGTCATAATTCATTTGTACGAAACCAAAGTAAGTTTTTTTTTCTGTTACAGTAGCTACTGATAACAAAACAATTTAACGTTATCTATCCATCTATCCATTATCTATCTATCTATCTATCTATCTATCTATCTATCTATCTATCTATCTATCTATCTATCTATCTATCTATCTATCTATCTATCTATCTGTCTGTCTGTCTGTCTGTCTGTCTATCTATCTATCTATCTATCTATCTATCTATCTATCTATCTATCTATCTATCTATCTATCTATCTAATATAAATGGATCTGGTTTACGTATTGGATTCACATCAAGATACGGTCTGTACAAAGCTTATATCAGCTCACTCTGTTTGGTTTGTACACGTTATTTCTCCCACATCCATTCTCGGATCATGTTAAAACTTTACACAAATATTCATTGGAATAGACAAGACACGAAAATGAAAAAATTAACCAATTAGTTAATTAATTATTGGTAATTGATTAATGTGGTTGTTATCGAATAAGAGAAATATCTTCTACATTATTGAGAGATATAATTGTAAGTGCGGAGTTCTTCCCCTTAGATAGGTGTTTTGTTTTGTTTTCTTTTTTAAAGGATATATATTTTTTTAAATATTTGCTTGTTATCTTTGTCTTTGTTTTTGTTCTCTTCCTGCCAGTGTCACCCCCAGTGAACACATGAGAGTGTCTGGGTCTCGACACTTGTACTGGGCAGCGGTCAAAATGGGTGTCCAAAAGTATGTGGATAAATTAAGAGTGAGTATTATTTTCAGATTAATGTAAATATGTTTGAACACAATACTTGCATTATTATTCTCTAATTGAGGAACACGCCGCAGCTAGTAGGCTCGACTGTTTTTGCGCAGCCATTGTAGAGAGAGTCCGGTGCCATAAACGGTGGCTCCGAAACAGCTGCGCCAAAATCTTGTTCTCCAGTTTTCATTGAGTACGTAAACAAATGGCAGTCCTTTTGTTTTTCTTCCAACTTGCCTATTTGAACAGAAAGTTCAATTCAATATTACTGAAACAGTTTGCGAACTAAGGACGTTACTGTTTGACTGACTAGTTGGTTAAAGTAGTGGGTGAGGGGGCTAGTTCCTAAATGCAAAGGGGAGGCGTTAGTTGGTTGAAACAATGGTTGACGGACTAAGCTCGTCAAGGTAGTGAGTTATGGGCTAGTTGGTTGAGGCAACGGGTGAGGAAGTGGGGTTTTCACAGACTACGGCAATGTGTGTTTGACAGAGCATTGTAAAAGAGGATTTATTTTTTTACAATGGAGGCCAGGGAAAAAATCTCCAGGATTTATTCAACTTTAAATGCGAACATTGAAACTGCTGGTCTAACTAAAGCCTATCGGTCATTGTACTGGCTAAACCTCATAGACCAGCGTGCATGCTGACCTTTGCAACAGGATGATTTCATGACGAATTTGCAAGCTGATAAGAAGAATTTAAAAAATTGCATCAAATAGTCAAAGGCTGAAAAAAACAACACGCCATTATTAGTTGACACGTGAAAGTGAGGCTGTAAAGTAGAGGTAAAAGTACATCTTTCAGACCTTGGGATCTATAGGGCAGAAAATGAGAAGTTAAGCCTGATTCTAGATAAAAAATGTTATCGTCTTTTCCAAAAGCAAGTATTAAACAAATGGTGGAATTAAAAACACCCAAAACATTAAAAAGACCATTCAAATAGAAACTAGGATTAAAAGAGATAAAGTGGTGAGCTATAAAGTGCTTGGCTTCCGTACCGCGGTTCGAATCCTGGTGACGACTGAGATTTTCAATTTGGGTATCTTCGGGTATCTTCGGGCGCCTTTGAGTCCACCCAGCTCTAATGGGTACCTGACATTAGTTGAGTAAAGGCGGTTGGTAGTTGAGCTGGCCACATGACATCCTCGTTAACCGTAAGCAACAGAAACAGATGACTTTTACATCATCTGCCTTATAGACCACAAGGTCTGAAAGGGGAACTTTACTTACATCTAATTCATTTATATTTTTAAAAACAAAGGTTACCTTTAGGGTATCAAGTCTCGTTTTCAGATCAAGGTAAATGGCGGTTGATGAGCCTCGTATTTTATTGATACCACAGACCTATATATTTTTATGTCCTTCTTAGAACCCTCTGCTCCATAGACTCAACGCTTTTAGTTGTGCCTCTTATCTCCCTTAGAAGTTACAGTTTGGGAGGTTTTTCAGTGCATGGACCAAATGAGCCTTTATAGGTGTTCCACGAACTACTGGAAGAATTAAATATTAAGCCACCACGTGAATTAATCTCTCTAAAAAAATAAGCAAAGTGTTCCGCTAAATACTCCGAATGTGCGAAGTGTTCCGTTAAGGAAAAAGTTTGGGAAACACTGGATTAGATTGTTATTTTCACGCTCTTGTTCGTGTCTGTTATGTTACTATAGCGCATAGATCCTACATTGTGTTGGTTAACAGCGCAATATAGATAGATCCTATATTGTGTTTGTTAACAGCGCAATATAGATAGATCCTACATTGTGTTTGTTAACAGCGCAATATAGATATATCCTACATTATGTTTGTTAACAGCGCAATATAGATAGATCCTACATTGTGTTGGTTAACAGCGCAATATAGATAGATCCTACATTGTGTTTGTTAACAGCGCAATATAGATAGATCCTACATTGTGTTTGTTAACAGCGCAATATAGATAGATCCTACATTGTGTTTGTTAACAGCGCAATATAGATAGATCCTACATTATGTTTGTTAACAGCGCAATATAGATAGATCCTACATTGTGTTGGTTAACAGCGCAATATAGATAGATCCTACATTGTGTTTGTTAACAGCGCAATATAGATAGATCCTACATTATGTTAGTTAACAGCGCAATATAGATAGATCCTAAATTGTGTTTGTTAACAGCGCAATATAGATAGATCCTACATTATGTTTGTTAACAGCGCAATATAGATAGATCCTACATTGTGTTTGTTAACAGCGCAATATAGATAGATCCTACATTGTGTTGGTTAACAGCGCAATATAGATAGATCCTACATTGTGTTTGTTAACAGCGCAATATAGATAGATCCTACATTATGTTAGTTAACAGCGCAATATAGATAGATCCTACATTGTGTTTGTTAACAGCGCAATATAGATAGATCCTACATTATGTTTGTTAACAGCGCAATATAGATAGATCCTACGTTATGTTTGTTAACAGCGCAATATAGATACAATTATAATTATTATTATTCGGTATGTAGTTAAACAAACAGATTAGAGACAGGAATGCTAAGTATCGTAAAAAAAAAAACGCAAGCTAAAAATCTAAGGCCATATTGCACGGTCTTCGGGGCTCGCAGGGACCTTCCTTCGGAGAGCAGTGCCTGTGGGGGGGGGGGGGGAGAGCGATGGAGGACGACATGGGAGAATTGGTGGTCCTGCCGTTGAAAGAGGTTCTAACTATGGCAAAAGACAGAGAGGAATGGAGAAAGACGGTCGACAAATCTTGCATGGTGCCCCAACGGTCCAACAGACTAAGGTCAAGGTCAACTGGTGGTTGAAACGTAATAGCTCAGTTTATTACTGAATGTTTTGGTCATCAAGAAAGCGGGAGAGTGAAGTCCCTTATTTTTTATTTCGACAGTTTTGTCAAGTCTATCAACAAGTAAAAGACTTTATAGCCCTAATGTATCACATAGACAGTCCCTTATTTTTAATTTTTACAGTTCTTTTTCAAGAAGTCTATCAGCAAGTAAAAGATTTTATATCCCTAATGCAGTGATGCCCAACCTTATACAGTCTGTGGGCCATTTTAATTTCTAACACTCGTGTCGTGGGCCACATTAATGAAAAAAGATACAGAAAAATGAAATAGAGACTAAACCATTTTAAATAGTTTTATAACAATCCCAAGGATCCAGCCATACGTAAATTATGTAACAAGGGTTTCAAGTGTCTTATAAATGAAACAGTTTTTCTACTAAATTAAGTACTTGTAAACATTGTGATCCTACACAGCAATTGTTTTCGGAAATGTGCAAGGTTTATGTAGACAACACGGCGAAGAGATCTTATGTCTGTATTGTTCGAAATTTCTCAAGCTGGGAAGTCTGGCTTTCTAAGTCAATCAGTTCCAGTTTGGGACACTCCTCAGTGTCAGTAGTAATTATTTCCAAATCTGTTGCTCTGTCATTTAGTTTTGAATGGAGATTTTTATCAACATTGTCCACTCGTTTTGCAATTGTCATGCCAGAAAGGCTGACAGCTTCAATTGCATTTTTTTCAGGCCGATTTTATTCCATCATTGCTAGCCATCACTTTTTTATGCTTCAATTCTCTTCTTTTAATGTGATCAACTCTGTATTACAGTCGACTCATTTTCTTGACTTCTTGGTAAATACTTTCGTCACTCGCTCAACTCTAGACGTAACTTAGCGACTCTTTCCTTAGCGGCTTAAGCTGACAGTGCTTCCATATTTTTGTAATGGTTTGTTATAGAATGCCTTTTTATGTTATGTTCTTTAAAACAGCCACACTTTCTGTACAAATCAAACATGTTGTCATGTTAATTTACATTTAATAAAGATTTGTCCACTTGTTCTGGAAGTTTTAACCTCCAATTCTTCGATACTCTCATTTCCTTAATGTAGGCTACAAATGTTACATGGAATGGCACCTATCATGTTGATGTCAGCAGTACCTGAACCAAAATGATGCAGAAAAGATGCGCTGCGTTATACACATGGGATGTCAAGGACACAGCTAGCTCAAGACAGCCGCTGAATCGTCCAAGACTCTAAAATAACTCTAAAAACAACTGTCAATTCTTTTCGATGAAAAAAATACAACAACTTGTGTTCTTATAGAAAAAAAAAATTAGCACGAATAACTAACAAGACAATAGATTAGTATGAACTACATCAAAGGAAACGTGAAATACATTTTTCAACCTTTTTCTTTATATTTTCTACATTTTGTGCTGATGTTTTGGCGGACCTGTCAGAACCACGTCGCGGGCCGGATCTGGCCCGCAAGCCGTAGTTAGGGCATCACTGCCCTAATGTATCACATAGACATCACATTTCGAACTCATGACGTTTATTATTTTATATGTTTAACAATGCTTATCAACGGCTCCAGCTGATTACAATTAATATTTAATGGAATTTATCAAATCGTGCATTAGCAACATAACATGCATAGAGAATTTGAACATTCTTAAAATAGCTAGGTCTAATGTAACAGAAACCAGCAGATGGATCGATTTAGTCAATTGTATTGATTAGGGTAGTTAATTAAAGGATAATAACCCCGTCACACAATGGTGGCATACGTTAACGGTTGACTTGGTACCACGAATCACTCACTGACCTATATCTAATGTAATTTTGCATGTGTTTGCGTTCCACTGTTCTCACCGAAAGTTAAGTTGATCGCAGTAATCTGAACTTTGTTTACACTTTGATGCTTAAAATCTGGTTTACATATTTCAAGCAACAAAGAGAGAAAAAGAAGAGAAAGCGATATGAAAATAAAACAATGGAGTACTGACGTTAATTTATGCATAAAGACAGACACAATGTATCATTGGCGCAGCCAGGAGTTTTTTCGGGGCGGGAGTGGAGGGATTTCTCCCGCGCCACATATATATATTTGTGTGTGCGTGTGTGTATAAACTGTATTGGAAAAACTGTAGACACCCCGCCCTTGCAAGCAGGAGATCTGGGAGAGCGCTGTGAGTTCCCCAAGCGAGGTTCGAGCTGAGCCCCGCCGACAGGCACTATTTCCGGTCTTTAAAACAAATGCATATTCTGAGGTATCTACAGTGCATTATCCTGCTATTAAACAATTTTAATTCAAAAACCTAATCTGCTTTTCTTACTTAGTTCGGTGCATTGGGCGGCAAGCCGTCTCCACAAAAATCTGTCACTGGCAATGTCTGAAGCCTCTTCTTACCTGGGTCCAATGCTCTGAGATCCACCAGGAAAGTGTGGTGCCAAGTTATACGAGGATGTCCCTGTTTGCGCTTTCCTCGTAATGGCTTCCATGTCATCGCAACTCTTGGTATGCGTAATTTCTTTTGTCGGAGAAGATGTCCCGCAAACCTCATGCGACGCTCTGTCACAACATCACTAAGTGGTCGACTAAGTTTGGCATAGGATTTCCTTGATTGAGACCCGATCTCTATAACTGACTTCTAAAATCCGTCTTAGCCATCTTTGTTGAGCCAATTCAATTTTGGCAGATGAATTTCATGTTATTCATTGCTCTTTATTAATGGAGCCCAGCGACTGGTAGAAATTTGTAACTTCTCTTGGCTACGCTCTTGGAATTTAGTGGATGTAGTTTGCTTTAGATTTTATAAAGAAAAGGGAAGTTTTATCGTCAAAACCATCTGTTAGGGGAGTTTTAAACTAAAACAATTTTTTTAAACAAACTCAAAACCCCTTTTGCTACGCTCATAAAATTTGGTGGCTGTAGCTTGCTTTAGAATAATATTGAAGAGGGGGTTTTCAACCTCAACGCTATCTGTAGGGGATTTTAAACTAAAAACCATCTGGAGGGGGTTTTATCTTTTAAACACAACCCACCCCACACACTTTCACTACGCTCATAGAAGTTTAGTGTGTAATTTGACTTTATTTTATATTGAAAACCCCTTCAAACCCCGCTGGATGGGGGTTTAAACTCACCCCCCCCCCTTTGGCTACGCTCATAAAATTTTGAGTGTGTAATTTGCTTTTTTTATATTGAAGAGGTGGTTTTTAGCTTCAAGCCCCGCTGGAGGAGGGTTTTAGACTCAAAACCATCTAGAAGGGTTTTAAACTTAAAGCCCGCTGAAGGAGGGGGGTTTAATCTCAAAACCCCTCTAGGCTACGCTCATAGAATCTGGTGATTGATGTATGCTTTAGTCTTATAATAAGGAGGGGGTTTTATCGTAAATAAAATTTCGGAGGGAATTTTAAAATCAAAACACCCCTTAGCTATGCTCTTTGAATTTGTAGATTGTCGTTTGCATTTTTTTGTTTTATAAAAGAGGGTGGTTTAACCGCAAAACTCCCTGGAAGGGGATTTAAAACTCAAAACCCCCCTTGGCTGTGTTGGGGCAAGTGATGGTTTAATATTAAAATGTCACCTAACATAAACAAAATCAAAGTAAAAATCAGTCACAAAATTACCCCCCCCTGTTGAGCCCCCACCCCTCCGCGGCTACGCCCATGCAATGTATTATTAAACGAATCGTAATTTGTATGTTAACTCCTGTATTCGCCCCCTCCATTTCCAGGCCCATCTTCAGACCGGAAGTCTAGACTGAAAAATGTCAATTATTCAACGTTGTTTTCATCCCTGTGTATCTGCCTGTCCAAATAATGATGTGCATATGTTTTAACTTGCAAACAATTGTGAGCAGGTCAGGAGGCGCTGGATGAGACCTTTTCTCTGCTCAACATTAAATTTTATACAGTAGGCAGATGTTAGCGCTACTGGGTGGGCTCAATCTGTGACACCTCAGTCTACGACCAAGGGGCTAGAGTCACCTAAGTAACCAGACATACTAACCTAAACTAAATGAAAGCACAAACGATACTTTACTTTAGGATAAATAAACAAAATGAAACTTTATTTACATACACAAAAAAAAAATCAATAATAAAATAATATGTAAACTAAAACCCAAACAACTAACTAAAACCCTCTAAATCTACACCACTACAAACACTAACAAACTAACCAAACCAACTATCTAACACAAACTGATCAAACCAACTATCTAACTAAATCACTACAACTACTACACTAGACCTAGATCTACACTAACACCCTAGGATAAACTAGACTAGATCTACAAGATTCTACTACTACAACCAACCAATAACTATAACTAAAACAAGAACACCTTAGTTAGTACCTTACTAAGTAGTATTACTTCACTAAGAACAGACTAAGCCACTAAGCCTCGCTAAGTCGGCTAAGCACACACCAAGTCTAATTAACACTACAGAAACAAGAAACAAAATAACACTAATCTAGCTAGATCTACAGGACAGCAGCAATTATAGCAGGGCAGAGTAATAGCAGCAATATTAGATGCAGCAGTTATCTCCAGCAGCATGTATTTCAGAAGTAACAATAGCCTGCAATACATTAATGCAAAACTATAAATACAAAATCATATATTATACTAGATCTAGAGCATGAACAACATATTCATATCAGGCTAAGCTGGGCGCCGCCATTTTTAATACAGCATGTTGGGAACAACTGCCAACTAGAAAATAAAACTAAATTAAAATATATCTAGCATATTTACACACAGTGTGACATAGATCTAGTAAAAGAAAATATAATATATTTCTACACTTACAGGCCTTCACAGGTACAGAAATATAGAAATGATTAAATAAGTATACGCCAGATCACCAAGATCAATAACTGTCACACAGACAGTGATATACTTTTCTGACCGCTGGTCAACTGTCCAGAATGTAGCATGGATTTAACTATTTATACTACCCGCCCTAACCCATATAACAAAAAGTGGAAGTACAAATATTAATTCTGGCACTAGCCTATAAAAAATAGAATACATAAAATAGCTCTGACCTATAAAAGTAGAAAAATAAAATTACATATAAAAATAGCTGTGGGAGCGCAAGCTCACACACTAAAAAATTTTTGTTTAATTTCCTCACTCGAAAAAAAAAGGTTTCAGATCAATAGTAGGCCTACTCTATATGGTGCGCGCTTAGATTTTATAAAACTAAAAATTCACATTCTATTTATATTTGTATTTCTACAGATTTTTAAAAAACAATATATTAAAGCTAGTATTTCGTGTTTTTTTTTTTTTGTTATAGCTACTCTATTGTCGGTATACTATTACAGTAGATACTGCACGAGGCTAACAGAAAACGAAACAAAAAAAAAAACACACATGTTAAAGCCATTGATACACTCGACCAATTGGGAAGGATTTTTTTCCATAGGCGAGAATTGAGACTCTTAGTCTTCATCAACTCCTCTATCCAAAGGCTCTCCATCTACTAAAAGATCAAAGTACATACTGACAGTATACACAATGACAATATACACAATGACAATATACACAATGACAGTATACACACTGACAATATACACAATGACAGTATACACAATGACAGTATACACAATGACAGTATACACACTGACAATATACACAATGACAGTATACACAATGACAGTATACACAATGACAGTATACACACTGACAATATACACAATGACAGTATACACAATGACAGTATACACAATGACAGTATACACACTGACAATATACACAATGACAGTATACACAATGACAGTATACACAATGACAGTATACACAATGACAGTATACACAATGACAGTATACACAATGACAGTATAGACAATGACAGTATACACAATGACAGTGTAGTATACACAATGACAGTATACACAATGACAATATACACAATGACAATATACACAATGACAGTATACACAATGACAGTATACACACTGACAATATACACAATGACAGTATACACAATGACAGTATACACAATGACAGTATACACTTACTCTGGGTTCCAAATTGTTTTTATTTCCATAGTTTCTGTTCCCAACAATCATTAATTTTACTCAATGACGAGTGGCTCAGAAGTAGGAGTCGACCATTGAAAAGAAGAGGCGTCATTCATTCTACTTCTACCAAAATTCATTATATAATCAGTCAGGGCCGGCCTTAGGCATAGGCAAACTAGGCAGCCGCTTAGGGCCTCCGATTAGTAGGGGCCTCGCCTAGGACTCAAAACATAGAGAAGAAATAGTGAAACTTGTGTCCAATGCTTTTGTTGGAGTACACTAGGTTTGAAATTGCGTTTTTTTTTCTCTGTTTATTTTTTTTTTCTATTTCGTTTGGGGCCACCAAATTTACTTTGCTTAGGGCCTCCAAGTATCCAAGCCCGGCCCTGAATCAGCTCTTATATTCGTTGAGTTTAAGTTACCACTACTACGTCCGAGCAAGTAGCATACGAACTCTTTTTTTTTTTTTACATTAAACAACTGCCGTTGAGGTCTGAAGCTGTTTGTTTGCTATACAGATCTCTGATAACGACTATGAATCAAGATTAAACCAGATTTTACTTTTTTTTTTCTTTTCATGAAGTTTGCAGTAAAGTTTAAGTTTGTTCTATTACCTTTACAACCTTTTTTCTTATAATGGAATACTTAGTACCATCGGTTTCATACACACAATTCCATCTAACGAACTGATAGCGACAAAGTGTTGAATAATCTCTAAACGTCGATAATATTCTATATACTTGTGATTACCATGAAAATTGTACAGACGTTTTTCCCTTCTAGAAAGACGCCGGACTCCTATATATACTTTTTAAAAACCTGTCTGCATTTAACAGTGGAAAAAAAAATAATTGTCCACCTTTATACACTTACTAAACGATCTTCACTTGTACCTACATAGAAATTGTCCACAGACAAGTGAATTCGCTGAATGGGGGGGCTGATTGACGCGCAGATAAGGCCAGTGGACAGTTTAGAAGGTTAGTAGTTTATTACAATGTAATCACGTTATACCCGTGCTTTAGTGATCTGACACTATTGAATACAATACAATACAATACAGTATTAAACAAACTGTATGACCGGTATGATTAGTGGTCAGTTAAATTGGTTTAGCTAGGATCAGTGTGGACAAGCAGATCACATTTCAATGGAAAACATTGGCTTCACTTGTTTGTTTCGGACATTACTTCAAGAATGGGCATTGTTTAATTGTTTATGGTCAGAACGATATCGCTCACACATCAGTTCCTCCTCTCTCCACGCAGCTGATGTGACCAAAGGAACGGAATATCCGATACAGTTTTTTGAGATTTGTAGCGCCGCAGGGGGAACGACTTGAATTCGAACTTATGACTCAAGCCTCTTCAAGCAAACATTGTAACCACTCCGCTAGTGAAGCTCTTATGAACATAGAAGATTGTATAGTTATGTATTGTTTCTAAACTCTCATTGTATTTCATGTTTGTGTTTACTAAGACTCAGACGGCGACATATAAGGGGACTAATCCGGCCTATACCACTACTTCAGTCCCTTGTTCGAGATGACAAACACAATAATGAATTACCAATAGATAATTAATTAATAGTTAAGTTTTTAAAAATTGATATTTGTATTGTCAGGAAAAGAAATAATTTGTGTAAATTTTCAGCTTGATCCGACATTGGGTTTACAAACTTTTTACAAGACAGACAGAGTTGATATAAGCTTTGTAAAAATGAGCATAACTTTTTATGACAAAACAAACAGCTTTTGACTTCAGCGTAGATGTATGAAAAAACACGCGTGAAATGTTATCTTGAATAGTTTTAACACAATACAACTCACTTTACACTACACATCTCTCTGACACTCGTCAACAGCTCAAACTTACACTCCTCTATTTATAACATCAACTGCGACAGGCTTCCTCGTGGTTACATCAGAGACTATTGAGCTAATAGAAACAAATTATCTGCCATAATTTAACATGAGAAGCGTGGTGGATGAGTGGATAAGCGCTTGGCTTTCGAACCGAGATGACTGGGGTTCGAATCTCAGTAAAGACTAGGATTTTTAGCTTCGGGACTTTTAGATGCCCCTGAGACCACGAACTCTAATGGGTGCTTGACATTAGTTGGAAAAGTAAAGTGGGTTTGTCGTTGTGCTAGCCACATGACACTCTCTTTAACCGTAGGCCATAGAAACAGAAGACTTTTACATCTGCCCTATAGATAGCAAGATCTCAAAGGAGAACTTTACTTTTTTTTATACTTCACACACACACACACACGCCATAACAACATAAAAAAAAATATAGGTCTATAATGTATATTCTGTTTATAATAATATATATCATTACTGTGTGAAGACCATCTCCTTCGATGGAAATTTCGAATGCTTAGCGAGGTGGAAATAATGACAATTACCTCTTGACAAACTTAACGATTTCAACGACAAGTCGCTTGTCGTGCTCATATTGGATGACCAGGCAGTCAATCACATTGGTCGGCTGCTTGACCCTGCAAAATATAAATTTACATACAGTAAACGTTCTTTAAAATGTTATTTACAACGGGCTAGACTTCCTCTTTCTTTAGTTCGTAGATAAAAAAAAAGAATCAATAAAGATTAGAAGATAAAGATTTTAAAATATATGCTTCAAAGAAACACAATAGAGACACTTATCATTCATATAGATCTATACAGTATATCTTTTGTTTTCAAATAGACTGCTTCGATCATGTTTTATTCCTGCATACATTCATGGTTAGTATAAGGCCCTTATAGACTGAGATGTGTTGTTTTGAAATGTACAACCAGGGTGATCACGTGGATCAGAAGGAAACGATAAACAACAGTAGTCTATACATTATGTTCAAGTCTCTTTACATTGAAATGGCTGACCTACTAGTCAATCTTTTGAAAAGAGCTTCCTTCAAGCTTCGTTCGACCATTTTCTGTGGCGCATTACTTCTCAGACATGGCAAAGTCGGTCTCACGAGCTTTGCAACCAGCGAGGGTCAAAAGCTGTGAGTTCTACATGTCTAGATGTTTGGCAAATGGAAACTCGTGCGAAAATATTTTTTATTGGAAATATTGTTGAAGCTTTCTTTTTTAAAAGGCTATATCTAAACACACACATGGCATTTCATGGCAATCACACAATTAAATGTCCCGTTCTTTCCCTTGTTCGAGATGACAAACACAATAATGAATTACCAATAGATAATTAATTAATAGTTAAGTTTTTAAAAATTGATATTTGTATTGTCAGGAAAAGAAATAATTTGTGTAAATTTTCAGCTTGATCCGACATTGGGTTTACAAACTTTTTACAAGACAGACAGAGTTGATATAAGCTTTGTAAAAATGAGCATAACTTTTTATGACAAAACAAACAGCTTTTGACTTCAGCGTAGATGTATGAAAAAACACGCGTGAAATGTTATCTTGAATAGTTTTAACACAATACAACTCACTTTACACTACACATCTCTCTGACACTCGTCAACAGCTCAAACTTACACTCCTCTATTTATAACATCAACTGCGACAGGCTTCCTCGTGGTTACATCAGAGACTATTGAGCTAATAGAAACAAATTATCTGCCATAATTTAACATGAGAAGCGTGGTGGATGAGTGGATAAGCGCTTGGCTTTCGAACCGAGATGACTGGGGTTCGAATCTCAGTAAAGACTAGGATTTTTAGCTTCGGGACTTTTAGATGCCCCTGAGACCACGAACTCTAATGGGTGCTTGACATTAGTTGGAAAAGTAAAGTGGGTTTGTCGTTGTGCTAGCCACATGACACTCTCTTTAACCGTAGGCCATAGAAACAGAAGACTTTTACATCTGCCCTATAGATAGCAAGATCTCAAAGGAGAACTTTACTTTTTTTTATACTTCACACACACACACACACGCCATAACAACATAAAAAAAAATATAGGTCTATAATGTATATTCTGTTTATAATAATATATATCATTACTGTGTGAAGACCATCTCCTTCGATGGAAATTTCGAATGCTTAGCGAGGTGGAAATAATGACAATTACCTCTTGACAAACTTAACGATTTCAACGACAAGTCGCTTGTCGTGCTCATATTGGATGACCAGGCAGTCAATCACATTGGTCGGCTGCTTGACCCTGCAAAATATAAATTTACATACAGTAAACGTTCTTTAAAATGTTATTTACAACGGGCTAGACTTCCTCTTTCTTTAGTTCGTAGATAAAAAAAAAAGAATCAATAAAGATTAGAAGATAAAGATTTTAAAATATATGCTTCAAAGAAACACAATAGAGACACTTATCATTCATATAGATCTATACAGTATATCTTTTGTTTTCAAATAGACTGCTTCGATCATGTTTTATTCCTGCATACATTCATGGTTAGTATAAGGCCCTTATAGACTGAGATGTGTTGTTTTGAAATGTACAACCAGGGTGATCACGTGGATCAGAAGGAAACGATAAACAACAGTAGTCTATACATTATGATCAAGTCTCTTTACATTGAAATGGCTGACCTACTAGTCAATCTTTTGAAAAGAGCTTCCTTCAAGCTTCGTTCGACCATTTTCTGTGGCGCATTACTTCTCAGACATGGCAAAGTCGGTCTCACGAGCTTTGCAACCAGCGAGGGTCAAAAGCTGTGAGTTCTACATGTCTAGATGTTTGGCAAATGGAAACTCGTGCGAAAATATTTTTTATTGGAAATATTGTTGAAGCTTTCTTTTTTAAAAGGCTATATCTAAACACACACATGGCATTTCATGGCAATCACACAATTAAATGTCCCGTTCCGAAGTGTCGAAAATTTGCGATTGAAAACATTAAAGTCTTGAATAGGTCTTTGGTACCATGGGCGTAGCCAGGGGGGGGGGGGGTTGGGGTTCAAACCCCCCCCCCCCCCCGAAATGAAATCCCCTCCCCCCCCCCCCCCCGAAGGGGGGGAGTCGGAATTTAGTGACTAATTTTTTGCTTTGATTTTGTTTATTTTAGGTGAGATTTTAATACTAAACCATCACTTGCCCCAGCACAACCAAAGGGGTTATAAGTTTAAAACCGCCTACCAGGGGATTTTGAGTTTAAAACCGCCTACCAGGGGGTTTTGAGTTTAAAACCCCCTACCAGGGGGTTTCGAGTTTAAAAACCCCTACCGGGGGGGGGGGGGTGTTCGAGTTTAAAACCCCTACCAGAGGGGTTGAGTTAAAAAAAAACCTACTAGGGGTTTTGAGTTTAAAACCCCCTACCAGGGGTTTTGAGTTTTAAACCCCCTACCTGGGGTTTTTGCAGTTAACTCCCCCTCTTCTATAAAACAAAACAGAAAAAAATGCAAACGAAAATCCCCTAATTCCAAGAGCACAGTTAAGGAAGATTTTGATTTTAAAACCCCGTCTAAAATTTACGGTAAACCCCCTCTTTGATATATAAAAAAAAAGCAGCTAATTACTCACTCAAAATGTTATGAGCGTGGCTAAATTGTTTTGACTCAGTTTTGAGTTTAAACCCCACTTCAGCGGGGTTTGAAGGTAAAAAATATCTCTTTAATAATAAAAACAAAGCAAATTATACACTAAAAATGTTATGAGTGTAGTCAAAGGGGTTTTGAGTTTAAACTCCCCTCCAGTGGGGTTTGAGGATAAATTTAAATACATCTTCAGTGTAAGAAAAAAAGCAAATTACGCACTCAAAATGCTATGAACGTTGCCGAAAAGGGTTTTGAGTTTAAACCCCCATTCAGAGGGGTTTGGTGCTAAAAATACATCTTCAATATAAAAAAAAAAGCAAATTACACACTAAAATTATTTGAGCGTAGCCAAGCCAATCGGGGGTTTTGAGTTTAAACCCTTCTTCTACAGATGGCTTTTTTTTAAAGTTTTAAACCCCTCCAGATGGTTTTGAGTTTAAGATCCCCCTACAGAGCATTTTGAGGTGGAAAACCCCCAACAGAAGATTTTGACGTTAAAACTTCTCTTTCCGATATAAAATCTAAAGCAAACTACAGTCACTTAATTCCAAGAGCGTATTCAAGAGAGATTACACATTTTTACCAGTGGCAGGGCTCCCTTAATAAACTGCAGTGAATAGTCATCTACCGAAATCGAAAAACACTAAATGTAGCTCAACAAAAATGGCTAAGACAGATTTTAGGAGTCAGTTATAGAGATCGGGTCTAAATCAAGGAAATCCTATGCCGAACTGGGAGTCGACCCCTTAGTAAGATTGTGAGAGAACGACGCATGAGGTTTGCGGGACATGTTCTCCGACAAAATGAATTAAGCATAAGAAGAGTTGCAATGATATCCTAGTACAACTTGACGCCACTCATTCATGAAGGTCCTCATAGTAGGTGGAAAGAGGCTTCAGACATTACCAGTGACAGATTTTTATGGAAACAGCTTGACGTCAAATGCTCCGAACGGCGTAGGAGGGTCTAAGTCAGTAAGAATATCACATTAGGTTTTTGAAATAGAACTTTTTAATAGCAGGAAAAAGCACTGTAGATACCTCAGAATATGCATTTTGTTGGTTTTCAATATCAGAAATAGTGCTTGGCGGCGGGGCTTCGCCCCACGCTGGGGGAGCTCCTAGCGATCCCCCAGACCCCTTTGCTAGTAATGTCGAAGAATCTACAATTTTTCCACTAACTCATGGAAGAACCTATTCTAGGGCACAATAAACGTCTTCCGAAAGAATGAAGGGTCAGAATGTAATAAAGATTTTGTACTCACACACACACACACACACACACACATAAATAGATATAATTTTTTTTTTCGCCGGGGGGGGGGGGGTCGGGGGGGGGAATTCACCCCCCCCCCGAAAAAAAATCCTGGCTACGCCCATGTTTGGTACAAACATAAAAAACAAAATCATTGAAATTTGAAAGGCATTTCGTGTTAATCAGGATTTAATCTCCGACTTATATGTTAGTCTGATGTTCGTTTGGGTGTAATGCTATTAGTGAGTAGGCCTACAACAGCTGACCCACAGAGGCCGCCTAGGTGTTATAGCCTAACATGAACTCCATTAATTGTTTTTGTTTATTTTTATAACGTAACTCATTTGTACTTTTGTGCTCAGTTATTTGTTGATTTTATTGTCTACTTACATAAATAATTCCCCAAAGGATGGTCTTAATTCTACTTCTAGTTGTGTTGCAAGCAAGGAAAGACAAAAACAAGATGACACCGTTATAAATTAATGAGATGCATTGTGGGTGAAACAAATTGTATTACTGGGTCCGTCTATCGTTAAGGTTGCCATGGAGATGTTATCTATACTAAAACAATAGTAAATTGGAAAAAACGGTGTAATCCTTTGTTTCTGTGCACCACCCGATGTGTGTATTGATTGTGTCATTTCATCATAGTTCAAGTATTAGTCTGTAGTTTCTCCGCTCAACTGTAAACCAGTGCCCCATTAATAATGTAAATGGTGCACCGAACCGGTGATCTACATAGAAGTAGGAAGTGTAGATTTCATTGACTAACATTTTGTAGCTTTACCATCTCTACTATATTTTTTTTTCTTTTTAACGCGAATTAACGCCAAACGTTGCTCTGGTGTGTAGATATCCATACTTGCGCATTACATTTAGGATTGTTTTTCTTTGTTTCAAGTGGCCCCAGTGGACAAGGGCTTTGTTTGCATTGAGTCTGACAAAATATGCAGGTCAAAGCTGGGTCTACCCACTCACATGAAATACTGTATTCTTCCCTTATATTCGTACTCGAAGACAACCTTATTATTATTCCCCCCCTCTTTTTTTTCCAGTTTTATGAAATTGATATGAGCAGGTATTGATCAGGGCAATATTGTAGTTTCCTTTCTTATCTGGCCATATGTCCGCTCGACTTACAGCTGTTGCTTTATTCAAAGCACTGATCATGTGATGTCCTTCAATCTATTTTGTCGAGGGCCACTTAGTACCGCATTTTTCTCTGTGTTCCCATTCTGTCCCTTTGTTGACCATAGAGTATGATTTTCTTTTAACTACTTGGAGACACCCCTGGCAATAGTTCAACCTGACACCAAAAATCAGTCGTCGATTTTCTATGTGAGAAACATTGAAGTTATTGATCTTGATTTCAATTGAAAACTTCACTGAAGCGGTTCTGTTGTTAATGCTCGATCCAGAAAAACCCATTGATCTGGGCTCACCATATTATTGCATTACACGGACTCAAGTGTTAACATCTGGGACTAATGATGTTAGTAATCTGGGGTTCTTACACAGTTTAGAGGAGTTCACTAATCTTAAATACTAATAGTCTGTAGAGTTCAAGCCTCAGAAAATAAGTAGACCTGTAATTGATTGCATTGATTGGATACTAATAATATGAACAACGAGCTACTGCCCACTGGCTGCTGCTTGTGTGATAATGGGATAACACAATCTCTGAGTTTCCATGGTGATAACATTTGGAAGTGTGGGTAAAACAATGGCTTTTAATGATTCGTTTTCCCAACGGCTTGATACACAAGACAAAATCATGGATAGAAAAGGAAAACGATGTCTTGTGTTACAATTGTTTAGAGCCATTAATGTATTTAAATAACCCATGGCGTTGAAGAGGTTGGAGAGGAGAGACGGTGAGGGGATTGTAGGGGCAACAGACTTGTATCTCAATTCTATAAATAACAAAAAAGTTACTGAATCACAATGTTTGGCTGGCGGGTCATGTAGTATGCGCTTCGTACTGGTTTTGCGATGGTAGTGAGTTCAAGCCCAATCTATCGTCATCCTCCAGAAGGAAGGGGTGTAAACTGGAACGTAATCATATTGTATATGAAGAAACTTCTAAAACAATTAACATTATATACAAAAGAGAATTAAACACACAAAGAAAGAGAGAGAGAGAGAGAGCAGTATACTATAACAAAATAACATAAGATCTAATCATGAATACATTTTAATTAAGAATATTTCAAAGCCAAATAAATGTACTAGTTCATCACCTAAACTAGTCACTACATGAGAAAATTAAACCATTTTCCTATACACCAGGCTTAACTACAACAGATCTATAAACTGCCTATAACATCCAACGTTTGTCGTTTTCGCTACACATAAACACATATTTATACATCGACAAGCACTATCTCACACATTATAAAGTTTATTTTTTGTTTTTCCACAATAATGTATTTATGAGTGTAAATAGCAGTGTATGTATATCATGGCCTTTAACAGCTGCATGTTTGAAGTTTTTATGTGATGGTATCGAGCCTACTAAATAACTTTATTGGCTTAGAATCGATTATTGTCACATCAAGTTTAAAAAAAAAAGTTTCTTTAATTTAAATGTCATTTGATGATCATTGGCTGCCTCGGTTGAATGTTTTATTACAATAAACACGTCAATTCATTAACTTTTAAAAAGTAAACTATTATCAATTTACGTTCTAACAGAGAAAGTAAAAAAAAAAAAAAACAGCCCACGGAAGCTAACAGCCAGGTATCAACAGTGCCCTAAGCGTGTGATCGATATCGCCCATTTCAAAACTGTGTCACGGCCCAAAGTCTGCTAAGTTGACATTGCATAGTAAAAATGTTAGCACAAATGAAACACGTCGCTCCTGTATCGGAGAAGTTGTCATGTTTAGTGTCATTTCTTTCTTTCTGGTGTGTATGATTTCCTTTTTAACGACAGTATCTTTTCGGTACATTTCTGTTTGGTCAAGTTGTTTAGTTTAAAACGAAATACAAGTTTGTAAAAAAAAAATGCCTCTGGCTTTAATTCTTAAACGGATAGGCAAGAAGGTAAGGAAACTCGTTTCGCATAACTAATCTACTTCTACTAGATCTAGAGGTCTACTTATGAGATCATATCTATATCTAAATCTACTTGTAGATCTATGTGGTAGGCTTATATTTAAAATCTAAAAGAGATCTAGATCTAAATATAGATCTATATACATTTAAAGGTCTAGCTCTAAAATCTAATTTAAATCCTGTAAAAAGATCTATTTATTATGATATATATCTAGTTGATATATAATCTAGATGTAGATCTATATATAGACGATATCTATATTTTCTTTCTAACTAACTATATATATATATATAGGCCCAATATATATATATATATATATATATATATATATATATATATATATATATATATATATATATATATATATATATATAATATATAGATCTATATATATATATTTGTTGATCTAACAATAGCCCTTTTTGGATGAATTATAGCTATCTATATTTATATTTGATATAGATTTATATAAATTATATTCCACGATAAGGTGATCGAATTGTCACGTACTGAAGTTTAAAGATTAAATCTGTTTAAGGACATATAGGGCCGGATTTGAGAGAAGGCTGAGCTACTGTCACGGGGTCTCCACGAGAGACGGGTCCCCACAATATAAACAAATCAAAATTTTGAGTGATCAGAAGCGTTTATGTTTTCGGATATTTTTTATCCTAAGTTGGCAAAACTGTCCGCTTGCGGTGTGCTCGTAATAAATAAATGCATCTCCGGATTTTCGGCAGCGCGTCAAGCCAGGTCCTTACCCTCCACAAACTCAAAAAATATACACTTTTTAACTAAAGTATAGGGCATATATGGGGCGTATTATATATTTAAAAAAAAAAGAAGGAAAATAAAATGAAATTTACTATTATTCTATTTTCTTATTCTAAAATATGGCATTCTTTTTATTTTCTTGCTAACAGTTTCTTTTCTAGTGAAATGTAGACTTCAGTAAATTAATCTATTTAACCTTATCAAATGTAGAGCTAGATCTATATTCCGTATACCTAGCAACGCCACTCATAGACAGTGTACCACACAGCAAGAAGATGTATTCCAGGTGGGTTAGTCACCAACAAAACGAGGTCAACAAGTCTTATTTCTGTCACGCTATTTATCCTATAAATTCATAAACAAGGGATTCCCGGAGTTTGGAATGTGTACCCGTGAACGGGTGGTGTAAGTGGAAAGGCGTGGCCTGTTTGTCTAATAAAGTAAAATGGAAGGTACGTTGGGGACATTTATTGCATTAGAGACGCCGGTGTTGATCAGGGCCGGATTTAAGGGAGGGCAGGTGGGGCTACAGCCCCGGGACTCCACAAGAACTGGGTATCCAAAAAAGGGGATACAAATATATCCGAATTTCGAAGGGTCAAAAACTTTAAAGTTGTTGTTTTTTTAAAAACATTTTTTCGCATTTTTACGGCTGGCAAAACTAACGTGGTTAAGAAGTGTACACTTTTAGCATCTGGGAATAAGTCAATACATCTGGGAATAAGTCAATACATCTGGGAATAAGTCACTACATCTGAATAAGTCAATACATCTGGGAATAAGTCACTACATCTGGGAATAAGTCAATACATCTGGGAATAAGTCAATACATCTGGGAATAAGTCAATACATCTGGGAATAAGTCAATACATCTGGGAATAAGTCAATACATCTGGGAATAAGTCAATACATCTGGGAATAAGTCAATACATCTGGGAATAAGTCAATACATCTGGGAATAAGTCAATACATCTGGGAATAAGTCAATACATCTGGGAATAAGTCAATACATCTGGGAATAAGTCAATACAGCTCCGGATTTACGTCTAACATGGGCCTTACCCTCCACAAACTCAAAAAATATACAATTAAAAAAACATTAAAACATGTTTATGAAATATGTTTCTAAAATGAAAGTCCTGCCCCTGGGCCTCCACCAAAATAAAAGTGCTGCCCCTGGGCCTCCACCAAAATAAAAGTCCTGCCCCTGGGCCTCCACCAAAATAAAAGTGCTGCCCCTGGGCCTCCACCAAAATAAAAGTGCTGCCCCTGGGCCTCCACCAAAATAAAAGTGCTGCCCCTGGGCCTCCACATGCTTATATCCGGTCCAGGTGATGATTGATGAACGAAAGAGGGTCAGAGATATACTGCCTACTTCTACTGCCTACTTCTACTGCCTACTTCTACTGCCTACTTCTACTACTTACTTCTACTGCCTATTTCTACTACTTACTTCTACTGCCTACTTCTACTGCCTACTTCTACTGCCTACTTCTACTGCCTACTTCTACTACTTACTTCTACTGCCTACTTCTACTGCCTACTTCTACTGCCTACTTCTACTGCCTACTTCTACTGCATACTTCTACTGCATACTTCTAATGCCTACTTCTACTACTTACTTCTACTGCCTACTTCTACTACTTACTTCTACTGCCTACTTCTACTGCCTACTTCTACTACTTACTTCTACTGCCTACTTCTACTACTTACTTCTACTGCCTACTTCTACTACTTACTTCTACTGCCTACTTCTACTGCCTACTTCTACTGCCTACTTCTACTACTTACTTCTACTGCCTACTTCTACTGCCTACTTCTACTGCCTACTTCTACTACTTACTTCTACTGCCTACTTCTACTACTTACTTCTACTGCCTACTTCTACTACTTACTTCTACTGCCTACTTCTACTGCCTACTTCTACTGCCTACTTCTACTACTTACTTCTACTGCCTACTTCTACTGCCTACTTCTACTGCCGACGTCTACTGCTGACTTCTACTGCCTACTTCTACTACTTACTTCTACTGCCTACTTCTACTGCCTACTTCTACTACTTACTTCTACTGCTGACTTCTACTGCCGACGTCTACTGCTGACTTCTACTGCCTACTTCTACTACTTACTTCTACTGCCTACTTCTACTGCCTACTTCTACTACTTACTTCTACTGCCTACTTCTACTGCCTACTTCTACTGCCGACGTCTACTGCTGACTTCTACTGCCTACTTCTACTACTTACTTCTACTGCCTACTTCTACTGCCTACTTCTACTGCCTATTTCTACTGCCGACGTCTACTGCTGACTTCTACTGCCAACTTCTACTGCCTACTTCTACTGCCTATCTCTACTGCCTACCTCTACTGCCGACCTCTACTGCCGACTTCTACTGCTACCTTACTCTGAACACCTGTTCTCTTCAAGCGACAACTAAGGTGCCCCTGCTAGACACCATAATAACAGTCTAAATCTATCTAGAGTTGGAATGAGCAAATCACACACATTTCTAATTAGCACTGACTCCATCTTCTTAAATCTTCAATGAAGGCCACTATCCCGTTGATTGTTAGAAAGGCTTTTATCCAACAACCAGGACTGGACATGGGGCTCTCCACCCCTGTCCTGTCTGAGGGCTCCCATCAGTGACGGCCATAATGACTGGGCTAGAAATCGGACCGTACCACGAACACGGCGCACCGCCCCCCGATCCTGTGTCCATTCGCTGTAAGTGGCCGAGTGCAGCGATTACCATGGGGAGATTGCCTCAAGGGGCTGGTTCGCTGCTGAAGCGACGAGGTAGCTGGAATCCTCCGATCTTCTTGTATCAATCTACCACACCATTCTGTCCCCCTTTCCACACACACACGCTTTTTCTCGGCCTTTTTTTTTTCTCAATCACTTTTAAAAAAAAACAACATATTATTGTGTTGTAAAGTAAAGTTCTCCTTTCAGACCTTGCGATCTATAGGGCAGATGATACTAAGTCATCTGTTTCTTAATTTGGCCAACGGTTAACGAGCAGGGTGTCATGTGGTCAGCACAACGACCTACAGCCTTTACTTTTTCTCAACTAATGTCCGGTACCCTTTAGAGCTGGGTGGAAGCAGACGCCCTAAAGATTCCAAAATGAAAAATCCCACTTATGGGGATGCCACACGCAGCATATATTTCTATGTGATGTTCGTGGAAAATGGGGGGGGGCGCCGATAATTTACCTTACCTGCTACGTTATTATTACATCTTGACTCATCATTCACCGATAATTCATTGGATGACCTTAACTCTCACAATTACATAACCGGCGACGCTTTCGCAACCTTGTCTTAGTTGCCCTTCAACCGTGACAATGATATCGTTACTTTCAATCGCTGTATCACATGGAATAAAGTGGGAATCCCGTCAAGTATTAAAGATAGATCTAGGTCACAATGATACATGTCTACCTAACAATAAAAGTACAAATTAAATGACATCCAGGCTGACACAACCGCTGTCTATATTAAGCAATAGTGATATCTGATGCACATACGTGACAGGTCAGGTCGCTGATAAGGCTTACACACTCATGGGAGGGGGAGAGATGGGGGGGACTGTCATATGGCATGTTTTTTTGTGTTTTTTTTTTGTATAGCAATGACCTATATACGTGGTGCACATGTATTACAGATAAACAATTCAGCGTTATTTATAATTAGATTTTCGTTAAGTGGTAAAGTGAGCGGCTTCCTAATCTTGTTAAGCATGAGATTTCCAATGCTGGATGTAATAGTTTTTCCTTAGTTGTGGACTGCATTTGGTCGTAGTTCTGGCCAACTTCTGGCCCCATGACACCCTTGTTAGACACAGAAACAGCTGGTCTTTACAACAGTGGCCCTATTCACTGCCTAACTCGACTGACTTTCTGTTTTATTATTTTTTAAAAGTTAGAATCAATTTCGAATCGTTTTATTTAATACTTATCACGCTACGCTATGCTGTAGTACTATAGCCAATAAGGATAATCTTCTTTTACTTAAAACTTTTTATAATGAAACAGTTTCAATAATTTATATAGATATTATTTTTAATATTTGCATTTTTATATGTATATACTGTTGGAACACCTGATTTCTGCAGGTGTCGGCGGGCCGCATAAAACACTTCGGCGGGACGCATGTGGCCCGCTGGCCGTAATTTGCCCACCCCTGCTATAGTATGTTATATCAACGATAATTATTGGACTATACGTGGACCCCCCCCCCCCTCTTTCTGCCCAGCAGCCCCCACCAACAATCTTTTCGGGAGTCGTTGACCTGTATCAGAGACTTATGACACAATGTTATTTTATACTTATGACACAATGTCATTTTATGGGCTGGAGAGTTTTAGTCGTGAAAGAAAAATAGAATTAAAAAAAAAGTTGATAAGGTATTTTCCCAATTCCACTCTCGCCCCACCACCCCATGTGATCTGTATATGTTGCATTGCCCTACACCCAGTCAATACTTCAAGTCAAAGATCCAGCACACAGTAGGGCCTAATCGATCATTCGGTATAAATACTGCGTACAGGTTTTTCTTGTTTTGTATGCGGACCATTTATTTTACCGACAACTCTTCCGACATCATCTCGAAACGCGTCCATTCTGGCGTCGTTAGCAACGGTGTGTTGACACGTTCGACTTGTTGAGTGCTGCCATTGTTGTCATATGAGTGTTGTGGCTGCTGCCTCGTCGTTATTTAAACAGCGCGTGGCTGGAAGGGTGCCTCCCCCTCCCATCCTCGATACAATGGCTATGTCACTTGACCACTCGGGTGCTTGGCTACATTGAAACTGTTTATATCGATATACTGATTACTGTTGAAATGAAACAAAAACTATTGATAAGTTCGCACGGCTTAATAAATATACTAACATGACTAAATATACTTACAGGACTAAATATACTTACATGACTAAATAAACTTACAGGACTAAATATACTTACATGACTAAATATACTTACAGGACTAAATATACTCACATTACCTCATCTCATCTATCCCTTGACTTTCGTCGACGGGGTGCTGTGACAGTTCGCGTCAGCTCAGCAGCTCTATTAGCAGGCTATCAAGAGAGAGGGGCCGGTCCATTTGTTCTATTCTCCAGCCCTCAGCAGCTCTATTAGCAGGCTATCAAGAGAGAGGGGCCGGTCCATTTGTTCTATTCTCCAGCCCTCAGCAGCTCTATTAGCAGACTATCAAGAGAGAGGGGCCGGTCCATTTGTTCTATTCTCCAGCCCTCAGCAGCTCTATTAGCAGGCTATCAAGAGAGAGGGGCCGGTCCATTTGTTCTATTCTCCAGCCCTCAGCAGCTCTATTAGCAGACTATCAAGAGAGAGGGGCCGGTCCATTTGTTCTATTCTCCAGCCCTCAGCAGCTCTATTAGCAGGCTATCAAGAGAGAGGGGCCGGTCCATTTGTTCTATTCTCCAGCCCTCAGCAGCTCTATTAGCAGGCTATCAAGAGAGAGGGGCCGGTCCATTTGTTCTATTCTCCAGCCAGCTTTTCTTTGGACGACTTTCTTTGTGCTCCCTCCACTGTACGTTGAAGACTTTTGATAGCCATGTCTTACAGTATAACCAAACCAGCTCAGCTTTCACAGTATTGGGGTGTTCATCCTTTTTGACAATCACAGTGTTGATTTGTACAAGTACACATTCGTTTGTCTTCTTTTCCTTGTATCTGATACCCAGCATTTTTCTGTTCATCTACTCTCAAAGGCTTGGATTCTTCTTTCAGCCTCAGCGTTCATTGTCCAACTTTCTCAACGTATGTTTGTTTTTTGTTTGTTGTAAAATGTTTTACATGTTTCGGATGTTCCATCATAGTTGAATATAGTTTACTTCCTAGTCCAAACCTCCCGCAGGACGACGGGGGATGGGAGCGGGCAGGATTTTGAACCCTCGACCATCGATAAATCCGAACGACAGTCCAGCGACCAAACCGCACGACCAGGCAGCCAGGACATTACATAGTATGCTTAAATGAAGTACTCTTACATTACAAAGTACCAAAGTATAGTGAACACAAAAGAGGCCGTCTATGTTGGGGGCAAGGTAAATTTTGTACGTACATACACGGTACTGTCCATTGCACTCCCCTGTTTCACTACAACAGAATTGGGCAATAAGACTGTGACAAGTCAAAAACTCGCTGTCAGAGTCACTCTAATTTATCACAGCATTAATTATTATTTTTCATTATTTATTTATTTTATTTTAATTATTTCTCCATCCTACCCCTAAATTATTCACCCGCCACACCTTTTCCTCTCTACCAGGCCAGACTTAGTCCACCACCTTGGAGAAAATTAGGCCAGTCCTTTCATTTATCTTCCCTTGACCGGGGCAAAGATACGCTCAGACCTTGATCTTATCGACAGGATGTCTGACAGCCGCGGTTGACGCCACCTTGGTTGAATGCAAGCTAATCCTCCCCCCCCCCTTTTTCTCACGTCTCTCTTTGATCCAAGAGATTACCCTGGTCTACACACCGCGTGATACTCCAAGGTGCGGCTCTTGTCGGACTTCACCCACGTGTAAGCTAATTCTTAGCCTAGGACATTTCCGGTGTCCGCCCACACTTTCAGGCATATATATATAGTAAACCAACTCAAATCACCCTCTCTTTCTCATTCGAGCTGAACTATCGAGTCTGGACTATATCACTTATTCTTTCTCCTAGAGGAATACCTGGTGGTAAGCCGAACTTAATCACAAGTTCCATCTCAATTACTTTTGTGCTATTTCCATTGGATATTATCATGTGTATTTTGCTTAGCTCATTTATATTTAATTAGTGCATTGTGTATTTCTCACTGGCGTAAGTAGAAAACATAAACATGTCCTATGTATTTATTTATGTATTGCGTTAATCTATTAATGCTACGTTGCTCAATTGATAGTTGATGCAACCATGTATATACTTGTACATCTTATTTTATTTTCTTTATCTCGGCTGACAACCGTGATAATTTGACTAGCGCACTGATACTGCGTCTAGTGAAGAAATATGAACTATCCCCTCCCCCCCCCTTTTCTTTGTGTATTGAATTATCTCCCCTGTAGTCATTTCAATCTTACGAGAGTGGCGCCCACACCATTCAAGCGCGCTCCATTGTTCTCGACCCACGGTCATATGCAAACAAAGCGTCTCGGTCGATGACCACCGCCCATTCACCCCCCCCCCTTTTCTTTCTCTATCCACCTGTGTTGTTTATTTGAGATTATTATTTCCCCTTCTATGTACATTTTTATATTATTATTTCCCCTTTTATGTACTTTTCTATATTGCCACTATCTGCCATCTATTTTCCCAAATCCCATTGTCATCATCTCCCCTTTTGTGCTCAAAAGCAATTTTACCAATCTGACGAATGCACCTCAGTCGAGGGCATCGATAAGATGCATGAGAGACATGTCCTAACTTGTCTTTATTTATCCGCAGCCTCCCTCAGGTGTCTGCCTATTTATCGGATCACTTACCTGCCTATTTGCCTATCACCTATTGCCTATTTACCTGCCTATTTGTTTGATATCAAGAATCACCTACTATCTATGTGCTTAGTGCTATTCAGCACCGCACTTGCCTACTGAGATCTACTCAACTCTACCACTTGGCGCTATCGGCATTGCCCGCCTATTCGACAGCCCACCTGTCAAGCTATTAGGTGCGACGTCCCTATAGGTTCAGATCTGTGTGAGACGTCATAGCTACGCCAACCCTCTGCAACTCACTGGACATATCCTGTCAACTACGCTGCCCACGGCAGATCAGCTCTGCCCGCAGTAACATTGTGCCCACGGTATCCGGCCACCCGCCATACTGTGCCCACTACAGATACTAGAACTTGGGACTGAGACTCCACAAGAACTATATCGCCGGCGTCCCTCTATCCGCTAGAGCGCCACCTCCAGCTGCAGAACCTCAAGCCAGGACACAGCCAGCTACGACATCAACAGGACAACCAGCTAAGTCAGAGGACAAAGTGACATACTCTCTTATTAGGTGCTACAGTGATGATCAAAATACCTTACTAATTAGAGATAGATGCAAACCCTCCCCCTTTTATTCTTATATGTATATTTATGTAAATAAATATTCTTTTATTTTAACTTTTGTATCTATCTTTCATTGCTTTGTCTCGTTGCGTGTCTGCTCCCGATTCATATGCTGATAAGTGGGGGTGTGATAGCATTTAAAAATAATCATCCCCTAGACATAAAACGTGCCAAACACACGTCACCTTTCCCCACCTGTCACAAAGACATATGATTCGTATCACTACAATAGAAGATAACAGGACATATGATTCGTATCACTACAATAGAATTGGGCAACAGGACATATGATTCATATCACTACAATAGAATTGGACAACATGACATATGATTCGTATCACTACAATAGAAGATAACAGGACATATGATTCGTATCACGACAATAGAATTGGGCAACAGGACATATGATTCATATCACTACAATAGAATTGGACAACATGACATATGATTCGTATCACTACAATATATTGGGCAATAGGACATATGACTCGTATCACTACAATATATTGGGCAATAGGACATATGATTCGTATTACTACAATATTTTGGGCAATAGGACATATGATTCGTATCGCTACAATATATTGGGCAATAGGACATATGATTCGTATCGCTACAATATATTGGGCAATAGGACATATGATTCGTATCTTTTACAGACATCTCTAAACTATGGAGGACAACATTTTACTTATGACTGTTGTAGAGCACTTGCACATTATCTTGTTGCTTGAATATTTTAGTTAATTAACTTTCATTTCGTTATTATTGCTACCAAGAGATGATTTGCTTGATGAATGAAAACTTGGCCACTATGACTATATCGACTGAGAAGGGAGAGGGGGCTTTAGCTGAAAGTATGTACATGTATAAACGCGGTGTAGTACAAGCACTGTAGTGTGCCCCCTGTATGTACATGTATAAACGCGGTGTAGTACAAGCACTGTAGTGTGCCCCCTGTATGTACATGTATAAACGCGGTGTAGTACAAGCACTGTAGTGTGCCCCCTGTATGTACATGTATAAACGCGGTGTAGTACAAGCACTGTAGTGTGCCCCCAGTATGTACATGTATAAACGCTGTGTAGTACAAGCACTGTAGTGTGCCCCCTGTATGTACATGTATAAACGCGGTGTAGTACAAGCACTGTAGTGTGCCCCCTGTATGTACATGTATAAACGCGGTGTAGTACAAGCACTGTAGTGTGCCCCCTCTTTTTTGTTTGCCCAAAGTCACCAGTTTTATCTGCCCAACAGCCAACATTTCCCTTGCGCCATTTCTGATGTAGAAACTAGCCCAACTAATTGTTTAAAGTTTACCTCCTCGAGTACTATTTCTTGTATACAGCTGCCAGGTCAAATGTGGACAAAGTACTCCGCTGAAAACAACACACACACACACACACACAAAAACACCTATGCTATCTCTAACCCAACACTGTTAGATTAAGGCTATTTCACAACAGCTTCTATGCTATTGGTTGCCATTTCAAACGGATATAAGATCATTGAACAGAATTGCAATGTCTGTCAAGTGTGAATTTACAATCGAACAGGCGTATCAACACAGTCACGCCTTGTGTAGAAGATTAGTGGTTCTCGATCTAGTGATATAATACTCGCATGACTTCAACAACGTTGACTAGAGGAACTAGTCCTGATCATGGAAACGTCTAGGACCGGCACTAATTGTTGGAGGTTTGCTCTTGGACAAACAATGGATGGTTTATTTAAGATACTTATAGAAGAACACATTCCTCCTAAAGTTGCTTTCACTAGTCTCCTGCTAGTAAGGGTGTTAAAAGATGTATTCACCTGTAAGATCAAGTTCACTGACGTTCACTGGGCTGGGACAGAGAACTTAGGAGTAGTACATGTACTTTTAGTTTGCCTAGGCAGGGACGGGGCAAAACAAAGTCATAACAAAACAAAACAAGCATAATGTAGAAAATACTTTAAAAAAAAACAACAAAAGCTTAAATTAGAGAAACAACTGTATGTTATAGCCATATCTATCAGATTTATTTCCCTTAATCAATATCGATCTAAATTAATGAATCACAAATAATTAATTGACTATTTGGTTAATTTTTTAAATTAATAAATAATTGTGTATAGTTTCAACATAATCCAAGAAGGGGTGTGAAAGAAATGACGTGTACAATTATCTAATTGGGCAACACCCCACATATTTACCAAAATATGTGAATACTAAAGGATTAATTTCCCATGTTGGTATCAACCAAAATAAACAATTACCCGTATTGAATCGACTATTTGGTTCATTTGATAATTGATTCATAGTTTTTAAGGTACAATAATTAATTGTGTAAAGCTTCCTCTTGATGGGTGTGGCCTGGGAGAAATAACATGTTTAAAATTTGGCGCAGACAGACAGAGTGAGTTGATATAACCTTAGTCAAACAATAATCTGTGGTTACTCAAAGCCAAAGAGCGCATGCGAATGACAGGCGCTTCATCACTTAGCATTGTATCAGTCTAGAAGAATCGTCTTAGGTCACAGCGTTGTTCTATTATTTGTACTTCTCCCTGGTTCAATAAAAAAGGTTCCTCTTTCAAACCTTGCGATCTATAGGTTCAATAGTGAAATTATATACAAAAACCGAATAGGCCGTCATTAGAAGACTTATAACAACACTAGTTCTCGAACCTATCCATAAAGACAGTCAATAATACCTAGTAACAGAAGAAACTGCCACATAAAATCAATCCTTCTCCCTTCTTTCTTTCTTTTATTTTCTCCATTCTCCACACCTTCTTTTCTCCCTTTCAATCTTTATAGGGTCGGCTATTTCTTGTCTACTCCTGCAGTTTAAACTCTATAATTATCTATCCCGGTGTCTGGGTATCATTGACAACTGTTTCCAGTACATTATTATTAAAGCCAATCCCTAGTCTACGGATGTAGGTCTGCGTGTATTGATTGATCTGCTTGACGTGTATTGAACTGTGCCAATGATTGTGTCACGACGCCAGGTTACAGACCTCTTAACCACTCTAGATTTTGTCAATAATTTACCCCTGGTTTTTGGTTCAATAATTTGCCCCTGGGTTTTTTTTGGTTCAATAATTTGCCCCTGGGTTTTTTTTGGTTCAATAATTTACCCCTGGGTTTTTTTTGGTTCAATAATTTGCCCCTGGGAAATAGCGGTTCAATAACAAAAACGCCATCAGTTGTACTCGTAGCTGCTCGTGAAAACATACATGTATCATCTCTACATGCACAAACATTTGAAAGTCACGTAGAGATCTAGATCTCTGTTTTCTTTTTGTGTTCACTTAGCGTTGTCACTTGTATGATAGTGAACAAGTAATAGTTTCTTATGTTTTGCTAGTGGCCCTCGAAAGGGGAAAAGCTGCTATTAGTTTTATGACTTTTGTCTGTCCTTCCGTACTTCTTTCCGTCACTTTGTCAAGTTTAGATCTTTAAAAAAAAAAGAAAAGATCAGTGGCCTAGTGGCGTTTTGTTTTTAGAGAAAATTAATAATGTCTAAGATTCTCTTCAATCTTGAGCCTTGCTGTCTATGCTGTTTCCTACTCTGACAAACTTCAAACTCCTTCCAAGCAAGCTGAATGTGAACTCTGCAGTCTAGTGGTTATCAATTTTCGGTAATAACCTCCAGCACGCATTGAGTATATCGTTGGATTCTAACGCAATTTAAATGTACTGGATCTTGTTGAAGTAAAATAAGGATTCTTTTTTTTGACGAGCTATATATATACATACATTTTTTTAGAACTTTCTCGCCTTTGGGCATTCGCCGGAAGAACCAAACCTTTGATAGCTTCACCTTCTTTACTTTGGCTGATTCTGGATGCCTATAGATCTCTCTGAATGAACTAGCCATACACTGAACTGTTTTGAATCATTGAGTGACAAGTTGTATTGGAACATCCTCTGCAATGTCTTCAGGACAATCTCCAATGTCGTTCAGTCTAGAGTAGATTGTCCTGTTTTTTTTTTTGTTGTCTGAAAATCTGAAGGAAATAGGAACTTACTACATGCTGGGAGAAAGTTTGATGGCCTTCACAACTTGATACCCTATGCGACACGCACCATCCGCATGTGGCTAACTACGCCTCTGGTAAAGATATTGAAAGTCCGATTTCATGATATTGTAGAGCATGCCTAAGTCTTACTTTTTATCTTATAAAAGCGAACTCTTTTAAAACTAAATGTTTGTAAGCCGTTTTTTCTTTCATAAGATATTACGGGTGATGATTTGGTATATTATTAAAACATATATGCACACAGTTCTTTTATTTCTCAAAATGTGATATGCATTAATACAAAGATGATTTCCATGAACCTCTCATCAAAGCCTTTTCATTGGTCATATTATTGGACCAAGTTGGGTTCATTAACCATTGGCTAACTAAATAAACTAAATATAAACTAAATATTTTCTAAACTAGACCTTAAAATGCACACCTACTATTTAGATTTGTATTTCGTCTATAAAGAGCACATTCATTTAAGTCAGAAAAAGTGTACAACTGATCTAAAGACGTTACAACTGATCTAAAGAAGTGTACAACTGATCTAAAGACGTTACAACTGATCTAAAGAAGTTACAACTGATCTAAAGAAGTTACAACTGATCTAAAGAAGGGTAAAACTGATCTAAAGAAGTTACAACTGATCTAAAGAAGGGTAAAACTGATCGAAAATTTAGCTGGCACCAACCATTTGTTTGGATATTTTCGCATATTATTACTGAAATAACACTGCAACTTTCAAGCAATAAGTATTTAAAAACAGCAACCAAGTGACCTATACGTATTTAAAAACAGCAACCAAGTGACCTGTACGTATTTAAAAACAGCAACCAAGTGACCTATTCCTATTTAAAAACAGAACCAAGTGACCTATACGTGTTTAAAAACAGAAACCAAGTTACCTATACGTATTTAAAAACAGAACCAAGTGACCTATACGTATTTAAAAACAGAACCAAGTGACCTATACGTATTTAAAAACAGAACCAAGTGACCTATACGTATTTAAAAACAGCAACCAAGTGACCTATACGTATTTAAAAACAGCAACCAAGTGACCTATACGTATTTAAAAACAGCAACCAAGTGACCTATACGTATTTAAAAACAGAACCAAGTGACCCAATACGTATTTAAAAACAGAACCAAGTGACCTATACGTATTTAAAAACAGAACCAAGTGACCTATACGTATTTAAAAACAGAACCAAGTGACCTATACGTATTTAAAAACAGAAACCAAGTGACCTATACGTATTTAAAAACAGAACCAAGTGACCTATACGTGTTTAAAAACAGAACTAAGTGACCTATACGTATTTAAAAACAGAAACCAAGTGACCTATACGTATTTAAAAACAGAACCAAGTGACCTATACGTATTTAAAAACAGAACCAAGTGACCTATACGTATTTAAAAACAGAACCAAGTGACATATACGTGTTTAAAAACAGAAACCAAGTGACCTATACGTATTTAAAAACAGAACCAAGTGACCTATACGTATTTAAAAACAGAAACCAAGTGACCTATACGTATTTAAAAACAGAACCAAGTGACCTATACGTATTTAAAAACAGCAACCAAGTGACCTATACGTATTTAAAAACAGAACCAAGTGACCTATACGTGTTTAAAAACAGAACCAAGTGACCTATACGTATTTAAAAACAGAACCAAGTGACCTATACGTATTTAAAAACATAATCAAGTGACCTAGTTTGTCTTAACTGGGCCATAATGACATTTCATTATCTAATCTTGACCATTTTGACCTTAATTTAAATCACCTCGTTAGCCTTAGGATTGAGATGTAGCTCGACGTCAGGTATCGATATGAGATGTATCTCGACGTCAGGTATCGATATGAGATGTGTCTAACGTCAAGTATCCATTTGAGATATATATCAACAACAAGTATCGATATGAGATGTGACGTTAGTTATCGATAATTCAAATGGATACTGTTCTTTTGATGTGTAGTATAGAATGCTGCCGTTAAGTCTGTATCGATTACAATATCATTAGAAGGCAGTAGTCCTTCTCACTACGGTTTGAATGGTTTTTTTTCCTTGACATGGCCAACACTAATAAGGCAAACAATGACAGGGCGGACAATAGCACAGTGAGGTTAAAATATTAATTAATTCTGGGAGGATTTAAAACAAAACAAGGTTACAAAAGACAGTTTGTGTGGAAACACAAACTCAAAATCGGCCCCCGAAGTAAAATGGTTTACATAATTCGGATAATCCTTCAGAGTTGAAGATAGTTTACTTCCTAGTCCAAACCTCCCGCAGGACGACGGGGGATGGGAGCAGGCAGGGTTTGAACCTTCGATCGTCGATAAATCCAAACGACAGTCCAGCGCGCAAACCGCACGACCAGTGGTCCACCCAGGTAGGCTTCAATATTTTCAAAAAGAACATCCGAATAAATTATATCAAAGACAAATGAGAGATAAGAATGGAGAAAGAAGGTTAACAGATCTTGTGTAGTGCCCCAACCGTCCCGCAGATCAAAGGATACGTGAAAGTGAATGTAAAGTTAGATGTGAACCTGGCCTAACTAGTTTGTGGTCTATAGGGCAGATGATGTAAAGTTCATCTGTTTTTTGTGGCCTACGGTTAACGAGGGTGTCATGTAGCCAGCACAACGACCAACCGCCTTTGCTTTTCCCCAACTAATGTCAGGTACCCATAGAGCTGGGTAGAGTCAGAAGTTGAAAATCCCAGTCTTCACCAGGATTCGAACCCGGGACCCTCGGTTCGAACTAAATAAGTTAATTGTTTTGAAAAGGCTCAATCTCATATTCGAATCCTCAAAAAAAAAAAAAAAAAATTTCCGCTATATAGAAAAAATGTTCACGAAAATGATGTTTATAAGATTACTATTCGTCTTAAATTAGGTCTAACATATAATGCATACTAATTAGCTTTTTCTTATAAAAAACTGCTTGCATAATTGATTTTAAAAATTAGAATTTTCGATTTCAGGAAAAAAAAGTAGCCGTTGCATCAGAACTTTGAATGGTCTAAAATATTGTGAAGTCGGATTTTCAATGTCTCTTCTAGTTTACGAGATCTAAACGGGACGGACGGACAGACGGACAGACATTTCGCACAAAACTAATAGCGTCTTTTCCCCTTTCGGGGGCCGCTAAAAAAAGAAATATTAATGATTTTAAGAACATATACTTCGGAAATGATGAAATCGAGATAAAATATGCCAAAAGAAAAAAAAAGTAATTAGACTAAATAACAGTCTCATTAATGCATTCACTATTTGTGTCATACCAGTACGTCCAGTTTCACGCCTAGTACGTTGCTAAGGACAACTAACATATTTTAAAGGGATACAACTCTTCAACATTATAAATGAACAAAAGCTCTGGTTATCCTCGTGTTAAATATTGGTGGCAGTTTGGGTACTATTTTCTTTACCTCTATCTCTCGCAATCATAAAAGAAAACATTGTAGAAACTGATCGATGTGCGTAGCGTGGACAACAAAGAACTAAGTTAAACTTGACCAATGAGTTGATCTATTGGTTCAACTAATACACTTCCAGTAGAACAGAGTGTCAATCTTTCTAGAAATTGACGAATTGAATTAAGAAATAGTTACATCTATGTTATTGTATATATTATATATACAAAACGTACTTGATCTCACAATGCACCTTGTACCCCTAACGGAGACATAAGTTCCTGATATCCTTAAGTTACCACGCAAGCTTTCAAAGCTGTTGATTGTAAGCAACAAGCAACTCTTGTACCAGATACAGACAGCAGATTTTTTTTTCATCTAGATTTTTAAATTGTTTAATTAAAAAGCTGCGTGGCCCGAAGTCTAGATCTAGATCTATTAGTTTTCTTTGAATAGACTCGGTGTCAGCTATCTGCAGAGTACTTCACGGGGCTGGCTTGTATTCTCTGCATCGTGAATGATCTTTTTCTTTATCGTGCTAACGAAAGGGCAGTGATTTTTTTTTAAATTATTTATTTACTAACTTTTGGATTGTCTGCCAATTGATATATTTTCCCTTTTCCTGAATCTACTTTGACTCATAATCAAATATTTCGATGGTATTGTATAGTAGCTACGAAGTCACAATAAAGCTGCAAGCTTAATCTATCTTCTACACACACACGTCTCCCTCTCTCTCTCTCTCTCTCTCTCTCTCTCTTCTTTCTTTATCCTGTAGTTTTCTTCTGTAAGAAATTAGAACAAACCTTCAGTGAAAGAGTCTCAGAAAAGTGAGAAAGTGACATAATGCACTAGTGAGGGCCCTGCACCTTGAGTTCACACGGCCTGCTCTGTTAGTTTGATTCACATATCCTTTAGTCTAATAGACCATGTTGTGACTCGCTGATAAGTTTTACCGCGAGAAAAAAAAACTTTCGTTTTTTAGTGTTGACTTTCCACTATCATTTAGTGTAGGCCTACTGTTGGAAATTTTCTGAAATTTCTGACGATCATTAGTTATATACATATGTGAATACAAATGCTCCTTCTTCCCTAGTACTATTATAGCATGGAATGGGTTGCCTGAGCCAGCCAGGAAAACCAATGATTTGGCAGAATTTAGGTCATTGGCTAACATGCATGACTAGATGCATGACGCGTAGGACATATGCCTAATCATCTTCTCTTTTGAAGTAACGTCTGTATTAAATAAAATATATTGACAATTTCCTATTTCCCCTCCCCCTCCCTTGCAGATGGCCAGTCTTCAGTCCCAGAGAGCCCAATGTTGCTGTTGTGCCGTGGGTGTGTTTACTTCCATGTTTGGTATCTTCATGTTGTCAGCAGGCATCTGTATTGTACTCAACGTGACATTTATGGAGGTAAGTAACAGGGACACACATGTGCTGTGCTGGTTGGTCAGCTCGAGAAGTGGTCACTGAAGAAGTAGAAGAAGCTTCAACGAATGTCACTTTAACAGGGATTAGAGTAGGATTTAAGACAGTGCAAGACTTTGGGGCCGCCCAGGGCCACACTTTTAAATGGGAGACTCCATATTTAAAAAATAAATCATTTTCAGCAAAGTTTGCATACTCAACGTGAGAGAACAAGGGAACGTATATAGCATCAACAAAATACTCGTTTTCTCTCTTTAGATTTATAGAAAGTATTAAGTGCATTTATATTGAAGCTTGAAGAGGGTAGCGGCCTCACAAATATTTTGCCCAGCGCCTTCGTGCACTGGCCCCTCCCTGTGTAGGTTCCAAGCCATGATGATCTGTTCAGTATATTGTTTATAGTTATCTATACTTTTGAAACTAATGAAGGCCACTGTAAGGGTAAGTCACTATTCGCAAAAAAAATTATTAAAAAAAAAATTAATATAATGAAATAATGATTTATAGACACACAGACACACTCACACACACACATATATTATGATGAATTGTTGATCTGTTCTAGACCAGACACACACACATATTATGATGAATTGTTGAGCTGTTCTAGACCAGACACACACACATATTATGATGAATTGTGGAGCTGTTCTAGACCTCTATTAAAATCTTTTTGTTTAGTTGCTATACCGAGAACTAAAACTTTTTTTTCTGTTCCTCACCTTGTCCTGACAGGTGGACACAAGTGGACTGCCACCAGAGCTACACAACGAGGAAGGCAAGAAAGTAGTCGGCATTATTTTAATATGTGTATCGATCGGCGCCCTGGGTGTGAGCGCCTCGGTGAGCGTTGTGTATTTTGTCATCTGCAACAGAAAGCCTCCACCCAAGCAACAGCCGCAGCAGCAACAGCAGCAAAATCAGCAGCAACATTCCAGCGGTAGCGTCAGTCACACCGCCCAACATGGCGAGAGACCTGCAGGTGCTGAGACTCTCAACGGGCGAGTCGCTGGCAGCTGGTCACCTCATCAACAGTATCAGCAGCACCGTAGGCCGTCTAGTCGAAATCCGAATCAGGCTTCGGTGGTAGACAGGCAGATACGCAAAGTGTTAACTCAGTCTTCTGAATTGCCCAATCGATCTGCCTCCCCGCAGATGTACAGCAGAATCAACAGTCCAGTTGGGGTGCCCCCTCGGCGTGTTCATAAATCCCACCGCAGCCGTCGCCCCGTGCACAAGGCAAGGTACGTTTCAGGGTTAGAACCACACATTGAAGAAGATACGGAAATGGGCAAGTCAAACATGGACCTACAAATGCAAGAAAGAGGCGGTGAAGCCTCTTCGCAGACTTCAAGTTCCATTGCATCAGCCAGCAGACAGAATCTTGACACAGTTCATGAGACGAGGTTCTCAAGTGGTAAGGTGGGCGCCCCTCCTGAGATTATTGTCAATGCCTGGACAGTGGAACCAAGGCTAAGCGATGTGGAGGTTGTGGCAGAAACTCAGTTTTATGAGGGTGCTGCTCGCTCCGTGGGGCTTCTACATCAGCAGCCTAATAATGAAATCATGGTTCAGTCTAAAGATATATCTTACATGAATGATGAGTATGTTGGTTCAAACACATTGACATATAACCTTCACACAGGTCAAGGTGCTTCACATGAACTTCTACAGGACTCTGATGAGGAGATGGACCTTGATGTTCCCGACAAACAAACAGGTGAATCTCACCATCACCATGACATCACTGTCTTGTCCCACGATCACGGTCACAATGTCACAGAAAACCCCCAACCCGTTTCAAATGATTTAGACATAGCTGGCTATGTGAGGGAAGAAGCCTCGCATGTTGATGCACATTCCTTGGAAAGATATCCGTCCTACAACAGGGATGAAGCTGAAAGTAGGATTAGTTTCAGTTCTGTTGTATCGTCTGAGGGAGGGATTGCCACTGGAGAAGACGCTGTTGCTATGGAGATGATGAGGGAGAAGATGGAGGAGATATTAAAGGAGTCTCGCAGTTCTTGTTAGCTGGAGAATAAGATACACGAGTTGAAATGATGTATCTTCTTTGACTCAAGTATGAATGAAGTGCTGCCTCTTATTACAATGTAAATCTCCAGTTTGTTTCTCGGAATACTTGTATTAATTAAAAGTCTAGCATATTTTGCATTAAGATTCTTGTCAAGCGTATTTAGACAGCATAAATGTTGTGATATTTATTTTGAAACAAATTATATATATTAAATAGGTTAATATAACTGACCAGTGTGTATGATTATGACTGGTCTAACTGACTTGTGTAATGATTATGACTGGTCTAACTGACCTGTGTAATGATTATGAATGTTCTAACTGACCTGTGTATGTTAATGGACGGTGTACATGTATGTGGGACTGTTATCTTTTTTTAAACTGATCAGTGTCCGATTCTTTAGATATGACAGACGCAGGGTAGTCTTGACCTTATTACTATGTCACTTATTTGTTTGTATTTCTTGACATTCTAATTATTATATATTTTTTTTAAACACTACTAACTGTTACTGCTGAACCATTCTGCTGTATTTAGATATTAATGTACATGTATCGTCTACCAATTTTTTCCACCTGGGCTTTTTTGTTTTAATTTCAGGCTGCAAACATCCAAAACTTGCCTGGACACCGGTAGCTTAACCAGGATTGTTGTCGGGGGTTGGGGAATTTTTTTACAGTTAATTAAATCTCTTATTCATTAGTTATTAAGATCAAAATGTTCACTCTTACAAATGTTGGTCAGCTGTTGTCTTTAGAAAAAAAAATTCTTTTTATTTTGTTTGTTTTGTTGTTCCCTTCAATGTTCAAGTAGCAGAAACAAAAATAGTCTCCATTGCTTAGTAGCATTCATATTGGCATTTTCCTCCGTAGTTTGTCTTATGTTTGAAAAAGTACTTCTAACTTCATTCTGCTTGTTAAAACAGGACAAGTTTTTAATTCCACAATTTAGGGTTGAAATCTTCTACGAATGTGCCCAGCGAAATCAACAAAGTGAATCATTTCAATCGATATGCTCAATATTTCACTCATTTCTAAATCGAATTAAAAACTTGAATATTTACATTATGAGTGTAACTTTTTTTTTTATCGTAATGACAATATGACGAACCGGTTTGAACCTTTCACTAGACCTGATTCGGCCTGCAGGCCGTGGTTTGCCCATCACTGATAGATAAGACATTGATTAGGTTCCTGAGTCATGTCCTAATGGGTCACTTCCTATTTTAACATAGTCAACTATTTTAATGTTTCGTTTTTTTTTTGTTTTTTTTTTTGTTCAATGGTCATGTATGTTTTGATGGCACTTCATTTCCCATGAGAAGAATTATGTACCTGGAGTCTTGGATACAGATTGTACTCCTTGAATATATTCTGTTGGCTACATGTGTACATGTACAAGGTGAATGTATTAAATATTTACACGTTCTGCATTAATGCCATTGTTACTTTTACAATTATGAACCTTCCGGCAAACTTACACTTGGTGATATTATACTGTGTTGTAACTTGACAAAGTCTGGAGATATCAATATATCGACTTTTACATTTGTACATTACTTGCACAATATTCCGCAGCAAACGTTTAGATTTGCCTTTGATCTCACCTGCACCCCCTCCCCACCCCCACTGTCCTAGGTTAGGTCAGGTGTTGGTGATATCTGGTTTCACCATCACGAGCTGACTAGAACAGAGTCTCTCTCCACCAAGGGGCCGGTGTAATAGTGAGTATGGACAAATGACGTATTTAGAAAACACAAATCTTGTGCTTGTATAGCGGTGCAAGGAGAATGTGTGTGTCTGTGTGCTTGTCCCCTCCAGCCACAACTTAGTGTGTTTCTGTTACCGGTTCTCCTAGAGGTTACAGGCTGTCAAAATGTTCCATTCATCATCATGTCTTCTCTAATGTGGAGACAAATCCCCAATGCACATAGATGACAAAGTTAATTATTCATACACAGAAAATTGTGAAGGCGTTTAGAGATAAGACTTTGTGATCTCCAAGCTAGTCATTTCTTCTTGACTCCGACATGATCTGTATCTGTTAATATGAATGTATACACATTTTTAAAATGAATGTATTTTATGTATTTTAAGCTGCTGTCCATATTTTATTGATTTTGTATTTCAGTTCTATATTAAACAAAGACTAGACACTTTGTCATGTGGCCAGAAAGCTTCCTAGGCTGTGCTAAGCAATACACATGTACTATTTTTGCGTTCTGTGTATATAACTGACACTTGTATTTTTTTCCGTCCTCCAAAATTGTATTATTTATTTGAATGGCATTTGGAGTCCATTCCAGTACATACAAGTTCTGGCCAGTTAACTCATGTCGAGCAGTGTCTCCCTTTACTTTGGGCTGTCAGCACATTGTTGCAACTAATTTCATAGAAGTTTTAGATTCTAGAGCAGCACTTGTTTTGTAGAATTATTTATAATAGATTTAGAGTTATTAGTAACAAATAATAAGGTTTGTCTTCGAGTCCGAAGATTAGCGAGGAATGCAGTATTTCCCGTGGCTGCGCAGACCCAGCTGTGACCTACATATTTTGTCACATCCAGGGCAAGCATAAACATTGTATTAGTAAAAATATAAGTATCAAGATAATTTAAAGATAGAATGAAAAATAAATCATTCCCTTAATTTTGTTCAAAACGATAGCTTTCTTTTTTTTTTTTCAGAATATTTGACTTGTTGAAACAATTCTTAAACACTATCAAAGTAAGTCTCATATACTTTATTTAAGCAGCTCCAGTCCATATAGATCTAAGTACTAACATTTTATCTGAAACTTTTCATTAGGAATCTTTGAGAATGTGCACAACAAAACATCGAAGTGTTTCATTTGCTACATCTTTTTTTTTAGTTTGGAACTTTATGACATTTCTGTGATTGGTTTCATGCACACGTGACTTTGTTTTTAAATTTGTTTTATTATTATTTTGTTTTTGATGTAATGTTTGATGGCAATGATCAATGCAAAATGCTTCCAATGTGAAGCTTGACATTATTTGCAAAGTATCTTTTATCACCCAACGTTTTATTTATAGAACATCCTCGCCCACTGACAGTCTGTCCTGTCAATGACCTTTCATGTATGAACATTGTCTCATTTGGTCTCACTTTACTGCTGAGGTCAGCGTGTTCTTGTTCAACACTCTCATCGGCTGGTCAGTGTTCCTGGACATTTAATGAGTTGTTGTTTTCTCTCAGCGTTATGTTTTATCACCGTGCCATCGCATCTCAGTTTGTCCCCCGTCTCTCAGTTTGTTAACGTTCAGAGCGTCATCTCGTTGCCTGGCACTCAGTGGTGCCGGTGGCTCAGTGGTGCCGGTGACTCGGTGAATTTCTTCCATAGAACCATTTTGTTTAGCTAGGGTGGGATGGTTAGTCCAAATCTAATACTGACATCTAAAAATGAGTATTCGATTCTAAACAGTTCTCAGGCTAAATCAGAGGTCTATGTCCCCCACCCACTCCCACAATACTTATAATATACTTTAGCGTTTTCTTTTTTTTTTCTTTCTTTCACTTCTTAAACTATTTTCCCATGTAGAAACAGACCATTTGTCCAGTGTCTCTTGGAACTACTGAGTGCTTGAGTTTGTCTTTAAACTTCCTTTGGACAGACTCTGTTTCAATCGTCTTTGTGCAAAGAGCATTTTTTTTTACAGATTAGGCATTTTGAAGTTCCGTCCCTCAAAACCTTTCTGGTGTATGTCTTGCCCTGTACGGAGACACCATGAACAACACTGTCATATACCTGGACCGTGCTACAAGGGAGATAATCCCCGCATGAAGTCTTAGTGCATGGAGTCTTACAAATAGTGTGAGCATTAGTTCAATCCAGTACTTACAAATAGTGTGTGGCTTAGTTGACATGCAACGTCACAATCTGTGGGCAATTTAACCAATAGCTCGTTGCCACATTGTACAGACCTGTGACGTGGCAGTTCAGTGTTCAGGCCTTCTCTAACGAATGGTCTCGGTTCAACCCAGTGGCTGATGGTCCAACTTACAGTAAGTCATGTTCCTTAACAAAAATAAAGGGTCATTCAAATCTTGACCATTGTGGCCACTTAGCATAGTTTTCCCTGTCACCCTAACCTCGCGCCTAGTGAAATAGAGTTCTGCGTATAGTAGTGCAAGAATAATATTTTCTCTCATTTAAAGTTTAAATCTCACAAGTAGAAATGGGTTAGGCTAATTGTGTATATATTTTGAAAAATAAATCAAACACATTTCCATTTTTTTTGTTTTGTAACTTATTTCATGGCTTTTAGGTTTTATGCAACTTATATACTACCATGGGCCGACTAGCACCATCAAACGACCCCTTTTTCTAAACAAGCTTTTTAAAAAAAATCTGAGGCCCAATAGGGCTTGAAAGAGTGTTCCATCTGTCCGTGTCAGCACTTTTAATTTTCCATTGAGTACTTGTGCACCTTGATAATCTACTCTCTCCCCTGCACACGCTAAAAATAAATCAATTGGCCTTTTCCTAGTGTATGACGTCACATTAAGGCGACGAAGGCCACTTTGTCGTTTATTGACTTTTGATCTTAAGTTTTCCTTACCTCACCCACACAGCATGCACTTGTAGAATTGCCGGATATTGGCAATGGCCCCTGATGTGACGCACGACAATCCGACACATCCAGCAACACGCCACTATGGCGCACAGATGCTCGCTACATTTTCACACCCGTCTTACACATTATCAAATCTTTCTCAGCCTACGTAATCAAAATCAAACTCATTGGGGCATGACGGTCAATGATCCTGTGGCTGTTATCTCTTTTTTTTTTAAACTGTCCACGCATTATTTGTCCAGAAGGCGCGGTCGCTGAGTGGTAAAGAGCTTGGCTTCTGAACGGGGGTCCCGGGTTCGAATCCTGGTAAGGACTGGGATTTAATGGGATAACTGACATTAGTTAGGGAAAAGTAGAGGTGGTTGTTCGTTGTGCTGGCCACATGACATCCTCGTTAACCGTAGGCTACAGAAACAGATCACCTTTGCATTATTAACCGCGTAGATCACAAGGTCTGAAAGGAGAACTATTATTTGTCCAGAAATCCTCTCATAACATATGAGTCTTTCTTGCATTTTTTTTTTTTTGTTGTTGTTTTTGTGGACTATATATAAAAGATTAAAGTTATTATTTTTTTACTTATGTAAACTACATACAATTGTTGTCATTGTGAACTCTGATAATGTGTATAAAATAAATCAATTATTTGCTACAGCTTCGAGTTTCATATTTCTTTTTAAATTTGAAATACACACATGTAGAAACTCAGTATTTATTATGCCACGGCCTATAGAGTGCTAACTGTAATTAAACACTTCGTGACAAAAAAAAGCGGGGGTAAGGCAGGCTGCAAGAAAGTCACAAATCAATACACTTCGGTAAGTTTTCAAGGCACATGACGACGAGTAAACAAACGCTAGTCAGTATAGCAGTGCAAGGGCGGTAACAAAATAAAAAGCAACTTGAGTTTTTCCATCTTGAGTTGTATTTAGAAAAAGTACAGAAACAATGTTTTATGACTATTGAGAAATGTATTGAATACCATTAGATTATAGCCTTAATACTAAAATATGGATAAAAAGAACTATATGAGAATTCTACACACAGTGTCCCTGGTATATATGAACATCATCTATAGCCACATCGCCTGCCGCCATGTGGGCCTGGAATGTTACCTGGGAAAAAAAATATATTTAAGAACTTGTGAATTCATTAAACACAGAAACTCTGACATTTGCCTAACAAAATTATTTGTGTATGTCTCTACTATTACTAAATAAAAAAATAAACAGTCGTTTCATTGTACAGGGTGTTGTGAAGTAAATAAGGGCGCTCCTCCTAGTTAAGCATCAACGTGTTCTTTGGCTAGTACCACTCTAATGCTCTGACCCTCAGTGACCCTTCCTCCATTTACTTTTTCGTTATACACACACCTTCAAGATTCACTGCTCGTGAACCCACTGGAATGTCGTCATGAGCTCACCGTGAACTCAGAACTAACAGGAATGTCGTCGTGAACTCACCGTGAACTCAGAACTAACAGGGATGTCGTCATGAACTCACCATGAACTCAGAACTAACAGGGATGTCGTTATGAACTCACCGTGAACTCAGAACTAACAGGGATGTCGTCATGAACTCACCGTGAACTCAGAACTAACAGGAATGTCGTCGTGAACTCACCGTGAGCTCAGAACTAACAGGAATGTCGTCATGAACTCACCGTGAACTCAGAACTAACAGGAATGTCGTCGTGAACTCAGAACTAACAGGAATGTCGTCATGAACTCACCGTGAACTCAGAACTAACAGGAATGTCGGCATCAGCTCACCGTGAACTCAGAACTAACAGGAATGTCGGCATCAGCTCACCGTGAACTCAGAACTAACAGGAATGTCGTCATGAACTCACCGTGAACTCAGAACTAACAGGAATGTCGTCATGAACTCACCGTGAACTCGGAACTTACAGGAATGTCGTCATGAACTCACCGTGAACTCAGTTCCCACTGGAACGTTGACGGACGTCCTGCTGTGCACCCAGTTGTTTTGGTAGTTGTTGTGGTAGTTCTTGACAACAGTGGTAGTCAGATGGGGACCTTGAACCACTACATCCAGATACGAGCTTGGGCCTTTCTGGTAGAAGTAGAAGTCTACGCAGACTGGACCATTTCTGTAGGTAGGACTGTGAATCTTGGCTACACCAGTGGCGTGTGTCGGGGACTGGACCGCAATTAAATAGGAATCTGAACAAGTAGAAACACGAGTATATTATACGAACAGTCAACTTAATATATATATTCCTATATTTGAAGAAAAAATCTTATAACAAAATTTACAGGAACACTTTGAAAATGAAATGTCAAATTATTGATATACATGTTCAGTTTGTACTGATGATAGGGCATACTGGCTTACCAAGGCCACAGAAAACCAATACAACAAATTAGAAAGTCACTTACCTGTACCGAAAGAATAGCCAGCATGTGGACCATCTGCAATTACACCCCGGCCATGAATCCAGTTAAAAGTTGTATGCTCGATGACCAAACCACATTCAGTGCTTTCAAAAGTACATTTGGTTAAAGTAGCTGAAAGTCGAAAGCAGGGAATTGAACTGCGAGGATAATTCAGGATTCATTCATCCATTTCCATCTATTTTATTGTATTAACAATATAGGTTTCATGTGGTCCTCAGGAATAATATCTTACTGTTCTATGTTTACTAATTTTGACTGTTAAAATTAATTTTGGAAATGTTAGTAAGAAACTTAGTTCTTATTCAATCCTGTAAATTACAGAGAAGAAAATTACGTTTTGACCCCAAAATTTCATGTGGTCATTTTCGCCCTAAGTCAAATTAGTGAAGATACGCAAACTGAGATTTTGAATCAAATGAAATATCACAAGATCTGAATGATCTCATCAGAGACTATACCTTTACCTCCCCTTTTGAAACTTGACTACTTGTATAAAGACTAAAAGTGAATCCAGTAAGTTCAACAACAAAGTATACCAGATTCGAGCGGCTCGGAAGATTTATAACTATTTAAAAAAAGGTATATTTTGTATATACTATCTATGTATTATGAAAAAGCGTAAGTGGAGCTGGTTAGGACACACAACCTGCGAACACTAGCTACCAATGTTGCAAGGCAGGCACTTATCTTCTTATCTTCTTCTTATATAATACAGACGTTACTTCCGCAAGGAAAGAGGAAAGTGGGCAGACCCAAGCAAACCTGGAAGAGGTCACTCATCAGTGAAGCTGAGGATACTGGAATGGCTTGGGAGCAGATGAAGAAAGCTGGTCAGAACCGAGTTGGGAGGAGAGGTGTGGTGGCGGCGGCACTACGCTCCCCTAGGACTTCACAGGATTAAGAGAAGAAGTATTATGAGCCCAACTAGTATAGAAATATTCAAGTTTCAACTAGTAGATAAGCATAGTAATGTGGGCTTTCTTAATTATTTTAATATTGTATATATCCTTTATGTACTGTTCAGTGTTCTATATTTACGTCTTCTTATACTTTCCATTGGTCTAATTTTCGAAAGCATGCAATGTTTATGTGAATTGTAGAATTTGACATTTTGATCTACAAAGTATTAATAACAGGTGACCAGACCAGTGATTAGTAAGCCTAATTAGCAAACAAAAAAAATACTTACTTGGTTTAGTTATATGAGTAGTATCTGTGGGGGAAAAAGTTTTTAGAATCATGTTTATTTGTTTGCATTAGACTAAAGCTAACAGCTTTTTATTTAATCAATAGTATAACAAAATAAGGGAGGCTACAATATTAAAAAAAAAGAAAATATGTCCGCAAAAGGTAGCGCCCTTGGCTCTTCAACAATTTCAGTTATTTTGTCTATAAGATATGGTTTTAACATTATTAACAAAACAAGCTTTTAAAATTAAAAATGAAGACTTTGACAATAATTCCTTTAGATTCTCGTGTTTTTAGTGCACCTGTACTGACACTATATCTTTGGTAACACATCATTGTTGGACAGTTGTTTCCACAGACCAGTCCTAGTTCAAGGGGCCTACCTTCAGTACATCCGTATAGCCTCTGTATCTTCAGCACATCAGTAGTACTTAGACTCAGCCTCTGGCCCATGGACGTAGTGTCTGATGCCTTCCCAGGTTTGGCTGTGATGACCGGCTTGGAGCGGTCCAGAGCAAAGGTGTAGACCCCGTAGTGCATGATGGAGCCAAAGTCATAGGCGGTGTTGAGTGTGGTGGCCTCAGTCACGGGATGGAGGTTAAAGTCGTGTCTGGATTCTGAAAAAAAAAAGATGATCTAACTCAGCGATGTCTATCCCAAGGCTCTAGGGCCCTATTCGGCCAGTAACTCTGTTACGTGGCGCTATCAGGCCCCTTTGTTTTGGAGTGTATCACTGTGTATGTGTGTGTTTCCAAAGTAACTACAAGAAAAGAAAGAATTTGGTGTTGTAGAATGATGGAATGATGAAAATAAGAGCTGGTCTGTCATAACTGATGTTAAGAAGTCACGTGGGGATAGCTGAACGGATAACTAGTTCAGGAATGAAGTGAGATCGATTTTGTTTAAAATATTATTTCATTTTGTTACTACTAGATCTATGCCTCATATCAAGTCAAATCTGTATATATTATTAATAAAAGTTATATTAAGCTTTTGTTTTAAGAGAGAAATTTGTGAAAGTTATTTGAAAGTTAGTTTATTAAGAATAGAATACGCCTAGATCGGTTTAGCCGTAGCCTACTAACTGACTGTGGCTACAAACCAACGACCGAGTATTAACTCCCTTGATAACTTCTCTTCACAAGCAGCAGACGTTCGTTTCTACTGGACCATTTCTTTGACGCGTTGTACCCGTGACAGCAAGTGGGAAATATAGATACACCTCCCCTCCCCAACTATGCTTAGACATGTTGGGCATCACTGGTCTAAAGGGAAAAAAAAAGAGTAGAATAAACTAGAAATGGGCCAGCTCTGACGCAAAGTTCAAGAAAAAAAGATGCCTATTACAAGCGGTCCCGGCATAACTAACTTATAATAATTCTTTTCAGAACCGGACACAACAGAATGAGACAACACATGTTCCGGAAGTTAAATAAGGACTAGTGAGATTTGCCCTTATGGAGCATCACCAGAGAATGACCTTCAAAGCTGCATACTCTACCGAGAGACCCGAAGATACTGGCCTCAAAGCCCACCTATATTAAACATAAACTATATGAAGAGCTGCCATATCTGGAAACCACTGCCCAGGTCATCGAAGGTATAGGAGTACTTGTCTGAACCCCCCCAACATAAACTTATGAAGAAGAAGAAGAAGAAGAAGGAGAAAGAAGACTGGAGAGACGTCGTGCTAATCTCTTGACTCTTTAGCCTCGTCCAAGATTCAGAATAATTCTCTAAGAGACCAAGTGATACATGCTAAATGCTAGTAATGTACGGGTCAAGATCTCATAAGATGTGGAAGGGTCGAGTTTATTACACATTAGCTTCCAGAAGCTAAAAATAAAATAGGACAGGTTAAAAATAGGATTATCGTTATTTTGGAGAAGTTATGTCGGCAAAAAAATAAATACATCGCCCAGGGCCGGATTTAGGTATGCGGAGGTACCTAGACTTACTTTTGTGGAGGCCGCTAGACTGACTTTTGTGGAGGCCCCTAGACTGACATTTTGTGGAGGCCCCTAGACTGACATTTTGTGGAGGCCCCTAGACTGACATTTTGTGGAGGCCCCTAGACTGACTTTTTGTGGAGGCCTCTAAACTTTTTTTTTTGAAAGCTTTAATAAAAATCCACTTATTAATAAAATATCAATATCTAAAAGCACGCGCCATATTTAAAAAAAATGAATATGCATATTTTAGTAACATAAAGTGTACTACGCAATATAGTAAATGCGGAGCTCCTGTTGTATATTACGAGCACACTATGAGGGAGAGTATAAGCTGACACAGTTAACAACTTCAAAATTTAAAGTATTGTTGGTAAAAAATGCGAAAAAAAAAATATTTTAAACAAAAATGTAAGTTGCTGACCCGTTGAAATAGAGATTTTTTTTCTATTGTGTGGGGGCCCCATTCCTTGTGGAGTCCCCCTGGGCTGTAGCCCCACCGGCCCTGCCATCGTTACATAAACATTTTGAAACAAAAAAAAACAGTTCAGCCACAATGGTTTTCAAATGCATAAATAAGATCTGAGCAAAATGTAAACTCAACAGGAAAACTGCTAGGTGACCTTCATTGACTAACGTTTTTTGAGAGAGAGAGAGAGAGAGAGAGAGAAGGAGATGCTATTCCTAACTTCTGATATACTATACATGTATTATTGTGAATTTTTTTGATATTTAGATATAGATCTGTATATAATGCCCTGCACCTAACCCTGACCTGCTTTAACGTTATTAAGATCAATGTTAATGTAGTTGTCTCTGTCTGGACGGCTCTGCTCATGCCAGAAGCCAATGGTGTGTATCAGCTCGTGCATGATTATTCCCTTCAGCTCGCAGCCAGCGCCAATAGAAACGTCTTGTTTACCATGGTTGTTAAATCCAATGATTGAGTGACACCTAGAAACAAGGACAATAAAAACTCTGTTGTAACATTGTTGTAACAAGATCAATGTTATTGAAAACAGTCTCTTGTTCAAATCAATGCATAATATGAGATTATAATAATAATAAAATGCCAATCAAATTGTAGCAACGAAACTTATTCTGAGATTGTTATTGTATTGTTTGCATTAACATGCACCACGTACAACAGTAGGGCTTCTTTCCAAGGCTTTTGCAATAGAGGATTAGAGCATCTCAAGCCATCACTCAAATGGAGGGTGATGATGATGACTATAACGCTTTTTGTTCAGCTTTAAAGCACTGCTGCAAAGACTTTTAATTTGCCCAATCAGTGCAAGACAAGAGCACAATTAATTATTTTAAATCTTTTAAAAGTTATGTGTTGACTAATTAACTTATTAGATACAGCCTCAACAGCGATATGACTATCTATAGCACCTTTGAGACTTTGAGTCATGTAACGACTATGGTTCATCCTCTTAGAAGTGAGATGAAAGCCTGGACCTTATCTACGGTCGAAACAAAAGGGGGTATCTTCATATAAGTGATGACTCGTTTCTGCAAGATGTAAATTGGTGTAATGGTGACATCACAAAAGTATAGTACGCACCAAAGACGAACGTTTACTTATCTGTTTCCAATGGCTCCTATCAGTTCTACTTTCTGTGTCACTTTTTTCGGTTATTAGGTTACGTTATAGGCCTACTGATGTAATCTAGCACATGGAACAACAACATATGCCTGGTATCATTGATAATAAACGTTTCTTTGATGCCCAATGACCAATAGCAGAAAACGAGCAAAGTATTTTTTCTAATATTTAAGCTTATACAAGGAAAATAACTGTACATTTAGAGTCATGCTCTCTCGATACTGTAAGATTAATTTCCCTTTTTCTAAATCAGACACAATTGATTCATTATCACTAATTAATTATGTGACTCTTCATTTCTTGCTGGATTCGTGCGCTGTTAGGGACAATGAATTCTTGTGCAAAGTTTCAACTTGTTCCGAGAATGGGAAGTGGGAGAAATAACGTACAAACTGTGTACCAGGCAGACAGATTGAGCTGATAGAAACTTTATCAAAAGCTAAGACATAGAAGAGAACTTTGATCTAGATTTTGTGAAAGAAACAATGAGCACATTGTGTCCACGAACGATATAGCTCACGTAAAGAGAGTCATAGTCGTAAAGTCATCTTCGAGCTCCTTTTTTGTATCACTCAAAAGTCGTCAACAGAACGATAGATGACTATCGGGAGAATTGCGACCATTCTTATTAAAAGAAAATAATCGAAAAGTTTTTTTTACTCGACATTGTTGCTCCTGAAAACATTTGACCAAAGTTCTACTTAGAAGATTGAAACAACGTCCCTTACTTCAAAGATTTAATTGTTTTGAAACATTGGTAATAAAATAGTAACAATATCATTTTACTTGGTTCATTGTCCAACATGGATTTAGTTTAGAATCTTGTTTCTTTTTGTCCCTCTTGAAAAATACGTAGACCAGCTTCTCGCTCTATAGATGATAACAATTAGTCAACACATAACTTTTAAAACATTGTAAATAATTAGTTTGGCTGTTGCTGGTTGAGAAACACTGCACTAAGACTTGGCACTAAGACAGCACCTTCTATACTTGGCACTAAGACAGCACCTTCTATGAATATGGCAGCTTGAGTGTCCCTGTCCCCGAGACTCAATACACTTCCTTTGGCAAGATTTTTTCTCTTGAAATTGTCTAATATCAAAACTAGTTCTGTTTTTATCAAACAGTTTTTATTTTATTTTTAGCTCTGTTATCAGTGAAATATTAGACCAATTTTTACTTAGCTTATATCAAATCACTCTGTCTGTCTAGTAAAATGATTGTGTTACAAACGGATTTATTTTAGAATCAAGTTGATTGTGCCTAACAAAACATGAATCAGTAAAAAAAAATAAAAAATAATTAGTTAATTAATTGTTGCTAATTAAATATTTTGGTCGGTATTGAAAAAGGAAAAAAATGCTACTTATTGCGAGATATGACTGTATTTGAGTTATTGCCCTTTTAAATTTTTCTATAAGTTTTTTCCTTCCAATTCCCATTCTCGGATCAAGTTGAAATTACCAATTAATTAATCACTTAGTGATAATTAATCAATTTTGTTGTATATTCAAAAAGGAAGCTTATTCCTGCTATATTGAGATGTATGGCAGTGAATTAGCGATTTTTTCCATTAGTTAAGCTTTGTTTTTTTTTTTATTTGTTTATATTTTCCTTGTTATAATAGTTACCAAAGCCAATTTCAGATTTTTTTTTCTTTTACGACAGTATTTTCATAGCTCTACTAGGACTAAACAAAATAATAAAAAGTTACTAATATAGCAGGAAAACGTCAAATCAAAACATTTTTGTAGTGTATAGTCCATGTTTCACCTTGGACATTGCACTCCAATGTATCGAGATCTAGGAGTCAGTGATAGATCTAAGACCTGTTGGACAGTGGGCATTTACACATTTTTAAATCAAGCACTTAATAAAAATTTGATTGAATAATACGGAGCATATTATCTGACGTCTGAGCTCTGGACATAATTTTTCTTCTTATTAGAAAGCAGATAATACACAGACCTTAATAAAAAAAAAAGCTTTATAGGTCACGACCTGTAAAGTTCAAGGCTATGCCCTAATTAATACGCTATTTCGCGTACTCCTATCCCTGATAATGCCATTAAGATTATCTTTCTCTTTCTCTCTCTCTGTCTGTTTATATCTCATTATCTGTCTTTCCGTCCCTCTTTGTCTCCCCCCCCTCTTTGTCGTTCCCTATTTCCCCATCTCTTTCTATATTAGTGGGCCATTTCTCCATTCTATCGAAATCTAGATCTAGTCCTAAGTTGTTCAGTTACTTTGTACATAAGAAGAGGTGAGAATAGTTTCGTTTGCTACGGCGTTCAGAATGTACTATGTGTATTAATTAAAGCATCTCTAGAACTGTGGGTGCGCGCCTAGATAGCGTGTGTAGTCTTTTTTAGCGGCCCCCGAAAGGGGAAAAGACGCTATTAGTTTTGTGTGAAATGTCTGTCCGTCTGTCCCGTTTAGATCTCGTAAACTAGAAAAGATATTGAAAATCCGACATCACAATATTTTATACCATTCCAAGTTCTGATGCAACGGCTTTTTTTTTTCCTGAAAGCGAAAAATCTAATTTTTAAAATCAGTTATGCAAGCAGTTTTTTTAAAGAGAAAAAGCTAATTAGTATGCATTATAAGTTAGACCTAATTTAAAATAAATAGTGATCTTATAAACTCCATTTTTCTGAACATTTTTTTTATTGCGGAAATTATTTATTTTTTTTTTTTGAGGATTCGAATAAGAGATTGAGCCTTTTCAAAGCAATTAGATCAATTATAAGACATCAGTTAGGCCAGGGGAGGCGCGGTGGCTGAGAGGTAAAGCGCTTGGCTTCCGAACCGAATCCTGGTGAAGACTGGGATTTTCAACTTTGGAATCTTTGGGCGCCTCTGAGTCTACCCAGCTCTAACTGACATTAGTTGGGGAAAAGTATAGGCGGTTGGTCGTTGTGCTGGCTCCATGACACGCTCGCTAACAGTAGGCCACAAAAACAGATGAACTTTACCACATCTGCCCTATAGACCACAAGGTCTGAAAGGGGAACTAGTTAGGCCAGGTTCACATCTAACTTTGCATTCACTTGCACCTATACTTTGATCAGCTGTACCGTTGGGGCACTACACAAGATCAGTTAACCTTCTTTCTCCATTCTTATCTCTCATTTGTCTTTGATATAATTTCATTTGGATGTTCTTTCTAAAAATATTGAAGCCTGCCTGGGTGGACATCTTTGGGGCCGATTTTGAGTTCGTGTTTCCACACAAACTGTCTTTTGTAACCTTGTTATTATTGTATTTGCGTGGTAGTCCATATTTTAGTATTAAAAATTAGAAAAAGTATTAGTAAAAATCTAATAAAAACGACGAGGTTTTCAACATTTCATTTAAGTGGCGTCGTTTCATCTTCTGTTTTCGAAAGAGGCGTCTGCAACTAGATCTATTTAAAAACTTCTTCTGTAGAAGATATTTAAATAAAACTCCGCCATTGCGATTCTACCAGCCTTTCTGACATCAGAACGATCAAATGTCTAGCGTAACATTGTTGACGTCTTCTGCGTGAACAAACCTGCCAACTACAAGATGTCCCGCAGAACTGAACAAACCTGCCAACTACAAGATGTCCCGTAGAACTGAACAAACCTGCCAACTACAAGATGTCCCGCCGAACTGAACAAACCTGCCAACTACAAGATGTCCCGCCGAACTGAACAACAAACCTGCCACTACAAGATGTCCCGCCGAACTGAACAACAAACCTGCCACTACAAGATGTCCCGCAGAACTGAACAAACCTGCCAACTACAAGATGTCCCGCCGAACTGAACAACAAACCTGCCACTACAAGATGTCCCGCAGAACTGAACAAACCTGCCAACTACAAGATGTCCCGCAGAACTGAACAAACCTGCCAACTACAAGATGTCCCGCAGAACTGAACAAACCTGCCAACTACAAGATGTCCCGCAGAACTGAACAAACCTGCCAACTACAAGATGTCCCGCAGAACTGAACAAACCTGCCAACTACAAAATGTCCCGCAGAACTGAACAAACCTGCCAACTAAAAGATGTCCCGCAGAACTGAACAAACCTGCCAACTACAAGATGTCCCGCAGAACTGAACAACAAACCTGCCACTACAAGATGTCCCGCTGAACTAAAAATACTCCTTTGACTATCATGCCGGTTAAAGACTTCAATGCTCAGTACCTCCAATGACTTTCACAATTTAGTATCGGCAGATCCCACCACTTCTATAGCTTTATTTTAGCTGCCCCACAGACGTAACTATAGCCTCCCCCCCCCCACCAGGTGGCTGATGGAGTTCTGAAGGAATGTTTTTTTGGTCTGAGCGTGTGACGTGACATGCAAAAGTTTGAGAAACATTGATTTAAGAGCTGTATGAAATCGTGGATGCACCTTTACACTGATTACAGATTACATTAGAGGGCAGTTTCATAATTGAGACAAATTGTGTAAAAAAAAAGATAGTTTTGACCGACAAATTTTATCTGCACTACTGAGAATCTCAACACAAAGAAACATATGACAAGATAATACTATAAGTCTTGATCTTTACATTGGTCATTACTTAGAGAGAAACTTTCTTTTAAACTCGATGTCAAAGTGTTTGTAATAGTTCAAGGGCAAACAGTGCGTCCGAACATCCATTAACTTGGTGATGGTGGGCCTAACACTATGACAGGTAGGCCTATATGGTGGTAGACTTACACTATGACAGGGAGGCCTATATGGTGGTAGACTTACACTATGACAGGGAAGCTTATATGGTGGTAGACTTACACTATGACAGGGAGGCTTATATGGTGGGCCTAACACTATGAGAGGGAGGCTTATATGGTGGTAGACTTACACTATGACAAGGAGGCTTATATGGTGGTACACTTACACTATGACAGGGAGGCTTATATGGTGGTAGACTTACACTATGACAGGGAGGCTTATATGGTGAGCCTTACACTATGACAGGGAGGCTTATATGGTGGTAGACTTACACTATGACAGGGAGGCTTATATGGTGGTAGACTTACACTATGAAAGGGAGGCTTATATGGTGGTAGACTTACACTATGACAGGGAGGCTTATATGGTGGTAGACTTACACTATGACAGGGAGGCTTATATGGTGGTAGACTTACACTATGACAGGGAGGCTTATATGGTGGGCCTTACACTATGACAGGGAGGCTTATATGGGGGTAGACTTACACTATGACAGGGAGGCTTATATGGTGGTAGACTTACACTATGACAGGGAGGCTTATATGGTGGTAGACTTACACTATGACAGGGAGGCTTATATGGTGGTAGACTTACACTATGACAGGGAGGCTTATATGGTGGGCCTTACACTATGACAGGGAGGCTTATAGGGTGGTAGACTTAAACTATGACAGGGAGGCTTATATGATGGTAGACTTACACTATGACAGGGAGGCTTATATGGTGGTAGACTTACACTATGACAGGGAGGCTTATATGGTGGTAGACTTACACTATGACAGGGAGGCTTATATGGTGGTAGACTTACACTATGACAGGGAGGCTTATATGGTGGTAGACTTACACTATGACAGGGAAGCTTATATGGTGGGCCTAACACTATGAATTGGAGGCTTATATGGTGGGCCTAACACTATGACAGGGAGGCTTATATGGTGGGCCTAACACTATGACAGGGAGGCCTATATGATGGTAGACTTACACTATGACAGGGAGGCTTATTTGGTGGTAGACTTACACTATGACAGGGAGGCTTATATGGTGGTAGACTTACACTATGACAGGGAGGCTTATATGGTGGTCCTAACACTATGACAGGGAGGCCTATATGGTGGTAGACTTACAATATGACAGGGAAGCTTATATGGTGGTACACTTACACTATGACAGGGAGGCTTATATGGTGGGCCTAACACTATGACAGGGAGGCTTATATGGTGGTAGACTTACACTATGACAGGGAGGCTTATATGGTGGTAGACTTACACTATGACAGGGAGGCTTATATGGTGGTAGACTTACACTATGACATGGAGGCTTATATGGTGGTAGACTTACACTATGACAGGGAGGCTTATATGGTGGGCCTTACACTATGACAGGGAGGCTTATATGGGGGTAGACTTACACTATGACAGGGAGGCTTATATGGTGGTAGACTTACACTATGACAGGGAGGCTTATATGGTGGTAGACTTACACTATGACAGGAAGGCTTATATGGTGGTAGACTTACACTATGACAGGGAGGCTAATATGGGGGTAGACTTACACTATGACAGGGAGGCTTATATGGTGGTAGACTTACACTATGACAGGGAGGCTTATATGGTGGTAGACTTACACTATGACAGGGAGGCTTATATGGTGGTAGACTTACACTATGACAGGGAGGCTTATATGGTGGGCCTTACACTATGACAGGGAGGCTTATAGGGTGGTAGACTTAAACTATGACAGGGAGGCTTATATGATGGTAGACTTACACTATGACAGGGAGGCTTATATGTTGGTAGACTTACACTATGACAGGGAGGCTTATATGGTGGTAGACTTACACTATGACAGGGAGGCTTATATGGTGTTAGACTTACACTATGACAGGGAGGCTTATATGGTGGTAGACTTACACTATGACAGGGAAGCTTATATGGTGGGCCTAACACTATGACAGGGAGGCTTATATGGTGGGCCTAACACTATGACAGGGAGGCTTATATGGTGGGCCTAACACTATGACAGGGAGGCCTATATGATGGTAGACTTACACTATGACAGGGAGGCTTATATGGTGGTAGACTTACACTATGACAGGGAGGCTTATATGGTGGTAGACTTACACTATGACAGGGAGGCTTATATGGTGGTCCTAACACTATGACAGGGAGGCCTATATGGTGGTAGACTTACACTATGACAGGGAAGCTTATATGGTGGTAGACTTACACTATGACAGGGAGGCTTATATGGTGGGCCTAACACTATGAGAGGGAGGCTTATATGGTGGTAGACTTACACTATGACAGGGAGGCTTATATGGTGGTACACTTACACTATGACAGGGAGGCTTATATGGTGGTAGACTTACACTATGACAGGGAGGCTTATATGGTGAGCCTTACACTATGACAGGGAGGCTTATATGGTGGTAGACTTACACTATGACAGGGAGGCTTATATGGTGGGATTAACACTATGACAGGGAGGCTTATATGGTGGGCCTAACAATATGACAGGGAGGCTTATATGGTGGTAGACTTACACTATGACAGGGAGGCTTATATGGTGGTAGACTTACACTATGACAGGGAGACCTATATGGTGGTAGACTTACACTATGACAGGGAGGCTTATATTGTGGTAGACTTACACTATGACAGGTAGGCTTATATGGTGGGCCTAACACTATGACAGGGAGGCTTATATGGTGGGCCTAACACTATGACAGGGAGGCTTATATGGTGGGCCTAACACTATGACAGGGAGGCCTATATGATGGTAGACTTACACTATGACAGGGAGGCTTATATGGTGGTAGACTTACACTATGACAAGGAGGCTTATATGGTGGTAGACTTACACTTTGACAGGGAGGCTTATATGGTGGTAGACTTACACTATGACAGGGAGGCTTATATGGTGGTCCTAACACTATGACAGGGAGGCCTATATGGAGGTAGACTTACACTATGACAGGGAGGCTTATATGGTGGTAGACTTACACTATGACAGGGAGGCTTATATGGTGGGCCTAACACTATGAGAGGGAGGCTTATATGGTGGTAGACTTACACTATGAAACGGAGGCTTATATGGTGGTAGACTTACACTATGACAGGGAGGCTTATATGGTGGTAGACTTACACTATGACAGGGAGGCTTATATGGTGGGCCTTACACTATGACAGGGAGGCTTATATGGTGGTAGACTTACACTATGACAGGGAGGCTTATATAGTGGGCCTTACACTATGACAGGGAGGCTTATATGATGGTAGACTTACACTATGACAGGAAGGCTTATATGGTGGGCCTAACACTATGACAGGGAGGCTTATATGGTGGTAGACTTACACTATGACAGGGAGGCTTATATGGTGGGCCTAACACTATGACAGGGAGGCTTATATGATGGTAGACTTACACTATGACAGGGAGGCTTATATGGTGGGCCTAACACTATGACAGGGAGGCTTATATGATGGTAGACTTACACTATGACAGGGAGGCTTAAATGGTGGGCCTTACACTATGACAGGGAGGCTTATATGGTGGTAGACTTACGCTATGACAGGGAGGCTTATATGATGGTAGACTTACACTATGACAGGGAGGCTTATATGGTGGTAGACTTACACTATGACAAGGAGGCTTATATGGTGGTAGACTTACACTATGACAGGGAGGCTTATATGGTGGTAGACTTACACTATGACAGGGAGGCTTATATGGTGGGCCTAACACTATGACAGGGAGGCTTATATGGTGGTAGACTTACACTATGACAGGGAGGCTTATATGGTGGTAGACTTACACTATGACAGGGAGGCTTATATGGTGGTAGACTTACACTATGACATGGAGGCTTAAATGGTGGTAGACTTACACTATGACAGGGAGGCTTATATGGTGGGCCTTATACTATGACAGGGAGGCTTATATGGGGGTAGACTTACACTATGACAGGGAGGCTTATATGGTGGTAGACTTACACTATGACAGGGAGGCTTATATGGTGGTAGACTTACACTATGACAGGGAGGCTTATATGGTGGTAGACTTACACTATGACAGGGAGGCTAATATGGGGGTAGACTTACACTATGACAGGGAGGCTTATATGGTGGTAGACTTACACTATGACAGGGAAGCTTATATGGTGGGCCTAACACTATGAATTGGAGGCTTATATGGTGGGCCTAACACTATGACAGGGAGGCTTATATGGTGGGCCTAACACTATGACAGGGAGGCCTATATGATGGTAGACTTACACTATGACAGGGAGGCTTATTTGGTGGTAGACTTACACTATGACAGGGAGGCTTATATGGTGGTAGACTTACACTATGACAGGGAGGCTTATATGGTGGTCCTAACACTATGACAGGGAGGCCTATATGGTGGTAGACTTACAATATGACAGGGAAGCTTATATGGTGGTACACTTACACTATGACAGGGAGGCTTATATGGTGGGCCTAACACTATGACAGGGAGGCTTATATGGTGGTAGACTTACACTATGACAGGGAGGCTTATATGGTGGTAGACTTACACTATGACAGGGAGGCTTATATGGTGGTAGACTTACACTATGACATGGAGGCTTATATGGTGGTAGACTTACACTATGACAGGGAGGCTTATATGGTGGGCCTTACACTATGACAGGGAGGCTTATATGGGGGTAGACTTACACTATGACAGGGAGGCTTATATGGTGGTAGACTTACACTATGACAGGGAGGCTTATATGGTGGTAGACTTACACTATGACAGGAAGGCTTATATGGTGGTAGACTTACACTATGACAGGGAGGCTAATATGGGGGTAGACTTACACTATGACAGGGAGGCTTATATGGTGGTAGACTTACACTATGACAGGGAGGCTTATATGGTGGTAGACTTACACTATGACAGGGAGGCTTATATGGTGGTAGACTTACACTATGACAGGGAGGCTTATATGGTGGGCCTTACACTATGACAGGGAGGCTTATAGGGTGGTAGACTTAAACTATGACAGGGAGGCTTATATGATGGTAGACTTACACTATGACAGGGAGGCTTATATGTTGGTAGACTTACACTATGACAGGGAGGCTTATATGGTGGTAGACTTACACTATGACAGGGAGGCTTATATGGTGTTAGACTTACACTATGACAGGGAGGCTTATATGGTGGTAGACTTACACTATGACAGGGAAGCTTATATGGTGGGCCTAACACTATGACAGGGAGGCTTATATGGTGGGCCTAACACTATGACAGGGAGGCTTATATGGTGGGCCTAACACTATGACAGGGAGGCCTATATGATGGTAGACTTACACTATGACAGGGAGGCTTATATGGTGGTAGACTTACACTATGACAGGGAGGCTTATATGGTGGTAGACTTACACTATGACAGGGAGGCTTATATGGTGGTCCTAACACTATGACAGGGAGGCCTATATGGTGGTAGACTTACACTATGACAGGGAAGCTTATATGGTGGTAGACTTACACTATGACAGGGAGGCTTATATGGTGGGCCTAACACTATGAGAGGGAGGCTTATATGGTGGTAGACTTACACTATGACAGGGAGGCTTATATGGTGGTACACTTACACTATGACAGGGAGGCTTATATGGTGGTAGACTTACACTATGACAGGGAGGCTTATATGGTGAGCCTTACACTATGACAGGGAGGCTTATATGGTGGTAGACTTACACTATGACAGGGAGGCTTATATGGTGGGATTAACACTATGACAGGGAGGCTTATATGGTGGGCCTAACAATATGACAGGGAGGCTTATATGGTGGTAGACTTACACTATGACAGGGAGGCTTATATGGTGGTAGACTTACACTATGACAGGGAGACCTATATGGTGGTAGACTTACACTATGACAGGGAGGCTTATATTGTGGTAGACTTACACTATGACAGGTAGGCTTATATGGTGGGCCTAACACTATGACAGGGAGGCTTATATGGTGGGCCTAACACTATGACAGGGAGGCTTATATGGTGGGCCTAACACTATGACAGGGAGGCCTATATGATGGTAGACTTACACTATGACAGGGAGGCTTATATGGTGGTAGACTTACACTATGACAAGGAGGCTTATATGGTGGTAGACTTACACTTTGACAGGGAGGCGTATATGGTGGTAGACTTACACTATGACAGGGAGGCTTATATGGTGGTCCTAACACTATGACAGGGAGGCCTATATGGAGGTAGACTTACACTATGACAGGGAGGCTTATATGGTGGTAGACTTACACTATGACAGGGAGGCTTATATGGTGGGCCTAACACTATGAGAGGGAGGCTTATATGGTGGTAGACTTACACTATGAAACGGAGGCTTATATGGTGGTAGACTTACACTATGACAGGGAGGCTTATATGGTGGTAGACTTACACTATGACAGGGAGGCTTATATGGTGGGCCTTACACTATGACAGGGAGGCTTATATGGTGGTAGACTTACACTATGACAGGGAGGCTTATATAGTGGGCCTTACACTATGACAGGGAGGCTTATATGATGGTAGACTTACACTATGACAGGAAGGCTTATATGGTGGGCCTAACACTATGACAGGGAGGCTTATATGGTGGTAGACTTACACTATGACAGGGAGGCTTATATGGTGGGCCTAACACTATGACAGGGAGGCTTATATGATGGTAGACTTACACTATGACAGGGAGGCTTATATGGTGGGCCTAACACTATGACAGGGAGGCTTATATGATGGTAGACTTACACTATGACAGGGAGGCTTAAATGGTGGGCCTTACACTATGACAGGGAGGCTTATATGGTGGTAGACTTACGCTATGACAGGGAGGCTTATATGATGGTAGACTTACACTATGACAGGGAGGCTTATATGGTGGTAGACTTACACTATGACAAGGAGGCTTATATGGTGGTAGACTTACACTATGACAGGGAGGCTTATATGGTGGTAGACTTACACTATGACAGGGAGGCTTATATGGTGGGCCTAACACTATGACAGGGAGGCTTATATGGTGGTAGACTTACACTATGACAGGGAGGCTTATATGGTGGTAGACTTACACTATGACAGGGAGGCTTATATGGTGGTAGACTTACACTATGACATGGAGGCTTAAATGGTGGTAGACTTACACTATGACAGGGAGGCTTATATGGTGGGCCTTATACTATGACAGGGAGGCTTATATGGGGGTAGACTTACACTATGACAGGGAGGCTTATATGGTGGTAGACTTACACTATGACAGGGAGGCTTATATGGTGGTAGACTTACACTATGACAGGGAGGCTTATATGGTGGTAGACTTACACTATGACAGGGAGGCTAATATGGGGGTAGACTTACACTATGACAGGGAGGCTTATATGGTGGTAGACTTACACTATGACAGGGAGGCTTATATGGTGGTAGACTTACACTATGACAGGGAGGCTTATATGGTGGTAGACTTACACTATGACAGGGAGGCTTATATGGTGGGCCTTACACTATGACAGGGAGGCTTATAGGGTGGTAGACTTAAACTATGACAGGGAGGCTTATATGATGGTAGACTTACACTATGACAGGGAGGCTTATATGTTGGTAGACTTACACTATGACAGGGAGGCTTATATGGTGGTAGACTTACACTATGACAGGGAGGCTTATATGGTGGGCCTAACACTATGACAGGGAGGCTTATATGATGGTAGACTTACACTATGACAGGGAGGCTTATATGGTGGGCCTAACACTATGACAGGGAGGCTTATATGATGGTAGACTTACACTATGACAGGGAGGCTTAAATGGTGGGCCTTACACTATGACAGGGAGGCTTATATGGTGGTAGACTTACGCTATGACAGGGAGGCTTATATGATGGTAGACTTACACTATGACAGGGAGGCTTATATGGTGGTAGACTTACACTATGACAAGGAGGCTTATATGGTGGTAGACTTACACTATGACAGGGAGGCTTATATGGTGGTAGACTTACACTATGACAGGGAGGCTTATATGGTGGTAGACTTACACTATGACAGGGAGGCTTATATGGTGGTAGACTTACACTATGACAGGGAGGCTTATATGGTGGTAGACTTACACTATGACAGGGAGGCCTATATGGTAGTAGACTTACACTATGACAGGGAGGCTTATATGGTGGTAGACTTACACTATGACAGGGAGGCTTATATGGTGGTAGACTTACACTATGACAGGGAGGCTTATATGGTTGTAGACTTACACTATGACAGGGAGGCTTATATGGTGGTAGACTTACAGAAGTTGACATTTCACGGGAATGTTTTCAGAACTTTTGGGAATAAGTCAAGAAAAGAAATGTCTTTCATTTTCCCCATTTCAAGTAACATGCCAGTCAAACTTAGTGAGAGTTCGTCAAGGGTCAAGAGAGATGGCTCTCCCCCCCCCCTTCCCATCAACTTGATAATCATTTAATCACTTCCGATGTTGTCTGAATAAAGAATCAACTTCTAAGACTAACATTGCGTTAGCTTTTGAGTTGTAGGTTTTCACTCTTTGTTAAATCGCTTTTGAGCGATTAGCTCCAAGACTTGTGGGTCACTTCCCTTCTGACAGATTTCACCGCTTAGCATTTCAAAATGGAGGTTGTTAACTCCCTTCTCAATTCCCCCTTTACTTTTCTGCCGCTGCCACTTTTGACCGAAGAATGAGTAATGACAAATTAATTTACCAATTAGCTTGAGTCATTATTATAAAACATAAATTAATATGTTTAGAAAATTCTTAAATGATGAGATAATATTTGCATTGAAATATTACTTTGTCTATTTAGAACATGCTGATACTACAAAGACAAGAGGATCCTACTTGGAAACAAAGAAGTCTGTGAAGATACACCTTATTTAAACAACAAAAATCACCCGGCATGCCTCGAAAACATGGTTGGATGAGAATGCATTTTCTAGCACGTGGAAACACATACACCTTCCTGATGAGATGTACTTACCCTGTTCCTGCATGGATCTCTATATAAGTGACCTGGTTAGTCCTAGGAATGAATTGAATGCAGTGACCTGATGCTCCATTGATATCATGCTCCAGTTCCCTCATGGCAGCTATGATAGTGTCGTGAATTGCCGAAGCTATTCTCACACGAAAGATAAAATATAAAAGGGAAATTATTTCTAGTAGACTAAACATTTATATTTTATTTGTCCTATAGTTAAAATAAAGAAAACAAAAGACATTAAGGGGATCGAACCCACGAGATTCTTCGCATAATTAGCACGACGCACTAACAACTTAGTTAATCGACCATTTTTCAAATGTTCAAATAGAAATATATAGATCAAGTTGTCTAAATGAAAACTCTGTTTGGAGAATCAGGTCGTTCACTACAAATTTTAAACTCTAGACTTTTTAAACTATAAAACCTTTTATTTTTATAAGTACTTGAATGGCTCAGTGGTTAGCACGTCACTTTACTATCGTGGAGGCTGAGACTTGATCATTTAAAAAAAATAAATTAAATAGCTTTTGAAAAGGCAACACTTACAACTTTCCCCAAATACCCCCCCCCTTTTTAACTGCTCCACAAAAGTAATTGAATCATAGTGCACCAAGCATGCTATAAGCATGAAATTTGCGCTAAAAATATATTTCCACTGTCACAAATGTATGTAAAACATTATGTTTAATTCATCCAATTATTACGGAAGTGATCTTTCTGATATAGTGATAAAGTATTTTGTCACGCAGTAAAAGTTTATGTGTGAAATGTCACCTCTCTAGGTTAGTGATCAGTTGTGAAAATGTAGTCTTTGTTTTTGACTTTTCACCTTTTGTTTACTATGTTGAACTAATTATAGGAAGTGACGAAAAGGCCAAGAGTTTATTGTTGATTTGAAATTAGTAACATTTTTACTTTAGAGGAAATGTACATGTCTAGACACCTAAAAGTTACAAATCAACACAATATTTAGTCCGTAGTTATACATTAATGAAGGTTTTATGAACTGAAGAACATTATAACTCCCTTTAGCAACCTTTTATTTGTGCTAAAAAAAAATGATTCTAGTTTTCTTAAAACCACGTACTAAGATTTGTACATCCTGTAGTCCAGGAAAACAAGTGTGATTGTTTGTTGTCCAAATCACTGAAACACGGAGTCTTCAGTACGTAAAAACGCCCTCTAGTGAGGGACGACTGCGCTCAACATGTTTTGTGTGTTTATGTTCAAAGCTTAACGAAAGAAAAAGTTATAAAAATGTTGAAAAGACCTTTCTGGCTTTCTTTTTAAGCTCTTTATAAAAATGTTGAAAAGACCTTTCTGGCTTTCTTTTGAAGCTCTTTAAAAAAATGTTTAAACGACCTTTCTGGCTTTCTTTTGAAGCTCTTTATAAAAATGTTGAAAAGACCTTTCTGGCTTTCTTTTAAAACTCTTTATGTTCTTTAAATCCAATTGGACCATATAGGAGACTGCTCGTTTTTCACAACGTTTTGACCTACTTTCAGTGGCGTAGCAAGGGATTTGGGGGCCTTGGGAGCTTGGACTTTTTAGGGGCCCCCTGAATTTTGGCATTCGACATCATGACATAAAATAATGTATTTAATAAATATATACGTCTCTCCAATGTGTGGAATACATGCAACATGGACACTATGCTAAATCGACAGGAGGCCGCGGGAAATCTGTTATAAGTTATAAAATGGTTTAATTTAATAATTTATATAGAATTAGCGCGGGTCCTATGACAGTTCGGGACCCACTGCGGTGGCATAGGTTGCAGTGGCCTAAGGCTGCGCGGCGTATGCTACTCGACTAGTACACTATAAAAGTCTACAATTAGACCAGAAATAATGTACAGAATTACTTACAATAATTTTGACTTATGGTGTAGTAGATTCTACCTTGAGGCCATCGGTGACTTGGATTGAGGATACCATTCCTAGTCTAATACACATAAAGAGTTTGTGTTATTAGTGAAAAAAAGAAACTCGCCTCTAAATGATTTGATCAATGGTAGTAGGCCTACATGTTATATCAGAATCATTAAACTACTAGATGTAAGTTATCTTTGATATGAGCTTTATGCCATTAACCATTAAGTAAAGTTTTAGCCTATTAGTTCACTCACCAGTTCAATCTCGATATCTCCCACAATGACCGTACCGTGTGGCGTGTAGACCAGACCCCCATCGTTAGTTTCTTCTATGTTATCTGGTGAAAAACAAACAATGAAGTTATTTCCTTTAAATAATGATGCTGTTTCTTCTTAATACACTAATGTCTGGAAGATGCATGGTTAATGTGATATGCTAAAGGATAATGATGAAGTTACCCATTTTACTCGGCCTTCGGCCTCGTCTATATCTTGGGTTTCGAGGCACTTGTAATAAGAGATGTGATACATAGTCATCTGCTTTGACACATTCAAGACTGAACCATTGTTAAGACAGGTCGGCGGAAAGAAGCTTTCGTTGGCCTAGAGTGCCCTAGAGTCTAGAGTTTCAAGAGCCTCAGTCTATTTTCTAGACTATTACGACTTTGGAAGTTGCTGGCAAAAGCCTCCCAGCCTCTTAATGGCACTCAAGTGGAAACGTTCTTTAGAGGAGACGATTAGACCAATAGGGAAACAAAAAAGAATCTCTGTTAAAAAGCTAAATGGAACCACACTGTTAGCATTGACGGGAATGGAAGACAGTCCTGTAACAATACAATTCAATACATTGAGCAGTTTTATTGCAGACTCCTAGCGGTTCCCCTGGTTCATCGGCCTAAATTCTCACTTCCAGCCCGAGAGTTAGGAAGGCGGGAGCTTCCACCAGCTTAGAGTTTCAAGATTCTCTGACTCAACTTTCAGGTCAAGAAAAATCTTTACAGCCTCAACGTCTCCCTGCGGGTAGAAAAGCTCGTAAGAGGAGACTTAAGTTAGGTAGCAAAACACGGTGGGGGGGGGGAGTCCTATGGAGCTGAGTTCATTGCACCAGGCGAGAAAGTCTCAACAACTTGTCCAATGACAAATGTGGTACCAGGCGAGAAAGAAAGTCTCAACAACTTGTCCAATGACAAATGTGGTACCAGGCGAGAAAGAAAGTCTCAACAACTTGTCCAATGACAAATGTGGTACCAGGCGAGAAAGAAAGTCTCCACAACTTGTCCAATGACAAATGTGGTACCAGGCGAGAAAGAAAGTCTCAACAACTTGTCCAATGACAAATGTGGTACCAGGCGAGAAAGAAAGTCTCAACAACTTGTCCAATGACAAATGTGGTACCAGGCGAGAAAGAAAGTCTCCACAACTTGTCCAATGACAAATGTGGTACCAGGCGAGAAAGAAAGTCTCCACAACTTGTCCAATGACAAATGTGGTACCAGGCGAGAAAGAAAGTCTCAACAACTTGTCCAATGACAAATGTGGTACCAGGCGAGAAAGAAAGTCTCAACAACTTGTCCAATGACAAATGTGGTACCAGGCGAGAAAGAAAGTCTCCACAACTTGTCCAATGACAAATGTGGTACCAGGCGAGAAAGAAAGTCTCAACAACTTGTCCAATGACAAATGTGGTATAGAGAAGGAAAATGAGATGGACTCCCCGTGCTTCTTGGTCTTCAGAGTGTCTTAGGATTTGAACCCTCAAAAAAAAAAGATAAGTGATTTTCCATTGTATCTACTTGGAACCATCACAGACAGAAAAAAATGTACATGACATCTGTTTGTATGGCAGACAGTTAATAATGGTGACATGTGGCCAGCACAACCACCAACCACCTTCCCCCAAAAAAGACTAAGACTAAGACTAAGACTGCTTTATTGATCCTTACGGAAATTTGTTGTGATTACAAGGACTCTTTTCTCATATAAAGACAACCCAACAGAAAAATACACATAAATACAATAATCTCAAGTGCCCATCAGAGTTGGGTGAACTCAGGGGTGTTCTAAAAATCCCAGAGTTCTAAATCACCTAGATTAAAACCCGAGAGTCATCAGACAGCTCGCTCTCATCACAGACTGCTTTAAATGATGCCTGTTAAAGCGAGCCTCATCATTTGCTTAGAGTCTTAAGAGACATGGTTGCAAAGCGGCAACTACTGTCCAATCATGAAGTAAATATTAAAACCCCATTGACACAGAAGTTCATTTCTTTTTAAAAACAGATCTATGCATTTGTTTGGAGTATTCGTTTACAATGTAAATGTGTGCGCAGTGAAGTTATATGAAACAAAGCATTTAATATTTTTTAAGTCTTACTTTCAGGAAGCTAGCTATTGGTTCCAGCGATCTAGACAAGAGCATGGACCTATTGAAATCTATTTGTAACTAAAACATATTTTAAAAAATAATATATAAACTCACCATGATCTATAAATGACACCTGTTGAATTAAAACAAAAACTCTTTTAGAAATTTATTTGTTAGAAATTAAAAAAAAACGCAGTAACAGAAATGTTTAAATCTCGATAAATATGATTAATGAACTGAGAATATGGTCTTTTGACCATGGAGTCTCCAAATTTGATATCAGCTGTGTTTTGATTTTGCGATTTTTTTTGTTCGATCCATAGCGAAAAAAATGTTACAAAGCAAACATTATATGTGTGTTGGTCTCCCAAACTGTTTAAAATGAGGACTGTCGCTTATTGCCCTTATTTATTTTGAAAACCTCTCAATATTGCGGACGTTTTGTGATATTTATTTCTTTGGAAAACTGATGACGAGGAATATAATGCTTAAGTTTTGAAACAAACATTTATTATTCAATGTAATATTGACAATATCTCTTTAAATATTCTCTTTAGACGTATTGTGCCTATGCTACCAGTTTGAGTTCCTGAGACTCATTCATCGCCCACCAAACGCGTCCTTCTTTAAGTTTTCAGTCTCAAGGACCTTCCGTCTGACAAGCTACTCTAGCAGCACAGCTACATTAATCTGTCTGTTTTCTAAGACGCATACTATGATTGAAAGCAACAGGAACCACACTATTACTGCAGAACACGTACAAATAATCTTGGTCAAATAGTTTCATTGTTAATCAAACCTCGATTTTCTTTGGTGCCGCTAAAGTAGCCGTCACAAAAAGTGCCGCCACAAGAAACAGAGTTACTTTATCCATTGTGCTACTTTAGATGCCAACTACAAGTTCAATCATATTTATACTTAGCTTAAAAACGTGGTTCAAATTCATATCCACATGTACACATTCTCACAGATACACACAGACACACATTTTAAACGAAGCCTAAGTATTTAGATTAGAGGCGAAGAATGCAGTAGAAAGTCTGGATTGTCTGTAGTCATTCTCTCCCCTGAGAAACTAGCTCACCAAAGTTTGAATGTACTTCAAGAAATCGATAAATAGATAAATTATATAAAGTCTAGGTCAAGATGGATTTCAACAAGCATATATTCAAATGTATAACAACTTCAAGGCTGATGGCTCCGAGCGTTTTGATGACCTTTTTTTTTTATCTACTTTAACATCAAAAAAAAATATTTTAAAGCACTTCACGCTGTTATTTTGAATTCCTAAGCAGGACAAAGTCTCTCAGCGCATTGTAAAAAGTGTAATTTTTTTTTTAATATTATTATTTTAACCTGAATATTTACCCTAAATTTCTTTGTCTGGCCTGGATAACTTGTTCAAACATACCGAGTCAAAGTTTCAGAAAGGAAATATCTCCTCCCCACCCCAAAGACAAAAGAATTGTCCAAAATGAATATAAAACAATATAAGGGCGACGTATTGTTATGAAGCTCAGTCTGTTTGCAACATAAAGTACTATACTTGTTAAATTCTTGTTTAATTTTCATCATAACAGTCTGTTTTACAAAGCTTATATCAACTCACTCTATCTGTCATTCTTTCTGTCTGTCTGTGTTCTCCCACACTTATTCTCGGATCAAGTTGAAACTTTGCACAATTATTTATTGTTATAAACAATATATTAATCAATAAAAATAATTAACCAACTTGTCATCTAATTACTTGTTAATAATTATTTTGCTAGATACCAACAAGGGAAACTAATCCTTCAGTATTCACAGATATTGTTAAATATGTCGGGCTTTGCCCCCTTAAATAATTGTACATTTTATTTCTCCAGCACCCATTCTCAGATCAAGTTGAAATTTTAAACAATTATATATTGCACCTAACAAATCATGAATCAATTAAGAAATTAACCAAATTAGTTAATTAATTATTGATAATTCATTGTTTTTTAATATCCAAAAGGAAAATAACTATTACATTCTTGTATGATATAGCTGTAAGCTCTTCCCCAGGGCGGTCCTACGGATTGCGGGGCCCTATGCGAAACGGATTGCGCGCGGCCTCGTCTGGGTAGGGATAATGATAATAAGTGAAAATTAAAATTTTTTGTTAGAAAATAAATTCGTCTTTGCATTTTATTCGTACTTTACTAAGTGCAAATCATGATCAAACTAACTTTACGAGCCATCTACAATTGAAGGTAGATTTCCAACCAAAAGCCGATCTGCCTTTTAGATTTACTATCGACTAGCAAAATATCGCTTTTGATTTTGTTTAAGAGATCGAGATAGATTTAGATTTATATTTAAATGACATTGACTATTACAGTAAATTAAGAATTAGAACTTACTGTTTTTGGTTAAAATTCGCCCTATCATTTTTATTAAATGAAGCTGACAATGCCGGTTTTTTTTTTAATCGCGAGTACGATTGACGTTTTCCATATTGAATGACACCCGAAATTACACTTTTTTCTATTTTTCCTAACACTATGACAGGGAGGCCTATATGGTGGTAGACTTACAATATGACAGGGAAGCTTATATGGTGGTACACTTACACTATGACAGGGAGGCTTATATGGTGGGCCTAACACTATGACAGGGAGGCTTATATGGTGGTAGACTTACACTATGACAGGGAGGCTTATATGGTGGTAGACTTACACTATGACAGGGAGGCTTATATGGTGGTAGACTTACACTATGACATGGAGGCTTATATGGTGGTAGACTTACACTATGACAGGGAGGCTTATATGGTGGGCCTTACACTATGACAGGGAGGCTTATATGGGGGTAGACTTACACTATGACAGGGAGGCTTATATGGTGGTAGACTTACACTATGACAGGGAGGCTTATATGGTGGTAGACTTACACTATGACAGGAAGGCTTATATGGTGGTAGACTTACACTATGACAGGGAGGCTAATATGGGGGTAGACTTACACTATGACAGGGAGGCTTATATGGTGGTAGACTTACACTATGACAGGGAGGCTTATATGGTGGTAGACTTACACTATGACAGGGAGGCTTATATGGTGGTAGACTTACACTATGACAGGGAGGCTTATATGGTGGGCCTTACACTATGACAGGGAGGCTTATAGGGTGGTAGACTTAAACTATGACAGGGAGGCTTATATGATGGTAGACTTACACTATGACAGGGAGGCTTATATGTTGGTAGACTTACACTATGACAGGGAGGCTTATATGGTGGTAGACTTACACTATGACAGGGAGGCTTATATGGTGTTAGACTTACACTATGACAGGGAGGCTTATATGGTGGTAGACTTACACTATGACAGGGAAGCTTATATGGTGGGCCTAACACTATGACAGGGAGGCTTATATGGTGGGCCTAACACTATGACAGGGAGGCTTATATGGTGGGCCTAACACTATGACAGGGAGGCCTATATGATGGTAGACTTACACTATGACAGGGAGGCTTATATGGTGGTAGACTTACACTATGACAGGGAGGCTTATATGGTGGTAGACTTACACTATGACAGGGAGGCTTATATGGTGGTCCTAACACTATGACAGGGAGGCCTATATGGTGGTAGACTTACACTATGACAGGGAAGCTTATATGGTGGTAGACTTACACTATGACAGGGAGGCTTATATGGTGGGCCTAACACTATGAGAGGGAGGCTTATATGGTGGTAGACTTACACTATGACAGGGAGGCTTATATGGTGGTACACTTACACTATGACAGGGAGGCTTATATGGTGGTAGACTTACACTATGACAGGGAGGCTTATATGGTGAGCCTTACACTATGACAGGGAGGCTTATATGGTGGTAGACTTACACTATGACAGGGAGGCTTATATGGTGGGATTAACACTATGACAGGGAGGCTTATATGGTGGGCCTAACAATATGACAGGGAGGCTTATATGGTGGTAGACTTACACTATGACAGGGAGGCTTATATGGTGGTAGACTTACACTATGACAGGGAGACCTATATGGTGGTAGACTTACACTATGACAGGGAGGCTTATATTGTGGTAGACTTACACTATGACAGGTAGGCTTATATGGTGGGCCTAACACTATGACAGGGAGGCTTATATGGTGGGCCTAACACTATGACAGGGAGGCTTATATGGTGGGCCTAACACTATGACAGGGAGGCCTATATGATGGTAGACTTACACTATGACAGGGAGGCTTATATGGTGGTAGACTTACACTATGACAAGGAGGCTTATATGGTGGTAGACTTACACTTTGACAGGGAGGCTTATATGGTGGTAGACTTACACTATGACAGGGAGGCTTATATGGTGGTCCTAACACTATGACAGGGAGGCCTATATGGAGGTAGACTTACACTATGACAGGGAGGCTTATATGGTGGTAGACTTACACTATGACAGGGAGGCTTATATGGTGGGCCTAACACTATGAGAGGGAGGCTTATATGGTGGTAGACTTACACTATGAAACGGAGGCTTATATGGTGGTAGACTTACACTATGACAGGGAGGCTTATATGGTGGTAGACTTACACTATGACAGGGAGGCTTATATGGTGGGCCTTACACTATGACAGGGAGGCTTATATGGTGGTAGACTTACACTATGACAGGGAGGCTTATATAGTGGGCCTTACACTATGACAGGGAGGCTTATATGATGGTAGACTTACACTATGACAGGAAGGCTTATATGGTGGGCCTAACACTATGACAGGGAGGCTTATATGGTGGTAGACTTACACTATGACAGGGAGGCTTATATGGTGGGCCTAACACTATGACAGGGAGGCTTATATGATGGTAGACTTACACTATGACAGGGAGGCTTATATGGTGGGCCTAACACTATGACAGGGAGGCTTATATGATGGTAGACTTACACTATGACAGGGAGGCTTAAATGGTGGGCCTTACACTATGACAGGGAGGCTTATATGGTGGTAGACTTACGCTATGACAGGGAGGCTTATATGATGGTAGACTTACACTATGACAGGGAGGCTTATATGGTGGTAGACTTACACTATGACAAGGAGGCTTATATGGTGGTAGACTTACACTATGACAGGGAGGCTTATATGGTGGTAGACTTACACTATGACAGGGAGGCTTATATGGTGGGCCTAACACTATGACAGGGAGGCTTATATGGTGGTAGACTTACACTATGACAGGGAGGCTTATATGGTGGTAGACTTACACTATGACAGGGAGGCTTATATGGTGGTAGACTTACACTATGACATGGAGGCTTAAATGGTGGTAGACTTACACTATGACAGGGAGGCTTATATGGTGGGCCTTATACTATGACAGGGAGGCTTATATGGGGGTAGACTTACACTATGACAGGGAGGCTTATATGGTGGTAGACTTACACTATGACAGGGAGGCTTATATGGTGGTAGACTTACACTATGACAGGGAGGCTTATATGGTGGTAGACTTACACTATGACAGGGAGGCTAATATGGGGGTAGACTTACACTATGACAGGGAGGCTTATATGGTGGTAGACTTACACTATGACAGGGAAGCTTATATGGTGGGCCTAACACTATGAATTGGAGGCTTATATGGTGGGCCTAACACTATGACAGGGAGGCTTATATGGTGGGCCTAACACTATGACAGGGAGGCCTATATGATGGTAGACTTACACTATGACAGGGAGGCTTATTTGGTGGTAGACTTACACTATGACAGGGAGGCTTATATGGTGGTAGACTTACACTATGACAGGGAGGCTTATATGGTGGTCCTAACACTATGACAGGGAGGCCTATATGGTGGTAGACTTACAATATGACAGGGAAGCTTATATGGTGGTACACTTACACTATGACAGGGAGGCTTATATGGTGGGCCTAACACTATGACAGGGAGGCTTATATGGTGGTAGACTTACACTATGACAGGGAGGCTTATATGGTGGTAGACTTACACTATGACAGGGAGGCTTATATGGTGGTAGACTTACACTATGACATGGAGGCTTATATGGTGGTAGACTTACACTATGACAGGGAGGCTTATATGGTGGGCCTTACACTATGACAGGGAGGCTTATATGGGGGTAGACTTACACTATGACAGGGAGGCTTATATGGTGGTAGACTTACACTATGACAGGGAGGCTTATATGGTGGTAGACTTACACTATGACAGGAAGGCTTATATGGTGGTAGACTTACACTATGACAGGGAGGCTAATATGGGGGTAGACTTACACTATGACAGGGAGGCTTATATGGTGGTAGACTTACACTATGACAGGGAGGCTTATATGGTGGTAGACTTACACTATGACAGGGAGGCTTATATGGTGGTAGACTTACACTATGACAGGGAGGCTTATATGGTGGGCCTTACACTATGACAGGGAGGCTTATAGGGTGGTAGACTTAAACTATGACAGGGAGGCTTATATGATGGTAGACTTACACTATGACAGGGAGGCTTATATGTTGGTAGACTTACACTATGACAGGGAGGCTTATATGGTGGTAGACTTACACTATGACAGGGAGGCTTATATGGTGTTAGACTTACACTATGACAGGGAGGCTTATATGGTGGTAGACTTACACTATGACAGGGAAGCTTATATGGTGGGCCTAACACTATGACAGGGAGGCTTATATGGTGGGCCTAACACTATGACAGGGAGGCTTATATGGTGGGCCTAACACTATGACAGGGAGGCCTATATGATGGTAGACTTACACTATGACAGGGAGGCTTATATGGTGGTAGACTTACACTATGACAGGGAGGCTTATATGGTGGTAGACTTACACTATGACAGGGAGGCTTATATGGTGGTCCTAACACTATGACAGGGAGGCCTATATGGTGGTAGACTTACACTATGACAGGGAAGCTTATATGGTGGTAGACTTACACTATGACAGGGAGGCTTATATGGTGGGCCTAACACTATGAGAGGGAGGCTTATATGGTGGTAGACTTACACTATGACAGGGAGGCTTATATGGTGGTACACTTACACTATGACAGGGAGGCTTATATGGTGGTAGACTTACACTATGACAGGGAGGCTTATATGGTGAGCCTTACACTATGACAGGGAGGCTTATATGGTGGTAGACTTACACTATGACAGGGAGGCTTATATGGTGGGATTAACACTATGACAGGGAGGCTTATATGGTGGGCCTAACAATATGACAGGGAGGCTTATATGGTGGTAGACTTACACTATGACAGGGAGGCTTATATGGTGGTAGACTTACACTATGACAGGGAGACCTATATGGTGGTAGACTTACACTATGACAGGGAGGCTTATATTGTGGTAGACTTACACTATGACAGGTAGGCTTATATGGTGGGCCTAACACTATGACAGGGAGGCTTATATGGTGGGCCTAACACTATGACAGGGAGGCTTATATGGTGGGCCTAACACTATGACAGGGAGGCCTATATGATGGTAGACTTACACTATGACAGGGAGGCTTATATGGTGGTAGACTTACACTATGACAAGGAGGCTTATATGGTGGTAGACTTACACTTTGACAGGGAGGCTTATATGGTGGTAGACTTACACTATGACAGGGAGGCTTATATGGTGGTCCTAACACTATGACAGGGAGGCCTATATGGAGGTAGACTTACACTATGACAGGGAGGCTTATATGGTGGTAGACTTACACTATGACAGGGAGGCTTATATGGTGGGCCTAACACTATGAGAGGGAGGCTTATATGGTGGTAGACTTACACTATGAAACGGAGGCTTATATGGTGGTAGACTTACACTATGACAGGGAGGCTTATATGGTGGTAGACTTACACTATGACAGGGAGGCTTATATGGTGGGCCTTACACTATGACAGGGAGGCTTATATGGTGGTAGACTTACACTATGACAGGGAGGCTTATATAGTGGGCCTTACACTATGACAGGGAGGCTTATATGATGGTAGACTTACACTATGACAGGAAGGCTTATATGGTGGGCCTAACACTATGACAGGGAGGCTTATATGGTGGTAGACTTACACTATGACAGGGAGGCTTATATGGTGGGCCTAACACTATGACAGGGAGGCTTATATGATGGTAGACTTACACTATGACAGGGAGGCTTATATGGTGGGCCTAACACTATGACAGGGAGGCTTATATGATGGTAGACTTACACTATGACAGGGAGGCTTAAATGGTGGGCCTTACACTATGACAGGGAGGCTTATATGGTGGTAGACTTACGCTATGACAGGGAGGCTTATATGATGGTAGACTTACACTATGACAGGGAGGCTTATATGGTGGTAGACTTACACTATGACAAGGAGGCTTATATGGTGGTAGACTTACACTATGACAGGGAGGCTTATATGGTGGTAGACTTACACTATGACAGGGAGGCTTATATGGTGGGCCTAACACTATGACAGGGAGGCTTATATGGTGGTAGACTTACACTATGACAGGGAGGCTTATATGGTGGTAGACTTACACTATGACAGGGAGGCTTATATGGTGGTAGACTTACACTATGACATGGAGGCTTAAATGGTGGTAGACTTACACTATGACAGGGAGGCTTATATGGTGGGCCTTATACTATGACAGGGAGGCTTATATGGGGGTAGACTTACACTATGACAGGGAGGCTTATATGGTGGTAGACTTACACTATGACAGGGAGGCTTATATGGTGGTAGACTTACACTATGACAGGGAGGCTTATATGGTGGTAGACTTACACTATGACAGGGAGGCTAATATGGGGGTAGACTTACACTATGACAGGGAGGCTTATATGGTGGTAGACTTACACTATGACAGGGAGGCTTATATGGTGGTAGACTTACACTATGACAGGGAGGCTTATATGGTGGTAGACTTACACTATGACAGGGAGGCTTATATGGTGGGCCTTACACTATGACAGGGAGGCTTATAGGGTGGTAGACTTAAACTATGACAGGGAGGCTTATATGATGGTAGACTTACACTATGACAGGGAGGCTTATATGTTGGTAGACTTACACTATGACAGGGAGGCTTATATGGTGGTAGACTTACACTATGACAGGGAGGCTTATATGGTGGGCCTAACACTATGACAGGGAGGCTTATATGATGGTAGACTTACACTATGACAGGGAGGCTTATATGGTGGGCCTAACACTATGACAGGGAGGCTTATATGATGGTAGACTTACACTATGACAGGGAGGCTTAAATGGTGGGCCTTACACTATGACAGGGAGGCTTATATGGTGGTAGACTTACGCTATGACAGGGAGGCTTATATGATGGTAGACTTACACTATGACAGGGAGGCTTATATGGTGGTAGACTTACACTATGACAAGGAGGCTTATATGGTGGTAGACTTACACTATGACAGGGAGGCTTATATGGTGGTAGACTTACACTATGACAGGGAGGCTTATATGGTGGTAGACTTACACTATGACAGGGAGGCTTATATGGTGGTAGACTTACACTATGACAGGGAGGCTTATATGGTGGTAGACTTACACTATGACAGGGAGGCCTATATGGTAGTAGACTTACACTATGACAGGGAGGCTTATATGGTGGTAGACTTACACTATGACAGGGAGGCTTATATGGTGGTAGACTTACACTATGACAGGGAGGCTTATATGGTTGTAGACTTACACTATGACAGGGAGGCTTATATGGTGGTAGACTTACAGAAGTTGACATTTCACGGGAATGTTTTCAGAACTTTTGGGAATAAGTCAAGAAAAGAAATGTCTTTCATTTTCCCCATTTCAAGTAACATGCCAGTCAAACTTAGTGAGAGTTCGTCAAGGGTCAAGAGAGATGGCTCTCCCCCCCCCCTTCCCATCAACTTGATAATCATTTAATCACTTCCGATGTTGTCTGAATAAAGAATCAACTTCTAAGACTAACATTGCGTTAGCTTTTGAGTTGTAGGTTTTCACTCTTTGTTAAATCGCTTTTGAGCGATTAGCTCCAAGACTTGTGGGTCACTTCCCTTCTGACAGATTTCACCGCTTAGCATTTCAAAATGGAGGTTGTTAACTCCCTTCTCAATTCCCCCTTTACTTTTCTGCCGCTGCCACTTTTGACCGAAGAATGAGTAATGACAAATTAATTTACCAATTAGCTTGAGTCATTATTATAAAACATAAATTAATATGTTTAGAAAATTCTTAAATGATGAGATAATATTTGCATTGAAATATTACTTTGTCTATTTAGAACATGCTGATACTACAAAGACAAGAGGATCCTACTTGGAAACAAAGAAGTCTGTGAAGATACACCTTATTTAAACAACAAAAATCACCCGGCATGCCTCGAAAACATGGTTGGATGAGAATGCATTTTCTAGCACGTGGAAACACATACACCTTCCTGATGAGATGTACTTACCCTGTTCCTGCATGGATCTCTATATAAGTGACCTGGTTAGTCCTAGGAATGAATTGAATGCAGTGACCTGATGCTCCATTGATATCATGCTCCAGTTCCCTCATGGCAGCTATGATAGTGTCGTGAATTGCCGAAGCTATTCTCACACGAAAGATAAAATATAAAAGGGAAATTATTTCTAGTAGACTAAACATTTATATTTTATTTGTCCTATAGTTAAAATAAAGAAAACAAAAGACATTAAGGGGATCGAACCCACGAGATTCTTCGCATAATTAGCACGACGCACTAACAACTTAGTTAATCGACCATTTTTCAAATGTTCAAATAGAAATATATAGATCAAGTTGTCTAAATGAAAACTCTGTTTGGAGAATCAGGTCGTTCACTACAAATTTTAAACTCTAGACTTTTTAAACTATAAAACCTTTTATTTTTATAAGTACTTGAATGGCTCAGTGGTTAGCACGTCACTTTACTATCGTGGAGGCTGAGACTTGATCATTTAAAAAAAATAAATTAAATAGCTTTTGAAAAGGCAACACTTACAACTTTCCCCAAATACCCCCCCCCTTTTTAACTGCTCCACAAAAGTAATTGAATCATAGTGCACCAAGCATGCTATAAGCATGAAATTTGCGCTAAAAATATATTTCCACTGTCACAAATGTATGTAAAACATTATGTTTAATTCATCCAATTATTACGGAAGTGATCTTTCTGATATAGTGATAAAGTATTTTGTCACGCAGTAAAAGTTTATGTGTGAAATGTCACCTCTCTAGGTTAGTGATCAGTTGTGAAAATGTAGTCTTTGTTTTTGACTTTTCACCTTTTGTTTACTATGTTGAACTAATTATAGGAAGTGACGAAAAGGCCAAGAGTTTATTGTTGATTTGAAATTAGTAACATTTTTACTTTAGAGGAAATGTACATGTCTAGACACCTAAAAGTTACAAATCAACACAATATTTAGTCCGTAGTTATACATTAATGAAGGTTTTATGAACTGAAGAACATTATAACTCCCTTTAGCAACCTTTTATTTGTGCTAAAAAAAAATGATTCTAGTTTTCTTAAAACCACGTACTAAGATTTGTACATCCTGTAGTCCAGGAAAACAAGTGTGATTGTTTGTTGTCCAAATCACTGAAACACGGAGTCTTCAGTACGTAAAAACGCCCTCTAGTGAGGGACGACTGCGCTCAACATGTTTTGTGTGTTTATGTTCAAAGCTTAACGAAAGAAAAAGTTATAAAAATGTTGAAAAGACCTTTCTGGCTTTCTTTTTAAGCTCTTTATAAAAATGTTGAAAAGACCTTTCTGGCTTTCTTTTGAAGCTCTTTAAAAAAATGTTTAAACGACCTTTCTGGCTTTCTTTTGAAGCTCTTTATAAAAATGTTGAAAAGACCTTTCTGGCTTTCTTTTAAAACTCTTTATGTTCTTTAAATCCAATTGGACCATATAGGAGACTGCTCGTTTTTCACAACGTTTTGACCTACTTTCAGTGGCGTAGCAAGGGATTTGGGGGCCTTGGGAGCTTGGACTTTTTAGGGGCCCCCTGAATTTTGGCATTCGACATCATGACATAAAATAATGTATTTAATAAATATATACGTCTCTCCAATGTGTGGAATACATGCAACATGGACACTATGCTAAATCGACAGGAGGCCGCGGGAAATCTGTTATAAGTTATAAAATGGTTTAATTTAATAATTTATATAGAATTAGCGCGGGTCCTATGACAGTTCGGGACCCACTGCGGTGGCATAGGTTGCAGTGGCCTAAGGCTGCGCGGCGTATGCTACTCGACTAGTACACTATAAAAGTCTACAATTAGACCAGAAATAATGTACAGAATTACTTACAATAATTTTGACTTATGGTGTAGTAGATTCTACCTTGAGGCCATCGGTGACTTGGATTGAGGATACCATTCCTAGTCTAATACACATAAAGAGTTTGTGTTATTAGTGAAAAAAAGAAACTCGCCTCTAAATGATTTGATCAATGGTAGTAGGCCTACATGTTATATCAGAATCATTAAACTACTAGATGTAAGTTATCTTTGATATGAGCTTTATGCCATTAACCATTAAGTAAAGTTTTAGCCTATTAGTTCACTCACCAGTTCAATCTCGATATCTCCCACAATGACCGTACCGTGTGGCGTGTAGACCAGACCCCCATCGTTAGTTTCTTCTATGTTATCTGGTGAAAAACAAACAATGAAGTTATTTCCTTTAAATAATGATGCTGTTTCTTCTTAATACACTAATGTCTGGAAGATGCATGGTTAATGTGATATGCTAAAGGATAATGATGAAGTTACCCATTTTACTCGGCCTTCGGCCTCGTCTATATCTTGGGTTTCGAGGCACTTGTAATAAGAGATGTGATACATAGTCATCTGCTTTGACACATTCAAGACTGAACCATTGTTAAGACAGGTCGGCGGAAAGAAGCTTTCGTTGGCCTAGAGTGCCCTAGAGTCTAGAGTTTCAAGAGCCTCAGTCTATTTTCTAGACTATTACGACTTTGGAAGTTGCTGGCAAAAGCCTCCCAGCCTCTTAATGGCACTCAAGTGGAAACGTTCTTTAGAGGAGACGATTAGACCAATAGGGAAACAAAAAAGAATCTCTGTTAAAAAGCTAAATGGAACCACACTGTTAGCATTGACGGGAATGGAAGACAGTCCTGTAACAATACAATTCAATACATTGAGCAGTTTTATTGCAGACTCCTAGCGGTTCCCCTGGTTCATCGGCCTAAATTCTCACTTCCAGCCCGAGAGTTAGGAAGGCGGGAGCTTCCACCAGCTTAGAGTTTCAAGATTCTCTGACTCAACTTTCAGGTCAAGAAAAATCTTTACAGCCTCAACGTCTCCCTGCGGGTAGAAAAGCTCGTAAGAGGAGACTTAAGTTAGGTAGCAAAACACGGTGGGGGGGGGGAGTCCTATGGAGCTGAGTTCATTGCACCAGGCGAGAAAGTCTCAACAACTTGTCCAATGACAAATGTGGTACCAGGCGAGAAAGAAAGTCTCAACAACTTGTCCAATGACAAATGTGGTACCAGGCGAGAAAGAAAGTCTCAACAACTTGTCCAATGACAAATGTGGTACCAGGCGAGAAAGAAAGTCTCCACAACTTGTCCAATGACAAATGTGGTACCAGGCGAGAAAGAAAGTCTCAACAACTTGTCCAATGACAAATGTGGTACCAGGCGAGAAAGAAAGTCTCAACAACTTGTCCAATGACAAATGTGGTACCAGGCGAGAAAGAAAGTCTCCACAACTTGTCCAATGACAAATGTGGTACCAGGCGAGAAAGAAAGTCTCCACAACTTGTCCAATGACAAATGTGGTACCAGGCGAGAAAGAAAGTCTCAACAACTTGTCCAATGACAAATGTGGTACCAGGCGAGAAAGAAAGTCTCAACAACTTGTCCAATGACAAATGTGGTACCAGGCGAGAAAGAAAGTCTCCACAACTTGTCCAATGACAAATGTGGTACCAGGCGAGAAAGAAAGTCTCAACAACTTGTCCAATGACAAATGTGGTATAGAGAAGGAAAATGAGATGGACTCCCCGTGCTTCTTGGTCTTCAGAGTGTCTTAGGATTTGAACCCTCAAAAAAAAAAGATAAGTGATTTTCCATTGTATCTACTTGGAACCATCACAGACAGAAAAAAATGTACATGACATCTGTTTGTATGGCAGACAGTTAATAATGGTGACATGTGGCCAGCACAACCACCAACCACCTTCCCCCAAAAAAGACTAAGACTAAGACTAAGACTGCTTTATTGATCCTTACGGAAATTTGTTGTGATTACAAGGACTCTTTTCTCATATAAAGACAACCCAACAGAAAAATACACATAAATACAATAATCTCAAGTGCCCATCAGAGTTGGGTGAACTCAGGGGTGTTCTAAAAATCCCAGAGTTCTAAATCACCTAGATTAAAACCCGAGAGTCATCAGACAGCTCGCTCTCATCACAGACTGCTTTAAATGATGCCTGTTAAAGCGAGCCTCATCATTTGCTTAGAGTCTTAAGAGACATGGTTGCAAAGCGGCAACTACTGTCCAATCATGAAGTAAATATTAAAACCCCATTGACACAGAAGTTCATTTCTTTTTAAAAACAGATCTATGCATTTGTTTGGAGTATTCGTTTACAATGTAAATGTGTGCGCAGTGAAGTTATATGAAACAAAGCATTTAATATTTTTTAAGTCTTACTTTCAGGAAGCTAGCTATTGGTTCCAGCGATCTAGACAAGAGCATGGACCTATTGAAATCTATTTGTAACTAAAACATATTTTAAAAAATAATATATAAACTCACCATGATCTATAAATGACACCTGTTGAATTAAAACAAAAACTCTTTTAGAAATTTATTTGTTAGAAATTAAAAAAAAACGCAGTAACAGAAATGTTTAAATCTCGATAAATATGATTAATGAACTGAGAATATGGTCTTTTGACCATGGAGTCTCCAAATTTGATATCAGCTGTGTTTTGATTTTGCGATTTTTTTTGTTCGATCCATAGCGAAAAAAATGTTACAAAGCAAACATTATATGTGTGTTGGTCTCCCAAACTGTTTAAAATGAGGACTGTCGCTTATTGCCCTTATTTATTTTGAAAACCTCTCAATATTGCGGACGTTTTGTGATATTTATTTCTTTGGAAAACTGATGACGAGGAATATAATGCTTAAGTTTTGAAACAAACATTTATTATTCAATGTAATATTGACAATATCTCTTTAAATATTCTCTTTAGACGTATTGTGCCTATGCTACCAGTTTGAGTTCCTGAGACTCATTCATCGCCCACCAAACGCGTCCTTCTTTAAGTTTTCAGTCTCAAGGACCTTCCGTCTGACAAGCTACTCTAGCAGCACAGCTACATTAATCTGTCTGTTTTCTAAGACGCATACTATGATTGAAAGCAACAGGAACCACACTATTACTGCAGAACACGTACAAATAATCTTGGTCAAATAGTTTCATTGTTAATCAAACCTCGATTTTCTTTGGTGCCGCTAAAGTAGCCGTCACAAAAAGTGCCGCCACAAGAAACAGAGTTACTTTATCCATTGTGCTACTTTAGATGCCAACTACAAGTTCAATCATATTTATACTTAGCTTAAAAACGTGGTTCAAATTCATATCCACATGTACACATTCTCACAGATACACACAGACACACATTTTAAACGAAGCCTAAGTATTTAGATTAGAGGCGAAGAATGCAGTAGAAAGTCTGGATTGTCTGTAGTCATTCTCTCCCCTGAGAAACTAGCTCACCAAAGTTTGAATGTACTTCAAGAAATCGATAAATAGATAAATTATATAAAGTCTAGGTCAAGATGGATTTCAACAAGCATATATTCAAATGTATAACAACTTCAAGGCTGATGGCTCCGAGCGTTTTGATGACCTTTTTTTTTTATCTACTTTAACATCAAAAAAAAATATTTTAAAGCACTTCACGCTGTTATTTTGAATTCCTAAGCAGGACAAAGTCTCTCAGCGCATTGTAAAAAGTGTAATTTTTTTTTTAATATTATTATTTTAACCTGAATATTTACCCTAAATTTCTTTGTCTGGCCTGGATAACTTGTTCAAACATACCGAGTCAAAGTTTCAGAAAGGAAATATCTCCTCCCCACCCCAAAGACAAAAGAATTGTCCAAAATGAATATAAAACAATATAAGGGCGACGTATTGTTATGAAGCTCAGTCTGTTTGCAACATAAAGTACTATACTTGTTAAATTCTTGTTTAATTTTCATCATAACAGTCTGTTTTACAAAGCTTATATCAACTCACTCTATCTGTCATTCTTTCTGTCTGTCTGTGTTCTCCCACACTTATTCTCGGATCAAGTTGAAACTTTGCACAATTATTTATTGTTATAAACAATATATTAATCAATAAAAATAATTAACCAACTTGTCATCTAATTACTTGTTAATAATTATTTTGCTAGATACCAACAAGGGAAACTAATCCTTCAGTATTCACAGATATTGTTAAATATGTCGGGCTTTGCCCCCTTAAATAATTGTACATTTTATTTCTCCAGCACCCATTCTCAGATCAAGTTGAAATTTTAAACAATTATATATTGCACCTAACAAATCATGAATCAATTAAGAAATTAACCAATTAGTTAATTAATTATTGATAATTCATTGTTTTTTAATATCCAAAAGGAAAATAACTATTACATTCTTGTATGATATAGCTGTAAGCTCTTCCCCAGGGCGGTCCTACGGATTGCGGGGCCCTATGCGAAACGGATTGCGCGCGGCCTCGTCTGGGTAGGGATAATGATAATAAGTGAAAATTAAAATTTTTTGTTAGAAAATAAATTCGTCTTTGCATTTTATTCGTACTTTACTAAGTGCAAATCATGATCAAACTAACTTTACGAGCCATCTACAATTGAAGGTAGATTTCCAACCAAAAGCCGATCTGCCTTTTAGATTTACTATCGACTAGCAAAATATCGCTTTTGATTTTGTTTAAGAGATCGAGATAGATTTAGATTTATATTTAAATGACATTGACTATTACAGTAAATTAAGAATTAGAACTTACTGTTTTTGGTTAAAATTCGCCCTATCATTTTTATTAAATGAAGCTGACAATGCCGGTTTTTTTTTTAATCGCGAGTACGATTGACGTTTTCCATATTGAATGACACCCGAAATTACACTTTTTTCTATTTTTCAGAACTTTTTTGAGTTTTCAGGATATTTTTAATAATTTCAGATTTACATGACTTTTTTCGTATACTTTGCAATTTCATGAAATTTCCAGGAGCTCCTGGAAAATCAGAAGACCGCAGAAACCCTGTTATAAGTTAGAATGGTTTAATTTAATAATTTACAACTAGAGTTAGCGCGGGGCCTATGAAAGTAGGGGCCCACTGCGGCCCTAAGACCGGCCCTGCTCTTTCCCTTAGATAAGCTATATATTCTAAGAAAGGATTTTATATATTTTGTTTGTTGTAACTGTGTAAGAATGAGAAACATTTTAGGTGGGGTTATGTAATCTGTTGGTCGTATTTTAATCTTAAAACATTTTTTTAAATTGATATTTCGAAATTATTCTATATTACGAAGGTGGTCCGTCTCATTTTATTCTTGATTGGCATTTCTACTGATCTGACCTAGTATTGCTACAGCTGTCTGTTATGTTAAGAAATATAATCTACATACTGTGCTCTTTGAGGAAAAAAAAACGGTTGTATATGAAGCAGTTAACAAAAGAGATAGTGAAGGTATTGTACAGGGTGGATATTCTCGTTGTGGACGGACGTTGTGGAAGAAGAGAGAGCTGCACACAAGTTTGTGTGTGTAATGGTCAGGGGCGTAGCTTGGAATTTTTTCCATCGTTTTGGGGACCGTGGGGGCTTAACCTCTTTGGGGGCCCTGCATTTTGCGTAATATTTAATTTTTCATGTAAAAAAAACATTCATTTGGGGGCCTTCAAGAAGGGGCGTGGGGGATTTTCAAATTCTCCCCCTCCTCCCCCACCCTAGCTACGCCACTGGCAATGGTATCATTTTATTATCTTGATTTGTTTTAGATCTCTAGATCTACATTATGTTTAAATGAACTTAATGACGACTTTAGAATAGTCAAAAATAATTTAAAAAAAAAACAGACAAATGAAACCAACAGCAATGATACGCTCATAACATACGCTAATGACGCTCAATACTTTAATTTGATCACTATTTCATGTCACTGGCATTCTTCTTCTTCTTCTAGCCAGCTTTTTGCAGCTGAGCTGTGAGCTCTTTTGCAGACTGTGCCAAGGAAAAATAGTGTGCTGTTCCTTTCAGTTGTTGAGCAATACCTTACATAGTCTTGGTTATGGTGGGCTGAAGTGGTGTTAGGGTCTGCCTAAGCTGGATTAGGAAGGGGCATTCAAAGAGGATGTGGATTACAGTATTAACAAGGATGGGTGCAGTGTCTACAAAGGGATAGGTGTGTAGGATTTATTTTGTTAAGATGGTAATTTAACAGAGGTGTGTGTCCTGTTCTTAGTTGGAAGATTGTAGATTTCTCTTTGCGGGGGAGGAAGTCATTACTGTCCAGTTTATTTGGCCTAGTCATATGTCACTGACATTAAAAGTATCAGACACTCAAGACAAACATGGGAACTAATGATAAAAGTTTCGTTGTTGGGGCTTTGAATGAGATCTTGACCCTTTACAAAAATATTAAATCAATTAGATAAGCAGTCAATAACATCACATGCGACCATATCTTCATTACATATGATTATTAACAATGTAAAATTATGTAACAATAATAACATTAATCAATCTCCGTATACGGTGGTATTAAGTTGTTAGTCGAACCATTAACACAGCGGCAAGGACTTCTACACGCGCACGTCTCTTCTTTTTGTATCGACGGAGATAAGGTTTTAGATGTTGATAGTTGGAGATACGGTTTAAGATGTTGATAGTTGGAGATAAGGTTTTAGTTGTTGAAAGTTGGAGATAGGGTTTTAGTTGTTGATAGTTGGAGATAGGGTTTTAGATGTTGATAGTTGGAGATAGGGTTTTAGATGTTGATAGTTGGAGATAAGGTTTTAGTTGTTGAAAGTTGGAGATAGGGTTTTAGTTGTTGATAGTTGGAGATAGGGTTTTAGTTGTTGAAAGTTGGAGATAGGGTTTTAGTTGTTGATAGTTGGAGATAAGGTTTTAGATGTTGATAGTTGGAGATAAGGTTTTAGATGTTGATAGTTGGAGATAGGGTTTTAGTTGTTGATAGTTGGAGATAAAGTTTTAGATGTTGATAGTTGGAGATAAGGTTTTAGATGTTGATAGTTGGAGATAGGGTTTTAGTTGTTGATAGTTGGAGATAGGGTTTTAGATGTTGATAGTTGGAGATAGGGTTTTAGTTGTTGATAGTTTGTACTTCATAGTTCTTGATATTCTTTCTAAAAATATTGAAACCAGCCTTTTTACCTGCCTGAGCTGACCACTTCGGGGCAGATTTTTGAGTTTGTGTTTCCGAACAAACTTTCTTTGTAACTTTTCAGGACTATGTGACTTTAATCCATTTATCCGTGGGGAACTTAAATTTTATTGCACAGATTATGAAGGCAGTTACGACTCTGACTAGAGAAACATTAACGTATTAGATCCTGTGGTCTTCACTTTTGAAAGAAAACAAAGTTGGGATAAATGATCATGTCTTGAAAATAAAGTGAAAATGAATTGATGACATCCTAAGAAAAGTTGCCAACAACAGAGCTAGACAAACCTTAGTTTGGGAAGATGGATTGGTCACACCCTGAGAAAAGACATATTGTTCCCTAAGCTTTTTAGTTTAAAAGCTGCTAAGAATGTTTTGCTGTTAATAATTTGTGCATAAGTGTCCATAGTCATCACTTCTTAGAAGTGTGGGAACTTTTTAAAAAATCGAATCCAGTTAAAATGAATCGAGAATGCTTCAAGTCTTTCAAATTAAAATAAAAGACATTTTGTTGTTGTGTTCCATCTCTCCCCCGCTCCTTTTTTAAAAATTAAAATTAACAAATTTAAATAGAAATTAAATTTAAAGAACAAGGTGACAACCATCATGACCATCAAACTCCATTTGAGTGAGGGCTTGAGAGGCTCAAATCCTCTCTTGCAAAAGCCCTGGACAGAAACCCTGCTGTCTTGCGTAGTGCATAAATGTCACCATACAGGTCGAGAATTTTGTGTTTCCCAGACCTGTCGAGGCGGAGATCAGCAAGTCTGGGGCAGTCAAACAGAATATGAGGCACGGTTTCCTCTTCCTCCCCGCAGCGGGGGCACTGTGAATCGAAATTTGGCCATAGCCGTGAGAAATATGAGCCATCAGGACAGTGGCCTGTCCTGCACTGTGCTATAATAGCTTGCTCAGGCCTGGACAGCCACCACCACGGAGATGTGCGGTCAGGGCGCCTCATGCGCTCCCAGACTCCACGGGACTTGTCCCAGCACTCAAACCACTTTTCCATTTCTGTTTTTTTTTTAAATTATAGCCAGAGCATGATGAAAACTTACAGCCTGTTGAGTGGGTGGAATTTGCCCTCCCTGGTGGACCAAGGAGTCTGCAATAGTGTTGCCAGTGACAACATAACTTGCTGTTCCTTGGAATGGACGGCTGTGATACTGATTGCGTTAGACACATACACGAGTTTCTTCAGTACGTCGTCCTTCAAATGTGACGTTTGTCGAAGAGAAACCAAATGTTTAAACTTTTCCTAAGAATTTGAAAGTAACTTTTATTTAATCAAAACTAAAATGTTCTCTAATTCAACCAGTCAGACACAAATTCATGAAATTCAACTCAAACTTGCAAAGCTTCATTCATTCTTACAAAGCTTCATTCATTCTTGAAAAGCTTCATTCATTCTTGCAAAGCCTCATTCATTCTTGCAAAGCTTCATTCATTCTTGCAAAGCTTCATTCATTCTTGCAAAGCTTCATTCATTCTTGAAAAGCTTCATTCATTTTTGCGTAAGATCACTTGCTTGAATATAATAAAAAAAGTTATCTGATTAAAATTACATTTAATTTTTGTCTTTTTACAAACTGTAATGCAGAAGTAACGTTTGTGGAATTCTATCACTACTGCTGCGGTGTCTTGTGCTGTTTAATGGACTAAATATACACACAAATTCCGTCTTAAACAATTATTTAAAATATAAACTTCAGAAATATCTGGTCAGTTTGAGTAGTCTGGACATAACTCTGTTGAACTGGAGCTGAAATAAAAAAAAACAATATTTTTAAGCTCATGAATAAACTATCTGATAAGATTTAGCAGTAAGAAGATATAAATCTAGTTCACTTATCACCGCTGTCCAATGTTGTCTACTGCAGCTAGACACGTTTTTGTAATGATACGACTTCTGATTTTCGGTAATAAATGTCAATAAGAAAAATATAAAAACACTTAAAAAAGAAAACAAAAGACAGAGAGAAAGAGAGAGAATGAGAAAGATAGGGATAGATAGATATGGAGAGAGGCAGAGACAAAGACAGACAGACCGACAGATAAGACAGACAGACAGACAGAAGGGAAAAGAGAGCGGGCCGTGAAATGTCATTGTAACAAATACACTAGTTCACTGGCTAATAAAGTCTGTTAGGTTGATCGTTCAAATGTGGCCCGTATATTGAAATTTAAAAAATACGAGGGTGTTCCGGCCATAATTAACAATATTCTTCTTCTTCTTCTTGAAACTTTCAGGTAGAGTTGAGTCTTCGGCTCTTGGAACTCTAGGCCAGCAAAAGTGAAAAAGAGCTCTCTCTCACCGGCCTGAATGAGAACAGTGTACACTGTTCTGTCTGGCAGGTGGGTCAGAATCGTGGCAAGAGGCCGCGTACATTAAGACTCCCGCCATTTTCCTTTTCTATACCAGGCTAACTGTGCGAGACACGCCATTTATGTAACGGCCCCTTGAGGAACAGCGCCTGGATTGTGACAAGGTTGTGGGAGCTTTTATACAACTCCGCGCAGTGCAATGAGGATGCTCTCGCACCCCCTTAGGCACCCCCACGGGAGTCTTGTTTTGCTACACTTTAGCCTAATCGTTTCCTCCTACGATCGTTTCCACCCGGGCGCCACTATGAGGTAGGGTAGCATGCCCGGGATAAACAATATAAAACCTAGGAATAAATCAGCGGGCATAGCCAGTGTCCAGTTCTAGTATTTTATAAGGATCAAACACGTGTTGAATAGGTTGACAAATTATAGGCTACATAGAACTAATATTTTATACATTTATTACTTATACAAATATAAAAATATAATGGCTAGTGCTTGAACTTTTTATAGAGGGGAGCGAGAGGCGGGGAAATGGGAGATAAATAGAACATTTAGTTCCATTCTTTTATATAGAAAATCATTTATAAATTCATTAGATTTGAATTACTTATATTGATCATTTCAGCACCCTAAGGAATCTGAGATCCCATCACGACAAGTATGTCACTGATAGCGACAATACCTTCTCAACCCGACTGCTTTTATCGTTGAGGCAGATTTTTGGCGGGATAAAAACAGACGTGTCTTTGATTCCTAGGGAGATGTCCGAAACCAGCATGCTGTTCATGGTCCCACTGTCTGGCACTACATCAGCGCTAAGGTAGATCTGAGCAACAGGAAGGCACGCTGAGAACAGCCAGATGAAAATAAATTGAAACAATGTTGAGCAGGCTTGTGGATTTAAAAGAATAAAACAGAATTCAACTTTATTTAAGTAAATACAAAAACAAGAAAAAAAATACTTTTTTTTCAAAAACAAAGCTTATATTAATTGTAATTAATCGTATCAATTAGTTTGGATCAATCGTGTAATTTAATTTCTATTAGCTCTAGAATAAGAATAATAAATCTGTGCGATTAGAAATATTTTTACCAACTGTTTCTTTCTCAATGCGCTATGATCCTATCACTTGTCTGGACCAGTGGGGAAAAGGAAAGGGGGGGGGGAGAAAGAGGTATCTGGTTAAAGGTTACCGTAATAGCTTTCTTTTAAAATGTATTTAATAATTTTTTTAAAAAATCGTGCGACTTGAATTTGAACTCGAGGGCTCAAGTCTCATCCACCTTCGCTCTTCTTACTGTGAGAAATAGTGTGTTGTAGACGCCAAGAGAATGAATTTCAGAATCTCATAATTCATGAAAACGCAATAACCCCCTGGATTGCTAAGGATGTCGCGAAAGTAATTTTTTTTTGGTCTAGAAGAGGCTTCATTGCTAAAAGTTTGAGATATACTGGGCTAAACGTTAACTGTAATATATTTAACACTCATATCACAGATTATTGGCTTGTTCACATATTCATTACTGGTTAAGTATAGGCCTATATTTAGCGCAAATCTGAACCTACCTTTTGGGTTTATCGTAGTGGTATATGTGTAGGGTGAACCTGGGTAGGTGTACTGATATGTGACCACCTGAGTTTGGTTTTTACCAATAAAGCCATTGGTCAACTGGATAGCGTTATCTGTACATAAAAACAAACTCATTCAAATATACAAGCACAACTAGCATATGATTATTAGTGTGTGTGGGTTATGGCTTATATTCACACTAGGGTAGTTAGACTTTTTAAAAAAAATTTTAAAGTGCAAAGCTTTCTTCAGAAACATGTAATCAATGAGACAAAACAAAATTCAGATTCATATTCTTGGTTCTTTCTAAATCATGCATAAAGTAATCTCCACATGTGTTCTAATTAAACCAAATTATAGGGCATACCAGTGGCATAGTTAGCAGTGTGCGGGTGGTTCGGGCCGCACAGGGCATCAAGTGATGAGGGGCATCAAGCCTACACCTGACATGTCAAGGCTGGATTAAAAGTCCTAAATAAGTGCAATATTGGCTGCATGAAAACAAATACCAGGCAAAAGCAAGAAGATTCTGTAGAAACACAATATAAGATCTAGGGGTTGAATTTTTTTTCAATGGACCAAATTCTTCTAGAAATTATCATCAAATTTAGCAATATCATGATGCGGTATGAAAATTATAGATAAACTGCTAGTAAGAAAGCACTAAGATTTATTTGTAGTATCTTTTTTGTAAAATAGATATTTTTTTTCCAAATTAGCAATACTTTAACATTAAATACGCATTTCTTTTGGAGAAAAAAAAAGGATTTTTTGTTTGGGGGGGGGGGCATCATGAGGACCGACCGCACCAGGCATCAAATACCCTAACTACGCCACTTGGGCATACTGACTTATAGTTTTAAACAATTTAAATAGAAATTCAACAAATAATAAGTTGCCAAAGATCTAGCTCTTTGAGAGATGGTCTTCTTTTAATACTACACCTGGTATACAGAGCTGTTGCATCGTGGTTCCTATGTTTGTTTTATCACAGTGAACATCAGAGAACTGGTACTGTATGCCCTAAAGATGGATGAACTATGAAATATGACACGAAATTGAACTTTGAACTAAATGAACTATAAAAAAAATAAATAGTAAAAAAAAATAATAATTTAGAAAACAACGCTTTCTACTGAAAAGTACCATAGAACTAAAAAATGAAAAAAAAATTGATTGTGGGTGAGATAAAATGAAATTCGCACCTACGCTCTTTTTTTTAATTTTCTAATTTTAATGTGTTTTGATACAAGCGAGAAAACATGGGCCTCAGCTCTTGAAGAATACATGGGCCTAAGCTCTTGAAGAATACATGGGCCTCAGCTCTTGAAGAAAACATGGGCCTCAGCTCTTGAAGAAAACATGGGCCTCAGCTCTTGAAGAAAACATGGGCCTCAGCTCTTGAAGAAAACATGGGCCTCAGCTCTTGAAGAAAACATGGGCCTCAGCTCTTGAAGAAAACATGGGCCTCATCTCTTGAAGAAAAGCGTGCCAGACGAAAAATGGCCAGCTCCTCTACCACCAAAGCGAAAGCCACCTTGACCTGCAATATAGCCTATGTAAACGGGAGTGTCTCTCCAAAATAGGGCTCCACAGCCACGTGAAAAAGTGTTCGAGATGAACCATAATCGTTCTACGACCCAAGGAGGCCAATGAATGATACAAGCAGTTTTTGTATATTTTTTTTTTATTAATTATTTTTTTGGCCTTTTTAGTCTTTGACTTTAAGCATCAATTTTGACCACTAGGCGCTGTATATTTTGTAGAAGGAAAAAATCATTTGTTAAAATGGTAATTAAGACAATGTTTAATAAACAAATCCATTACAAAGTTTTCTTTATAATTGATTAATATACATACACTCTTTGACATAATCTTCACATTGGCATTGAATTATTTTGCTAGCAAAATAGCTCTGTGGACACAAATGTATGGAACATTAGGGCCGATCCGAAAATCTACCTTTATTGACGCACCCGCCCCGGATCGGCCAGAGCGTAAAAATCGAGTGGTTTCGAACCAAGTCTAATCATTTATGCAGTAAACAACGATATCCTCACCCAATTAATTCTTTCTGTTTAACATTCTGTATTGCTAAAGAGACATTTTTGTTTGTTTCTATTTAGTTTACTAATACTTCGGTCGTCATTGTTGTAAGTTGATTATCTTAAAGCTAAAGTTATCCTTTGTACAGTTCCCTAATGAATTGTGTAGAAAGAGAGAGATGGTGTTGGCTTACCTTAACATAATCATTGATTATTTTGTACTGAGTCACGATAGGTTGTGGTACTAAGGGGGTGAGCTCTACCGACGATACGTTCATGTAACTCACTCGTCTGGTGTAGTCGTAAGAGACTTGAGCGGTGCTGTTGATATAGCTACACAAAGAATAAAGTTCTTTTTTTTTTATAGCTACCCAAAATAATAATAGTTCTTTTGATATAGCCACACAAGAGAATACATAGAGAATACACAGTGCCATTAATATAGCTGCACAAGAGTATGCATATAGAGTAGATATAGGTACACAATACATAGTGCTTCTAATATAGGTACATAAATGAATACATAAGGCTTCTGATATAGCTACACAAAATAATACATAGAAAATACATATTGTTTTTGATATATCCGCACAATAGAATACATAGTTCTTCTGATATATCTACACAAAAAAATACATAGCTATGGTGCCTTTGATATAGCTATATAAGTAAAAACATAGAAAATACATGGTGCTTCTGACGTGCGTAGCCATCGGGGGTTAGGGTCCACTCCCCCCATGTGTGTGTATATATATATACACACACACACATATATATATATATATATATATATATATATATATATAATATATATATATATATATATATATATATATATTAGGACAAAAATTAAATAATTACGACTAATTAGTTATTCTTTTATTGATTCATGTTATATAGGATCATTAGCTTGTATGTAAAATTTCATGACGATTCGATGTGTAACAATGGTCGAAAAATGGATTGCGAAAATCCAAACAACCAAGAAAACTACAGAGCGACTTAACATAACCGTTGTAAAAATAAAACAACAGAACTCAGCAAGCTACCAAATAATTCATCTGTAGGCGGTACAAACAGAAAATTACTCTTTTGTTAACACAAGCAGTCGACTTTTCAAATATCAAAACTCACCAGTAGGAATCCTAAATATATTTACAAATTCAAAAAACTGACCTATAGGCGGTACCAGCATTAGCGTCAATAAAAACATTAGCGTCATCAAAGATGAAAAATGCCTCAAACTGATCTGGCGTGCAGCAAATACTTCCATAACTATATGGCACGCAAACAGCCAAAAAGACAGTCGCCAAGACAAGCATTGCTTGAAGTAGACTCAACGCTGGCTACTTGAACGTTAAGAAAAAGGGAAAAAATAAAATGTGTGTATCATTACTAATCAAACTAAATATAGACTAGTCGGATGAACATTGACACGCAGTTATCTTTTAAGATAATTAGATAACAATGAATATCTTACAGGCTTTCTTGTGCATATCATGTAAAAACAATTCTTTGATATACATCTATATCACATTAGAAGCTACTAAAAACCAATCATAAAAGTAAGTAAAGTTCTCCTTTCAGACCATACGGCCTATAGGGCAGATGATGTAAAGTTCATCTGTTTCTGTGCTCCACGGTTAACAAGGGTGTCATCTGGCCAGCACAACGAACTACCGCCTTTACTTTTCCCCAACTAATGTCAGGTACCCATTAGAGCTGGGTGGACTCATAGGCGCCCTTAAGATCCTGAAATTTAAATTTCAGTCTTCACTAGGATTCGAACCTGGGACCGGTGGTTCGGAAGCCAACCCCTTTTCTCTCAGCCACCGCACCTCCCCTGTTGAACTATTTTTTTTATAAATATTATCTTTAGTTTAGGAAGCTTAGCATTTTTTTTCTTTGTTTCTTCTTTATTGGGAAGGGGGGGGGGAGGCCTAAAAAATTGTGTATGTATCGTCATGGTTTCCTCTTTCATCCACGTTAGATATAGACCAGGGGTAGGCAACATTTTTCCATCGAGGGCCGCATTACAAAAGTTTTGGGAATTGGGGGCCGCATATATGAAAAATTTAATCAGAAAAATAATACGCTAGCTGTGTAGGCCTATATCTTTTAATTCACATTTATACTGTGTTATACATTTACTTTTCAGTTTTGTTTACGCTTCCAATTGAGGAATTAAAACATGAGTCATTTCTGAATCTAATTTTACGAATTTTGTTTTTTTAAATTTTGCAATAGTGTTTTTTTTTTTGTGTTTTTTTTTTACATCAAGAAATTTCACCACAAATGTACAGTTGTACTTAATGTGAATTATTTCACTGTTTACACTTCTGCTTAATGTTCCGGAAATGTGGAACTAGCTTACTAGTTGTTATCCTCGTGACTGCTGTCAAATTACAGTCAGTCAGCACCGACATGTGATTACACTTGTTTATTTTCAAACAAGAAACAAAAATATTTGTTCACAGATGTGTGTGGACCCTATTAATGTGAAAGTTTAGCAGCAAAGTTTTTTTTAAAGTGTGGAAATATAGATTCTGGCACACATAAGAAGAACTGACTGGGACTTTTCTTGTAGGTCGTAATGTGCTTGGAGGAATGTCCGCTGGAGCTGAATCAGCTTCTGCACCAAATGGTGAACTGAGGGTATTGAAAACTGGTCCCAAGTTCCACCTTTCAACAAAGGAAAATGACAAAACCTGTTTTCACTTGCTTGCCTGGTGAAATGGAAAACTCTTTGTTTGAAAAGATTTAACATGTACATACATTTAATGTAGAAGCAACCCATTGGAATAATCCTGATGTAAAAAGTGAAGTCTGTCTTCCACTCTTCATTACAAATCAATGTCTTTAAAAGAACATAGTTTCTTCCTTGAGATACCACATTCTTCTCAATACCATCTTGTCCATGCCAGGCCAGCAGTTAATACTGTGATACCGAACATCGGAATGTTATGTTTCCAAATCTTATAAGTACTTCTAGGAAATACCTGTGATAAAGTCCCTTTGCTCTGATAGAATTAATCATAGTTTGATCACTGATAGAAAATCAGCGATAAACATGTTTCATATTCAATGCATCTTTGTGCAAACTTTCCAGTTAAGAGTTTATGGTTGCAATATTGTTCTATTTTTCTCAGTCAAAGCACGGACTCCATCCGTTGTTACTCATGCCATCTTGTTCCGAACTAATCCAACATGTTCAACACAGTTCTTCATAACAGTAAATAAATACTGGCCTGCGTATTTTTCTTTGAATGTTTTGAAATTTGCCAATAAGAATAATCTTAGTTTACTTTAAACTTTTTAGAATGACCTGTAGAGACAATGTTTCTTTAACCTCTTCCTCATTAGTGATAAGAATCAGAACTTTTTAAAATTTATATAGATATTGAGAATTATTTATTTTGAAATATATTTGCAGTTTTATATGTATAACCTGTGGGCACACCTGATTTCTTTAAGCGTCCGCGGGCCGCATAAAAGGCTTCGGCGGGCCGCATGTGGCCCGCGGACCGTAATTTGTCCACCCCTGATATAGACTGTTCTTTCATAGCTCAATAAAGCTCAATAAAGCTCAATAAAGCTCAAAAAGCTGTGGAAACTAAAAGGGGTAAGGGGGAACAACATAAAACTTAATTATTTTATTTTATTATTATTATGTGAGTAATACCTAGATCCTTGCGAGAACGGGCCTTCCCAAAACCCGACGGGATCAAGAAGAATGTGTTCGAAGGATTACATTTTCAGACAGTTCTATGACAGTTCTATGAGTTGAGCAAAGCTATGTAAAGGCATTTTACTCTTAAATTGGCAACTAGAATTCATGAATTCATCTATTACAGACGTCACTTCAAAAAAGACGATAATTACGTCATGCACATTTCATGTGCCAATCTAATTATGCATGGTAATCCATGTGGTATGGTAGGCCATTATGTTGTATTTTATACTTTTTTTTTTATCTTCCTTCAGAAATTAAGATTATTAGACCTACGTCCTAGTCCAAACCTCCTGTAGGACAGCAAGGGATGATGGGAACATTCAGGGCATGAATTCGGGGCATCGTTACGATAGTTAGATTATGACCTAGCAGCCATAAAGAGGGCCTTTCCATTGAGGAAACATAATGATGAGGCCTCTCTTATTCAAGAATTAGTTAGCCTACCAATCATTTCATCTTCTACCGGAACGTAAAAATGTAAATGCCATTTTTAGCGGCCCCCGAAAGGGGAAAAGACGCTATTAGTTTTGTGCGAAATGTCTGTCCGTCCGTCCCGTTTAGATCTCGTAAACTAGAAAAGATATTGAAAATCCGACATCACAATATTTTAGACCATTCAAAGTTCTGATGCAACGGCTACTTTTTTTTTCTGAAAGCGAAAAATCTAATTTTTAAAATCAGTTATGCAAGCAATTTTTTAAAGAGAAAACGCTAATTAGACTTCAGTTAGGCCAGGGGAGGCGCGGTAGCTGAGCGGTAAAGCGCTTGGCTTCCGAATCGGGGGCCCCGGGTTCGAATCCTGGTGAAGACTGGGATTTTCAACTTCGGAATCCTTAGGCGCCTCTGAGTCCACCCAGCTCCAATGGGTACCTGATATTAGTTGGGGAAAAGTAAAGGCGGTTGGTCGTTGTGCTGGCTACATGACAACCTCGTTAACCGTAGGCCACAACAACAGATGAACTTTACATCATCTGCCCTATAGACCACAAGGTCTGAAAGGGGAACTAGTTAGGCCAGATTCATATCTAACTTTGCTTTCACTTGCACCTATCCTTTGATCTGCTGTATCGTTGGGGCACTACACAAGATCTGTCAACCTTCTTTCTCCATTCTTATCTCTCATTTGTCTTTGATATAATTTCATTTGGATGTTCTTTCTGAAAATATTGAAGCCTGCTTCGGTGGATCCCTTCGGGGGCCGATTATGAGTTTGTGTTTCCACACAAACTGTCTTTGTAATCTTGTTAAATGTAAACTTTTTCATTATCATTAATTTGCAATTGTATAGATATCTTCTTGTGTGAATGTAGTTTTTCGTGTTAAAGAGAATTTACATGCCTCTCCTTCCCCATAAAAAAAAATGCGTCCACACCTAGGCATAATTGCACTCAACTACACACGTGCACTCAACTACACACGTGCACATCTAGGCACAATTGCACTCAACTACACACGTGCACTCAACTACACACGTGCACATCTAGGCACAATTGCACTCAACTACATACATGCATATCTAGGCACAATCGCTTTCAACTACACACGTGCACATCTAGGCACACGTGCACATCTAAACACAATTGCAATCAACTACACACGTGCACTCAACTACACACTTGTACTCAACTACACACATGCACATCTAGGCACACGTGCACTCAACTACACACGTGCACTCAACTACACACGTGCACACAGCTACACACGTGCACATCTAGGCACACTTGCACTCAACTACACACGTGCACATCTAGGCACACTTGCACTCAAGTACACACCTAGGCACACTTGTACTCAACTACAAACGTGCACATCTAGGCACACGTGCACTCAATTACACACGTGCACTTCTAGGCACACCTGCACTCAGCTACACATGTGCACTCAACAACACACGTGCACATCTTCTTCTTAAGTTTCCAAAATAACTTCTTATTGTGCAAATGTCGTCTCCCCCCCCCCACCCCAAGAAGTTCTCAAAGGATAATGGAATCAGTTGAATTTAAATAAAATATTTAAGTATTTTTTTATTAAACCAAAAATTTATAGAAACATGATTCTTGGAATAATGATTTGGCCGCCCCTTACATTCGGCCGCCTACGTGCAATGCACACATTGCACAATAGGTAGCGGCGGCCCTGTCTGGTAGAGTAAATGTGTAAGTGCTGTAGCCTAGCCACCACTTTGCCAAGAATTAACACTTTAATTTGAAGGTACTCTTGTGTTTAGTTCACTTTTTCCCCCAGTACATCTGTCAACAATAAAGTCAAGCAATGAAAGGTTGGCATGTATTCACAGACAGCTGGCAGTTGTCTTTGTGATGCTCTTCTAGTGTTTGTATTTTCAGAGCGATGGCAAAAATATATAAATAAAGAGGAATATCCTACAACATTTCAGTCATTTGAACATTGCCATTGCTACTGTTAATCTTACAACTTCAGAGATCTATGTTAGGTGTGCTGTAATACAAGATACCAAAGTACCTTACAGCATTTATGTCTCTGATAAGTATATCCCTTAATTTAAGTGGTTTGCTTAAACATTTATAAACTGTTTTTGTTTTGCTACAAGGTTGGAAGGTAAATTTTTTTTGCATCGCTCCCATGCAATCTTATAATTTATTATATATCAGCACTGGCTCATAGATAACATTTTCACAATCCCAAGAAAAAAATTCCATTATACAATGAAAAGTCTTCTTCAATTCGCAACCAAATACCAACTTTATTACTTTGCTAGAAAAATGCGATATCAAGCAATCTGTACGTGCAAGATGTTCCTCTGTTTTTCCCATCTATACGTCAATCATAGCAATGACTTCCCTTGTCAATTGATTTTGTAGTCTAAGTCCTGCTGAAAAAATGTTCCAAATTTAAAAACCTGATAAATGTTCCTTCAGTCTTCTCGCGAGTTTCTCATTGTGGTCATGTCCACTATCTATCAAACAAGAAAATTTTGCTATTGATCTTTGTCCCATTAAGAATAAGTTTATTCAACATGACAACCTCGTTAACCGTAGGCCACAACAACAGATGAACTTTACATCATCTGCCCTATAGACCACAAGGTCTGAAAGGGGAACTAGTTAGGCCAGATTCATATCTAACTTTGCTTTCACTTGCACCTATCCTTTGATCTGCTGTATCGTTGGGGCACTACACAAGATCTGTCAACCTTCTTTCTCCATTCTTATCTCTCATTTGTCTTTGATATAATTTCATTTGGATGTTCTTTCTGAAAATATTGAAGCCTGCTTCGGTGGATCCCTTCGGGGGCCGATTATGAGTTTGTGTTTCCACACAAACTGTCTTTGTAATCTTGTTAAATGTAAACTTTTTCATTATCATTAATTTGTAATACAAGATACCAAAGTACCTTACAGCATTTATGTCTCTGATAAGTATATCCCTTAATTTAAGTGGTTTGCTTAAACATTTATAAACTGTTTTTGTTTTGCTACAAGGTTGGAAGGTAAATTTTTTTTGCATCGCTCCCATGCAATCTTATAATTTATTATATATCAGCACTGGCTCATAGATAACATTTTCACAATCCCAAGAAAAAAATTCCATTATACAATGAAAAGTCTTCTTCAATTCGCAACCAAATACCAACTTTATTACTTTGCTAGAAAAATGCGATATCAAGCAATCTGTACGTGCAAGATGTTCCTCTGTTTTTCCCATCTATACGTCAATCATAGCAATGACTTCCCTTGTCAATTGATTTTGTAGTCTAAGTCCTGCTGAAAAAATGTTCCAAATTTAAAAACCTGATAAATGTTCCTTCAGTCTTCTCGCGAGTTTCTCATTGTGGTCATGTCCACTATCTATCAAACAAGAAAATTTTGCTATTGATCTTTGTCCCATTAAGAATAAGTTTATTCAACCATGGAAAGAAAGAGTGTGTAATACCTAGATCCTTGCGAGAACGGGCCTTCCCAACAACTTTACAGTCCTCAGGCAACGCCGCCTGCACTGGCTCGGACATGTTCGCTGGATGGAGGAGAATCGTATCATTCTGTGCAAGCAACTTGCGTCTGGCTCAAGAAAAACTGGTCGCCCCCACCTCCGTTACGTGGATGTGATAAAGCGGTATTTAAAATCAGTGAACATTGATGCTGACCATTAGACAGCACTAGTTGAAGAGAGACGGTGGCCAAGAAAGTTATGGACAGCGAGAAAACATGGGCCTCTTGAAGAAAAGCGTGCCACACGGAAAATGGCCAGCTCCTCTACCACCAAAGCGAACGCCACCTTGACCTGCAATATATGTGGACAGGAGTTTCTCTCCAAAATAGGGCTCCACAAGCGTATGAAAAAGTGTTCGAGATGAACCATAGTCGTTCTACGACTGAAGGAGGCCAATGAAATGATTCAACCATTCCTATGCTAAATTTATGATCTAGCTTCTGTAACATTTTTTAGTTTTTTTTTTTTTTTTGGGGGGGGGGGGGGAAGCATTTTTCCCGATCGGGTGTAACCCGGGGCGGCCCGCACCCCCACTCCCCTAGTGACGCCACTTATCGACATTATTAGAATCGCATTGTTGATTTTTCTTGCCTTCTTTAAAACCATGAACTCTGCCTATAGGTCCGTATTAACTTTGGTGTTCGTCTAATCATCTTATTTCGTTTTTGATATAACCTCTGCATTAAGTATGATAAGACTTTCTTGCAAAAAAACAACAAACAAAAGAAAACAATTTTCTCCCCTTATACATTGTTTACTTCCGTTTTGAAAGCGGAAGTAGGCTCGGTATTTATTAGTTATTACTGAGGTGAACCGTAGCCGTACTTGGCGATCAAATGCCTTCAAAAATGGATTAGTTTAGACCATAAACATAGGTCTACATCTATACTCTATACACTAGATGAAGTCTATGTTAATACATCTTAATTTTGTAAAAAAACAGAACGAAATCTAGATTCAGATTTTGGTGTAATTTGGATAAGACTAAGTGTCACTAAGAGTACTAATTGTCTAATTTAATACTAATTATACTAGATCTAGATCTAGAACTAGATTAAAGTTAAAGATTTAGAATTTAGAGGAGTATATTTAGAGTATTTATACTTATACTCTAGACACTAGTAATACTATAGAATAGAAGGTCTAGCTAGATCTATCTCTAGTAATAATTCAGACAAATACTGAACTTGTAACTGACTACTCATTAATTATCATTAAAGTTAAAGTAAAATCACTTACCTTACAATGACTTACTCACTAGTTTTTAGTCAAGACTCAAGTTGTAAAGTAGTTTTAATTTTATACTTATAATAATAAATCTAGTTATACTTGACTTAAGACTTATAGTTATTTTATACTAGAATATCTAGATCTATACTCAATAGGCTGTATAATATATATTATAGGCCTACTATTTCTAGATCTAGTATATTTACAATAGTAGTATACTTAAGAATTCTAGATGATATGTACATTCTAGAATTCTAGATCTAGATTATTCTAGATCACTAGTCTCTTTTACCTTTACCTATCCTTAGTCTATTGGACCGTTGGGGCACCAAGACTCGTCGACATGTTCGCGAAGCACAAGTTAGTAATTCTTCTTCCTCTAATGCTTACAGTACCTTCATAGCCCTCGAGAGCATCTTCCAAGATGGAATATCTAGACTACTAGATCTAATCTAGATAAAGATTTAGTTCTAGTACTACTACTAGTACACTTAAGTACTTTTTAGAGTCTAGACTCTAAATCTCAGAGACAAATTCAGAGAATTGAGACCAAGAATCAAGAACTTTCTAGATTATACTTTATAGATATCTAATTCTAGATCTATACTATAATAGCTAGTATTTAAAATATAATAATTATCTAGTCTAGACCTAATCAAGTTAAGTCTATTTCTAGACTAGTCTTGATGATAGATCCAGTCAAGAAAAACTAATAAATAGATATATAGCTTTTATATATAGCACTATTTTCATGCTTATAACATGCTCAGAGCGCTATGGTCCAATCACACTTGTGGACTAGTTTGGGGAGGGGGTATCTGGAAGAAGGTTTTTCCGTGCTGCCTTTAGGGGCTCAGTAAACTCAACTCTGATCCAGTCTGGTGTTGAACCTCATAGGTAGCCAAGCCAAGTTCAAGTGTACTTAGCCTCTTGACCACACTTCCCACTAATAAAACTAGATCTGTTATTATAAGTCATTATAAATAAACTTTAGTAAACTATCATGATGACATCATATCTTTATAGACTAGGGACATAATGATGTCAATGATGATCATTTGACCATCCATCAATTAATATAAAAAAAATATTTTTATATGATTTTATATATCGTTTTCATTATAATTATTATCAATATTCATTATTATTATATAATGTCAATAACAATTATGATAAGTAGGCTACAGTTATACCAATATTTTTGTGGGCTGTGGAATACATACTGCCAGTGAAGATAATGACTTGTCTATTCAACTATTGAATTGAATAATTACAATCTGTTCTAAAAAAAAATTAAATGTATACTGCATTTATATTTTATTTTCTAGATTTTCAGTCTTATTAGGAAAACAGTAGATGAAATGAAGACAGCTATATTTAGCTAAAGGTCTATTTGTTCAACTGAAGTGCTACTGACTTTCAGAGTCTTTTTTTTCAATTTGCTGTTTCAAATGGGGAATTCATGAAATTAGGCCATGTCTGGTGGGGTCGAAATGACAGAAAAACTTCCGCTGTCATTAAGTGTTCAACAGGAAGTACAGTTGCGGTTTTTAGGCCCATCAGATGTCACAGAGGTGAAAAAACTCTGTAGAGAGTGGTTTCCCATTGAGTAAGTGGTTCATTTATCTTTGACTATTAAACCTTGTTCAGTAAAAGTGGTTTAGCTTTGGAAAAACTATTACTACATTACAAACAAAACTTCTAAAACAGCTAAACGAAAATTAAAAAAATAAATCTTTTGATGAAACTTTAAGTCAACAAGGCACACCATACTGTTGTTTCAAACATTATCTTTTCATATGGACTATTATATTTCTATTTGAATGATCCAGGTCCATTTATTAGTAATGGTAGACACCCCACCCCCTCCTCACTATATTGGGCTTAACAGCAGAAATATGGGCAATTTAAAAAAAAATTGAAACACCTCTCCCTCTTAAGTTTTTCTAATTTATAGTTAGTTTTTATATGAATTATATAGTTGTTACATGAAGTACATATAGCAGACCTGCCTACCGTTACGCAAAATGCGTATTCGTTACGCAAAATCTCCCAAAAATGACAGTCAGTACGCAAATACGCATTTAACCCGTCGCGTTACGCATTTCGGATCCTTTTTTTTCCCCTCTCTTGACTAGCTTACGAGCGGTCACGGAGGTCACGCTAAGCCGTCCTGTTGGGGGGGGGGGGGGGGGACAGAAAAGGTGGGGGAACACATTGTGTCCAGATCTATACGTTGATTGGTTCTTAAAAGCAATTAGATTTAGTCTAGAAATGAAGAACGCAAGAGTGAGGGAGTGGCGGGTTGGTACCGTCAGTTAGCTGATACGTGACTTTTTTTTTTTTTGTAAGTTCATTAGTAGAAATTAATTATGTTGAATCCCTGATTCCCGTATTCATTTGTATAGAAAAAAATATCGAAGTGCTATCGATTCAAAACACATTGAGTGACATTGTAGATATCAAGTCTAGATCTAGATCTGGATTCTAGATCTAGAATCTAGATAACTTGTTATACAGGAATAGATCCACGGCATCGGTAACACTTGAGCCCAGATCTAGAGTAGATTAGTAGATTATATTCATTATAAATTATATAGACATAGATCCAGATCTAGTCTAGATATCATCTCTATTGTATTGTCGTATTGATCTAGATTTAGATTGTAGATCTAATCATGACATCGAAATCTAATATTATTAATATTATATATATATATGACAAAATAGTGGATCGCGTAAGTGTTACGCATTCTGGTGCCAAAATACGCATTTTGACCATCAGCATTACGCATTTGGACTTTTTTTGGTAGGCAGGTCTGATATAGTTATGATATGAAGTGTATAGTTGTTACTTGAAGTGTATAGTTGTTACATGAAGTATATAGTTGTTACATGAATTATATAGTTGTTACAAGAAGTATATACTTGTTACAAGAGGTATATAGTAGTTACATGAAGTATATAGTTGTGACATAAAGTGTATCTAAGTAGTTATATCAAAGTTCTGTGTTACAAAAAATTCTGTATTAAAAGACCCTTCGTGTGTAAAGTGCAGATGATTTCTTGCATGAAGAATATAAAGATTGGAATAAATGAACTATTTGTAATTAGTCCAAGAAAATGTAGACTGGTTGGGGGGGGGGGGGCTGGGTATTGAGAACTATAGGATGTTAATTATAGAATAGAAAAATTGAACTTCATTAGCAGAACTTGTTGAAGAAATCATGCTTACATTGAATTTGTTGGTATTACACATTTTCTTGTTACTAATATAAGGAGCCAAATAATTTCTTTTTTTTTATATTATGTGTATTTAATCAAATTATAGGCTTTGACAAATTCTGTTGTTTTTTTTTTCCCTTTAATATTTAGTTGTTTTTTCTTTCTAAAAATATGTAATCAACTGTTTCATTTTGAACTTTAAATAAATTTTTGCATATATTATTGAAAATCACAACATCAATGGAAAAAAAATTAAACCTTTAACATCAAAATAAAAATGTTTTTTATGCAATATTTCAGATACCCAGACTCATGGTATGAGGAGATCACATCCAACTCCAGGTTTTATTCTTTGGCTGCTACACATCATGCTCGCATTGTGGGTCTTGTTGTTGCAGAACTCAAACCACAGGCAAAGCTGAATAAGGAGGTAAGTTTTTTTTTTTTTTTTTTTTTACTAAAACATCATTTGTTATACATTCAGTTATGCTTCCATACCCTATGTCTGGAGATCCATGACTCAATTAGCCCAATGTCCCTGCGTTTATTTTCTACCATTGAATTGTCAAGTTTTTAAAACTCAGTTTCTTCTTTCTTGTGTCTCCAGGATGGTGATTTGTTGGCAAGTTACTATCCACCTACAGCCCAAGTTGCTTACATTCTAAGTCTAGGTGTGGTAGGAGACTTTCGTCGTATTGGCATTGGTGAGCATTTTTTTCCCTTAATGTTATTATGGTAGGAAGTTCAATCAAAACCATTTCATTTGCGAAGCAACTGTATTATATCAAATTAAGGTAGAGGAAACTTTTAAGGAACTAATGCTTCAGAGTTCTCATTACCTAACCAGCTGTTATTGGATTGGCTATAATGAATTGGCGGTTTGCTTTAAGATATGCATTTGTGAGTCAATGTATTTATTCATACAGTCCCTAACTAGTTTGTCCTGTCAACTAAATAACTAAATGTCTACACTGATGTATAAGCCCAAAGGCAAGTTAACCTGAAAAGTCATGAATTTTGTCTTTAAAATTATTAACGGATCAAAAAATAAAATGGGTCTGTTTCTTAATTAAATACTGTAGCTTGACAACACTACTTTTTTCAAAATAATTAAATTAAATTAAATAATTAAAACGTTCATTTCATTTTGGATATGGACTAAGAAAAAAATCCACTTATCTAGAAACCTATTTAATCCCCTACATTCTCACGCACACACCTCAGGGAAATTTTGAGGTATCTTGTGATAACTTGCCAACTCAGAACAGGACACACAACTTTAAATTATCATCCAAATGGAAGAGACCCCAAACACTTGTCACACTTACAGACACTTACAGTAGAACTTCAGGCATAGTCCAGACTGCAGCATCACCACAGCTCAGTAGCAAAACACTGGCTAGAAGAAGAAAACTAGATCTGCTTTGAAATTATAAAAATATATCTGTAAAGATTTATATGAATCTGATATTTTTCTATTTAATTCTTGAACAATAAAATATTGACAACATTTTGCCACCAGCTTCCCTCCTTCTAGACAGCCTGTTGTCCTATCTCACAAGTAAAGACAGACATGACTGCAAAGCTGTCTACCTTCATGTACTGTCCACAAACACGGTGGCACTCAGATTCTATGAGAGGCGGAGGTTTAGGCGACATCTTTTCTTGCCATACTATTATGCCATCCAAGGGAAAGCAAGGGATGGCTACTCTTATGTTCTATATATAAATGGTGGCGAACCTCCCTGGTCAATATTATATCCTTTTACAGTGTTAAGTATCAAAATAATTACATTCATATAATTTTTTTTTAGACACAAGTTTAATAAGAGATTATTATTATCATTTGTTTTACCTTTTTGTTGTAGGTTATTGACATTGATAAGAAAAGAATTGATAATTCTTATCATATAGTTATTAGCTAAAGATCTTGTATTTATTTATTTTTTGCTTGAATTTTGATTTTGCTGTTCCTTGATACATACAGCTCTGGTTTGATGACCACCTTGAACTGTTGGCAAAAAAAATAAATTATCTATTTAGTGTGGATTATTTATAGAGCATTATCTTTAATATTAAACAAGATTCTAGTGTGTTTTAAAACACCATTTGATTTTTCTTTTAATAAACCAAGTAACTCTAGCTGTAATGAAATAAAAAAAACAACAGTGTTCCTATAATTTACTAGTTTCACCCTCCAATATTTTACTAGTATCACCTTGGTGTTAGCTTTACATTTTCATTGGTGTGGGGTAAATAGTGTTCTAATTAACAACTCTTTATAAATTTATAACTTTTTCCTCTTATTTATCTATTTAAATTTGACCATTTGTAGAGTCTTTATTGGTGTTACCAATCACATATGTGTGACTCTGTACTGCTACATCATCACAGTGTCATAGCATTATTCTAGCTCATAATGGGATTAAACATTCTCCTTGGCTTTGTACACCTGCATGTGAATGTGGGTCATTAGACTTGACCACCTGTGTCTATCTATCATCTAAGTAAAATTTTCTGCTTCAAAGTTGTAGATATTTCCGAACGAAGTCTGAGCAGTGTAGATAATTAGTCAAAGTATTTAATTTTCAGAAATAATTTTAAGTCTATGGATCATCATGTTTTCAATGTTGTATAAAATTTTTCTTAACATTTGCACTGATTATCTCACCCACTGCAGTGCTGTTGTGACCAAGCTGCAGCCTTGTGCATTTCCTCGTCAGGTGTACACTGCAGTCAGAAATATCATCCAGCGTATGCTATCTCGATCAGTTACAGAGGTGTCCCACAACAGTTGACTTTCATTACCCTCTCCCACAGGAGAGCATTTGAAACTACATGCTGTAGGCAAGCTGATGGCTGTGAACAACTTTCCTATTTGCAGAGGCATTGAAGTCTAATAATTGATGTCAGGATAAAGTCAAATGTTCTTCTTCAAACCTTGACTTTTAATGTGACCAATCCTGTTAGTGGACCTCAGAATCACTGCATTTTATTGAATGTTTCTACTTCCTTTAAGTGATATAAATATTACAAAATGTTTTGAGTATATCTTGTAAAAATCTCATAATTTTGTAAACAAAATGACATTTCATTATTATAAGTATTTATACATATTAAAAAATTTGCATATTGTGTGTGTGTCTGTGTAATTAGTTACAGTGTTTTCTAGGTTTGAAAAAGTTTGATTAATGGGTTGTGCAAAAAAAAAAAGCTATTAAATATATATATATATATATATATATTTTTTTTTTAATTGTATAAATATTTTATAATCTTTTTTTTTTTTTTTGTTTGTTTTGGTCAGTCATGCTTGTAGAAGTAGATATAAGTATTAGAAGTGTTGAAGCTTTATTAATCAAAATGAGCATTAGATGTGATTTATAAATATTTAAATATTTTATCTTTCCCACTAAGTATTGAATTTGATAGATATATTTTGTTTTAATTGCAATCACTTTAGAAAAAATAATTGAAGGTTTCTATCTCAGTGGATTTCAGATTTCTAACAAAATTACTTGACCCTCTGAATCAGTTTATATTACTGAACATATTTCTACAAATCAAAGGGGATTAAGAAAGATTTTATGAATAAAATATCCCAATAAGCTAAGTTCTACATCTATATACATATAGTAAGCCTATTTGTTTTTCTCATATCAGATTCTAAAAATACATTGTTGACCTCTAGTAAGTATGATGATTTTTATATATCATGCACCTTCAGAAATGTGCCAAATATGCAGTCATTTTGAAAAAATAAAATTGCTGTTTCTTAACTTCAGCTTGCATTGACACACATTTCAGGGGTAATAAATAATATCTACCCAAGAGGTAAACAAAAATTAGACTTAAGTACCAGTGTTTAAAATTACCGTCACCTAGCAGTAATAGAGAATCATATAGGAACTTTAAAAAAAAAAGTTTTAAAACACCTGAGCTGAAAAGAACAATATACATGGATGTCATTGAATTTATAATATTAAAATATACATACGAGAATGCTACCATCCCGCTGTCTAAACCTGGGTTATATTATGGCTTAGGAATGAACCTAAAATTGATAAACAGCATTTTTCAATACGAAGACGGGCCACTTGGCAGTGAGTCCATATGTGTTTTACTGAAATGGTTAACACTGCAATTCTTAGCTTAGAGTCATCTTCTCTGTCTACAGTTTCACTCCTACACTTAGTGTTTTTGCACATCACAAGCTTTTGGTGTAATGATTAAGTTTCGTTTAATTTGGTGCGATTTTGAATACATAGAATCATACAATTGAACTTAACTATCCTTGTCAAATTTTTAAAATGTGAAATAAATTAATGTTAATATACAAAACTGGCTTCAAGCATTTTTAAAAGTAAAAAAAAAAAAAAAAAAGGATTTTAACAATTATTTGGATGCATTCTTGATTTCCAATGATTTGTTCATTAATGCTTGCTTCATTTGGTTTCCGTTACTTGTACTATTTTGTTGGGTTTTATGCTTTCAGTTAGTAGAACTTGAATGAGAAACTTTAGATAAGAAATTACTTTTGGGTTGAATGAACAACCTTTTTCCTAAATAATATAGAAATACCTTAAACTTTCCTTAAGAACAAATTTATTTGCAGCCATAGTAAAGTAAAAAAAAAAGTTAAGTTCCACTTTTAGACCTAGTGGTCTATAGGGCTAAGATTTTATTAAGTTACATTCCTATACTTGTTCACACAGAATTATATGCTATTATTATTTTAAAATATATTTTACTGTTGGTGCTTACATTATAAAATTTTTCATTGTTGATCATTCAAAAGGATCTTTTTTTTTTTTTTTCATATTCATTACTCAGGCTTGTTTTTTTCCACTTTTTAAGAATTTTGTTTGTGATACTTCAACTTTAAAAAACAGTAAAAAAAAATATAAAAAATCTGTTGAATAACTTTATATATAGTTCTTTATACTTTTTTTTTTACATGTCAACAATTTTTTAAAAATATTTTAAAGATCTACTTCTTCAGATAATTATTTTTGTCTGTAAATATGACAGTATGGTAAGTCTCTGTTTATTTGATGTACCAAGTTGACTTCATACACTCATTATTTCATACAAGTCTGAAATCCAAATTGTTTACATACATGTTTTTTTTTTTTTTTTTAATTAACTTGAATGTAATGCTCTAGAAATAATTTCTTGATATTCAGTAATTCAAATGTTCAATACAAAATTCATTCAGTATTAATTTCTCTTAGATGCAATTGTTCTTTTGTGAGATGTCATCACTTTGAGTGTTTCTTGATACCAAATAGTATTTCAGTTTAAAATAAGGTCTTGAATAATAAGAGTTCTAGCTAGTGTTTGTTTTAGACCATCTATAGAAATGTCTTATGTTTTCTTTGGAATAGATATATAATGGGAATCTTTGGAATGCTATAAATTGACTAGTTCCAATTAGATCTTGACCTCATAGCTAGGACTGAAAGAGAACTTGTTACATCTAAAAGTGTTCAAATGCGTTTAAGAAAACCTGGCATTCACTAGGCTTGTAATTAAAGGATGTAAAAAAAATGTAATATTTTTTTGCTTTCATTTTGTACTTGATTCAGCATTTCAACCAGCAGCAAGCTTTAACTTGGAACTCTAGGACTAATTATATGTAGACCTTTTAGCAGACCATCATTGAAAGCTATTCAAAAACTTTGTTTTAAAAGTACTGTGATTGAAAAAATGTTGATTTACAGTAGACCTACAACTGCTTGTGAACAGTGTTTAATTAGTGACTGAAAACAGAAAATGTAGACAGTACCAGTAGTGCTTTAGATTCCTAATAGTAGTTACTCAAGTTTTAAGTATTTTTTTTCCCAAGAAACTAAGACATATGCAATGTGGATTTAAAAAGTCATTTCTTTTAGTTAGAATGTAGCTTAGAAATATTATTTTTGATCAAAATATGCTTGTGTAATACTCAAGTCAACCAACAATGACAGTGTTAAAACAACCTTTGTTTTTATTTCTGTACAATATTAACTAGTCAGTGTCACTGTTGGTTTCAACACTTATTTATTAATGCCTTTTGTTTCAATTCCTACATGTCTGTGTTTAAAGATATAGCTCCCTTCTTGACATTGTTTCATTTCATCAATGGTGAAAACTGTTATCTTATGATGTTGTGATTGTGTTTGGTCTCTAGAGAAATAAAACCTAAATTCTAACTTTGTGTCAAATTTTTTTAAATGCCTGAATTGCACACAAAATTTAAAGATTATATATTAATTCTTTTATGTCTGAATTACAGACAAAATTTAAAGGTTATATAGATCTATATACCTACATTTTTGTAACAATTCTTTTCTAATGGAACAAGTGTTTTCTTTTTCAGCTTTAAAGCATTCTACTATTCAGTCAGTTTCATTAAAAATTTGACTGAATTGTTTTAGAATTTCAATTAATGATACTTACAAAATAATATGGCCACCTAAAAATTTTAGGTACTATAACTAACTTAAAGTAAAATAGTTTTAAATTTTAATGTGCAAAGAAAATTGAAGAATTAAATGTTCTAAAAAAAGAAACAAATGCTAGAAGAGAAGTGCTTATTTAAAATTTATTTAGTTAATTTTTTTTATAAAGTAATGAATAATAGGGAAAAAATGCTGACCAGATTTTTAGGTTTCCTTTTCCATTAAAACCAAAAACTAAATGTTTTGAAAAACTTCAATAGTCCGACACTATGTCTCTTCAGAACCATTTGTTTTGAAAAAAAAAAAATTGTGCACAAAATTTTGGGAGCATTAGGATGTGAACCCATGTCAAGAAGAAGACAACAAATGCCAAAGATCATTTAGTACTGCTTTCATGATGATAAACTATGAAAAGACCAAAATTGGCAGATCTATATTTGTAGACTGTGTTTTTACAACGCTTATATAAATTTATTCTGTCTGGTAAAAAAAAAGTTTGTATGTTATTTCTCCCACACTCAATTCTAGGATGATCAAGTTGAAACTGCACAATTATTCCTTGATATAGACAAGACACAATCAGTAAAAAAATTAACTAATTCATTATTTTGGTTGATACCAACAAGGGAATTTAAACCTTCAGTTTTCACAGATATGGCTAAATATGTACAGTTTCATCCCTTTAGATAATTGTGCATGTTATTTCTTCTACGCCCATTCTTGGATCAAGTTGAAACTTTAAACAATTATTTATTGTACCGGAGTACCTAATAAAACATAAACCAATTAAAAAATTAACTAATTAGTCAATTAACTATTATTAATTATGTTGTTTTGACATTGAAAAGGGAAATAACTTTTACATTATTGAGATATATATAGTTTTAAGTGCTGAGTTCTTTCCATTAGATAAGTTTTTTTAAAAATATTTTGCTTGTTTGAAATATAAATTTTCAAGCTCTTGAGGAGACTTCTTAACCATACCAGGGAAAGGCTTTGGGAGTCAACCCTGAAAAAAAAAATCAGGAGCCAGCAACCCTTAGACAGTTTGCAGCACTCAGTGCTACACCCTGGCAGATGCCACTGACCCAAAACTGTACTATCAATCAATTGTCGCTCCTTTGGATACATCAGCTGCATGGGGGGGGGGGGGGGAACTGATGTGTAGACGACATCAGTCTGACGTCAGCTTATGTCCAGGCATTCATCTCATTTCCATTTCCAGGAGACCATAATAAAACTAAACAGTATTTTACATTTTCAAAAATACAATTTAAAATATCTTTAAAAATACAAATTTTGAGTGCACAAAAAAAAGAATGTATAAAAGAAATGAAAGTGTCGAGCATTAAATTCAGAATTAACCATTTGGAAAATTAATGAAACAGTTTCTCTTTTTCATCATCATCTTTCCTTTGAGTTCCTCATGGAACATAAGGCCTCCTTAAAAACACGCCACTCTCCACTGTCTTTTGCTATTTATTTATGGCTTCCCAGTTCCTTCCGATCCTCTTGCTTCCTCTAGTATACTGCATCGCCATGTTCTTTTTGGTCTTCCTCTGCGTCTCTTTTTAGTACTCTCAAAAATGGTGCACTTTTAAAAATATGTTTTTTTATGTATTAAAAAAAAAAAGGATCTAATGAATTATATCTATGGTTAGTCCAATTAATAAATTTAATACAGGCAAGATAATTCATTATCAATGACCACCCGCTCTATCAGAACTACGCCAGGTCGTCGCGACATGGGCAACTGCTGTCAATCAAAACAAGAACGGAGCGGTACAAAAACTCGTTCGTACCTCACTCGGTCAGACTCTATCACCGCCACTCATTGATCAGGGAATATGAAATGCACCAAGATAACTGTGTGTAGTCACTGAATGAACTCTTTATGTTGTCTGTTGTATTTATGTGTATTTTTCTGTTGTGTTGTCTTTATATGAGGAAAGAGTCCTTATAATCACAACAAATTTCCGTAAGGATCAATAAAGCAGTCTTAGTCTTAAATCAACATGGAGATGACATTGATCAGGAGATACAAAAATTAAACCTCAATTGCTTTATTAAGTAAAAAGTCATTTGGATTTTTTTATTTAGTAGCATTAGATTTGTGTGCAAAAAACAGACATCAACTAAAATAGGCTGGTATCAAGAACTGCAACTCCTGGTGCTCATATCACGTTGAGCTGACAAAAGTAGCCATGTTGTGAGGCGTATTTTGGTCATTTTCTCTGCCTGTAAATACTACAGTCACCAGGGCATTGGGCTTGGCGTGCTTCATCACACTTCTCACTCTGTTGTCAATTTTCTTCATTAATTTCTGAGAAAATTGATAGAAAAAAAAATATTTTCATTAGGTAATTACCATCATGTAAATTTTTTCTCAAAATGCATATCAGATTTTTTAATGCTTAAGTCATGTCTTTTGTATTTACGATATAAAATAATGCTATTCTCAGATTTCTGACATTGGCTTATTCTGACAATGTGCAAGTTTTAAATTGTTCAAACAATGGCTTCCCATTCAATTTAGCTGATTTGATAATAACAAAATTATAACTCTTTCAGCTAACTTTTTAAACTTTTTTGCTTTCTTGACTAACTTACAGTACCATATAGTAGCTTTTTCAAATCAATAAACAATGGCTTTTAAAAATATATTAGAAATGGGATAACATTGAAGTATATACAGTGATTTGACCTATTGAAATTGCATAATTGTGAAAAACTAATTTTTGTAGAAAAATATTTTTTTTTCACACTCATTTTGTAGAATCTATACAAGCCAATAATAAAATGAAATAATTAAAGTGACTGCTTTTAAGCACTTTGTTGTCAGTAAAAACATGTTAGAATCAAATCGGCATGTTTAACTAAGGTAACAACTTAAAGCAATTAAAAAACAGACAGAAAAATAATAAAAGTATACAAAAACAAAAAAACAAACATTGAAATTGTTTTGTTTTTTTTCAAACAGAAAAACTATTTATGATTTTAGAGACAAATAGTTAAGAAAATGGATGCTTTGTCAATTGTTACACCATGTTCTGTTTATTTGAATTTGTAACAAATGTAAGACTACAATAGTTTCATTAAAAAGTTTTTTCTCTTTATGATGTGAGACTCACAAACTTTGTCCATGAAAAGAACTGTTTTATGCTAAAGATGTTAGAAAACTTAATTACTTGTTTGTTACAATCAGAGTTAGTTTCTTCAGCATAACTATGAAAGCGCGCCCAGATGAATTCTTTGGACTGCACCATGGACTTGGCACATCGTCTGGCTTCAGTGTCTGTTGAAACTGTTAGTTTTTCAATTGGATCCCTAGCATATTGCTCTGTTGTTGCAGCTCTGTCAATTAAACAGGCTGTAAACAAAAATAGAACTTGACCTTAATTCATTTCCTACTAATAAGTAAAGAAAGGAAAATTTAATATTGATCATTCTCTCTTAAGCATAAGACAAAAGGACTGAATCTTGGTTGGAGAGCTTTGGATTGAGTTCATATAAATAATAATGTAACATATCATAAAAATATAATAAATCATGAGATAGACCTGGCATAGACATTCGTAAAAGTAGTCTGTTTTTGTTCTTTGGAAAAGCTCTATGAATATTAAAATATTAAAAATCATAATTGAAAATGCTGGTAAGGGCAACCCAAATTTTATAACTTTACACAGAAATAACTAAAATTTACAATTTAAGTAGAAAAATTCTACATTTTTTTTCCTCAATTAATTGGTTCCATTGTAAGAATGTAGACAAGGTCATGTACCTGATCTGCCAGAATCATACACCAATTTAAAGAAGCTGTGTTGCACATGGACACTATTCTGTTGGCTAAAAAGACATGATTGTTGAATCTTGACTTTCTTAGTAGTAGACTGGTACATGTCTCCCACACATTCTTCAATAAGGATGTCCAGCTTCTCTCTGGACAACTCTTGTACAGAGTCATTAGAAACTGACAAAGGTTGATTTGGTTCACATGTTCTAGCTTTCTTTGATGATGGTGGTTCATTGCATTCTTCTTTCTCTGACTCCTCACAAGAGCTATCGGAGGAACAGGAAGAGGCTGTGTTTCCAGAATCTCCACCCATAAGAGTCTTAACATTGTCAATATTATTTGTGTTTTTGTTATTACCATCCAAGTCTCTTTTAACAGAAACTCTTGATGGTATATCAACTGATTTATCCATTTGTTCAGAAACCACATTACTAAGTCTTTTTTCAGTCATTATTCCATTGTCATCTCCCTTATCATGTATGACAACAGAATTATTTTTCTTTTCAGGTATCTCTTTCTCCACATTTTCAGTCACTGCTTTGCATGAGTTGTCTACCTCCTCCATGAAGTAGGTCTGGATATCAGGAAAGTATATACCATTCAATGTGGCATCACCAAATTCTAGACCTGACAGAAACAACAACAAAAAAAAAACAACAGATGACCACAAGTATAACCAACAGATGTATTCCAGCTATAATATAGAAAATCTGAACAAAGTGAAAATAATCTCAAATGTTGGTAAGCATACCTTTACTAAGCTTCAGCTTCACCAAATCTAATGTTGCTAGGGCATCTTCTGTTGAACAATGACCATCTTTACTTCCTTGAATATTTCGACTGAATAAAAAATATTATTTCAAAAAGTTCAATACAAGAGCATTACAATGAAGAACTCTATAGATCATGTGAAACACAACTAATAGGACTAATTGATGATTTTTCAAAAGGTTTAGATAATAGTGAACAAATAGATGCTATCTTACTAGATTTTTCTAAGGCTTTTGACAAAGTTCACCACCATAGTTTGCTTAAAAAATTAAAATACTTCGGCATTAATGGTCCACTGCATCAGTGGATTAAAGATTTTCTGATAGGGAGAGAACAAACTGTAATAATAAATGGCTCTAAATCAACACCGATAACAGTAAACTCAGGTGTACCTCAAGGAACAGTCTTGGGTCCACTACTATTTTTAATTTACATAAATGATTTACCAAATTGCATTAGTTCAGGAACAAAAGTCAGATTATTTGCAGACGATTGCATAATATATAGAACAATAAAAACAACACAAGACACAGATATTTTACAAAGAGAATTAGATGAATTACAGAAATGGGAATCAAATTGGAGCATGTCTTTCCACCCAGAAAAATGTCAGTTGTTAAGAGTAACAAAAAAACTAAAACAAATTAATTCCACTTATCTTATTCATGGCAAACCAGTAACACAGACTAAAAACGCAAAATACCTAGGTGTTATAATAAATGAAAAACTGTCATGGAATCCACATATTGATGAAACTACAAAAAAATCCAACAAAGCACTAGGATTTATTAAAAGAAATTTCTATAAATCAAATAAGAACATAAAACTAAAATGTTATTTAACCTTGGTTAGGCCAATAATAGAATATGCATCCTCCGTTTGGGACCCCTCAACTCAAGAAAACATTAAGAAACTGGAACAGACACAAAATAGAGCAGTGAGATTCATAACAAATGAATATTCACATTTGACTAGAGTAACACCTTTAGTAAAATCAAACCTTTGGTCCGTGAACTGAAAAAGCACGCAGACCGTAGCTTTTGAGGGAGAAACGTGGCACTACTAAAAGCGTTGAGTCCATTGAGCGCAGGGCTCTCTGGGGGACATATGGAGTAATCAGTTCGCTAAGGTACAAGGGCATCTCATTGTTATATATACACTGATGACAAAGTGTGGCGACCTTGTAATCGATTCTCGCTTTCACGGGAAGCCAATGGAGCGTGCGCAACAGCGTAGTAGCAGAATCTTGTCTAGTTTTTTTAAGGACTATTCGAGCGGCGTTGTTCTGTATACGTTGCAGCTTGGCTATTTTGTCATCAGGTATACCTGCTAGCACAGCGTTGCAGTAGTCAAGGCGGGAGAGTATGAATGCCACAGCTAGCGTTTTAAATATGGTCGGATCTGGCCTAATCTGCACAGCTGCAGATAAAGACCTTTGCAAAGCTGACTTATGTGTGGATCGAAAGATAGTGTTGAGTCAAAGAAAACTCCAAGATTCCGCACTACATGGACAAAAGGAACGTGGCAGTTCATGATAAAGAGAGAATCTGTGCTTTCAACTTTTGAGACATTGTTCCTAGTGCCAATCTTAATTATTTCTGTCTTGTCTTCGTTCATCGTGAGTTTATTTTCAACCATCCAATCGCTCACCCTTGTAACGGTACTACTGATTTTCTCTGCCAGATGCGACACCTCTGAGGGTACTGATGAATCGTATAACTGTGAGTCATCGGCAAAGAAATGGTATAAGATGCCGGTTGGCCGTATGACACCGCTGAGTGGATATGTGTACATAGTGAACAGTACTGGGCCTAGAACTGATCCTTGGGGTACTCCGTACTTCGAAAGTAAGCTTGTTGATTCCGTCCCGCTAACAACGACACTTTGGGTGCGTTCCGTCAGGTAGGATCCAAGCCACTTTAGGACGACTCCTGCTAAACCAAAAGTTGCAGAGAATCTGGCCATCATAATTTCATGGTTTTGTGTATCAAAGGCTGCAGACAAGTCCAGCATGGAAAGAATTGATATGTGGCTTTTGTCGGAATTGTGAAGTAAGTCGTTTAGTACCCTGACCACTGCTGTCTCTGTGCTACGGCACTTCCTATATGCAGATTGAAATTCTTCCAAGAGACAGTACTGTTCAAGATGAGAAAGAATTTGTGCTAACACGATGCGCTCCAGAAGCTTTGACAGGAAGGGAAGATTTGATACCGGGTGATAGTTTTTTAGACATTCCGGGTCAAGACTGGATTTCTTTAATAAGGGCCTGACAAGTGCATGCTAAAATTGCTGTGGTACAATGCCTGAAGTCAGTGAAGAGTTCACAATGTTAGTAATTTTAGGTACAAGCTCATCTAAACATTCAAGGAGCAAGGAAGTTGGAATAGGATCAAGGTCACATGACTTATTTGGCATCTTTAAAATAGTACTTTTGACATAATCTTCAGATACACGCTGAAACTCGCAAAAAGGAGTATTTTGAAAAATTGGAGAGTGGTCAAGCTGTGATGAGAGGGATGGCATGTCATTTCTAATCTGCTCAATCTTCCCAATGAAGAATCTATTGAAGGAATTAGGAAGTTCAGATACTGGGATAAATGACGGCAAACATTCGTTATTTGCTCCCCCTAACATTTCAGCGGTGATCCTAAACAGCTCCTTGGAAGAATCAGAAGTTTTGATTTTTTGTCGAATATGACTAGCTTTTGCATCTCTAATCATACGGTTAACCTTGTTTTTTTTCTAGTATGTATATTTGTCGATGTATCGTCAGACCTGTCTTTTGAAATGTACGTTCGGCACGTCGGCGAATAAGTTTGGCAGTCTTTATGTCTTCCGTCAACCAGGGTGCAGATGGCCTAACTGAGACTGTACGAGTGACAAGAGGTGCATGGCTGTCCAGCAACCTTTTCAAGCAAGAATTGTAATTGCTGAGAACGTCTGTTTTGCTCTGTTGCAACAGCAAAGAGGTCACGTCCATTTTGAAGGAGGCAATATCTATGGCTTACGGGAAGTCACGTTTTTCTTTGGCTTTTTTGCTTTTGATAGGCGCATTTCAAAGTGTACAAGAAAATGATCTGACAAGCCGCGGTCTGAGACATTGAGTTTGGCTATAAGCTCACTTGCATTTGTAACAATCCAGTCAAGAGTATGGCCTTTGACGTGTGTCGGAACATTTATCAGTTGGTCTAAGTTGCGATCCTTTAGCGCATTTTTCATCGACATCGCGTATGTCTCATTTTCACTGTCAAAATGCAAGTTCACATTGCCTATGACAAATAGCTTTCAGGTCTTATTGTTACATACTTGGCTAGACTATCTCTGTACAGTATTGCTAGACCCCCTCCGCTGCCTGTTTTTTGAGGGAGACTCTTTAAAATAAAGCCTGGTGGCGTTAGTTCAGTGGTTCTTGGCTCATCACCAACTTCTTTAAACCATGTCTCACTAAGGAAAACGATGTCGTAGCTATCATCAGTGATATTTTATATTTTGTTACTGCATGACTGGGCGTTAAGGTGCATTATTTTAAGCAGACTGGAGGATATAGTCACCAGAGGCGTAACACATTTTGAAGACACCGGAGGAGTAATATCCCGAATTATAGGTTTTTGACGGGGACATCTGACCTCTCTATTTTAACAATGAAAAAAATAATATGTAGTTCGTATGAAAATATAAACTTGTTTCATAATTTTTATCCCCAAAATATGTCTCACTTTAAGAAGAATGAAGACAGTTTACGAAGTGAAGCCTTAACATTTCTGTTGCCAGATAAATTGAAAATGACACTTGTGTCTATGACATATGGGTGAAACATCTGTAAAAATAAAAAATAAAATAAGATAAAAATGAGAGGAATTTAGGATTTGGTCAATCAACAATGACAAACAAATTATACATCAGTATTGTAAAATGTGTAGGCTATATTTTAAACATCACACTAGACTATTTCTATTCATCAAAGACATTGTCAAACAAAATGTCTTTGTAAACTTGTGGATCAGTGTAAAAGTAAAGTTCCCCTTTCAGACCATGCAGTCTATAGGGCACATGATGTAATAGTCATCTGTTTCTGTGGCCCAAGGGTGTCATGTGGTCAAACACAACAACCAACCACATTTACTTTTCCCCCCACAAATGTCAGGTACCTATTAGTGATGGGTGGGACTCAGGAACACCCTAAAAATCCCAAAATTAAAAATTCCTATCACCACTAGGATTCCAACTCAGGACCCCCAGTTTGGAAGCCAAGCGCTTTACCACTCAGCCACCATGGATCAGTGAGTACAAGGGAAAAGAAAGATAGGCAGACAAAAGAATCAATGGGAAGGCATTAAAGAATGTATTGGCCTGTTCATGTTCATGATAATGAAAAAGACTTTAATCCTGGCTAAAAGACAGAACTGGAGAGAGTAAACAGATCATGTGTGATGCCCCAACAGTCCAAAAGACTAAAGTACACAGGAAGGTGGTAAAGGACCAGTCATTTTATCAATAGTAAATTAGTTTATATTTTTATGGAACATCTGTAATGCATTATAGAAAAGGTGATGACAATTTGTTTGTAGACAATAGCTTCTAAACATTTAAAATGTGTTTTTATTATCCAATATAACTAGGATGTACACTGTTTCAAAATTGCTAAGAAAAAAAGATCAATCTTGATTTCAACCTTCAATGCAACAAGATCACTATTAAGAGACTGTCCACACAGAATAGCATCAGCAGGGAGAATCTCTTGGAGTTTCTTCTGAACATCCTCTATTCTAGTGGTGACTGACTCTAACATTTCTTTCGTAATACCACTGAACCTGGATACAGTTGAAATAATTGGAAAATATTTTGAAATGTTAACAAACCTCAAATATACTTAAAATGACAAAAATAAAAAAATAGTGTAAATTTTTCACAAAATGTCACAAGAAAATGCAAAATGCATTTTATATCACAAAATTACAAAACTATAATCATAATAGTACTAAATTTATCATACTAATCCCCCATTTTTGGGGTGGTGGCTGAGTGGTTATGTGCTTGGCTTCTGAACATGGGGTCCTGGGTTCGAATCTCTGTAAAGATTGGGAATTTGAACCTCAGCATTTTTAGGGCACCACTGAGTCCACCCTACTCTATGACCTGGCTTTGTTGGGGAAAGTAAGGGCGGATGGTCTTTGTGCTGGCCATATGACACCCTGCTCATTAACTGTTGGCCAAAAAAACAGATGACCTTAACATCATCTGCCCTATAGACCACATGGTCTGAAAGGGGAATTTCTACTTAAACCCCCATTTTTATACTCTACAACAGCCTTAAAACTTTGGGATCAAACTTCTGGACATAGCTAGTGATTTATTTTGAAAACGTCTAGATAATTTTTCTCTAACTAAATAATGACAAAAAGTTGTTTGTGTAACCATAGACATGCAAAAAGATCTCCAATCAGAAGAGCCACGACTCATAAACCAGGTTCAGGGAAGAGGGGATATTATTATACTAGCAGTCAGCATGTTCCTACAGGTTTATCTGTACCAGCACACATTGTTTACACCTTCTTTTTACCTTGTCAAATAATTGATAATTTTATTTCTTGGTTTCACCAGTGTGTCATACAGCAAGATACCATCTTCTGCTACCACTGAGACTCTAGTCAATTCATTCTTATGTATACTTGTCAAGCACTGGCAAAGAAATGAGGAAAAGGCCAGTTGTAACAAGAGAGCTTAAATCATCAAAACAGTTTGGTTCATAAATCATTAAAAATTTCAAACCTCTTTACAATTCATTCTGTTTTTGAATTTTAATTATGACTTCATTTTTTTCTTGTAAACAAAAGCCATTTGCTAAGATAACTATTATTAGAAGTATGAAAATAAGTCAATACCATTTCACAATCTAATGCAAACAGTGGACTTGCATCTGTAACTTGTTTATATTTCTGTTTTGAAAATACAAAATTTTTGTATTTACCTTAAGGGGAAAAAAAAAAAGAATATTATAAAATATCTGCTGCTTAGTTCAATGCATTTGAAACAAGAAAAAAAGACTAAATTTTATTTAACAGAAAGCACATAGAATTAAACCAATTTGACTTTGCCTGGCAGAAAAGAAGGCTGATACATTTACAATTATATCAAGGTTTAGGGCATAAAAAAAGAAGACTGATACATTTGTGTGTTTCAAAGCAACTTTAGTGCAGAAAAAAATTCCTGGGGGAAGGGGCAAGAGAAATAAAAAATAGTTATGATGCCAATGATAAAGATTCTAAACTGACTTAATATTGACATTCTTCTAGTGTGCTAAAAAGAAGTGATTGAAAAACTAAATGGCTTTAATATTATGTTAAAAAAAAACTACTATTAAAATCTAGTAAAATTATGTTACTGTGTCATATTGGTCAACAAAAATGCATATAACTTTACTCTTTAAAATGAAAGTAGAAAGACAAATTACCATCATTTGTGTGTATTGGTAATGGATAACCTTCAAGCATCATTTGATAAGTGCTGAGTAGCAGACATTTTCTAGACAACTTTTCACCAGGTTTAGATTCAAGTGTTGCAATTTTAGAAGAGACCACAGCTCTAATTGACTTTGGAACTGATGGAATGATACAAGAAAACATATTGAGCTTGCATGCAGAGCTGAATCAGTATAATTTTAGGTCAAAAGGATTCATATTTATTTTCCAGCAGTCAGAATTTTAAGTTTCAAATAAATTCTGAAACTGTTGATACAAAAATGTGAACTGTATGAGCTTTAACATGGGACAATTGACACAGAAGATTTTAGTTCTGGTTACAGTTGTCTCTCTTGGTCACTCATTTGATCTCCAACCCTATCCTCTACCATTCCAGTGCTTATGCCTTGGTAATTTACTCAACATTAATCTGTGCTATATTTTTTAAAATACATTTCTTATTCAAATAATCCAAACCAAAATGTGACACATTTTAAACATTACACAACTCAGTGATAAAAAAAAAACCTAATATTTTAAAATAGTTTTCCAGCCAAACTATAACAAGATTTTATAGAGAAAAACAGATTATAGAGACATATATTTAACACAAATTTTATCCTAATAAATAGTTGATAAAACTATAAAATATTTCAACAGTTATGCTGCTAGGAAACCACTCTGTTACCTCGCACATTGACTTTCTTTAGCTGTGAGACACTAAGTGGAACATTGTACAGTTCAGAATCAATAGACTGTGAATATTGGGCTGGACTTATCATCTCAACATACTGAAACAAAACATTAAAAAAAAAAAAAAAAAAAAAAAAATAGATCAATGACAAACTAGTCAAATTAATTTCAGAGTTATTTTACAACTGGTTTGCTAGAAGTAAAGCTCTTAGGTTTTAGTAGCCAACTTTTGAAAGTCTTTATTTGTTATCAAATATATCATTGACTTCCCTCCATTACAGCTAATTTTTATTTGAAAGATTGTTCATTATACACATCTGCAGCAGTTTGAAAAGGGTGAGAACTTAAGTCAATAGTTAAAGATACACCTCTTTGTGGCTGACAGCCTGGTAGTGTCCAAGGTAGGGGTCTGGCATATTCATTTTTCCTTGCACCATTTTGAAATTCCTTTATTAAGATTTTGTCAGCTTCACATGCTGACTTCTCCAATCTGTATGAACAGGAAAATTTGTTCGTTCTTAGTAGCTAATTTAATATTTTCTCAATAATTTGCCTTCTTGATAACTGCGATAATCCAGAAGAACCCCAAAGTCATGGTTTCAGATTTTCTCTGATTACTTAGCTTTAAGAGTTCTGTTCTCACCACATTGCATTGAAGTCAAGTTGGTTTTGAATAAAATTAGCTGATCAAATGCACTTTGTAAAACAAATGCTGAATTTTAGCTCTTGGTGAAATAGGTATTTTAAAATAAGTTATGAATATTATTAAATAACAAAATTTTCTGGAAGAACAAAAGTGAAACTTAAAGCTTACATCTGGAAAAGTTTCTGTGATGTACGGGAAAAAGTGTTTGTTCTCTATGTAGTCTGAGTAACTTAAGCCTTCAACCAGGATCAATATAACAGATGAAACTTTGCCCACTCGCAGTATCTTGCACCATCTGCCAAAGAAAACTTTAGAAATTCAGATTTGTGTAATTTTCCATTACTTTTTACTCCATTAACTAATACATATATAACATAGACATATATATTCAAGCCATCATCTGGTCACCTTTGTCAAAAATAGTAGAAATTCAATAAAAGAAGAAATTAGCAATTGATAGAAAATTTAAGATGCCAGGTTTTTTATATTTTGAAAACAGTAAGTGCACAATATTTCACGTATTTATAAGTAATGAAAAGAATATTTTTACTGAAAAGCATTCAAATATTTAAATATTTATAACCAATGTTTACTTTTGATGTTACCTTGGTTTGTAACTGGCCATATTGCCTTGAATGCCATTGAGAAGCAGCTGCTGTAAATCCATTACATATAAAGGAGGCAATTCATCTTTATTAATTGGTTCTTCAGGTAAAGGCCGAAAAGCAACAGTATTCTCCAAAGTTAAATAAACTTTAGGTTTTTGCTAGATAAAATAAAAGAACTTTGAAAATTGTAATTTAAAAAATTAAACAATTGAATTTTCTTCTAATAATTCATTTTGAATGATTCAAGATGTCAACATAAACTATAAGATTTTTTTTTTTATCTTAGCTCACATGCTTCCCCAAACCATGGTCATATACAATAAAATCTTTTTTATAATCATCATCAGTGCTTTTTTTGTAAAGAACAGAAGGTGCCGGTACTCAGTGATTAGGTGCAGGTACTCAGTGACTGATTGCCTAACCTTTAACTACTAATAAATTAATTATATACATTAAAATGAAACAAAAAGCAATAATTTTTTCCCCACATTCAAAAAGGTGCCGGTACGCCGTACCGGTGCATACCATCACAAAAAAAGCCCTGATCATCATTATGATAAAAAGATTTGCAAAACATTGCATAACATTGCAAGTGTTAAAAATACAATTAATTATAATACATATTAACAATAGTCCTTTAAGAAGGCTATGTGTTTGCTAACAAACCAAAACCAAACAAATTATTTTATATTAAAAACTAAAAACATTTTCCCCATCTGAATAAATTATTCTCTTATTTACTAATTATTGCCTAAATCACCAGGCTGAAATTTAACGAATTTGAAAAACCAACCATGCTTTTCTTTTGTCTCTCACGCATAGCTTTTCTCATTTCTGTTAAAACATCCTCAGTTTGCAGAGCATTTTGTGATTCACCGTCTCCCCTTACTTGGTCCATTTTCTTCAGATGTTTGTTGAAAAAAAGTTGTTCCATGGATTGAATATGCGACAGATTAAACAAAAAAAAAAGTTGAATTAGCTTTCGTTTTCAAAATGTTTAAAATATTTTTTTTTCACTAGGGTATATTTGAAGAATTTTTCAAATGATCTATATATTAAATCTTTTTAAGAAAAACATTTTCAATGACAATTCTACTCCTCAACACAAACCTTTAGCAGAGAACAAAAATGACAGGAAACATCAAGGATTGGAAAGGACTTAGAACACACAGTTTCATTTATTAAACCATTAACAAACACAATAAGTTACTTTCTTTGACACAACAAAATAAATGGATTAGGTTTACTCTCTCTTAACCTGCTCCTAATTTTTTTCCACATATCATAAATATGGTAATTTAATTGCTGTGAATGGTGTAAATTTGAAGTAACCACCAAGCCAATCTGACCACAGGAGGCCATTACAGTATCATTACTACATACTTATGCCTAATTTTAAAATTACCCAACTTGGTATTTAGTAGAATTTTTGTTATCAGATTGTTGATTTAGTGAAAAATAAAAACCAAATGACTGAATGTGTCAAAAATGAAACATGTACAAGACTAATATATAATATATTAATTTAATAAAATGATCTCTAACAGCTATTTTTATAGCTCTAGAATCTATACCTTGCTATGCTAGACCTAGTAGAATTAGAATATTTCCCCCATAAGTTAGTCATCATCATCATCATCAAACTCCAGTAGAGTGAGGGCTTGAGAGGCTCAAATCCTCTCTTGCAAAAGCCCTGGACAGAAACCCTGCTGTCGCCATACAGGTCGAGAATTTTGGGTTTCCCAGACCTATGAGACGGAGATCAGCAAGTCTGGGGCAGTCAAATAGAATATGAGGTACGGTTTCCTCTTCTTCCCTGCAGCGGGGGCACAGTGAATCAAAATTTGGCCATAGCCGTGAGAAATATGAGCCAACATGACAGTGGCCTGTCCAGCACTGTGCTTTAATAGCTTGCTCAGGCCTGGACAGCCTCCACCACGGGGAAGTGCGGTCAGGGCGCCTCAAGCGCTCCCAGACTTCACTGGCTTTTTGGGACTTGTCCCAGCACTCAAACCACTTTTCCATTTCTGTTTTTTGTATTATAGCCAGGGCTTGATGAAAGCTTACAGCCTGTTCAGTGGGTGGAATTTGCCCTCCCTGGTGGGCCAAAGAGTCTGCAATTGTGTTGCCAGTCACACCTATGTGACTCAGTACCCACTGCATTATTACAGGGGTGCCATAGCGTTGTTTTATGTTACGTGAAGTCATGATGACAGTGTTGATATTGGGGGGCCATGGTCCGGGGCTTTGCAAAGCCTGTAGTACAGATTTTGAGTCAGTGACCACAACAATCTGTGTTGCCCTCAAATGTCCCTCGCCGAGTTGAGAGTCAATGACTTTTAAGGCTTCACAGACTGCCATGGTCTCCACATCAAAACTGCAAACACTATCACATGGTCCAAAGATTTTGACTGTGTAAGAGCCAAGAAAGTTGATGTAGGATCCATAGCCTGCTCTTCCAGAACCTATTGATGCCGACCCATCAGTGTATGCAAAAATAGCACTGGGCTTGAAGGTATTAATGGTCTCCAGAGCTAGGATTTGAAGGTCGTTAGATGAACGACTTTGCTTAGTGGCATTAGGGTCTACTAATTTCAAGGGTATGTCTGGGGTCATTGGGCGAAACCAAGGGGGAAGGGGATGAAAGCGTTGAATGTTTTGTCGGTTGGTGGAGAGGCCAGCTTCATCAGATAATCTAGTGGCATGATGCATAAAAGACTGCATCTGGATTTGTCCTAAAGGTTCCACAGACAAATCTTAGTGCTTGGGACTGTATTTTATCAAGTTGTTCAAGAGCAGTCCTAGAGCCATAAATTTGCACAGGTAGGCTGTAGTCTATCTGTGATCGGACTGCTCCTAAATACAGAGATCGGAGCATGTCTGCTCGGGCTCCCCACTTCCTGGATGCCAGCTTCCGTACAATGCAAAGTTTCCCTGAGGCCTTTCTTACAACATCCTGGATGTGCTCACACATTTTTGCGATCTAAAGTTACACCAAGGTACTTGAGTAGCTTTTCCATGCTGAGAGCCACTCCATTGAGGGAGAGCTGGAAAGGTTGCCCGAGAATGCCAGCCCCGAGTGTGAACAGAGACTAGACCGCCTTGGAGGTGTTTATTTCTAGCCTCCATTTTTGTGTGTATTAGCAGAGCGTATGGAGATCTTCTTGTAACACTTTTTATATAGAGGTTGCGCTCCTTCCGGATTTCCAAAGGACAATATCATCAGCATATAGCAGCTTTTGGCATTTTAGCTGAACTGGTAGGTCATTTATGAAGGCCCTGAAAAGGGCGTATGACAGGATGGAGCCCTGGGGGAGGCCGTGCCCGAGGGTAATTTCCCCTGAGACTTCTCCGTACATCCTTGTTCTTATTGTACGCTCTTGTAGGAAGTCTCTAATCCAGTAATATATCCGTCCCCGCACCCCCACGGCTCTTATCTTATGAAGCAAACCAGGCCGCCATACTTTATCATATGCCTGTTTTAAGTCAATGAAGACTGTGTATGTGCTTTCGGTCCTTTGGAATCCATCTGCTACGCTCTGCACAAAGATGTTGACTTGGTCTATAGCAGACATTCCAGCCCTCAAACCAGCCTGTTCTGGAGCTATAAGACGGGCACTCTCAAGGTACCAAACCAGACGCTCATTAACCATTTTTTTCAGCCACACAAGATGTGAGTGAGATGGGCCTGTAGCCCTCAGCAGTGGAAGCATCTTTTCCCTTTTTTGGTATAGGAATAATGGTGGCACGTTTCCAGGCCCTGGGATGACCATCTGCCCAGGTTCTATTTACAAATGCCAAGAGCATGGCCCTTCCTTTCCCCCTACATGTTTTTAAGCATTTCGGTGGTAATACCATCCGGCCCGGGAGCCTTTTTAAGCTGGCATTTCCTTATGGCAGCATTAAGCTCGCCTATCGAGAACGGTGTGTTCATCATTCCCTCAGCACTTTCGGCCTGTGGTTCCTCTGTCTTTTTTTTTCATCAGCTTTGCGAGCTTTATCAATGGCTTTGGACATTGGGGACTTCTTGGCAGCCTCGTTGATCTTAGCAAAATATTTGTTCAACAAGATGGCAATTTTCTTCTTTGATGAAATGGTTACCCCACTGGGTGAAGATAATGGGGTTGCTGTTTTCGTATGCCCAGCATTTTCGAGATTTCTCAGAAGACTCCAGGCCTTAGAGCTATCCCTTAGGTTTAACCTTGCACAGGTGTTGGTCCAACATTCTCGTTTTTCCCTGTTAACAAGGTCTCCTGCCTCACTCCACCTCCGTGGATTAAACCCCATAAGTTAGTAGATCTAGGGCCCTACCCTAGGGATAAACCCCGAAAATCCAAAATAGACACATCTGATTCATCTCATGGATAAATATGTTCAGATGCTTGATAAGATGTGAGATCATAAGTTGATAAAAAAGATTCATTATAAATAAATAAAAGTTACTTTGACTTTGAAGTCTAAGTCTAGTCTAAGACTAAGTAAGTCTGTTCTTTTTTTTTTTTAAAAGTAATTGTAATGGAGCGGATACTTTTTCAGACCACACTGGCATACCCCGATATCTACATGACCCTTCCCCCTAGGTAGCGCCTTGTGTCTGCGCGTAAAAAGGCAGAAAAACGTGGGCACTGTCCATTCTACCGGCATCTCTTGTCACTGTAGTGTCCGTACGTTACTGGACCTACTTTGTCTCCACTCCCTTTTTGTGCCTGGTTCTACACCACATGTTGTCATATTGTTGCAGGTAATCACATTTTACTTATTTATATTAGATTGTAATTTTATTTAGTAGTCTATATAGAATATCACTACTGCGGTTTTCATCCATGTTGTTGGACTATTCTTATTTTTAGAAGCCAGCATGTAGGTGAATTCATTTATGGAAATATGCATACCTGTAGTATATACTAGACGAAATAGTTCCTATATAGAATGTTAACTGTCCATCTTGTAAATGTATTTTTACAACCAGTGTGTGGATACTGGCTTTTAAGAAACAGTGTATAGATTTGTTCTATTTAATTGTTATAGATTTTGTAAGGAAAGGAAAGAGCAAAACTCTTCAAACAATGTATGTTAGTTTTATGTAGAACAACTAGTTGATTTATTTTTAGAGAATTACTTTGTCATTAATTTTTATAATGTTTCTGATGTATCATACCCCTCCTTATGTTCTGATAAGAGATGATTGGCTTACATTATTAAATTTTCTATTTGTTAGATGTAGTATTTAGACCTGATGTTGTGTGTACAACTTGGTCTAACCATTTAGGCCTATTAATTATGTTTAGTTTATGCCCATGTGTAATATAAATGTTTTATGTTTGCCTTTGGCAGGTCTTTAGTGTATAATTTATATAAACAGTTTGAAATCGTCCTTCGTCATGTCATTTAGTTTGTTCTATACCAAACCGGTAATAGTTTAGATGCCCAGATACCTTTACTGACCACCATGTTGTTTTTAAGCATATTTATCTCCCTTATCTATATTAAACTTTCAATAACTTTTTTTAAAGAGAGTTTTTTGTTCTTATGCTATCATTTTAAATGAATTTTAATATTAGATCTAATAGCTGCTAGAAAGAAAGACAAAAAAGCAACAGAAAATAGTTAGGAGAGATAGTCTAGTATTAAGCCTTAAAACCAAAATGGCGTATTTCCAATGACAATAGATCTATGCCTTATACTTATATATGGTAATAAGAAATAATACTTAAAAATATATATTTTAAAAACTATTTATTTGCGAGGAAATCAAATTACATATTTGTAATCTGCATTTTTTTCTACATATTCTTAAAATATAAGAGAAACCTGATTTAGCGTTTCTAGTCACGTAAACTAATACCGAATCAAGATACCTAGACCAATATTGAGGACTATACAGTAGTACAGTACTATGATACTAGATTTTTTTAGTTTACCTGTGCCGGTGTGGAGTTAGGCCCTGGAAGCTGTCCAATAAGTTGTAAAAAAGCTGCAGCCTTTTTCTTTTTAGATTCAAGTCTTCTTAACTTCCTAGCACTAGCACTAACTGAAGAAGTATCCATAAACTAGATATATATATTATTATATAGATATACTTATTGATATAGATCTAGGTCAAAATAAGTTTACAAATATTAACATCTTAAGTCCGTTTATTCGTTAAGTTTAGATCAAATCTAGAGCCTAGATGTAGATCTAGATCTAGATCTGTTTAATTCTATTTTAACTACACTATTGTCTATTCGACATGACTTTCGTTTCATATCATAGATCTATATTATAAGAAACATATGGAGTTTTGCAACGATAGTTACCTCCCTTATTTTTTCTATAATTCAGTAAAGCATATATATATATTTTGTACACTTTATGTGTTTTAATACTTTCACCTTTCTAGCCTAAATTAATTAAAGTTTTTTTTTTTTGGCAAGAATATTACCCATCTTTTACAGTTTGATATATTATTTTTATCTTAGATCTACAGTAAATATTATTGTAGAAAGAACCAATTTGTACAAATGCTTCTTCTTCCCTAGTGCTAAGCATGGAATGGGTTGCGTGAGCCAGTCAGGAAAACCAGTGACTTGGCAGAATTTAAGTCATTGGTTAACATACATGACTAGAGGCATGACGCGTAGAACGTAATCATCTTCTTTTTTGAAGTAACGCCTGTATTATATAATATACGAAGTAACAGATTGGTAAGGTGTTGAAATTGAAATTTCTTCCTTCAAGGTACATTGAAGGGAGCATGAAGAGAGAGTCGTCCAAAGAAAAGCTGGCTGGACAACGTAAAAGAATTGATAAAGTCTCGATATTCTGCAGTTAAAAATAGCTGCTGACCGGGAAAAGGTAGGGGGATTAGATATAGTTATCATATATTATGCAAACTATCACAGCACCCCCATGACGAAAGTAAACAAAAAAAATTTCAAAGCTAACTTTTGCGACAAAGGTGTGAAGAAATTGCATTTATAAGCTTGAGCGTTAATGGTATACAGAAAGTATGTTAAAGAATCATTGATTAAGACAATATGAGCATTTAAGAACCCACATCAACATAAAATGTGAATTACGTATACATAGAATTGTTGCAGCTGTATACAATAAAAACGATTGATCAAACGCCAAACTCTCGGGTAACATGACTTCCTACTAATCACATGATCACATGACGGGAAGTACAATATTTTGTTTTGGTTCATGTGACAAAACTATCCTATCCTTACTTCCCTACAGATTTACAAGGCACAGAGATGTAAGTTATAGAATCTAGTGTATATCTAGAACAAAATTTATTTAATGTTTTCATTCGAAAGAGGCCTGCATATCCTTTTGCATTAAATTATTTATGAATAAGATCTAGATTTAGACCTAATTTCTAATTGAGTGACTTCGTAATCGTAGACTGTTCAGACTCAGTGACAAGTGAGTAGATGATTCTATCTACTAAAATAATCTACTATTGTATTAATTAAGTATATTACTAGATCTATTAGTCTATTACTATTACTAGTTTAGAGTAGATCTACTTATCTAAGTCTAAGTACTACTGTCTAGATTTAAATCTAGATCACTAGAATTCATTAGATAGTCTAGTAGATGTAAGATAGTGATCTAGTAAAGTAAGTATTACTTAAAGTTAAAGTAAGTAGAGCTCTAGAGTCTTGGTAGGTTGTAGGGCGTAGGGCTAAAGTTAAAAGTGGCTCAAGGCCAAGGTACTATACTATATTTAATATTACTAGATAATTATAATAGATTTAGATCTATTAATAATTATAATAGAAAGTCTATACATCTAAAGTCTATTCAACTCTATTATTAAACTTTAAATGATATCTTAATAATTATTCTATTATTTTATTATATTATAAATTATATAGTTAAGCTTTCAATTTAGGCCCCTTTGCCTTTACATTCATTAACTTTAGTTTTGTATAGTATACTGTATAAGTATATATTAAATTAAGGTTATTGCTATTTAGGGAGGGGGGATAGGCTGCTACTGCTCACTGCTAGGGCCTAAATCTAACCAAGTGCTGAAAGATAAGCAGTTATATGAGGGTTTTGTTTTCTCTTATATAATCATTTATATGTGTGTGTGTGTGTGTGTTTGCCCTTCTTTGGCCTTGTAATAAATAGGTTTGTGGTAGGGGCAAAATTTTTTCACTTGTGGATTGTCATTGAAGGTCATTGGCTTGGCTTATGTGCTTTATTTGTTACTGTGATTTCAACTAAAGCCTGTTAGCTTACCTTCTTCACTGTACTTACCAGCTTGCCAATTTAAAATAAAGTATTATTGATGTGTTGTTGTTATTTTGTTTACATTTTTAAAGTTTATTGTTTAAAAAGTATCATTTTATTTACCCAAGTTGTAACAAATAATACTTTTTTTTAATACTTAAAAAAAAATAATTTTTATATTGATAGAGTGAACTGGCAGGGACTCTGCAACCATGGGGTCACTATTCAGGACAGAGGAAATGCGTTTCTGCCAGATGTTTGTGCAGACAGAGGCTGCCTACCATTGCATCTCAGAATTAGGAGAACTTGGATTAGTCCAGTTTAAAGATGTAAGTTAAACATCGAATTAAATGATATAATAATCAATATTTGTTTCTTGTACCTTAATCTGAATATATTTTTTAGAGTGATCGTCTTTAACACTACACAGTCATAAGTTAAAATAACTTAAATCATATTTACAGAAAACTGTTCTTTAAAGAATTAACTTTACAAATTATAATTTAATGTTTTTGTCATAGCTGAATACTAATGTCAACTCTTTTCAAAGAACTTTTGTAAATGAGATTCGCAGATGTGAGGAAATGGAAAGAAAGCTTCGTAAGTAAATACGATCTTTGAGGCCAATTAGTCTATTCTATTGTTACTTTATGTAACAATTTTATAAGGTTTTAACAAAACATTTCTCTTGTTTATATTTTCCTAGGCTACACAGAAAAAGAGATTTTAAAAGAAGGGATGAAAATACCAGACAATAGAGAGGATCCTAAAGCTCCTGCACCAAAAGAAATGAATGACCTTGAGGTTTTGATTGTTTTATATTTCGAGTCCAATTAGTTTTAGCATTGCAATTATTGGCTTTGTTGTACTAGGTATTGTTGTCTATTAATAGGTTGAGTTTGAGAAAATGGACACAGAGTTGCGCCAGGTGAATACTAATAACGAGGCCCTGAAACAAAACTTTCTGGAATTGACTGAGTTGAGAGAAGTTCTTAACAAAACTCAGGATTATTTTCGCATGGTAAATTAAACTGTCTTAGCTTTAAAAAATAAGGAAAATCAAAATAGTTACAGGTGTTTTCAATTAACAAATCTTTAGGGATAATTCTTTCTAATGTGCTTTGATTCTCAGTATGGGTCAGACATTCAGCACATGATGGAAGAAGAAACAGGTGTGCCACACGAAGAAGCAATCATTGGCAGACAACAACAGGCTGCCCTAGGGTAAGTTTCTCTCTTTCAAAGATGTCTGCAATGTTCAACTACTTCACAATGCAATGAAAATCTCTTTTGTTTTTATTCTTCACTTTCAGATTTTTTGTTGGCACAGTGCTTAGAGAAAAAGTTCCAGTCTTTGAGCGTGTCATGAAATTTATAACTCACAGTACTGTCTTCATGAGAACTGAGGAAATAGAGCGTACTTTTAAAGACCCTATTACTGTAAGCACTTGCTGTCTGTATTGTAACTTTTCAACCATGTTTATGCCTTAATCAATCATGCCATCTAGTGTGCAATTTGCATATTTCATACTAAAAATAACATTGACACTGTGGGAGCAAAGCTTTTATTGTTGCAGAGCTGCATATTAAAAAACAATTCACATATTTTGTACAATCTAGCTAAAAAAAAACAACAAAATTGTTATATATCATGAACTTTTGATAACCTTGTAAATTAGTCAGTTGTAAAACAAAGTGATTTTTAACATACTGTTTTGTTTTTATAGGGTGATGATCTGCACAAGAGTATGTTTATTGTATTCTATCAAGGAGATCAGCTCAGAAACAAAGTGAAGAAAGTTTGTGAAGGGTAAATGTTTATCTCTGTTAAATATAAATAAATATAAAATATAAATATAATTACATGTGTAAGTAAACTAATTTGTAGTCATTTGATGAAATTGTCAACAGTGAAGTGATAATTATTATTATTTTTTTGTTAGACAAATAGTAAAATAATTTTAAATGATGTCCATTATTTCTAACATGAAAATTCTATTGCTAGTAAACACTTTCCTTATTCTAGTGGTGTTATTCTGGTACAAGTAACTGAATTTATTATAACAATATCTTTTACAATGAATTATAGTCTAGCTTCTTAAGAAATTGTATCCTTCTTAAATAGTAAGTAAGATTACCAATTCGTAGATTGTGCTGTTCGCTAGCTCACTATTTTTCAGACTAAGATAAATTCTTAAAGCTCATGTAAAAAGTATGCATTACATATAACAAACACTGCCATTAATTATTTACTTTTAGCATGAGAGGCACTATCTATCCTGTACCAGATTCTCCCCAGGAAAGAAACACAATGCTGCAAGGTGTTAACACACGGATCAGTGACCTAGAAAATGTAAGAGCCAATTTCAAACTGAAAAGATTTATTTAAAAACATTAAAAATTTAAAATACTTTTTCCTATGCTCTGTTAAATGTTTTTTGTTTTCTTTCAGGTTTTGACTCAAAGCAATGAACATCGTCAGCGTGTCCTGAGAAATGCCCAGAAAGAGTTGAGATCATGGACTATCAAGGTTGAGAAAATCAAGGCCATCTACCACACCCTGAACATGTTCAAAGTTCACCAAAACAGTCTCCATGCTGAATGTTGGTTTCCAGCCAAAGCAATCGATGATATTAGGAGAGCTCTGAACACAGGAGAAGTGAGTTTTATCATTATGATACAAGTAAACTTTATTAGCGCAAACGAAATTTGTTTTCACTGTTGTATGTATTTACTCAATAATTGAACAAGTCTCAATAAATAAAATATTTAAATTATACAAATATATGAATAAACATGTTGTTTTATTCAATTAATTGATATACTGAAAGTTTTTATTTTGACCACCAATGGAAAGCAAGATTTTCTTTGTCTGTTTTCTTCTTTTTATTAGCTTCGATTTATATTGCTTCTGACATAATAATAATCGTTGAATAAATGTTAATTATTTTGAACTTTTTTTTTGTTTTAATGTAGAAAGTCAGCAACAGCACCATCCCAACTGTCATCCAGCCCATGCACACTAATGAATCCCCTCCATCTTACTACAACTGCAACAGATTTGTCAAAGGATTTCAGAACATTGTAGATGCCTATGGCATGTCTACTTATGGGGAAGTTAATCCAGGTGTGTTAAATGTATTTATGAAATTAAAAAAAAATCAATAAAAATAGTGTCTATGAAAGGTCCTGAATTACTTCAAACTATAAAATAAAAAAAATCCTTGATTTTATTGTCATAATGTTACTCTCGTGTGCATTTCACAGGAAGTTGAGCTACTATAAAAAAAATTATATTTTAAAACACTAATATTTCTAAATACTAAAGACAATTTTTGTCCTAAAACAGTAAAATCAGTTTGAATGTCAATATGACAATGACTAGAAAAATGTGATATTCATAAATGGCTTTTGTTTATATTAATTTAAGATTTGAAAGTATACATTTTTTTTAAAGCTTTCAAACATCAACTGGAAAAAATTAACAATTGCGCCGTTTGTAATTCATTTTTTTTTTTTGATAATTGCCTATATATCTTCCAGTTTCTAAATAGTAGTGACAATTCTACCATTGATTTATATAAATATATTAAAAGTATTTTGCCCGAAGATGACCTGGAACAACATGGACCTCCATATACAAAATTATGGCCCGTCAAAATAGGTCAACTGCTTTATAACATAAACTATTGATTTGACATTAGCTATTTTCTTTTTCTTGCAGCTCCTTACACCTGTATCACCTTCCCATTTCTGTTTGCTGTCATGTTTGGTGATGCTGGACATGGTTTGATCATGTTCTTGTTTGGTCTCTTTCTGGTCATCAAGGAGAAATCCATTGGATCAAAAAGAATAGCCAATGAGGTTAGTACTTCATTTAACTTTGTTTAATAATATATTTTTATGTCATCTATCAGTGATGGGAATTTTATCAGACCAAAAAAATTGAAATGACATTCAAAACATTGTGATTCCCCATGTACACAATGTTTTGCAAGAGAGGTTCTGATGATAATTTATAAAACAAATCTTTTTATAATAAACATTGATTTTTTAATATACTACCTATAATAGTTTATATCTCATGATTACATTGTGCGAATTATAGATGACTGCCATGTTATGTGGTATGTATTATTCTTTGAAAGGACATAATAAAAGGAATATGACTTAAAAAGAGTATGTACCAAAATGACCATTGTGCCAAAACATCCTGCTTTGTGGTCTCCCACATATCATTCTCCACTTAGTTTTGCCTTACATCCCACTTATGCCTCCCTTTTTTTTTTTTTTTTTTTTTTTTCATTTATTGAATTTTTTTTTTTTCAGATTGCTAACACATTCTTTGGTGGCAGATACATTATTATGATGATGGGGGCCTTCTCTATCTACACAGGAATCATCTACAATGATTTCTTTTCTAAATCTGTCAACATCTTTGGATCACAGTGGCATCCAGTTATTAAGTTAGTCACTTTTTTTTTTCTAGTTAGCATTGCTCACATTTGTTTCAGTAATTTTAAGATACAATTTAAATTAAATGTGCTTTAGAGTATAAAAGACAATTACTGAGCAGATCTAACATGAAAAATAAAATTGATGTAAGATGTAAATAAAATATATAAAAGATACCCTAAATCAGAATATATTTTTAAATGACCGTTAAGTCGTTATTCAAACAAGGGTCAAAGTTCAAATGTCATCATCATCTTCCCTGTTACCTTACAAAAGATTTTGGCAAACTAAAAAAAAAAACATTTTTTTCTTAAGGGGAGTTTAATAACATTTTTAGAAAGAAAACAGTTTAAAAAAAGGCTACTGATATAAAAGGAAAAAGATAAGCTGTCTAGAAAGTGTGCCTTAGACTGCTTGAAATAAAAACAACAAACCAACTTAATGTCCATGGCAATTATTGAAACATTGCTGATTTGTTTATAAATCAAATGTTCTTTTGTAAGTGTGTACATATTGAAATGTCAAATAAATATGTGCCTTGTTGTATAGACAAGAAGAATGGGAATCTGACGATATACAGCTGAATCCAGTAACTTCTCACTACAATGTGACTGCATATCCTATTGGTATTGATCCGGTAAGATATGTTCTATTACTGACAATGTGCAAGATTAACTCTATGCTTCTAGCTTTAACATACTATTATTATAATATTAGATTTTAAATTTTTATCAACATATCTTCTTTCTCTTTACCATTGTATATTAGTTAAATGGAGTGCCATGGGTAATGAGGAACAATTTGATATTGGCACCAGAGTGGGGCTAACCCAAATGCATGTATTTTTTCTAGACTCAAGTCTCAGACAACCCTTTCTGAGTTAACTGTCTGGTCCTGTTGAGTGGGTGGGACTTAAAGGTAGTGGGACAACTTGTGTAAAACATTTGATGACAGTATTTATTCAGCATTGAGAAGGCCTGTGATACAACCTGGAAATATGGTATTTTATTGGACATCCTCCCTGCTTTGATCTCTAAACATTTTGCGTTTGGGTGTGCATCTGTACTTTTTACCATTACTGGGTTTCTCCATTAACAGCATTTTGTCCAGCTCTTAAATTTTGAAAGTTAAATCGTCCAGTCTTAACACATTTCAAAATTAGGTCACTAGGAATGTTATGCATTGTTTTGCAATCTAAGAAGACCAGTCCCCCCCCCCCCCCCCCCCCCCCCCCCAAAAAAAAAACAACAACAACACCATTACACCTTACTCAAGATTTTAAATTCACATTTCTCTCTGTGAGCATTAAAAGAAATGTTGAAAAGCACTAATTTTTTAGAGATCTATTACAAGGTATGTTATTCAATTTTTAAATGAATGACAATTAAAACTTTTTTTTTCCTCATTATATTCAGATCTGGCAGGCGGCAATGAACAAGATTTTATTCTTAAATTCACTCAAAATGAAAATGGCTATCATCCTTGGTGTGATACACATGCTTTTTGGTATCTGCTTACAGATTTTCAATCATGTGTAAGTTGACATAACTGTTTGAAAATTTGTTTAACAAATTATTACTTTTGAACTTATAGTTAATATTTGTGTGTCACTAATAATAAAAACCTTAAATTAAGTTTACAAAAAAAAAATACATTCATTTAATAATGTTTTCCCACTTAACTATCAGAAGTATCATGTCTTGCAGAGAAGTTGTTCTTCTTTTTGCCCGCTCCAGTTCTGATCTAATGTCTAATCCTGTTGAACATAATAATTAGAATTTATTTTAAGGTCACTCTTGTAAAGTGTTTAATTTGTATTTATATAAATACTTAAAATATATTTGTGTCTGGTGAGATAAGAAAGAATTCTAAAAGATTAATATTGATGAAGCATGGAATAATATCTATCTAATACGGTTCTAATGAAATAAAATAAATGATTTTGAGGACAGGTTGGATGTCTATCATATAATGTACAATTTATGGGCCGGATGAAATAGAAATGCATGGGCCGATTTTGACACCCATTCTGTCCCTGCTAGCAGAGATTTGGATGAATTTACATGAAACTATAGGAATCGCTATTGTTACCTAGTACATGATGTACCACTTAACAATCCAGTTCTAATGAATTTTTTTTTTTCTTACAGCCATTTTAAGAATTACATTGACATTTTTATTCGATTCATCCCTGAGTTTCTCTTCTTGGGATGCCTGTTTGGTTACCTGGTAGCTACAGTAATCTACAAGTGGTTGATGTTTGATGGCACCAAGTCTCACTGTGCACCAGCCTTGTTGATCCGTAAGTTAATCTTGAAATACTCATGCTTGTACTAATTTCAGTGTGGCCCTTACCTTGTTGGATGGTATAATATCTTGAAAAACTCTCTGATGGTTGTGGGGGAACTAAATATTTGTACATATATATTACCTTATTGAAAAGTAGTTCTAATTCTCATAAGTATTTTATTTTTGTTGTCAATTTGTCTGTATGCAAAGTTTGTAAGTTTTAAAAGTTCTTAATCCCTATTTTACTATCTGATTTGAGATTAAAGGATCCGAATATGTAGTGGCCATGTTCATTTGTCATTTATTTATCTACTTGTAATTATATAATTTTAAATAGCAAAAACCTTCAAAGCACTCAAGATTTGTTTTGTTCAATTCATTGATTTTTAGAGAAAATAAGCTTACATTTCTTCCCCATTGGCCAAACAAAAACATACAAACAAACTGAAACACAAATTCAAGAAAATTATATATGTTATGATCTGTTTCTCTCCAGATTATATTAATATGTTTATGTTCAAGTACACAAATCCTGACACTGCAATAGAGAAATGTGACCCAGATTTGATGTATTACAAGGGGCAGGTAAACAATGAAAGAAAATTAAAACTATGAAAATATGTTTTTTTTTTTTTGTTTTTTTGTTTTGGTTACAAAGTGATAGAAAAAAAAATTGGGGTATTAGGTTAAATAAATGATATTCCCATTTTTACAGGATGGTGTTCAATATGCAATGTTCTTCATTGCGATTTTTTCTGTTCCTGTTCTACTAATAGTCAAGCCTGTCTATGTCATTTGCAAGAACAAAAGAAAAGGAGTAAGTTCAATTAATAATTCTCTTTGTTTAGATTGTACTATGAATAAAAATAATAGAAGTGCTAATTTAATTTAAAAAAAAATTTAATTGTAAATTGAATTTTTTTTTTAGCACGACTTTTCAGATCATGCAGCTTTGATTAGCCATGAAATACCACCAGCTAATGTAAGTTTTATTATTACTGTAATCAACCTAAAGATGATAATAATTATGTTTAAAAAGATTACATATTAAGTTTCTAAACAAAACGTTACTCATTTTTTGCAATACCTATGATGTAAAAAATGCTTGTGGAATTAAAAAAATGCATCTACAAATTTGACTATTCTAGGTAAGGCTGTGTTTTTATGAAATGTTAAGATAACAAGTTTGTTTCATTTCCTGTGCATGGTTTTGCAATATACCTCTGTGCACTATTTTTCTTTTGAGTATATTTCCCATTTAAGTTCTTTTAGTTTCAACTTTTGTTTCATTGCACTTTCTGTCTGTGGGGTTTGATGTGTTTTAAAATGTTAAAGTTAGCTGCTTTCAGCCTTTAGATTATTTTTAGCCAGAGGTTCTTGGAATTTTTAAAAAAGTTTTTTATTTTTGTTTTTCTTTCTAAAAAATAACAATAACATTTTCCTGTACAGATGGGCATTGGTTCTCTATAATTAACATGCTGGTTATTGAGATAAATTTCAACTATTTTGATACTAAAGCACAAGTCTTTGCATTTCTTACAAATTCTGTCCTGCTAGCTCTTTCATTCTCTCAAGCTTCATATTTTTAAATTCTATTTATACCTGGTGATCTATGAATATCATTTTAAATCTTTGTCTTTAAAATATAGAAACATGTGATTTAAAATAGATTTTTGTTTATATATTTTTCTTACATTTTGCATTTCAACCATCAATATGTCTGTTTGGTGCAACCACCACACCAATGGCGTCCCAATCTCAATGGTTTCCCCTTAATTTGTTTTGTTTGTTATCATGACCTATCCTTATAGCCTCTAGCCCCTATCCCTGGAACATATGTAAACCATGGGGCTGTGGAGTTAGGGGTAAGTTGGCGCTAGTCAGAGTTTGCATATTGGAATTTTATCCTGGTTTAGATCAGATTCTATTTTTTTCCCTCCTTCCACATTTGTTTATTGATTTATTTACCCTGACCCCACTCATTTATTGAACTATTAATGTATATACTATTTTCTATATGCATTGCTGTTTTGATTGATGTATTCCCATATATATATGTATATGTATATTTCTATATACATTTCTTTCTGCCTGTGCCATATTTCTCTCCAGGGGGGAGTGACACTAGAAGTATATCTTTTTTTAAACTTTAGTTTAAATGATCATTATCATTGACATAACACAAGAGACACATATTAGCTGTCTAAATTGAACATTTCATAGTTTCTAATATACATTTGTTCATTTAATTTAGTAAATACATTCTCATACTTAGCTAATACTCTAATCAAACTAGTTAATTTACCTCTCAATAAGAGTTTTAACTGCAAGTAGGCCCTAGTTTATGCAAATTTATCAGAAAAAAAAAAACACAATACATCAACAAAAACTAATTTAAGGTTTTAATACATATTTTTAAAAATATTTGTATATAAATTGGGACCTACATGCCTTCCAGATGGATATTCTAATCAACCAATCTAGTCATGTTAAATTACAATAAAAAATACAGCATTTACCATCATTGTGATGAAAATTTTATTAAATTCATCTTAACACCATAAATTATTTATTGTATTGCATCTTGATGTAACCTTCAAATATGGCCATGTATATTTATGTAATTAGATGGTAAGGTTGCATTGCAATGCTTATCAGAATATAATTTATAAACATATATACCGGTATATACAAAGTTAATTTGTTTGCTACTAGCTCTAAATATTATCAGGTCCCTATGAAGCATGAAGACAGCACATGACATATGATTTGGATGATGACTTTAGTTTGAACCTTATTGTAGAAAAAAAATTTTTTTTTTTCAAGCAGAAAAAGATGGCGCTAGATGTTTTTAACATTCTTGTCCCTCCTAAAATAAAGGTTTTAATGTCAGTCGAAGTAAGAGAAGTACAACTTGACAGAACCAAATGTAAAAATGTCATCTAGTTAGGATTGTTACATGTCAAGGTAGCCAAGCAATAGTTTCTTATATTAAGTCTTATCAGAGTTGTTGTTTTCTTTCACCACAACTGTACAGGGATGTAAACATAGTTAGCTACACTTTCTCTTGCTTTTGAATGCTTGAAGATCATTTTCTTTTTTAATATTATCAATATGATGACTGATCTATTTTTTGTCTACTTGACATTATTTTGATAAAATTTGTAATTAGTTTTAGGCAGCTGAATTTTGATTTAGAATAATTCCAATTATAGTTTTGGTTACTGTGGAACACATTTATAAAACTAGTTTGTATGTATCTTTCTAGTAATTGGTCAAAAGGGACCATATATTATATCAATAAATTATTTTATTGTGTACTTTTGATAGTTTCAGTAATTTGACCGTTATATAATTAATCCACATTGGTTAATTAATGCAACACTTAAGGTGTAGAATAGTTAGCATTTTTTTGTATTAACAAGACATTTAAGCAGTACATGGTTCAACTGCTATTAACATTAGGACTAAATATTGACAGTGTAGAACGTAGAACATTATTTATTAATCTATTTTCATCGTTTAACTATCGTAAAGGACTCTTCACATGTCACATCTATATGAAATTTAAAAAATTACTTGTTTTAGAAATGCATCTTGCATTTTGCAATATATGTTTATATATATATATATATATATATATATAATCAAGAAACTAATTTCACAATAATTGTTTACTTGTTAAATGCATGAAATAACAAATGAATTACTTTTTATTTTTATATGGCTATTTTTTATGATGCCCATAATTTAAAAACAAAGTTTTAACATTGTATTTTTCAAATATATTATAAAACTATTTTAGTTATGAGGAAAACTTGCAATATATAAAATTGTATCCTTTAAGAAAAAAAAATAATGAAAATTTGAAATGTTTATGTTTAGAAGATAAAAAATTATAGATGAAATTGTTTTGTACTCCACACCTTCACTTCTGCATTTTGCTAACACTTGTCCATTATTGTAATGCACATTTTTACAGCAAGTCAACATGTCCTATGAGTATGAAAATGCTGATGAAATTAGAAATGGAAGATTTGTCAGGGTAGGTTTTAGTTTTGAACAGTTTTTCAACTGTGATCTGAAAGGAAATGTTTTAACACTGTCCTGTTTATAAGGTGGGATGGGTCTCTCTCATTGGTAGTATTGATGCTAACCAAAATGTTCTTCTAGTAAAAGTTTGTTTCATAGTCTCTCTCTTTCTTTAATATAGCTACTGATAATAGTTTTGTACAGATATTTCATCATCTAACTCTTTAATCACTGAACTAGATTAGATGACATCGATATTTTATTTGCATTGCTATTTCTTGTATACTATTTTATTATGTTTATTAAGAAGCTAAATGCATCATAGTTATCCTAGAGCATGTGATTTGGCCTCTCTTGACATTTTGCATACATGCTTAATGCAAATATAAAAATATGATTCTATAGTGTTGCTCTTGTGAAGTCAGATTTATTGAAGTCAGGTAAAATATATGTGTAAACCTTTTTACACCCTTCCTTGTTGGATGCCTTAGTTGCACCTTGTTTTGTTTTTTTAAGTGTTTGAGTGTCCTCTCCTCATAACCCATATCATGCACTTTTTTTATTTCCTGCTTCAGTTATTTCACTTCTTGAATACATTTTGCTTTATATAGAATCATATTGTTTTTTCCTATGAATATTGATTGTACTTTGTCCTAACGTTTGAACTGTCTACTTGTGTGTAGGAAGAAGCTAAACCTCCGGCTGCTATTGAGGAAGGGGAAGAGCACAAAGGTGAACATGGTGGTCATGAAGAAGTGAGTATTATTTTAGCATGCTAATGAATTACCCTTCATCTACATTGTAAAAGTTTATGTAGGTTTTAGAGGTATAAAATATATATATTAAAATCTTTATTTTTTTTTTGTAGCATGGCACAGGGGAAGTAATCATTCATCAGGCTATTCACACCATTGAGTTCTGTTTAGGTTGTATCTCCCATACTGCCTCTTACCTTCGACTCTGGGCTTTATCTCTAGCTCATGCTCGTAAGTGAGGTTTTTAACAAATATTTTGGTAGCAATTTACCCATCAGTTTTCTTTTAGGATAATATGTTTACCAAATATATTATTCTCAATACCATATTGAAATAATTGTTATAATAAAGACACAGATATAGATTTAGGTATACAGCTTAATGTTCAGCATACATATATCATTACATATTAAGGATCAAGTGTTTTAATCCTGAGTTGGAATTTAAGTCTGTTGTGTAATTAAAAAAATTAAGATTCTCAAAAAGTAGACACCAAACAAATTTTGTTGAAGTCATTTACTTGACTGCTATTTCAGTTAGAATTAGGAATGTCATTGAAGGCTAGTATTTTTATATTCTTAGTTCTTTGAGCTGTAATAGGTAGCTGAAATTTATTGGGGGGAACAAAGATTAAAAGGCTAACTTTACAACACTCAATTTCAGATGAGAGGGTTTATAGGAAAATATGTTTTAGACTTCTGAATATAGTTAACATTATCAGTACATCTAGAATACTTTCTTTTAACATTGTCCTCATGAATTTAAACATTTATTCTGCAGAGCTGTCTGAAGTACTATGGAGCATGGTCCTGCGTCTCTCACTGAAGATGGCTGGCAGATATGTGGGCTCTCCCATCATTTTTGTTATCTTTTTCATCTGGGCTAACCTGACAGTGGCCATCCTGTTGCTTATGGAAGGCCTTAGTGCTTTCCTCCACACTCTTCGATTGCATTGGGTCGAGTTCAATTCTAAATTCTACATGGGTGAAGGTTATGCCTTTACACCTTTCAACTTCAAACATATCCTGAATATGCAGTCTCTAGAAGATATTTCCTAAGTTTTTTTTGTTTCTCATACTAAGTGCCTTACTTGACCATTGACCTTTCTGTGATCATACTTTTTCAAAATTTTTAGTAATTATCAAACAAACAAAACGTACATTCTAAGCAAAACATTTTTTTTGGAGCTAAATTTTCTATTTTCTTTTATTCTTGTAAGCTATTAATTGGTCAAAACAACAAAAATCTATTTTTGTTACTTTTGTATACATTTTACTCAAGATATATATTTACCACTAGTGGACATGAACAATGATAGTTTACCAATTAAAAAAAAATGATTTTTTTGTTTGTTTCAATGTAGAGTTAATGTAGTTTAAATGATTGTTATTTGCTTTCAAAACAAAACAAATTTATTTATACTGAAGTTTTTCAAAGTTATGTAGATTTCTAAATGCTTCCCAAGGACTAATGACATTGTGATTTTTGATATATTATTTTATTTTTGTGAATTCATTTTGGTGTTCCATTCCAAAGAAAAGATTACATTTTATGTTATGTATATTATGCTGAAAAACAAATCCCTGCAAATTTGTAACATTCCTTTTTAATGTTTAGTCCTGTAGTTATGTATTTAACATTTACTTGGAGATGAAAGTCATGTTGTTACAATAAGAGTAGAAGCATATAATAACTTAATATGTACCAGTATAGCTGTAAACATACAACTCTCTATAGTGTATGGGAAGGTGAGATTTTAAGTTTTTGAAATAAAATATTAGTTTGCATAAATCTACTTTTTCTTCTTTTTAAAGCAAACCACAAAATGTTTTCCCTATAGCATTTGTTCTCTTTGATGCTTTAATTTACTCACAGAATTTCTAGCTCAGAGTTAAAGGGCAAGCCAAGAGGACCTTTTCTGTTTATATAATGTATTTATTTCCAGTCAAACTTTGTTATAGTGAAAACAAGTGTACTGTGTATGTGTAAATTCTATTTTCTTCAAGGTAGAGAGTCAGACCTGGTTCATGACAAGTTTCTCCTTGTACAATGGAAACCATTAGAAACACTGCTCACTTCCTCTCTCATGCTTCTAGTAACTAGATTTCAGCATGATTGCCCCATCATGAAATGGGTTACTGTTGGCTTTCAATATAGCTGTAACAGAGCTACATTTATGTACAAATTGATACTAAGTAAAAAAAAATATAAATTAAAAAATATAATAAATGTCATAGACCAACATGTAGTTATTTCAAACTTCTGTAAATCATCCAAATTGAGCTGGTATCATGAAGTTTCCATTAAGGAAGCTTTACTGTTCTCTAATAGACCTAGTATAAGATAAATTATAGTGAATAAAAGTGCTAATCTTTTAGATAGGCAAGGAATAGTCATTTAGAAACAGAAGTTATTTCACCAGTTCAGTGCAATTAATTAGGCCAAAGAGGTTTCTAAAATGTTACTGTTAGTTATGTTAGTAATGCTACTGCTACTGTAAAGTCGATTTAAAAAAAAAAAGGACAATAATTAAAACTTTAAATGTGAAATTTAAAATGTAATACAATAAACATACTAAAAAAAAAAGCATACGGTCTTTGGACAAAGGTAAGTTTACTCGCTGTGTAGAAACTAGACCTTTATATATTTTAGTATAGATTGATATATACATAGATCTAATATTTTATTAGATACGGATCAAGCTTCTTATCAGAAATATAATTTTAGCAAAATCATTATTTTTTAATTTGCTAAGTTGTGCTAATGAAATTTACGAGTTGGCAGCTTTGACCTAGATTAGTTGAACATAATAATACTATACGTAAGATCTGTTATTTGATGTTATATTAATTTTGGATTCATCATTAGAATAACTAAGAATACATCTAGATCTATTGGATCCATTTCATGTCGGTGGATTTTTATAAGTTGAAATAAGACCATTAAAGATTTAACTAGACTAGATCGTGATAGATGATCTTATTTTAGAACATATCGTCATATCTACACTAGAACTATTCAATCTACGTCAGTCTAGAGTCTAGTGAAGTCTAGTGTGAGAGTGGACATGCCCCCTTAATTGGCTTATATTGCCTTATAATAATATTATATTTATAGTTATACTTTATTATAATATACTAGACTCTATTACTATATCTAGATATCTAGTCAGTCTAGTCTTAGCAAGTTTTGCTCTATCAGTGTTTAGATCTAGATCTAGTATATGTTACAATATGAATATGTATTTTGACTTTGTTTTTTTTTAATTTTTATATTGGGACTGTTAATTTAACATTTATTTAAAAAAGAAAACAATTATATATAAGAATATAATAATCTAGACGATCTAGTTATAAATTATAAATTCTAGTAGATCTAGATCAAACTCTAATCTAGATCGGCTAGGCTAACTATAGGCTAGAGCAGTGATTACCAAAGTGGTCTATAATGTCTATATTATAATATAGATCTAATATTTAAATATATATAGACCCCCAGCCCAAGGGTCTACAAAATTGAAAAAATAATTATTATAGAGGTCTATGAGATGCCCACTGGGGTCTATGATAATAGATTTTCATTTAAGCAGGTCGTGACTTTAATTTTTAATCTCATTAATATAATTCTTTCATACACTAATATATGATTTACACCTTAGTTAATTCTTTTAATATTTATCCTGCTATTCAAACGAAAAATTGTATTTAATTTCAATACTTATTTAAATAGCTTAATTTTGTCTGAAAACCACATACTTGAATGTCCTAATCAACCTTAAGCAGACCCTACTACCACTACAGCCCAACATAACCAACACTCTGTACAGCAGTACTGAACAACTGAAGAAAACACACTATTTTTCCTGGGCACAGTCTGAAAAAGAGCTCACAGCTCAGCAGCAAAAAGCTGGCTAGAAGAAGAGGAAGAATTCTTTCATACACTAATATACGATTGACACTTTTGTTAATTCTTTAAATATTTATCCTGCTATTCAAATGAAAAATTGTTGTATTTAATTTCAATACTTATTTAAATAGCTTAATTTTGTCTACTTTTAACTAATGTTTAACAAAACTAAATGTAGACTGTACAGCGTTGATTATTTAAAATTGGGATTCATTCCTTTCTTGTCAAAAAGTGCCTTTTTTAAGATGATATGAAACCAATTACGCTGGAGGATCATCTGAGACAATGCCACCCTGATAAAATAGATAAAGGTTTGAAAAACATTCGAACACCCAAAGATAAAGTTCAGAATAGACCCACATTAAAATATCCCTTCCACATAATATAAAGAGGATGATGGTTTGTGAGCCTCTTAAAATATCTTTTTACTTAAAGCAAAATATTGCATAGGTCAAACATTGATTCTACCAGCCATTTTACACAAACCTACATCTGATATTATTAAAAGAATTTTTTAAAGCAACAATACATTTAAAGGTCACATTGAGTTATAAAATTAAAAGCTATATATTCAATTTGGGATCAACTGCATCACAGGTCTGACAAGGTGTAGCGCTGTGTGCTATAAACTGCCTAATTGTCACTGTCTCCTTATTTTTCCTCAGGGTTGACCCATGAAACCCTCCCCATGTTTGGGTTTTCCTGCAAGGCAGCAGAGGTTTGAGTTCTGTTTTCATTCTGCTAGGTGGGTAGCAAGCCAATGCTAATGAGTCCATCCTGCTCAAAGCTTACTGGTTAGGCTCCAATTACTCACCTTCACCCTTTCTCCTGTTAATGAAAACAGTTCTGCTGATTCAATTAATTAATTTATTTATATTTAATGTTGCAAGGACAACTTCATAGAACAACAAAATCCTATATGAAACATAATATCAGTAGCGACAGATGATAAACCTGCAAAAAAACAAACAAACATATTTCCATTGTGTTTTGTGATTCCAGCAATACATATTCATTGTTATTTTAATTGGTTTAAATTTGAATTTTATCAATAAAAAAGAAAGATCTCTCTAACTTAATGTGTAGTTTTAAATTATTTTTTAACTCTTCAACTCACTACAGTTAGAAAAAAACAAAAAAAAAACATGCTGATGAATTTGCAAAAATTTGCAAGTTAAGCAGGGGTCTACTGAAAACCAGAAAACATGGCAAGGGGTCTATGAGACAAAAAAGTTTGGGAACCATTGAGTCTAGAGTCTAGATCTAGCTGTAGCTGTAGCTACTAGATTCTTGATGTAGATGGTACACTAAAAATTAAAGTTCCTCTTTCAGACCGCAAGTACTTATAAAATTTAATGTTTTATAGACTAATATTAGTTTTATATTTTTACTGAACGACCTGATTCTGTACTCAAGGCTTATCTCCCCTAAGATAAAATTTTTTAAATAAAACAAAATTAATTGATTATCTAATTGGTTAATTTATTGATCATTTTGTATGTTGTCATTGACAATGAATAATTGTGCAAAGTTTCACTTTGATCTGAGAATGGGAAGTGGGAGAAATAATGTGTAAAAGATTCCACCCAGACAGTGAGTGGGATTTATTTTGTTAAGATGGTAATTTAACAGAGGTGTGTGTCCTGTTCTTCGTTGAAAGATTGTAGATTGCTCTTTGTGGTGGAGGAAGTTAATACTGTCCAGTTTGTTTGACATGGTCATTTCTTTATGTGTAGCTTGGTCTGTTTCCTGATGCCCAGGAAGTTGTAGATAAATATTAATGACTGATTAGTGAATATCTTCTCTATTTAAAGGACCTACTATAAGGATTCCTTGTCTGATAAAGTTTTATTACTTCTAGAGGTGCAAACTCTGTATAGCATTCTATTAGGTGTTAAAACCAGTATCCTGGCAAATAAATAAATAGATGAAGGGAGTACAAAATGGTAGACATATATATAATGGGATATGTATGTTTTTGATAAATGTATGGACCAGAAGAAAAGCGTCAGAGAAAAAAAGCAAGGACATTGACACTATTTCCAGCTGGAATAACCTACCCAGTGTGCAGCCAAATATTTTAGGCTTACATAGGTCTCAACAGCCACATGGTTAGGCACAAAACCCCAAAGACCTCATCCCCTTAGAGGACAAAAGTGGTCATCATCAAACCAAGGTTGACAAACTATATATATATATGTGGACCAGATTTAAGGAACCATAAGCACAGAGGCGGGGTAAAATTAGCTGCATGCTTGTTTGAGTACAAAGGAAAAATAGAAATGGTTTGTAAAGTTACGTGAGGATCTATTTACTTTATTCAGCTGTCCTGTTACTGGTGTACCTTGTTGGAAAGTTGCTAAGCAATCACATTTGCATTGAGCACAATCCTTTGCTGAGCTAGCAATAGAAAATTCTTGGAGTTAAAGTAAAAAAAAAAAGCTAAAAGAAATTTTTCAAAAGTTAAATTGTATAAATCCCTAGTACTTACTTTCATTTCAAACAAATTAAATGTTCAAGCAGGATAATAGCAAAATGTTTTGAATTATGGATGAACAAATTCTTGATGAAGCAAAAGTCAGGCATTTGTTTAGTGAACCATTTTTTTTGAGCCAATTGTTGGTGAACTATTTGTCTGCTGAACCATTTATCTGGTGAACCAATTGTCATAAACAAATTCTTGGTGATGACATTTGTTTGTGAACAATTAACAATTCCATCTTGGACTAGATCTAGACTGCAGTGAAGTTTGTTTTTTTTTTCAATAAAATCTAAATTATTACTGCAGGGAACAGCAATGGGAAGAGTTGTGCTTGGGACCATTGTTTTGACATTCTGAAACGCAAACCAGGCATTTCATGGTCTTCCAAATATTAATGTAAAAGAAAAATGCATTTTAAGACCATTTCACAGAGCTACACAAACCTAGCCATATCTAGATATTTTGTCATATTTAATGCACACAAAGGTGTTTTATTAGCAGGGGGGTCTATTAAGCTCTCTTTTTTTGCCTTGACTCTGTCTTCAGCATTACAAACAGAATGGCATCCTGACAAGTCCGAATCCTTGAGAAAAATAAATCTCTTACAATTGCTTCAAAAATAGCATTGTTAAAAAAAAAACTGACCATAAAACTTTGCAGAGAATTGTAGTATTCTGCTAAAACAACAACAAAGTGCCAAACATAAAATACAAAATATAAGAACTTTGTTAGCTAGAAAACAACTTTGTATATTATTCAATATTATCTGGCTATTTCCCTTATTGAACTGTAATTCCAACTCTGATAATTCAGTCACCTCCTGTTCCTTGCCTTTTGGATTAAGTAAATTTTACTGTATATCATTATGACACTGGTTTATCTTATCAATCTTTTTGCATGCATTAGCTTTTTATGAATGAAAATTAGAATTTTAAATTTCATAATACTTTCATATATTGTCTGGCTTTAAAGGGAAAATTAAAGTAAATATAAAAAAAAAATAAATACATTCAAAATTGAAAGATGATTCTGGTCTTTCTAGCTTTGAAATTTATTTCAGTCAATTTGAATATATATCATTTAAATTTGGAAACAAAAATTACTAGTGGTTATAGTTGAATTTAATACTTTGAAATGAACATCACTAACATGTGAAGCATTGATAATGGCCAAATTCAACATCACCTGCTCTATTTTAAAAGGCAGAATATTTTCATTAAAGCATAAAGATGATTGAAAATTTTTTCATGTTGTCCTTTCAGATTGATCTAAATAAGTAAATGTTCTTTTGTATTAAGAACCCTTCAAACCTTAAAAAAAATATCAATATTATATGGCTTCCTTTGGTCATGAAGTGACTATGTATGATCTTATAACAATGAGATGAATGTCTAGGCATTAGCACACAGGCCATTCCCCCCTCTCCAGGTAGCTGATGTGTCAGAAGGAACAGCGGTACAATTTTTTAATCAGGGGCATTGAAGGCTCTGATTATTACATAATATAGTTTTGCTTTTTGTCATATAATATAAAAGTTTTAACAAAACTTACAGATTTCGCCACCATGGGGTCACTGTTTAGGTCTGAAGAAATGCAATATTGCCAGATGTTTCTGCAGACAGAAGCTGCCTACCAGTGTGTCTCAGAGCTAGGAGAACTTGGATTAGTTCAGTTTAAAGATGTAAAACCTTTTATTTAATTTATCAAGATTATACAATAAAATATACTAAAATTTACACATTACAATATGCTTCCATCAACTATGTAAAATGTATTTATGCTATCCTGTTGTACTGTCAGAGGGAAGCAGTTTGACCTGGTCTTTTTTTCTCTTTGGAAAAACTTTGTGCCTTCTATATGTGTCAATCCAGATAAAATTGTAAGTGAAAAGTAAGTGTAGAAGAATAAGGGAGCACTTTCAGTCTGTCACATGACCACTGGTTGGTGAATATAGGTCCAGCTAACTCAGTTTAACCTACATCTTTTTTTTTAAAAGATTGGCTACCACTGGATTATAAGATTTTGTCAGATTTGGCTTAGGAGGAAAAAATAGGCATTAAGAAATGATTTGATTAAACAAAATTTCTGTTAAGTTAACTGGTTGGGTAGCTTTTTAAGGGGACTTGAGTTCAAATCCTGATTCAAACTGAGTTGTTGTTGCTAAAGGCATCACATAAACCTTCTTCCAGATTTCCCCCCCCACATGTTCACAAAAGAGATTGGGCGATAACATACTGAGCATTCTATAAGCATGAAAGTTGTGTTAGAGAAAAGCAATTAAAACAAAACTATTTATATGAAATAATACAAGAAAAAAAAATACACATTTTGGAACATTATGCATAATTTTTGGTTATGTTGATAGAATTGTTCAACACTTGTTTTTTGTTCATCTACTCTTTAAAAAGTAACTCTGATCAAATTAGTTTTTTATTTAGCTTCCTTTTCTAATTCAAACCTAACTAAAATTATTTTCAATAGTTGATTCGTATTTTACATTTTTTCATTTTAACAGTTTTAATGGTTTTCTTACAGCTGAATACTAATGTGAACTCTTTCCAAAGAACATTTGTAAATGAGATTCGCAGATGTGAGGAAATGGAAAGAAAGCTTCGTAAGTAATTAGTAGGTTACTTCCAGTACCCAAATATATAAACACATTATCCACTAGTTATGCTCATTGATTTGTTCTAATTTTTATGTTGTTTATTTTGCCATGGACTCCCCCCTTGTTGTTCTTACTTATAACAACAATAATAAAAAGGCCCATGAGTAAACAATCTCCATAAATTCCTTTGGCTAACTAATTCTAGTATCTATTGCATTGAATTGGACCGGCCAGAAAATTCGAGCATCAATTCTCCCTTTTTTTTTTCATTTTCAATAAAACTGCCTGCATTTCAACAATCCCTCTTTTGGCCCATGTATTTTAATATATGTTATGTTGAATTGTAACGGCTGGCTTTAAAATGACCTCCCAAACACACTCACTTTCTGACCTGTGAATTCTATATCACGCTCACCTAACATAGTTTTGGCCCATGTTCTGTTGAATTAGAATGGCCCATTAATATTAGCCTCCTATATATAAACACATATGTCTGGCCTGAGAATTCTAGTATCACTTTTCTCACCACCCCATCCCCCTTATCACCACCACTAAAAAAATGAATTCTACATGTAATCACTGAGTTTTCTTCAGCTTCTTAATTCAATATTATAGTATTTCATAAGCTCCATTTTGCTTTTTTGGTCAGACCCTTTTTTTGTTTTCATTATGGCATTGTAACGCTTTCTCACCTAAGAATTCTATCATCTTCTTTTTTTATATCCACCCTCAGCATACAAATTATATTGTTATAATTTACTTGTTTCTTTTATAAATTTTTACAAACAAAAACACCTATTCAATCAATTTAGGCTTCATATGAAAAAAAAGTTTGTTTTATACAATCTCTACAAAAGATAGTTATGTGCCAGGAATACTATTGAAAGTTACACACACAGAGTTTCTATAGGGCTTTGAAACGGAAAGAAGTATTTCTTTAATATGTCAGCTTTTAAAAAATATTGGTTCAATATTGAAAATTAAAAATTCCTTTTTGGTAAATTTAACCACTGTGGTTTTGAATGTGAAAATATCTTACTTTTTCTAAAGTACGTAATAACCGTTAAATGCTCATTTTTATCCATCACAAGTGGGACAATAAATGATAGGTGAGTAGTGAGTGCTTCTGTGCCCTTAGGAATAGATCATAGATACTTACACTGTCAGAGAAAAAAGGGATCTTTGTTGTTTGTTTTTCTGTCTCAGAATGATATATACAATAGCAAGGAGCCATAATAAGTAAACAAATAGTAAGATCATAATATTAGTTGAAGTATTTTTTTAAATTTAACTATTAAGTTGAAAGGTAAAAAAAAAAAGGAAAATGCACAACAAACATTTATTATAAAGGTGAATAAAATGAACAATCTAATTAAATAAGGACTTTAAATAATGGAAAGTTGTCATATAACTTAAGTTATTGTCAACATTGGTATTTTACGCTCCTATGTTATTGTGAACAAAGTTTCCTAATGCATTAACAGTTTTGGCTGTGCAGAGGAGATTATGTTATACATTGACAAGAGTGTATCAGTATCTCTGATATATTGAGTTACTTTATCAAAGATAATAAAATTGTTTAACTGTATGTCCTGCAGATTTAAACCACTTTTCATTCAAAGGTAAAAAAGAATCAACATATTTAGTTTTAAAATACATTGTAATGTATCCTATCAAATTATTTGGGGGGGGGGGATGTAATTTTTTTTTTCTGAACTGTTAGACCACCATTCTTGATTCGCACTCCAACAAATGTCAAGTAACCATTTGAGATGATTGGAGTATAGAGATGCTGAGAATGTTAGCCTTATCTGATACTCACATTATTGACCCTTCATTTATGACAACTTGAACATTTTCCACTTAAGTGCCATGTCTAAAACTTCTTATGTATTGTATACATTTTTTTTTATTTCACATTAAATTGTATAGGATACACAGAAAAGGAGATTCTAAAGGAAGGTTTAACAATACCTGACTATCAAGAAAATCCACCAGCTCCTGTTCCAAAAGAAATCAATGATCTTGAGGTTATTGATTTGATCTTTCTGTAATAGATCAGCTTAGACATAACTTGATGGATTAACCTGTTTTATTAACTATTAGACATTGATTTTAATCAATATAAAGAACATTCTAAATGATTATGCTGACATTACAATCTTGATCCAACAGGTTGAGTTTGAGAAAATGGACACAGAGTTACGTCAAGTGAATACAAACTATGATGCATTAAATCAAAACTTAGTAGAGCTGACTGAGATCAGAGAAGTCATCCACAAAACTCAAGATTATTTTCTATTGGTAAGTTGACTGTCAATTTGTACAAATGTTAACTATCATATTAAGTTAATATGCTATGAATTGAACCTTTAAAAAAAACAAACTTTTTTTTTTCTGGTTTCTCAGTATGGGCAAGATTTTCAATACATGATTAGAGAAGAAACAGGTGTACTGCATGAAGAAGCAGTCATCGGCAGACAACAACAGCCAGCACTTGGGTACGATACTTTCTTTTGAATGTGTCTGAAATGTCCAAATGTATATTCAAAAATCAAGACCAGGGTCTGGTGGCTGAGTGGCAAAGCAATTGGCTTTTGAACCCAATGGTTTTGGATTTGAATCCTGGTGAAGACTGAGTCCACCCTAATTTACATAATGGGGGAAAAGTAAAGTTGGTTGGTTGTTGTACTGGCTACTTGACACCCTTGATAACTGTGGGCCATAGATCGCAAGGTCTGAAAGGGGTAGTTTACTACATTGCTTAAAATCAAGACCACTTTGTTTTGTTTCACTTTCAGATTTTTAGTTGGCACAGTGTTGAGGGATAAAGTTCCCGTCTTTGAGCGTGTTATGAAATTCATAACTCATGGTATGGTTTTCATGAGAACTGAGGAGATAGAGCGTATTTTGAAAGATCCTATTACAGTAAGTTAAGAAAACCTCTCATAGTTTGAGATACCAATGGTTAAATAACTTACCTCAGTTATTGTTTAGTTTAACTATTATTGTTGCTCTAGCAAATTGTTCATTTCAGGGGGATGAGCTGCACAAATGTATGTTTATTGTTTTCTACCAAGGAGATCAACTCAAAAACAAAGTGAAAAAAGTTTGTGATGGGTAAATTTTTTTTTTATTTAAGAACAAAAATATAATAATAATAAAAATAAATAAAATAATTGAAATTTTGTGCTTTGAGAATATAACAGACATAAAACAATTCTAAAATTATTTCTGGTATATTTGTTTCTTTTATTTTTTTTAGCATGAGAGCCACAATCTACCCTGTACCAGATTCTCCAGAGGAAAGAAACTCAATGTTAAGAGGAGTTAACTCACGTATCAGTGATTTAGAAATTGTAAGACCAATGTTTTGTTTTTACAAGTTAGTAAATTATCTGTAAAACTGTACATCATTGAATAAAATAACTTATCTTTGAGACCTGGGGTCAATTGAAATTAATAAATTATATATATATAGTTGGTCCATTTTTCTTTTCAGGTGTTGACTCAAAGCAATGAACATCGTCAGCGGGTGTTAAAAGTTGCACACAGAGAGATTAGGTCATGGACCATCAAGGTTGAGAAAATCAAGGCCATCTACCACACCCTGAACATGTTCAAAGTTCACCAAAACAGTCTCCTTGCTGAATGTTGGTTTCCAGCCAAAGCAATTGATGATATCAGGAGAGCTCTGACCACTGGAGAAGTAGGTTTAGCTCTTGAAAAATAGTTTTCTTAGGTGCTATAGTTATATTTTCCTGCAGATTTTGATTCTGTAATTAATGTATTTGTTACAACAAAGCTTATATCAATTCAACTTCTTTAACCTGACAACACAAGAATCAATTGAAAAAAACAAAAAAAACAATTAGTGAATTTACTACTGGTAATTAATTATTTTGTTTAGCATGTCAAACAAGGGAAAGAAATTGTACTTGACTGAAGTGGTGGTATAAGCTGAATTGGTCCCCTTTATAGGTCACCGCTTTAAAGTAAGTTTGTAACAAACAATAGATAGCTCAACAGTCTTCTATTTTCATAGGCTTGAGCCATGAGTTTGAATTCAGGGTTCCTTTTTTTCATAAATACTTTTTAAAGGCGAATAAGGTAAAAATTCACCCAGATGTTGTCCCCCCCCCCCCCCAACTGGTAAAGATAAGTGATATGGTTACAGCGCATTGAGAAAGCTAAAAGCATAAAATAGAGCTAAACAATAACATTAGGTAAAAATATTTCTAATCGCACAGATTTATTGTTTTTGGTCTAGATCTATTACAAATTTAATTACTTGACTGATCCGAACTAATTGATACAATACACTGCTTAAACTTTTTAAAAAAGTATTTTTTATGTTTTTCTTGTTTTCTCTCTTTTTTTTTCAATAGAAAGTCAGCAATAGCACCATCCCAACTGTCATCCAGCCCATGCTTACCAGTGAGTCTCCTCCATCTTACTACAAGTGCAACAAATTTGTTAAAGGTTTTCAGAGTGTTGTTGATGCTTATGGCATGTCTACTTATGGGGAGGTTAATCCAGGTATTTAATTTTGTATCATTCATAATACTGGGATACTATTTTGTCTCAAACTATGATAAAATTTAAAAGAAAATTACAAATTTACAATACATTTAAAAATATATTTAGGCTATATTGCCAAGGATTTTTAATTACCCAAATTTTATATTTGCTTGTCACCATGAATTTATCAAATCATTTTTGTTAATAATGTAGTTAGTTGAATACGAATAGATAATTTCCACTAAAGCTGTTGTTTATTATTGCCAATTGTAATTTCTATAGAGTGAAAAAGGTTTGAAAGGAAGTTGTTTTTTTTATTTTATAGCATTTCCATTTAAATTTTTACATTTAAGTGTGAAATTCCAAAATCAGAATTTTACTTTCACTTTATATTGATGCAAGTCTAGTCCTACAAAAAAAAAAATAATGAAAAAGAAGTGAGAACAGGATACTTTTGAATAAAAAAACAATTATACTTTTGTCTGTAAAAATTATTTAATTACTTAATCAGTAGTTACCTTTTTTTTTCAATAGCTCCTTACACTTGTATTACCTTCCCATTTCTGTTTGCTGTCATGTTTGGTGATGCTGGACATGGTTTGATCATGTTCTTGTTTGGTCTCTTTCTAATCCTGAAGGAGAAATCCATTGGATCTAAAAGAATTACTAATGAGGTTGGTCCATCATTATCTCTGTAGTTGCCTTTAGTTTTAAAAATTTGTTCTTACCGTTTGGTTTGTAATTGAATGATTCTCTCCAGATTGCTAACACATTCTTTGGTGGCAGATATATTATTATGATGATGGGGGCCTTCTCTATCTACACAGGAATAATCTACAATGACTTCTTCTCCAAATCTGTCAACATTTTTGGATCACAGTGGCATCCAGTTATTAAGTAAGCCAAACAATGGAGCACCATTTATTCTCTGGAAATACTTCTGTATTAGACCAAAGTTTAAATAGGAAGATTTTTAATCATGGACAATGTTTTGATCAGTGATGCCCAACCTAATTTGACCTGTGGGCTATTTTAAGTTCCGAAAGTGGATTTTCTATATTTTGTGCCAATATTTTGGCAGGCCAGACATATTTTGGGCATCACTGTATTAGATGATTAACAAAGTTCATTTATAGATATTTAAATGTACAGGGATAATGAATGGCATGCTGATAAAATACAACTGAATCCTATCACTGCCCACTACAACGTTACTGCATATCCCATTGGCGTTGACCCAGTAAGTATTGTTTAGTAGGCAAACTTTTCTTTATTTCAATGTATCTCAATTAAAATGTTTTATCTTCTTTAGCACACTAATCATTATAGTCTCTTAATCTTTAGATTTGGCAACCAGCATTGAACAAGATTTTATTCTCTAACTCTCTCAAAATGAAAATGGCCATTATCCTTGGCGTTACTCACATGCTCTTTGGCATTTGCTTGCAGATTTTCAACCACATGTACGTAGCATAGATTAATTCATGTATAAACTAAAACATTTTTCAAAGACTTAAGTGACAACCTAACATATCAAGTTTTTTATCTTTGTAAATTTACCAGAGATTTTGTGAATAATGTTGAAATCACTTTTTTTCCCTGAGGGCTTACTATTTTAATTTATTTTTGGCTCTTTTTAATTACAGATGATGTTTGTTATTTTTACATCCTATGAATCTTTTATACTTTCAGACATTTTAAAAGCTACATTGATATTGTGATTCGATTCATTCCTGAGTTTCTTTTCTTGGCCTGCCTTTTTGGATACCTGGTGTCTCAAGTAATTTACAAGTGGCTTTGGTTTGATGCAACAGAATCACATTGTGCACCAGCTTTGTTGATTCGTAAGTAAATTGAAGCTGTCCCTCCTTTATGTTCAAACTGTCCATTAATTTACTAATTAAATAGTAAAGTTGTAAAGCTATGATCTGAACATTTCTACCTCCCTTTGGAACAATATACTCATTATCAGTATCATTCTCAGTATGTAATAAGAATTAAAAAGAAATTGCTTATTACTTTTTGTTTGAATTATTAATGTTTACCTTATTTTTTAAAAAATGTGTATTCTCTTCACTGTGGCCTCTTGGTGGAAACATCTATTAGGGAAAGAAAACATTAATTGAATTGATGTGTTATTTAGCTACAACCAACTCTTCTATTGATGTTTTATACATTTCTGTTTATTTAAAACTTGTCTTGTTTGTGTGCAAAATTTGATTCAAAGTTAGAAGTTGTTCTTATTAGAAAATTATCTGATTTTGTGTTTGAATATAATACAATTGACTTTAACAGTAAATTAGTAATGTTAATTAATAATTCCTATTATGTATGTTTTACAATTAACAGAATCTTTTTTTTCTTTTTCAAAGATTTCATCAATATGTTTATGTTTAAGTATAGTAGCTCAGACACTGCTAAAGAGAAATGTGATCCTAACTGGATGTATTACAGGGGCCAGGTAAATAAAAAAAGAAAAAGAAAATTATGATGTTGAAACTAAATTAAGTCACTTTGGTTGTGGAGAAATATGTAGGTAGCGACTGGGACTGTGTAGCCACATGAAATACTGCTCTTCTAAATAAATTCAAAGACAACTTATAATTATTATTCTATAAATTGAACACTGCATTAGTTTCAATCACATTATCTTAGTGCTTGATACAATAGCACATTAAAAATACAAATTATTTTATTTTAATGGAATTAATCTCCTGCTCTTTATATTAGTGCTTTATACTGACTGTAATGTAAGAAATAGACTAAATTTAATTATAAAACCTTTTTTTTTTCAGAACATTGTGCAAATTATGATGTTTTTTATTGCCATTTTGTCTGTTCCTGTGTTACTTGTAGCCAAACCTGTTTATATCATTTGCAAGAGGAAATCAATCAGGGTAATTATATATTATTTCAACTTCAGCTTTAAGCTTCTATTGTTTTTTATGTTGCGCATTCTAAACTGAGGTGTTTTTTTTTTATAAGTACATTACCTTTAAATGTTAGTGCTTATGTTTACAAAAATTATTTTTTTAAAATGCTTTATATATTATTAAGTAGTTTTTAAAAATTTATTTGCAGAAAACAGTTACAGATCATGAATCTCTAATCAGCAATGAAATACCACCAGCGAATGTAAGTATATTCTATAATGTTTATTATTATATATAGATATATATTTATATATGTATATATATATATTTATTAATCCTTAGCAATTATATCAGTTAATCTTATTTTTTAACATCCTTTAATTAAAAAAAAATGCAATTCAAATTATGTTCTCCAAGGTTTTAACAACATAATGAACTAATCTTTAATTAGTAGTACGCTGAAATTAAGTTAGTTTTTTGTTTTTTCTAATAAAATGCTTATGTATGATAGTTTTACTGTACTCAATGCATGTCTCTATCTGGCATAAAATATGCATCATTTCTCCTTATCAACTATTTATTTCAGTTGCTATTTTATCTCTAAGCAACAACTTTGTTATTCCTCTAATTTTACCAAACACAATATCTCTCAAAAAGATTTCTTAATTTAGATTAAACATTGCTGAGATGCTTGTGGCTAATTAACATTAAATTTATATTGTGGTGGATGAGAAAAATTCTAAACTGCTTTTTGTACTATAAATTATTACTATCGATAACATTTGCATTTTCTGCTATATATAGCTGTACATCATACTGTAGCTGAAATGTATTGATATTATCCCACCAATTACTTACTACAGTCTTTTCTTCTGTTTATTCTTGTAACCAATTAAGTTATAAAAGAAGTACTAAAATGTGTGTCTATTTTTAACAATTGATAAAGAAATTCTTCATTAAAATTTCACAAATTTAAGCAAAACCTATTTTGACTAATAAAAAAAAATCCCCACACTTTGTATTTATCTTATATCACTAAAATAAAAATAAATGTTTACTAATTTGTGAATAAAGAAAAAGTATGTGCATATCTTATCTTATATGATACAGACGTTACTTCAAAAAAGAAGATGATTACGTCCTGTGCGTCATGCATTTAGTTATGCATATTAACCAATGACCTAAATTCTTCCGAGTCACTGGTTTTCCTGGCTAGCTCAGGCAACCCATTCCATGCTCTAATAGTGCTAGGGAAGAAAGAGCATTTGTACAGATTTGTCCTAGTATATGGAATGAGGAATGTGCCTTTTTCTTTGTGTCTTTCAGAGTATTTTATTAAATTTTGTTTTTGTATTTGAAGATTAGGGTTCAGTGTTTTATGTATAATTGCTACTATACTTTTAAGTCTTCTATCCTGAAGGCTTTCTAAATTTAGTGATTTTACTAAAGGTGTTACTCTAGTCAAATGTGAATATTCATTTGTTATGAATCTCACTGCTCTATTTTGTGTCTGTTCTAGTTTCTTAATGTTTCCTTGAGTTGAGTTTTTTTTTAATAAACCTTAATGCTTGGTTTGATTTTTTGATAGTTTCATCAATGTGGGAATTCCATGACAGTTTTTCATTTATTATAACACCTAGGTATTTTGCGTTTTTAGTCTGTGTTACTGGTTTACCATGAATAAGATAGGTGGAATTAATTTGTTTTAGTTTTTTTTTGTTACTCTTAATAACTGACATTTTTCTGGGTGGAAAGACATGCTCCAATTAGATTCCCATTTCTATAATTCATTTAATTCTCTCAGTAAAATTTCTGTATTTTGTTGTTGTTTTTATTGTTCTATATATTATGCAATCGTCTGCAAATAATCTGACTTTTGTTCCTGAAGTAATGAAATTTGGTAAATCATTTATATTAATTAAAAATAGTAGTGGACCTAAGACTGTTCTTTGTTTTGTTTTTGTATTTGAAGATTATGGTTCAGTGTTTTATGTATAATTGCTACTATACTTAAAATTAAAATTTCTGTATTTTGTTGTTGTTTTTATTGTTCTATATATTATGCAATCGTCTGCAAATAATCTGACTTTTGTTCCTGAAGTAATGCAATTTGGTAAATCATTTATATAAATTAAAAATAGTAGTGGACCTAAGACTGTTCTTTGAGGTACACCTGAGTTTACTGTTATTGGTGTTGACTTAGAGCCATTTATTATTATTGTTGTTCTCTCCCTATCAGAAAATCTTTAATCCACTGATGCAATGGACCATCAATGCTAAAATATTTTAATTTTTTAAGCAAACTATAGTGGTGAACTTTGTCAAAAGCCTTGGAAAAATCTAGTATGATGTGCATGTGTCAGGATGCATCATGACCTAATAATCTAGATCATTGTCATGGCCATTGTCACTATCTTTAAAAATACAGGTGTATAGATAGTTGGGTTTATTTAGAATTTTGTACATATTGGAAACTTTACATTCAAGATTTTCAAACAAACAAGCTTGGTAAAGACCAGCAAAACTAAAGTACCACTGTCAATGAATCTTTCATTTTGCCTGTTCTTTGGAAGAAAAAAGTCATTATAATCACTATCATGAAGACATTAAAGTGATATTAAAACTAATAAACCTTTAAATTATTAAAGCAATGCTTTAATAAAGAGCATGAGATGTTTAAATGTTGAAACGTCAGATGAGGGATTATTGGACATCAGGTTCTCACCCACAAGAAGAATTTTAACTATTATAACTTTGTTCATATGCAAATAACGTAATCCCTTGCATAAGGTTACTCACTCTGACTGCTGTATATTTAGTGTGAAACATGCTGTCCTTTCTTTGCCATCAGGTTCTGGATCAGTGGAGAATGTATACTTAGAAAAAGTAGCAGATCATGTCCAAATACAGTTTCTGGGTTTCATCTTTATGTTTGTCTTTTGTATAGATATGTTGACCCAAATTATAGCTGAGTCATAGCCTTAGCACCCAGTTCATTATGCTCTTTCCTCACTTGACTCTAGAATTCTGCTTCTAAGGTTTTACTGAATATTTCTGATTACTGCTGATTAGATTTTTCAGATGGTTGATATATTTTTCTGTATCTTCCTAGTGTTTATAGCATAGTCTGAATTCATTGCTAGAAATTCTGAGAGAAACATAATCCATTTTCTCTTAAACTTGCTCCGAATTCAGGTGATTGATTGACATGAATAGGTAAAGAGTTTTTGGAACTGGGTGCCCACTCTAACATCCATTCCATGCAGCATATCTTTTGTATATATGAGTACTAATTGGCATGGCTTGAAGTAGCACCAGTGATACACAAACCACAACACTTACCATTACACATACCACAACTGTGTCTCTACATCACTAGTGCATGAACACAAGTGCTTTTCTTGGTCTATTTCCTATCCTCATTAAATAAAACTAAACAAGTTAACATAACACTTTTGTTTGAATTAGCTTATGTAGTTCAAAAATAATTTTTTTACACTAAAAGTTATTTTAAAAAATATTTCAGTAAGATTTAAAAACACAGTAAAACTTCCCATTGAAGGTCCCTTTTGAAGAATGCTACGCAAGTGGCAGCGCATTGTCTATCCCTAAGGTTACCAGGTCACAAGGTTACTACCGGCAGGTAGCGTAGCACTGTCGGTAGTATAATGTAATAGATGATGAAGTTTTACCCATTTAACAAACACAAGTTGTAGGTGTTACATCCATACCACTCAAACTTGCCTTGGGATACTTTAAAATAGTCAGAAATACTAACACCATAAGATTATCCATAAATCATTAACACTACTGACTAGATGACTCATAGATGTTCAAGTTCCTACAGCTAGAACAAGGTGCTTAACATTTGGTTGTGTTGGTTAAATTTTGTTTTAATGACTAAGAATTACTTTGATCAATATTACAAATTTGTGCACACTTGTACTACACTTTTGGTCAATAACTTTTTTTTTATCTCCCTTTATTGGGCGCATGTTTGTTGCAGTCTTCCACATGTTTTATAAGCATGCCAATGCTGGTGGTTTTAGGAATGGGAGATTTTAAAGTCTGATGTTATTTACTTGTTTAGAAATGATTCCTGTATCTTCATAACATGTTCACATTGCAAGTAGGTAAGTTGTATCTGCAAAAATGTGTTTATTTGACAACTTTCCTTAATTTTTCCCATTTTATTTAAGCCTTCCATTATGCCCCGCTTTGTTTTTTATTTTTTTATTTTTTTTTGCATTGGCATTTGCACATATTACAAAAAATAGACCAAAACAATGTTTTTTTGGTTTTAGTTTTATTGAACTTAATAAAATCGAGTATGTTGTTAAATTTTTATTATCATTATAAAAGACAAAATGTATATTACATTACTACTGAATCACAGTTGAATCTAGTACAAAAGTAACATTCAAACTTAAGCCTATAGTATTTATTTAAATTTAAACAGCAAACATTTAGCATTCATAGTAGCCTCCAACATTTGTGACACAAATCTAAAAAACATATTTGTTTTGATCCCTTTAAACTTTTGAACATTTTACATTTATAAAAACCCATATCTTGGAAAATATATCCCTAAAACTAGATCTATACATTTTTAACAGGAAGATGCAAAGTTTCCTAGTGGAAGTACTACAGAAGATAGGGACTTGCAACACAGGAGCCATCATACAGTAGAGGTTTGACTTATTAAGCATATTGTTAGAATCTTAATAAAAGTAAATATTCATCTTGCTTTTAAACTTTTTTAAAATTATTATTCTGTTGTTCTTTTTTAGCACAGCATAGGGGAGATAATCATCCATCAGACTATACACACCATTGAGTTCTGTTTAGGCTGTATTTCCCATACTGCCTCTTACCTTCGACTCTGGGCATTGTCTCTTGCTCATGCTCGTAAGTGAATGATAATTTCTTTTTTTGCTTATTCAGTATTTTAAAATAAATTTAAATCTTGAAATTTAATGCAAGTTAATGATTAATGGAACCATAAAAAATATGCAGACTACAAAGTTAATATTTTAAAGTATTTTTTATTACTTTTTATTGTAAATGGCTTGGTAGATGAAATGATCTTTAGCTTTTGTCTAGGTTTGGTTCTAGGATTTTTATCAAGACTTGATATATGTAGTTTATTCCTCATTAGCGCAATTTGGAAAGCATATACTGTTAGATTACTGTCAAGGCAATAAATCAGACATTGGCTATAGTAACAGATGTATTTGTTCCATTCATGTGTTTTAATAAATATGCAAAAATTATGAAGATGTCAAGGCTACCTTATTAATACAATAATAAATGTACATTTTTTGTATTTTCTTGTAAATAAGTATTTCAAGTTCTATTTCTGTTTTTAAAACATTTTAATTTCATTACATACCTCATTCAAAATGTCATTAATGTATATGATAGTAATAGTTATGTATTAAGTTTAATTTGAAGCTAAGGTCTAATTAAGATTGAGAAAAAACCTGTAGGTTACAAAGGAAGCTTATACCGGTATATATTTAATAAATGTAAAAATATTTAAAAAATTATTTTTTTTCTTATAGAGCTCTCAGAAGTACTCTGGACAATGGTCCTGCGACTAGCATTGACCATGGCAGGAAGATATGTTGGAGCACCCATCATCTTCGTGATTTTCTTTCTGTGGGCTAACCTGACAGTGGCCATCCTATTGCTTATGGAAGGCCTTAGTGCTTTCCTCCACACTCTTCGATTGCATTGGGTCGAGTTCAATTCTAAATTCTACATGGGTGAAGGTTATGCCTTTACACCTTTCAACTTCAATCATATCCTGAATATGCGATCAATTGATGAAATATCTTAAATGTTTTTTTCTCATGTTATGCCATTAACATCCTCTCCTTAATTTGATACTGTTTGAAAAATGTATTATAACCAAACAAAACAAAATGTAAACATTTTAGACTTGACTGTGTACTTTTTTAATTCTTTGTGTTATTTTCACCCTTGTTTCCTAATGTCTCTTTTAAAAATGTATTTTTAAAAAGTGTAACTTCAACAAGAGAGTGATAAAAAATGTTTTAATAGATTTCTATTTCTCTTGGCTGTAATGCTTTGATTATTTTAAAAGTTAACTTATTACTTGTATTACTTATTATTATGGAAACCTTTTTGGAGTAGCAAACTCTTACTTTGCTACATCAGCTTCTAAAAGAATACCCAGATTTAGCTGTTCATGAACACAGGAATTGTTCAAAAGTTAGTTTCTAGAGCTACTATATATAGTGTTTTACAAAGACTTTATTCTAAGTATGCCAGTTATCTTATTATTACTGCTACATAGTTTCATTTAAAGTGTCATTTTCTATATTGCTTCACAAGTTAAAACTGCTGTTGCAGAAACTCTTGATTTTTCCTCCAAGTTGACTTCTGAACTCTTTCCCATGTTCAGGTCAGCAATGTTTGAATTTATAGTTTTCCTTCTAGGTGAGTAGCCTTCAAAGTCTAAGGAGTCCCTACTGCCCAAAGCTTATTGGTTTAGGTGCAAGTTGCTTGCCAGCAGTCACAGATTTTATAGTCTACAAGAAGTCTATAGATTAAAATTCTCTACACAAGGCTTATCTCCCCTTAGCTAAGTACATTTTCCATATATAACAAAAACAACAACACTTGATTAAATTATTGGTTAATTCTTAGATTAATTCAAGTTTTGTCATCACCAAGGAATATTTGTGCAAAGTTTGAACTTGATCCAAAAATGGAAAGTAGGAGAAATAATGTGTAAAACATTCTCCCCAGACAGAAATAATGTGTAAACATTCTCCCCAGACAGAAGGAGTGAACTCATAAGATTTGTAATAATTGGGCAAATTTCTGAAAAATAAAACAACACTGAATTCAGGCTATAGAAGGCATACTATTCTAGGAGCTGCCTCTTACAGGAATATTTTCTAATTTCTTGGGGAACTGGCTGGTCTGCCTTTTCCTTTCAGACTCTTAGTTTCTTCTATTCTAAACAAAACAAGAGGAAGTTCACAACAACCTTATAACATAAAAAATGCCTTTGGATTTATTTTCTGAAAGAGGTTCAGGTTAAAAGACATCTTAAAATGTAATAATTTTATTTTAATAAAACTTTTATCAAAATACTCCATCTGTCTGTCTGGTACAAATGTTTTACACATTATTTCTCCTGCTTCCCATTCTCAGATCAAGCTGAAACTCTGTGCAATTAGTTATTGTCTTAAATCAATTAAAGAAAAAACTAAATTAATTAACTTTGGTATAAAAAATACAGTATTAACAGATATGCAGTTGTCTTTTCATTATATAAACCTGATTTTTTAATAAAGGTATTTTTAATTTATATTTTGCTTGTTGCTACTGATTAATTCTATTTGTCCCTATGCTAAACTCCTCAGACTAGATGTCTATTTTATTTCATTTGGTAACCATTGCCAACTTTCACAACTTCAACCCATCTATTAATCAATCCAATAGGGTACCAGACATGATGTGAGGATAGCTGTTGTACATCTTTTGTCTTCCTCACTTTATTCCATAAAGGTCTTGCAAGATTGTTTGCTGACTCGAGTTACACATGGAACAGTGCCAATTATTAAGGAGTAAACATGTAAAAACTAGGATGGTTATTGATGGAATAATAGAAATAATATTAAAAGTTCCTGTTTCAGACCTTGTGGTCTATAGGGCAGATGATGTAAAGGTCATCAGTTTCTGTGGCCAGCACAACGAACAACCGCTTTTACTTTTACCCACCTAATGTCAGGTCCCCATTAGAGCTCGGTAGACTTCTTAGAGGAGCCCAAGATCCCAAAATTCAAAACAAAAAAAAAATATATTTACTCTTGAATTGACAAATAGTTTGAACTAGCCATGAAAATTTTTAAATAAAAACATTTAAAAATGTTTATTGACTAACTAGACTGATTTGTATATGTGGTATTTATGTAATATGAAAATAATAAATGTCTTCAACAAAAGCACATTATCAAGTAAATAAATTTGTAAATATAATGCAAAAAAAAAACAACACACAACTCAGCTCTTACAAAGTAATCATTTTATTGAAAAGAAATATTCATAACTTCAACAAAAGTATAAATAAATAATTCACAGCCATCAATATTTTTTTAGAAATATCTCGCAGACATAAATTATGCAAGTTGCTTCCCTTACAGTTTATAAAAGTAATGGGAAAATATGCTTTTGTAGCTTTAAAAAACCTTTTATGTTAAACTATAGAGAGAATGAAACAATTCTCTTACAACTCAACAATTATAAGCCAACAGGTTCACTGGAAACATGTTTTTGTTCATTTTTTTTTTGTGGTTATTTTACCTCAACACTTAAATATTAAAAGGCCAAATATGATTGTAACATAAGATAAAAATGTGTTAAAACTAAAAAAAAATGTGGAATCAATATCTTACACTTGAAGTAGCAGAGCCACACCACCCAACACCCATTTTGAGGGTTCTTGTTTCGTCTTCAGTCTAAAAGTCCAAACATAAGTGGGGCCTCTGCTTTTGGTCTTATAAACAGGGCAATCATAAACCAGCCTCTGGTCTACACGATCCACAGGTATGGCTCGGAGAAATATAACAGGCATTCTCGGTGTTAGCTCTTTCAGATTGGATTCAGCAATAAAACCTGTCTGCATGTCCCACCTGGCTCCCTCCATATAGAGACCGTGAACATAGGCTCCTTCCCTGGGTGGACCAGACATTTCTTCTTTGTTTTTCTTAGTGACATCACACTGTAGGCACATCCTGTCCAGAGGCCATTCATTCTGACAAATAGTTAATACATTTATTTTACAAATATTCATTTCAGTTGGCTTCTGAGCCTCTATTTCAAAATTGCAAAACAGTGTAAGTGCTTTTAGACATTAAAAAAAAATGGCAATCATAATTGTAATGAAGTCTTTTGAAGTGACTTACTTTTCTGGCTGTTTGCTGCATGATAGCAGTAAGAAAACTCTGAGGATTAAAGAATCCTCCCAACCAAACACTAGCAGGCAGGTTGAAATCATTGATCCAATTTTCCAATTCTCTTGCTCTTTGAATCATATCACCATACCTGAAAAGTTAAATACAAGCTATCATACGTTAGATCTGCCATTAGTGTTTCATTTACTTGCACCATTATAGAAGGTCAGACAAGCAAAAGACATTTGAAAATGGCAGACAAGGAATAAAACAAAATCTAAATTAGCCTCTCAAGTAACTGGATTCTGTGACAGGCAGATAATGTACAGCAGAGCTTGGCTAGGTAAAGGTTTGTGTCACAAACTAAAAAGGCTCTGAGGGGTTGACATAACCTTCTAAACTGTAAAACTGCGACTAGAATAACATCATTCATTAATATTTGTTCTCAGTGCAAGGCAAGGGAAAAAAATTATTTGTATAGCTTATCAAATTTATTTCGTGTGATTCAATATTATGACTTCAACAATTATTCTTAGTGGATTTATTTAATTAAAGTGTTTATAATTTAAATTTGAGGATTTATGTACTTTAATCATTATGTGTGTTCATGTAAGGACAGAGAATTGGCTAAAATCTATCATCACAACATAATAGTTTGTAAAACAAAATAACAGTTAGCTCAAATTATAAGATTTGAATTTCTTCAGCCAAACAATTTTCATATACGCTCTGATTTATTTTTTTTTATTTCCCAACTAGTTTTCTAAAGTCTTTTTATAAATAAATTTTAGTTTTGTAAAATTGAATTTCTAGAGACTTTTTTAAAAAAAAAATTCCAATTTATTTCTAGAGACTTACAAAACTAGTTTTCTCTTGGTTGACAGGATAGTAAAGTTTAATAGATAGAATTATAAACAAACAAAACTGCCTGAGCAAATATTGATTCAATTTTCCTAGAACTTCCCTCCCATCATTTATCAACTAATAAATACAAAGGAGTTTGTGGTGTATTGTCTTACCACTGGGCCAACTGAAACAAAGAAGGGTAAGCTTTTTTTTCCCATCTTTCAGGCACATTGTTTAAAAACAAAGAATTGCTGAGTTGTTCCATCTCATTTGTAATAGTCAGTTCACCCTGCAATAGGAAATGTGTATCTTATTTTAAATCAGCTATCCAGTAGTTCAAAGAAAGATTCCAATTTACAACTGACTTACTGTTATTTCATTCTTAAATGTAAGGAAATCTTTCTTTTTTTTTGTAAAATAGAAAAAAGACAATCCAATAACAGACATAGGGTAACAATGTTTTAACCAAACACAGCTATGAGCATAATAAAAACAAGCAAAATATAAAAAGTACTTTAAAAGCAAACAAAGGGAAAGAACTTACTTTTACAGCCCAATATCACAATATTTTTTCTATATCAAACAATATTAATTAATGACCAAAATTAATAAATTAATTACTTAATTTTTTATTTATTCATATTCTGTTACGGAAAATAACTGTTGTGCAAAGTTTTTGCAAAGAGAATGGGAAGTGGGAGAAATAATGTGTACAAAATCTGTGAGTTGATAGAAGATTTATACATATGCAATAAAATAATGCTACTATACTGATCATAGCACAAAATGTGTCAGACTTCAGCTTTATGCCTAAAATATAAAATGACATATAAATGTTAGGACCGATTACTTTTTTTTTTGTGTATATATTGATTGCTCTGACTGAAGCAATATGAAGCATTATTATTATGCTTAAAGAGTTTAAGAAAAACAAACAAGGTTGCAAAGACAGTTTGTATGGAAACACAAACTCAAAATCTGCCCCGGAAGTGGTCCACCCAGTAGGTAAAAAGGCAGGTTTCAATATTTTCAGAAAGAATATCAGATGAAAGTGAAGTTAGATGAGAATCTGGCCTAACTGATGTCATATAATGATTATCTAACTGATCTAATTGTTTCATTAAGGGTCATTCAAAGCCTCAAGAAAAAAAAACCATTTCAGTACAAAAAAATAGATAATGAAGTGTTTGAAAGACACCAAGCAGCCCTACGCGATAATAAAACTACTTAATTAATGTTGTTTTAAATTGTTCCACTTATATGCATATTAAATAGATTTTTTCTCTTTATAAAGAAAATTGTTTAGTAAATATGGTAGTTAGTATGACAGAACTTACTTAACTTAGCAATACATTTGTAAAAAAAATAAATTATTTGACAAAAAATGTAAAAACTGTTTGCATAAATGTGTTAAAAATATGTTACATAGTCATTTCCCTTACTAAACAGCCTTTCGTGTTTGTTACTATTAATAGTGAATAGTTGTTGATTTTAAAAATTAAATTTTTCGCTTTCAGAAAAGAAAAAGTAACCATCGCATTAGAACTTTGAAAGGTCTAAAATATCATGTTGTCAGATTTTCAATATCTTTCTAGTTTACAAGGACGGACGTACGGACAGACAGACAGACCACACAAAACAAATAGCGTCTTTTCCCCTTTTGGGGGCTGCTAATAAAAAGAGAAGAGTTATTTACCTTGAGGCCAAGATCCAGTTCTTTAAGTGTACGCCTTATCTCCCCTGTCAAACTATTCATCCTCTCACACTCCTGGAAGGCCACTACAACAAATGGGGTCCTTTCATCTGGAGGCACTTTCTGCATGATCTCTTCTACATTGAATGGGTCTGGAAGTTTCTCTGTTAGCTCATCCAGAATCTCCTTCACCTAGACACAAATGAACAGTTTGGATGCAACATACTTGTGGAAAATTAAGTATAAAACTGTTATGGAATGTAAAATACAACATTTACATAATTAGTAAAGAGGTCATAAGAAATTCAGTCTAAGAGAAATGTGTGAAACTCACTTTCTGGGCTTAAAAGAAAAAACAAACTTCAAACAAATAGCTTGTAATAATACTTACTAGAGGGACAAAACTAAAAAAATTAAAAATGTGATGTTTATGGCCTACTTCAGTTGCGAAGCAACTATGGATCATCTCAGGCAAATGAGATAAATGTCTGGGCATTAGCTGTGGTTGGAACAATGTCGTCCACACATCAGTTACCACCTCTCCACGCAGCTGATATATCCAAAGGAGTGGCAAGGCAGCAGAGGTTTGAATTTTCCTTCTCTTAGGTATGTAGCCAGAAACATCTAACAAGCCGGTCCTGCCTGATCGTTACTGGTTTAGACGCCAGTTATTCGCCTTCATCCCTTCTCATGTAACTGAAAACTATTCCACCAGACTCAATATCTAAGCCACACATGACTGGTTGTCAGAGGCTATTTGAGATGCATGCCATTAGGCAGCATTTTGTAGCTAGTGGAGTGCTTATATCGATTACCACTTCTGGCAATGACAACCTTGCGAACCCAAATGCAATGTAACTAAGTGTTTTTATAAGTTAACTATCAATGAAGTCTCCCCACAAACAACTCTTTATAATTAGTTTACCTTCTCTTCCTTAGAGACTGTCTCACCAGATTCACCGGAAGCATCTCTAGGCTGCATCTCAAAGACAGTTCTCAGCAAGTTGTCTGAGGTCTTTGTGAGAAACTCAATCTCAGCATTGGGGTGTAAGCCGTAGAGATAAGGGCTCTCTGGGGGTAGCTCATCATCAATGTACTGGTGGTAGGCTTCATAGTCACTGTTGGGGGGCACAGCAAAGCCTGGGGCCAAGAACAACTCCCCATCAATCTAATACAAATGGACAAATTCTTGTGAAAAGAAAACCAGTTATGCATTGAGCAATTGTGAAAAAATATGACTAATTACAAGATTAAAAAGAAACATTTTACTCTAAAATAGCTTTTCTTTTTCATGTCATTCTGGACATTCCTTCAGGATTGAAATGTTTACATCCTTATCTCCTGCAGAACATGTTGGCAGCAGGCAGAGTTGAACCTTTTGACTTTCAAGATGACAGATGGATCTCAAACCATATGACTAGTCAGCCATCCTTGTTCAAAATTAATAATTCCTTGTCTTATTTACTTATTAATATTCAAAATAATCCATGCATAGTCACATTAATGTTTTACTTAGGTTAGACTGATAGATACAGTGATGATATACAATAACCTGCCACATATTGTAATGAACAGTGGGCAAATAGATGCTATCTTACTAGATTTTTCCAAAGCTTTTGACAAAAGTTCACCGCCATAGTTTGCTTAAAAATTAAAATATTTTGGCATTGATGGTCCATTGCATCAGTGGATTAAAGATAGGGAAAGAACAAATTGTAATAATAAATGGCTCTAAATCAACACCAATAACAGTAAACTCAGGCATACCTCAAGGAACAGTCTTAGGTCCACTACTATTTTTAATTTACATAAATGATTTACCAAATTGCATTAGTTCAGGAACAAAAGTCAGATTATTTGCAGACGATTGCATAATATATAGAACAATAAAAACAATACAATATACAGAAATTTTACAAAGAGAATTAGATGAATTACAGAAATGGGAATCAAATTGGAGCATGTTTTTCCACCCAGAAAAATGTCAGTTATTAAGAGTAACAAAAAAACTAAAACAAATTAATTCCACTTATCTTATTCATGGTAAATCAGTAACACAGACTAAAAACGCAAAATACCTAGGTGTTATAATAAATGAAAAACTATCATGGAATCCCCATATTGATGAAGTTATCAAAAAATCAAACAGAGCATTAGGGTTTATTAAAAGAAATTTCTATAAATCAAATAAGAATATAAAACTAAAATGTTATTTAACCTTGGTTAAGCCAATAATAGAATATGCATCCTCTGTTTGGGACCCCTCAACTCAAGAAAACATTAAGAAACAGGAACAGACACAAAATAGAGCAGTGAGATTCATAACAAACGAATATTCACATTTGACTAGAGTAACACCTATAATAGTAATAGTAATAATAGACTAAAGAAGCTTTGTAAACAGAAGGTAAACCTATATAAAAAATTTAAAGAAACTAATGCAGAAAGAGTTTACAAAAAGTATATAAAAATTAAACACTTAACCCAAAAAGTAAGCAGACAGCTGCAGAGTGAATACATAAACAATGTAATATCTAAAGATAACAACAAAAACCTATGGTCATACATTAAGTCTAAGAAAATGGAAACAACAGGCATAGCGCCATTAAAAGATGAACATAACATAATACATAATGATAATGAAACTAAAGCAAACATCCTAAACAAATACTTTGCATCAGCATTCTCAGCCCCAGGAGACAAAGACATATTACTGAATTTGAACCAAGTAAACAACATAGAAGATATAGTAGTACAAGAAAATGGAATTCAAAAACTATTAGCCAACACCAAACCAAATAAAGCTTCTGGACCTGATGGTATTCCAGCTAGATTACTCAAAGAACTAAGCAATGAGCTAGCCCCAGTGTTCAAAATACTCTTTCAGGCTTCACTTAACCAGGGCAGAGTACCAAAGGACTGGAAAGAAGCTAATGTCACCCCCCTATTTAAAAAAGGAGAAAAATCTGACCCAGGAAACTACAGACCAGTATCACTTACCAGCATCACAGGTAAAATCCTAGAACACATAATATGTAGCAACATCATAAACCACTTAGACAAACATAATGTCCTCACACCATACCAACATGGCTTTAGGAAATATAGATCATGTGAAACACAACTAATAGGACTAATTGATGATTTTTCAAAAGGTTTAGATAATAGTGAACAAATAGATGCTATCTTACTAGATTTTTCTAAGGCTTTTGACAAAGTTCACCACCATAGTTTGCTTAAAAAATTAAAATATTTCGGCATTAATGGTCCACTGCATCAGTGGATTAAAGATTTTCTGATAGGGAGAGAACAAACTGTAATAATAAATGGCTCTAAATCAACACCGATAACAGTAAACTCAGGTGTACCTCAAGGAACAGTCTTGGGTCTACTACTATTTTTAATTTACATAAATGATTTACCAAATTGCATTAGTTCAGGAACAAAAGTCAGATAATTTGCAGACGATTGCATAATATATAGAACAATAAAAACAACACAAGACACAGATATTTTACAAAGAGAATTAGATGAATTACAGAAATGGGAATCAAATTGGAGCATGTCTTTCCACCCAGAAAAATGTCAGTTGTTAAGAGTAACAAAAAAACTAAAACAAATTAATTCCACTTATCTTATTCATGGCAAACCAGTAACACAGACTAAAAACGCAAAATACCTAGGTGTTATTGTTACGACACAAGACTCTTCGAAATAATAATAGACTCTCAGGTTATTACTCTATAAATACTTTAATATTACAACAAGTTATGTAAATACGAACATTTCATTTCTCTTCCTGTCAATTTCTCCCGGCTTTCCCTTTTCAACATCACTTCCATTCATTACACAAATTCGCACCATTATTCATGCACACCGTGCTGCGCTACGACCGTAACACCCCCCTTGTTTGCCAAGTTCGATGTACATCGAACGTCTTTTAAATATCAAATAAAATTATAAATCACTGTTCAATATAATTATATTATCTTCATTAATTCTCATTCTTTTAAACCAGGTAAAAACCAACGACAACAACAAAACCCTCCAACAGCAAAATTAAATATCATCATTCTTTACATTATTATTTTAGGTTCAAAATTACTTACATCCATCCCAATGTATAATGTCCAGACTTCCCCAACGAACCAATCAGAGTAAATCTCATAATTCACAATTATAAACTATAATTAACTATGTAACTGTAATACTATATTTTACATTTCTAACAATGGTTTCATCAAATTCTCAATACAACACCATATATTAATATCTCGACACCTCACACATGTAACAAAGCTTCGTCAATCCATACAGTCTTCGATTACATATACATGTAGTATGTGTATATTTACAAAATGTTCCAATCTGTTATAGATGTCTATTCATTACACTGCTATTCATTGTGTTCTCACCAAAATGATTTTACTGACATTATTCTTTTGACCAACCAACAGAAACAAAATTGACGTGGCCAAGCTCCTTTCCTTACTTCCATTTCTTTTCCTTCTTAGGTACACCGTGATAATGTGTCAGCTATCACATTGTCTTTCCCTGGTATTGTCCTGACCTCAAAGTTATAATCCATAAGTTGCAATGCCCATCTGGCTATTCTGTTGTTCCCTAGTTTATTTGTATTAATGAAGGCCAAGGGAGCGTGATCCGTCCATAATTCAAATTTAGCTCCCATTAGGTAGAACCCTAATTTTGTTATACCCCATACAATGGCTAGTCCTTCCTTTTCAATGGTAGCATATTTCAACTCAGATGCTGTCAGTTTTCTACTCACATATAAAACAGGATGTGGGACACCATTCCATTTTTGCATTAGACAGCCTCCTATTGCAATGGCTGATGCATCTGTAGCCAAAATAAATTCCTTAGTATTGTCAGGTAATTTCAAAATCGGTGCCCCAGAAAAGAAAGTTTTAATTATGTCCAGTGCTTCTTGACATTCCTCCGTCCACACTATATTGTTAGGTTTTCCTTTCTTTGTTAGATTTGTTAGTGGTTCAATTATTTCTGAAAAATTTGCGATAAATTTTCTATAAAAGTTGCATAACCCCAAAAGGCTTCTAATTTGCTTCTTTGTCTTTGGTACCTTAATGTCCAATATTTTTGATACAGTTTCTTCCAATGGTGTAATGTACTCATTTTTAATCTTATACCCCAAAAATGAAATTTCACTTAGGCCAATTTTTATCTTTGTTGGTTTCAATGTTAAATTGTTTTCTTTGATAATTTTAAAAACCTCTCCAAGGCTTTGTATATGCTCATCCCATTGCTCACTAAAAATGCATATATCATCTAAATAACAAATTGTGTCTCTTCTATGGCTGAATAATTTGGCCATCATTCTGTTAAACGTGGCTGGAGCATTTACCAAGCCAAAGCTCATCACATTCCATTGATATATGCCCGAAGGTGTCTTAAATGCCGATAATGGTTTAGCTTCTTGTTTTAGAGGTACTTGCCAGTATCCTCTTGACAGATCCAACGTGCTAAAAATCTTTGCATTTTTTAGCTTAGTAAACATTTCTTCTGCTTGTGGCATTGGAAATGGATCAAATTGTGTGACTTTATTCAACTGTCGATAATCCACACACAATCTTAAGTTGCCACACTTTTTTTTAACAAGCACGACTGGTGCAGCCCATGGTGAACTAGATGGTTCTATCACTCCAAGTGTTAGTAGCTCATCAATTTCCTTCTGTAATGTTTCTCTATGGTGTAATGGGATCGTATATTGTGGCAGTTTATTCGGTACTTTGCCAGTTAACTTGATATCATGTTCTATAATACTTGTTTTCCCAGGTAAATCCGTAAAAATATTCTTATACTCCTCAATTAGTGCCTTGATTTCTTTAGCTCTATCAAGAGAAACTCCATCCACCGTGACATCCTTCCACGTTTGCCTACTTTCTGTTGCCACTGTCTCTATTGGTCTAAACCTTTCCTCTGTCTCCATTTCTTCCGTCACACAGGCACTCATTGTCATTGACTCATCTTTACTCCTTTCTTCACTTCTTTGTCTTGGTCTGAACTCTTTTAACAAATCTACATGAAATATTTTGAGCTTCGAATCAATGTCTATTTCATAATCCACATCGCTAATTTTCCTTGTTATTTTGTACGGTCCCAGCCATTTTGTGAACAGTACATTATTCTTATCCTTGAGTAAGACCAAAACATCTTGTCCTACGTTTAATTCCGTCATTTTTCTATGTTTATTCACCCTGCAACGCGTTAATTCATTTTTCTCTAGTACCTGTCTACCCGCTTCTTCACATGCCTTTATAACCTGATTTCTAGTTTCTGTTACAATATCATAACTGTCATTAGTTCCTACATGTTCATGAGAGATTATCAAATCTTTCACTATTGTCATTGGACCTCGCGGATTTCCTCCATAAATCATTTGAAATGGTGAAAACCCTGTTGTTTCATTACGACTCTCTCTGTATGCAAATAGTATTGACGGAATAGCCATATCCCACTCTTTGGGTTTATCATCCACTACTTTATTTCTTCTTCTTCATCGTTCTCATTGTTATGTTGGAGTGTTCATATGACTAGACCAATACATGAGATGAACTGCGCAGTGGTTTCCAAATCAGGGAGCTCTCCATATAGTTTTCTTTCTATTGGGGTGATTTGGGGCCAATGTCTTATCCGGGCCTCTTGGTAGAGAGAGCAGTTTTGGAGGACGTGGTCGGCATTTTCTGGTGATACTCCACATGGGCAGATTTCACTGGTTCCAATTTTGAGCTTCCGGAACATGTGTTGTCGCATTCTGTTGTGTCCGGTCCTGAGTCGAAAGATTAGACGCTGGTCTTGTCGGGATAGCTTATAGTAAGCATCATCTTTCTTGTGATTTGGATGGGAGCTCGTCCATTTCTCATTTATTTTATCTACAATTAATTTCTTCATTTCTTCTGGATAGAGAGCAGAGTTTACTTGTGAGTTTGTTCTCCCACTCTTGGCGAGTGTGTCAGCCTTCTCATTTCCTGCTAGTTGTATGTGAGCTGGTATCCATTGAATGACAGTTTTTTTGCTGTTGTGGTTGAGCTTTGTGAGTGCTGTTCTGAGGTTTTTAATATAAGGGGAATCAGAGTTTTGCAGGCTTTGGAGGGTTGTTTTTGCGTCTGTTAGAAAGACAATCTGACTGTGAGGGGAACTTGGATGATTTGCTAGCATGGTAGCAGCTAGTGCTAGTGCTTCCCTTTCTGCTCTGTGACTGTCAGAGAGCTCTCCAGTTGCAAAGGATTTTTCTAGTTTTCCTCCATCTGGCCATTCGATAAGTATTCCAGCTCCTCCATTTGTGGTGGCTTTATGGGATGAGCCATCCGTGTAAACTCTGATCCACTGATTGCTAGGGTAATTGGTATGTAGAAAACAGTTCACTATTTCCTTGAGCTCTGTTGGTCTGTAATCAGATTTTCTTTTTATGTTTTCAATATGGTCCCTTATAGTAGGAAGAGGGCTTTCGTCCCAGGGTGGAGATTCATTATAGTGTATCGAGGATTCCAGAGTAATTTTTTCAAGTTGGTGTTTCTTTTTTAGGTTTAGAGATTCCTGTATGAAATTGGTCCTTTTGAGACGGTTTTTTGTGCCAGTTTTGTGGATTTTTGTTCTGAGTGGGTGCCTCTCCAAGGTTTCCAATTTTGTGAATTGGGAAAGGATTTTTATTTCTCTTCTTTCATCCAGAGAGATCAGGGCAGCGGTTTCCTCCATAGCTCTTATGGGTGTTGTTTTGATTGCTCCTGTCATTATCCTTAGACCAATATTTTGAACCTTGTCTATTTTTCTAAGGTTGGTTTGGGCTGCTGAGCCCCATGCTGTGGCACCATATTCTAGTACAGGTCTTACATAACTGGTATAGGTCTTTTTCAGGATGTTGTGATTTGCTCCCCAATCTGTGCCAGCTAATTTTTTCAAGAGGGATAGTCTCTGGATGCCTTTACTCTGTGTTTTATCTATTTGGTTTTTCCAGGTTAGTCTCGGGTCATAGGTGACTCCAAGATAAGTAGGGCTGTCATTTTTTTCTAAAGCTTCCTTATCTAATGTTAATTTTATTGTTTGTTGTTTTGTTGACAGTGAGAATATGGTATATGTTGTCTTTTTTGTGTTAATGGACATGCCCCAGTCTTTGGACCAATTATTGAGTTTATCAAGAGCATCTTGTAATCGAAATTTCGATGTTCCTACATATTCTTCTGTGCTAATTAAGGCAAGGTCATCTGCATACATGCTGCTCTTAACTTTTTTGGGTAGGTTTTGATTTAGATCGTTTATGAATATTAGGAAAAGTGTTGGGGATAGGACTCCTCCTTGGGGGACACCATTTTTTATACCCACTGTGTGGCTTCTTTGTCCTTGCATGCAAACTAAGGCTTTTCTATTATTTAGGTATTCCTTTATCCAGTTGTACATTCTGTGGGATATGTGATGCTGGATTAGCTTGAGCAAGAGACCTTGTTCCCAGACTTTGTCAAATGCTTTTTCTAAGTCAACCCACACAATTGTTGTTGGTTTCTTTTCTTGAAAGCCGTCTTCTATTTCTTGTGTGATGAAGGCAATTTGATCTTCTGTTGATCTGCCTTTTCTAAAGCCAGCCTGGGCTTCAGTGAGTAGGTTATTTGACTCAAGGATCCACGTCAGCCTTCTGTTTATCACTCTTTCCATCAGTTTGCAGGTACAGCTAGTGAGGCTGATGGGACGGTAGCTATCCAGTTTATTTCTTGGCTTGCCGTGCTTTAGTATAGGGATCATAATGGCTTTTTTCCAGATGTTTGGAATTCTGCCAGATTTCCAGCTAGCATTGAATAATTGTAGCAGTTTTCTTTTGGCTTGAGGACCCAAGTGAAGAAGCATGTCATTTGATATTTTGTCTGGGCCCGGGGCTTGTTTTGGTTTGAGGGCTTTTAGGGATTCATCTAGTTCCTTCATTTTAAGATTAGTGGTCATTCCCAAGGAGTAAGCTGGATTGTTTTCTTTAAATTTATCCTGGATTTCTGAGTTTACATCTTTATTTCTACTTTCATTAATTTGTATTTGTCCTACGCTTTGGAAAAACTTAATGAATTCATTTGCTGCTTCTTGGCCTTTCAGGGGTTTGTTGTCCTTTTCTATTACTATAGGAGTTGTTCTGTTTTCTTCCTGGTTGAGACATTTGGCTATACGCCAGAGTTTGTGGCCATCTCTATCTACGTTTAGTTGTTCTGTTTTTTCATGCCAACTTTTCCTCATGGCGGAAAGGTAATTTTTCCTGAAAACTGCGTTAGCTGCTTTTAGATTTATGTTATTTTCTATACAAGGGTTATTTTCTACTGTGTTTCTGGCTTCAATAGTGGCATTGTGGAGTTGTTGAAGGTGATCAGACCAGTTGGGGATATAATCTTTTCTTGCTCCTCTAGGAATTGATTCCTTAGCTGCTAGGAGTATTGCTTTGGAGAAAGCTGAGAATGACTTATTAACCTGATTTGTTTTGCAGTTTATTGAAGTTGTATATAGGTCTGTGAGCTTTGAGAATAGGTGCCAGTTGGCTTTTTTGTAGTTCCATCTGGGGATGGTGGAGTTTTCTGATATTTTGAAGGAGGTATCGATACTGATCAATATGGGTCTGTGGTCGCTGGTGGCTAGCTGGTCTGCAACTTCTCTAGTGCACTTTTTGGATAAGTTGTCTGTTGCAAAGGCTAGATCTGGAGTGGTTGATGTTAGCCAGGCTCTTGAAAAAAAGGTTGGTTTGTCCTCAGGTTTATTTAGCAAGATAAGTCTGTTCTCTGCTTGCCATTCTTCAATTTCTTCTCCCCTGGCATTTAGGTCTGGGTATCCCCAGCTCTGAGAGTGACTATTCATATCTCCTAAGATTAGACAGTCTTCTTGGTCAGGTATTTGAATGTGGTCAATCTCTATTTCCTTGTCTGGTGGGAAGTAGCAGTTAAATAGATTAATATTTCCATCTGGGAGAATTAGCTTAGTTCCCATTATTTCTGATTCTGAGGAGTTGGGCATAATTATGTCTGTGGTAGGGATATCATTTTTAATGAGGGTGAGGATTCCTCCTTTGGGTCTGATTTCTCTATCTTGTCTGATGCAGGTGTAGCCTCTAATGGAGAAACGAAGATTACTGTTCAAATGAGTTTCTTGGATGCAAGCTACATCAATTTCTTTCTCATGCAGAAATATTTTTAGAGCTTCTTTTTTCTTTTGGATGCCCTCTGCGTTCCATTGTAAGATTTTTAGACTTTTGGTCTTGGAGTGTTGGCCAGTAGTATTTACTTTCTTGTCCCTGCTCCTGGCTCCACAGGCAGAGATAGAAGAACCACCAGCTCGCTTGTGTGGGCTCCTTCGAGGCGGAGAGCCCGGCCCCCTACCTGCGCGGCGGGATTCCACAGGCAGGACGCCACATCTATTAGAATCGTTACTGAACTCCAACATAGATGAGGTTGCGTGTCAATGTGTTATGCGCCAGGAGGCCCATTGACTCCGACTTCAGCCTGCTTTTCTTTCTGGGTGTGCTCCCATAGCCTTTGATCAACCAAGATCATCTGCAAGGCAGCAGGTGTTTATTTTCGGAGTTTTCTCTCCTAGATGAACTGCTATCCCTAGCTAACGGGTTTCATCTACCCGGGTTTAGAGTTAGAGCGCCCTATACTCGCTTTTTGCAATCATTTCCCTGGATTTCTGAGATGTTTTTAGTAAATATTCTAACCACTGGAATACTTCACCTCATCCTCCATGACTGCAAACCAGTTGGTCCGCGGCTGTTTATTTGCTATTCACAGCTAACCCTTATATCTAAGGGTCTTTCCCCTATCCGCCACCTGGGGACGCGCTTGGTAGAAGGTGGTAGCTCCCCCAAGATCCACTACTTTAGATAATGCTTTCTTTAGCGTACCATTAAAGCGTTCGCAAATACCATTGCTCTGTGGGTGGTAAGGGGCTGTAAACCTTTGCTGAATCCCAAACATGTTCAAGAATGTTGTAGTCAGCTGACAGTTGAATTGAGTGCCCCTATCTGATAATATTTCTTTGGGAAATCCAAATCTTGTAAATAACATATATAATGCTTGTACTATGTCTCTGGCTTCAATTCTTTTGAGTGGAATAGCCTCTGGCCATCTTGAGCACACGTCTATCACAGTTAAAATATAACGGTGACCCCTATTCGAAACTACTGGCATTGGACCAATCAAATCAATCGCTATTTTACTAAATGGTCTATCTGCTATATCCACCCTTTGTAATGGTGCTTTTATTTTTCTTGCCCCTTTTATTTGGCATAGTCTGCACGAAGTCACATAGTTTTTGATGTCCTTACTAATAGATGGCCAATAGAAATCCTTGAATATTCTTTGTTTCGTTTTATGTATTCCCATATGTCCTGCGTGTGCTACATCATGCCCATTTTCCATAACAAGCTGCCTGAATTCTCTAGGTACCACAAGCTGGATTATTGTTTCCCCATGCCATTCAATCTCTCTAACAAGAGCTCCTCTTTCTATAAAGAATCTTCCTCCTCTACCTCCTTTCTGAGCCAGCTGACGTAACTCTGGGTCATTTTTTTGTTTTGTGATAAATTTTTCTTTGTTAAATACTATATCTTTGATTTCTATTGTTTCTGTGTTTTCATGTTGTTCTTCATCTTGCTCTTTTTCCTTAGTTGATAACTCAAACAATTTTGCCAAATCTCCTTCCTCTACATCATTACTACAGGATCGAGTAGTCGCCATTCCACAACAATTTTTCCAAACTTCTATCTCATTTTCCGTGCACTTCTTTATGTTTGGTATATTGCCAATAATCAAATCAATTTGATCATGGTCTATAACACATGCCTCTACGATCCCCGTATAATACGGTGTTTTAATGTTCACTCGGGCCACGGGTAATCGTACTGTTTTACCATCAAACATAATACATGCTTTGTTTTTTCCAGTATATTCATGATCTTCAACCAATTTTCGGTTTATTCCAACAATAGTGCTCCCAGTGTCCCTTATCGTTCTTGCAGCCTTATTTCCTACAAATGTTTGAAAACAGTCTAGACTTCCTGAACTCGACAATAACGACAAACTTTGATCTCTTCTATTTCTTCCGCTGTCATATCTTCCCTGTCTGTTTCCTTGATATCGCCCTCTGTAGCTATTATACTGGCCTTGTCTACTATCTATTTGGCTCCTTCCTTGTCCTCTAAACCTATTCTGTCCTTCATATCTAAATCTTCTATTGTTGCTATAACTGTCTTGTGTTTCTCTAGCTCTATTAAATGCTACTATTTCTTCAATATCGCTACCTCTGTTTAACTTTTTTCAGGATGTGCCACTTTGTAAGCCCTTATTAATTTTACAATCTCATCTACAGATTTTGGCTTTCTCTCCAGCAGGAATATTTTTAGTTCATCCTGACTCTCATAAATGACTTTATCCAGCATAAGAAATACCTTTAGTCCATCAAACGTCTTCTCTATTTTTGATGACTCTGTCCAATTGTCAAAGTAGCTATTCATCTTGTCTAAAAATGTTTGGGGGTCCTCGTTGGTTTCAATGGTGCAATTAACATATTGTTGACGATAAAACGCCTCAGTTTTGCCAAATGTTCGTAGTAATTGCTCCTTTACTATTTGGTAATTATTCTGATTCATGCAAATCTTTGACGGTACCTCCGCTGCAAATGACTTCGATAACAAAAATGTCCATTTATCTTCCGGAAAAGCTAATTCTTTCATTTCAATTTCAAACTTCATTAAGAAAATATCTATGTCTATTTTATTCTCATCAAACATTGTACCTTTATATTTTGCCAATTTATTTCCAGACACGTCATTTTTCTTTCCAGTACCTTCATCTTTAGCTTTTCCTTTTTTTATTTCCAACTTTTCTTTCTCTATGGCTAACCTTTCTTTCTCAATAGCTAGCTTCTCTTTCTCAATTTCTTTATCCGTAACTAATTTCTCTTTACTGATAGCCAACTTCTCTTTCTCTATTTCCTTTTCCATGACTAACTTCTCTTTCTCTCTTTCTTTTTCCATGGCTAACTTCTCTTTCTCTATTTCCTTTTCCATGGCTAACTTCTCTTTCTCTATTTCCTTTTCCTTGACTAGTTTCTCTCTTTCTATTAATCTTTCTTGTACATATTTTCTCAGCTCTGCTCCTTCTAATTCCAATAGTCTCCCTTCTTCTTTCAAAGCAACTATCTCAGCTTTATCCGCCATTTGTATTTTTTCTTTATCGAGTTATCTGACCATATCAATTAAATATATTTGATTCTCATATACTTAATGCTTGGACCCAACAATGTTCATATCTAAATGTAATGTAATGAACCAAACGTTTAATGTTATTCCAATACAAATATGTATCTACTTCCCGGAATACTCTTCTTCCTGTTGGTATAACTGCCAATGCTAGTGTATATTCTCCGCCGGTGATATGTGTCTTTCGTTATTTGTCTATATGCCGTGGTCAGTGTATATCCGTTGGTCCTAAATAGGCACTGTTCTCCACCGTAGTCAAAATTCACTAGTGTTGCCCACAGCAGAGCTAATAATCGTACAAATTTCCATCAATATTGAATGTTAAAGGTTATTGTTGAGAACTATGACCAGCCAGAATAATGAACATGTACTTCAGCAGCCACTGACATGATTTTTTTTTAATTATTTTTTTTTTTCAATAAATTCGTAGCACATCCAAATACAGTGGGTAATCCCTGACGTTTTCACATTGGTGAATGTAGAGAATTGACCGTCATAATAATTATAATGATATAAATCTAGATTTAAATGTTAATCCAATTGATTAATTCAACAATAATGTTTTTAGTTAAGTTTCAACTAAAGGTTTATGTTTACCAGTGAGTCTAGTACATAGCTTTTGAGATTTAGATGACGCTACTCTCCCAATCTTAATAGATCTAGAGATTTTGTTACACTTTGTAGTACTAGTAATACCTCAGTAGACAGGAATTAGATACCGATATAACGCAGGTCTTGCCTTTTCCGTTGGGCGCCACTTGTTACGACACAAGACTCTTCGAAATAATAATAGACTCTCAGGTTATTACTCTATAAATACTTTAATATTACAACAAGTTATGTAAATACGAACATTTCATTTCTCTTCCTGTCAATTTCTCCCGGCTTTCCCTTTTCAACATCACTTCCATTCATTACACAAATTCGCACCATTATTCATGCACACCGTGCTGCGCTACGACCGTAACAGTTATAATAAATGAAAAACTATCATGGAATCCACATATTGATGAAACTACAAAAAAATCAAACAAAGCATTAGGATTTATTAAAAGAAATTTCTATAAATCAAATAAGAACATAAAACTAAAATGTTATTTAACCTTGGTTAGGCCAATAATAGAATATGCATCCTCCGTTTGGGACCCCTCAACTCAAGAAAACATTAAGAAACTGGAACAGACACAAAATAGAGCAGTGAGATTCATAACAAACGAATATTCACATTTGACTAGAGTAACACCTTTAGTAAAATCACTAAATTTAGAAAGCCTTCAGGACAGAAGGCTCAAAAGTAAAGTAGCAATCATACATAAAAACACTGAACCATAATCTTCAAATACAAAAACAAAATTTAATAAAATACTCTGAAAGACACAAAGATAAAGGCACATTCCTCGTCCCATATGCTAGGACAAATTTGTACAAATACTCCTTCTTCCCTAGTGCTATTAGAGCATGGAATGGGTTGCCTGAGCTAGCCAGGAAAACCAGTGACTTGGCAGAATTTAAGTCATTGGTTAATATGCATGACTAAATGCATGACGCGTAGGACGTAATCATCTTCTTTTTTGAGGTAATGTCTGTATTATATAAGATAAGATAAGATAACACCTTTAGTAAAATCACTAAAATTAGAAAGCCTTCAGGACAGAATACTCAAAAGTAAAGTACCAATTATACATAAAACTCTGAACCATAATCTTCAAATACAAAAACAAAATTTAATAAAATACTCAGAAAGACACAAAGATAAAGGCACATTCCTCATCCCATATGCTAGGACAAATTTGTACAAATACTCCTTCTTTCCTAGTGCTATTAGAGCATGGAATGGGTTGCCTGAGCTAGCCAGGAAAACCAGTGACTTGGCAGAATTTAAGTCATTGGTTAATATGCATGACTGAATGCATGATGCGTAGGACGTAATCATCTTCTTTTTGAAGTAACGTCTATATTATATAAGAAGTAAGAACTCCAAAGAAGTATTTAACTGGTCAACTCACCATATCCTGATTCATGTAAACTTCAAGGTAAGTTCTACAAAGTTTTCTGTCCCAGTCATCTGTGATATGTCCTCCATACATAATTTCACCAAATAAGTAACGAAGATCTTCCCATGGGATCTACACAATTAAAAGGATAGATTTAGTACAGGGCACCTGATTTTAGAAGGAAAGCGATGGTGTAATTTGGTGTTGAATAAAATCAATAAAACTAAAATGCATTATAAACAAGAGAATAAATATTTTCACAGCACGTTATAAAAATGAACACATTGCAAGCAAAACATACAAAATCCTTTTCTTTAAAAAAAAACTAAGCTTATCTAAAGAAGTAGAACTTGGTCCTTAAAATTATATCTACCAATAATGTACTCAATATCAAACAAAATAATTAATTATCAATAATTTAGTTACATATGTGAATGCTGAGGTATTAGTTTTCCTTGTCCTGATTAAACAAAATAGTTAATTACCAGTAATTAACTGTCTAATTGTAGTTTTTTTTTATTGATGTCTTGTCTATGTCAATGAATAATTGTGTGAAGTTTCAGCATGATCCAACAATGGGTGTGGGAGAAATAATGTGTACACACTTTTTACCAGATAGACAGACAAACAGAGTGAGTTGATATAAGCTTTGCAAAAACTGATTGAGAATCTTAAATGTATTCATTAGTTGATGAATACAAACTAAACATCGATGTTGTTAGATACAAACAGATAAAAGAGACTTTTCCTAGCATAGGAGTCGGTGCAAAAACATTGTTCCTTACTTTGTTGTTCGCTTCCAGATAATTGTACAATACATTAACACTGATGGTCAAATCTCCCACATTGAAGGGGTAGACTCTGTTCCAGCCTTGAGCTCCAAACTTTCTTCTTTCACAAACTACAGCATGGAAGTAGCACAGGGCAAACAGTATGGACTTGAACTCCATTTCTTTAGAACACATCTCAAGGGTATCCTGAAACAGCAGGAGTAGAACATAGTAGAATTTCATCACATGCTTCTTCACTTAAATAATAAAATAAGATCTATAAAGATTAATGTCCTGACAATGCCAAGAATGTTACAATGAACACTACAACAGAGTTAATTAGAGTTATTAGTATTAATTTCATCTTCAGTGCCGAGACTGTTCTTAAACTCATAAACATGAACATCACCAAAAAATAAGCAAAGAAAATAAAATGATATGAAATAAAAAAAAAAAGGTCTAACACTGATAACAGAAATGAAAGAAGAGAACTATGAACAACACATAGTGCTACCAAAGAACAGGAAAGGTGAATATGAGGTTAAATGACAAAAACATTCTATAGTCAGACCTGTGTAAAATTGTCCAGAGCTTTATGCAAGTTAGCAAACATGCCTGTAGGTGGTTCATTAGTGATCTTGACAGAAGACTCAAGGATTCCTTGAGGAATGATATGAAATTCTCGATCTGGTGCAGGCTCGGCACTGATGAACAGTCTGTAGTTAAGATGACTCTCTTCTGAATACTGCTCCAGCTTCTTCTCTAGGTTTGGAAGCCATCTTGCAACTAGGTGGACATTCTAAGCAACATTTTATACAGAATGTTCATCATATACTATGAAAAAAGGTTGCTATGTCTATGATAACATTTGTGACAGTTCTAGTGTTAACATGTAATAATTTGTCATTTGTTATCATAACTAGAACAATTTCTCTACCTGTAACACAACCCAGTGACCTTTCTTGGCAGCCACATCAATGGCACGCTCTGCTACAATTTCCTGTCCCTGGCCTAAGGAGATGTTGTGGAGATTCTCCTTGGCTGTGGTGTAACCTAACTTCCTTCCAAGCTTTTCCACATCCTTCAGTGGATCAACACCAGGGGAGAGAATAAAGAACATTGGAGTAGCAGGTCCTGATTCCTCAAAAGATTTACCAAATTCTACAGATCTGTTCTCCACATATTTACGTCCCATGGTTTCCTCTATAAACTGACTGTGTGACAAACAAATTTTCATTAGGACTATTTCTGGAAACATTGACTATCATTATGTAGTGATGGGAACTAAACTAACTTTTAAAAGTTAAACTAAAACTAGTTTTCAACTAAAATAAAGTAGTTCAACTATTAGTTTATCATGAATTTCAGAATATAGTTAACTAAACTAAAGAAAGTTAATTAAACTATAACAAACTTTTTTTTCTGAGCAGGGAGGGTGTATAACTATTTTAGTGTAAAGATATATCTACGAACATGCTTGACTAGCCACGCCAGTGTGTTATTTTCTTGTCTGACCTCTCCACATTAAGCAAACACTATTGCATAACGCTTAATGCAGGGTAGTCTTACAGTATTATCGACTCCAGACGTACAGTACACTAGGCCTACATGTGGCCATGTGTATGTCTAGATGACGAGGTTGTTAAAATCAGTTGGACACAGTCTATTTACTTTATGGTCAGAGAGGGTGTGGATTAAGATTTTTTTTCTAGAGTTGGTTATCCTAATGCTTTTAGATCTATATAGGCCTAGCTGTAAATTTAGACTTAATAGATCTCAATAATAAGTCTTAAGACTATAAAAGGGTGTATCTGCAGTTAAAAAATATTGTTTGCAGCAAATGAATTGATTAAAACCACTAAATATTGACCTAATTCACTAATCAGATTCCCACTAGAAACTAAAATTAAACAACTCCACGTGGCTCACAAAAACAAATGGAACAACCTCATTCATAATACTGCATAGAAGCTTTTGGCAAAAAATGTTTAACATTTTATAATACTGCTACTTTCAAGTGCAAATATTTACTCCCATAACTTCTACCAGGATCTTACTTTAGCCACTTCAAATGCAGACTGTCTAAATAGTTGTTAACTGCATCATTTTTTTTTTGATAATCAAAGTTATTGATATCACATGACCAGAAAACAGGGAGGGCGTTTCAACCCTGACCACATGTTGAAAAGTTTTAAAAATTTTAATTAAACTTTTTAGTTAGTAACTAAAAAAATTAATTAAACTACGATTTTAACTAAACTTTTTTTTTTTTAGTTAAACAATGGCCTTAACTAATTTTTTTTAGTTAAACTAAAAGTTTCTAACTTTTTATAACTTTTGCCCATCACTATCATTATGAAAGGTAATTAATAAAAAAAATTACAAAAAACATACAAAAATTAAAGCATAAAAGTTAATTATTCATAGACGTGTTATAAAATAAAATTGTTGTTGGGTATAGGGTTAGGGATATAAGGGATAGAATATCAAACTTAACTGTCATTAACTTTTGAAAAAGTATCTTTTAATATATATATTAATAAAACTTGTTAAAATAAACTTTTCCTTGATCACTTATTTTGGAGTAATTAAATTTTTTTTAAGCAACTGCAGAATTTGAAAAAATTTCATTTTCCTAGAAACTTTAATCACAACTTACGTAATGGCATTGCTCATACGATCTGGTCGTAATGCTCGCATCATACACAGTTTTTCAATCAGAGATTTATTTTTCCATTCTTGAGGGAACTTTTCTTTCTCAGGAGCTTCACCTTCCACAAATTTCTTCCAGCGTTTTGCTGAACCAAGAACATCTTTATCCAAATTCTTAAAGGCTTCTTTTTCTGACAGAGCCTGATAAAATTGAACAAAAACAAGATAGCCATTGCTAAAATTAACTGCAAAGAAAATGATTGAGAACTTATTTATGGAATTTTTTAAATTTGTATTTCATTAAATTTTCTAAAAGCTAAAATATGTAAGAATTAGTATTAGCAAAAACAACTGTTTTCAAGTAGATTATGTTGTGAAATTATTTTGATCAGATTTGTAAAAGTAAACACAACAGCCACCAACCTTGATTCCTCCCCAACTTAGATCATTTAGGAAATCTACAGGAGAAGGCACATCAGAGGTTGCAGGATAACGAAGCAGAAAATCTAAAGCATCCATATCTATTTCCTTTAGTTGAGCTAAAATCTGTGGGAATCAAGTTCTACAAGCTAGAAAATAAAATCTTATTCACCAGTACAAAACAAAACAAAACAAGAACTTGCATATATTAACATTTTTATATCACTGTCATTAATTTTAATAATTTTTAGCTGTTGAGAATTTTCCTGCATTGTTTCATTTTTCCAAAATTAAAAAAAAAAACATTTTATGCGAAATATATAGGCCTACAATGGAAGTAAAAAGGTAATTTAAAAAAAAATTAATTAGCTGCCTAAAAAACTGTTTTTAAACAATCTAAACACAGAGGTTTGTTTAAACTAGAGTTGATTTTCTTTTATTGGTGTTTATCGAAATTGATGATTCTAATTGATTATTTTAAGCTTCAACTCATTAGTTATATACTCTATGGCAGGATACAAACTTGGAATGTCAACATTGTTCCAAAGATCAACTTGTCTCTTTCAAACAGCCCTCTGGTTGTATATACATATGTTGAATAAGTGATACAGTCTATCAAGTTCTTCACTCTCTCCTCTTCTGTATCTCCTGATTCAGCTCTGTCAATAGCTTTGTCAAACACAACACTGAAAGCCTGTAATTTGGGATGTACTTCTAATTAATCTAGTGAAAGCTATAACATTACAAACATCTGGTATATACTAAATAAAAACTTTTTTTGTCTAAAATTATGAAAGGCATGTGGTAAATTATTTGGTAATATAACCCTAATTTCAAAACTAATAGCCTGCAAGTAGGGAATCAAAAAAAAAAATTATTATCCTTCCAAAATGTTCCACACATTCAAGAACCAGCTAGTGTTTTTTTTTTTGACATGTGCAAAGAGTATTGAGCCTCATACTTTGTTCAACACATAATAATTAAAGATTGAAAGTGTCCAGTTAACCAGGGACAAAGCTTACACTTCCTGAAAAGTGAAAGAGACAGGAAAGACAGTTCCCCAAAACAGTCACAAAAAATTTAACTAAAAAATATGAAACTAAACTTGTACTAACTTTTAAAGAAAATTGTATTAACTAAAAGTTCAGAAACTAAACTTGTACTAACCTTTAAAGAAAACTGATACATAGGATGAATTCTATACAAATCATTGAGAATGAAATACAGCAATGAAGCTCTGGCTGAGACTGGTCGATAAATTTCTCTTGCTGTATTGATTTCAACTTCTGTAATTTTAGCCTCTGCCGACTTGGCCTCTATGTCAGCAGCGGTACGCTTGGTGGTCTCTAAGTTTTCAACTAAGGCATAGTCCCCTAAGAAATTTCCTTCAGCTGTGGACAGTCTGGCTAGAAGATTATCCTCTAGACCTAACAGACAAAATGAAGATAATACATTTTTAAACAAGCAAAATTAAAAAAAAAATACTTAAAAAAAAATAAAGCGTATATATAGTGTAATTGTATACATTAGTTTGGATCAGTCATGTAATTAAATTTGTAATATCCAGACTAACCATAATAAATCTGGGTATCTGGATGAAGGTTACCGTGATTGCTTTTTAAATTTATTATATAAATATAAAAAAATTTGAATGAAAATAAATTTGAACTTAAGCTAATATACTACCACTGGACCATCAAAGTGCTTATGAAAATAGGTTTTATAGTTATCTATTGTAAGTTTCAATTCTTTAAGCCTCGACCTACTTCTCTACACAAAGTATAAAGGAGACTAATTCAACTTATTCCCAGACATCTGTCAAGTACAAGTTCTTTCCCTTGTTCAATGCCAAACAAAATAGTTAATTAACAAATTAGTAAATTAAAAAAAATTGGTTCTTGTTTTGCAAGGTACATGAAAAAATTGTGCAAAATTTCAACTAGATCCGTGATTGGGTGTGGGAGAAATAACATGTACACACTTTTTACAAGACTGACATACAGAGTGAGTTACCAAGATACATTTTCATTATTAAAATGTTTTTTCAAGGGCGTCCATTGACTTTCTTAAATAAAACATCCATAAATGAACATATTCTAAGCAAATAGAGAATACAATTGATGTAGCCAACAGTGCACAAACCTTTAAGTATAATTTTGAACTCATTTTGTTGCCTAGTGAGGTCAGATTTGAGTTTCTCCAAGTCAGGTCTCTCCTTGGAAACCACAGCCCCTAATAGTTGATCTTCTAATCCATCTCTGTTGAAAGTAAGAAAATGTGCCTTTAAAACTAGATGCTTTCAATACAGTAAGCAATTCAAATCTTACTGCATCAAAAATCTTTATATTATCAAGTTATTTTAAACGAGCTTGGAAGCCTTTTACAAACCAAATATTCCAAATATATAACCAATGTCTTGTGAAGAAATTATGTGATGTTAATTTCTATTTTTTTACTGCTTATTTCTGTGTTTTTAAGTTTAACTGGGATATTAAAGTGATGTGTTAAAACTTTTTCTATACAGGTAAAGTTAAAGTGTTTCTTAAAAGTACTCAGTATACTCAGGCAGTACTCCCCTGCACAGCACTGTGGATTAAATAAACTCAACAAATAAACTCTACTCTTCTAATTTTCAGACTTTTGCATGTTCAATTATTTTAGTGTTCATCTTGACTGATTTTATTTAAACTTTATGCTTCTAGAATCAATTTAATTAAAACTTTCTACATATGTTAAAAATGTTTCAAGCATGCAAGGTTGAATATCAAAGACTTGTATTAATTAAACACTGACATATTTGATTGAAACCTCTAAATAGTACAATGTATACTAAACTACATTACCTTGTGACTGTAAAATTGATAATAGTAGTCTGAGCCTGCATTTCAGGCTTGTAGTGGGGATTGGCCAGTTTGGTTTGGAGTATTAATCTGAAACTTTTGTGGTAAGCTATTTCTTTATCACCAATCTAGAGAATGAATTAACATGTGCAGCATTTCCATAAGGTGTTAGCAAAAAATGTACTATGTGTTATTTAGTTTAGGAAATAAATCGAGTCCTACATAGTCTGAAACTAAACCATGACCTACTTTGATTGCCTTGCCCTTCTTAATGGTGTTCCTCCCCAACAGATGATCCAAGACAGCATCAACAGATTCTCCAATGTTTTCCATCAACAATATCTCACCAGTCTCCACAGCTTTCTCTATAGCATCTAGATAGCCAGCACTACCAAGTTTCACGATCTATACAAATAGTAATACCATACTGATTACAATATATATCATATGTAATCAACATCATAAGAGTATAACATACTTTCAATCATGCACTCAAAATAGAAACCTTTTAGCTTTTTCTAAATCACCAAATTCAAATTTTCTATTTGAAAACAAACATGTAGAGCATATACCCTAAGAATGCTAATTTACATTATAATTTATCCATCCTGGTCTGATTGTTTTTAAATATGAGTATAATGCCACTTTCTTATTGAAGTATAAAGCTATTAGACAACTAACTAACCTTGAGTCTGGCTCCATATTTTGTTTTGATCCACTTGTATCCCTGGAGTATAATGCCACTTTCTTATTGAAGTATAAAGCTATTAGACAACTAACTAACCTTGAGTCTGGCTCCATATTTTGTTTTGATCCACTTGTATCCCTGGAGTTGTGGGTCAATCATGAGTGGCCATCGTTCACAGTTGGTAAGTATGGTAGCATTCTCAATGGACATTCTGTCAGTTGGTAAGCCTTCATTGTTCCAACTTGCAATCTACAGCAGTAACAACATAAATAATACAACTTGAAATCACTGATAGTACTTGGAAACCTCAACAAAACATTAAATTTTAAAAGTCATTCTTTGATCCTTCAGTACAGCAGTAGTTGTCAGCAGCCAGACTTAAACCCTAATCACAAATATTCCTGAATAATAAAAAAAAAGCTTAACTAAATTACCTGAGCACTGTCCACTAAAAGAATTAAAGGATCCAAGTTTTCTGTCACTGGTATTGGGTACTTCAATTTTTTAATAAATGGAATCCATTTCTTGTCTAGTAGATCTGTGCGGTAAACCTGGATCAAGAAATGATTAAACAAGTTTGTATTTACTCAAAGTCTCAAAAGCTGCAATTAAGAATATCTTTTCAAGTATAGCTTCAATTATTTATATGTACGGTTGCAAAGTTAAAAAGTTTTACCGGATACCTTTCCAGCAGCAGGATGGACAAATGTATCATATGAAAGATCTTTAGATTATACATATCTATGTAGCTAACTTTTGGCAAAGACAGTCAAAAAAAAATTTGACCAATTTATAAACACATATAATCATGCATTCAGACATACAAAATTAGTTGATTTAACTGATTAGCCTACAATCCTTCCTTAGATATTTAAATTGATTTAAAGTATTTATATACAAGTGCATAAACTTTAGTACTAACAATGTTTAGAATTATTTTTTTCTTTTTTATTAAGGCCTAATTGATTTGGCATTGAATCAGAAACGTTACTACATTCATTGTTTGTCATTCATTTAACAATTAAAAAAAAAAAAATCTTAGAAGATTCTACTAGTGATGCAAATCAACTGACCTTGGTGAATGATCCCATATAGGAAATGTAAGCAGTTGTCAGCAGTACATCTCCTGGAAGTGTCTTCTCATTCTCATGAAAGTTCATGATGGCCTGGGCCCATCTCACATTCTCAGAGGCCAGTCCACCCACAAGTCTGTTAGCCAGTTCAATGACAGCAGCTGTGGCATCAGCCTCCTCCTGACACTTCTGTTTTGTTGTAATGGCTTTATTCAGTTCTGACTGGCATTCATTCAAAGTGGCTTCTAGTGCTTGCACTTTAGCTGATTTTGTAATCATGAAATAGATCTTTAACTAACAAGTTCATTTTTTTAAATTAAATATTTCATCACACTATTTTTTTTTAAATAAATACAATAATTTATTTTTAAGTTATTTCCAAAAGTTTTGTTTTAAAGATTAGTATATTTATACCTATTTTGCCTTGTTTCTTTTAAATATTGGCTCCTTTTCTCAAGTAATACTATTTCTTAATAGAAATACCAACTTTCTAAAATAATACACCATTAAAAAAAATAAATAAATGTTGGAACTACGGCTACTGACAACTGGAGTCCTATTAGATCATTTAGATGAGAAAATTAATTATATGGAGATATATTTAGAAACAATGTATCCACAACACATGTTTGTTATATTTACATTTGATAGCCAAAAGTTTAGTCTGGGCAGCATTTAATTCTTCATTGGCTTTCTTTAAGGCAATTCTTTTAGGCTCAACCTCACAGAATACTTCGTAGTATCTCATTATGTTGATTACCCATGAGCACAGACCTGTTCAAAAACAACAAACAAAACATTGATACACATTACCCAAAGTTTTAAATAAAGACACAAATCTGCCTAAAGCTTAGCAACAAACAGATATCTATCTTTCAAATAAATAAAAATATAAGCTAACTCAAGAACTACCAATAATATGGATCCTTTCAATTAAATTATTTTGAATTATCATTATTTTTAATGCTCTGAGAATTGGTAAATAAGTCTTACCTGCAGCTGCATTAGATTTTGCTTTGATAAACTCTGGGTCAAATTCTGGGTCATTTAAATATGGCTTCACAGCCACCTGGCAGGTAAGTGGTATGTTGTCTTTGTCATAATTGATTAAAGCATCAAGGAATGAGTCAACCTGCAGATATTATGTACAGAATCAAGCTGTTTTTGCCTTATTATGAGTAACAGTGACAATTTATGTTTTAATGCCTGACCTGATATAAATGAGATGATTTTGTTAAATGTAATGCTTTAATTAATACTAAACATTAGAGCACCCATTGATATTCTTTTCTTTGTGTGTGTCCATAATTGTATCTTCTACCATTTCAAATAATAAATACGAAATTTAAAACATTTTCATTTCATCATTATAGATTAATTATGTGGAACAAAAAGAAAATAAATATGGCACTTTGTCACCTGAGAATATTTTTACCTTTGACATAATAGTGGCTTTAGCATTTTTCCATGATCTGTCTTTAGGGACATTGCCTCCTGGTGCTAGCAGCACCATCACAGCAGCAATCACATTCGTTACAGCTGCTGGAGGTGAACCAAAAGACTTCAATTCTGTTAGGTTGTTCTGGTTAAGAGAGTGATAATGCATTTATTTACATGTTTTAATTAAGGATGTTCTTTTAATCCAAGCTTTTTGAATAACATTTTTAAACAGATTATAGCAAGGAACAACATCAAAGTTGACTATAATAAATATGAAGGGAAAGAAGACTAAGTTTAAATATACACTGATACCTTTTAAGTCTTTTTATTTTGTTCTTTTAAAATTTTGAATAAAGTTGAGAACTGACTTTGCAATGAATAGCTGATCTTATTACTAAAAACAGGATGGCCGCGTGACTGTATGGTATGCACTCTGGACTGTCGTCTTGATGATCCCTGCTTGGATCCTCTAGGAGGTTTGGGCTAGGATGTAATAATTTTTAATTCTGGAGGAACATCTGAAATGTGTAAAACAAAACAAAACTGACCAAATGGGTAAAAAATCACTTTGCATATAAAAATAAATGGGTCAGTAAATTAATATTATACTTAAGGTTTTACCTAACTAATAAGAACAACTTTTAACAAAGAACTAACATAAAAACAACAACACTAGCTATTATATGATATTTAAGTCAACAACAGACCTTATTTAAAGTATTCAATTATATGAAAGTCAACAACAGACCTTATTTAAAGTATTCAATTTTATGACATTAAAGTCAACAACATACCTTATTTAAAGTATTCAAAGCTTCTTTAGCAGCCAAAAGTGCAGGTTCAGCCTTGGCCAGGTCTCTGGAGCAATCCGCTGCCTTTTGCTCCACTTCTTGGGTGATGATAGATACTTTCTCCTCCTCCACATCTGCCACTGCCTTCTCTGCCATGACTTTCTCTGTCTCTGCACTCACCACAGAGATCAGTTCATTAGCCTCAGCATTCTTGGTGGCCAGTTCCACCTCTTGTGAGGCCAGTTTGGATTTCAGATCATCCACCTAGAAGGAATGAAATACATGAACTTCAGCCCCAAACAAGTATTATCACTAATGTTTGCATCTATAGTAAGCTGTCTAGGATGGCTGCATAGCTGGACTCTCATTTGGTCATTTCAATAGTCACAGGTTCATAATCTACCCACTGCAATTCCTTATCTTTCTGCATGTTGGGACTAGGATGCAGATTATTTTCATCTCTGAAGGAACATTTGAAACATGTAAAACATTTTACAAACAAACAACAGCAGTGGTGAGGTGGTCTTAGAGAAATTCTAAGGACAATGCTCATGTTAAAATTGTTAGAAGACTTTAATGCACATTTCCAATCTATTTAGCTATTTTCTCTGATCTTAGATTACAATAAAAATGATATAGAATGAAACTTTAAAAAAAATGAAAAAATAAAATTACCTGAGTTGCTGTGCTACGCAACTTTTCCAATCCATTTTCTAATCTGATAATACTGGCCTGTAACTCATCATTTTTCATTGACAACAAATTCTGGTACAGAACAATTTGTTCAAGGAAAGATTTGGGAGTTGTGTAATTATAACGATGTTCATTTTTCAGATAAAGGGCACTAGCTTCATTGACAGATCTGTGCACATATGCCATGAAGTTGGAGATAGATACTCTCATGTGACTCTGCACAGATAAGTAAAATTTCAATCAGTGTTTTGATAAGTGAACTTTAATATAGTTAAACTTTTAAGGCAAAGCTTCAAGGCTACTTCACAATTGATGGATACAACCAATTGTAGTTTGACTATTTTTAATATGACATGAAGCCAAAGTTGGATGGTTGCCTGGTCATGCAGTAAGCGCACAGGACTGTCATTTAGTTGTCTCAGTGGACCCAAGTTCATACCCTGCCAATTGTCATGTCACATTGTCATGCAGGAGGTTTGGACTAGGAAAAAGATCATCTTCAACTCTGAAGGAACTAGTGAAACATGTAAAGCAAACAAAAAAAACACATAATGGATTTGTCACTTACATCCAGAAGTTCACAGTCCCCCAGGAATCTACTACTGACTGACACCAAGGCCTCTTCTGGCCACTCATGGAACCAATCAATACTGGTACAGTTAGTGATGGCTGGAAATTTTCTGCTTCTAACTCTTAAAATATTGCCAACTGGTGAAAAGCACAGAACCACCTAAATACAAACAAACAAATTCAAGTTCATTTTGGTATTTTTGTAACATGATGGTTTTAAAACATTTTTGGTTGATTATGATGGAGTTGTATATTGCTTAGTTTATGAATCATTTTGATTGTGCATCTGACATAAGAAACACATTAAAAAAATAGTCTCTATCTGACATTAACTATTTGTTTTTGTTAGTAAAGAGATAGATAAAAATGATAGTGATAGGATGGTGGCATTGTTGTGTTATAAGTGCTTTGGACTGTCATTTCATGGTCATGATGGTTACTGGTTCTAGCTCTGCCTGCTGCCACCCCATGCCGTCCCACAGGACCTTTGGCTAGGATGTAATTATCTTCAAATCTGAAGGAACATAGAAAACATGTAAAACAAAACAAAAAACACATAAAACTACCAATATAAGATGTTAAACTACCAATATTTAAACGGCAATGATGACTATGCATAAACCTCTACTGAAAGCACAACCCTTCTAACATAAAGTATTCACTCACTCACATACTCTACATTGCTAGTTGTAATATTTAAATAAAATAAAAAAATATTGCAGGAGTTTTCTTTTGACATCTCAGGGCCAAATTAAGTTGATTTACTCATTCCAGAGACCAGAATATTAAATTTTGCCATAAAACTTTGTGAAACATAATCAAATGATTTAACAATCAACCAACCACCATTAATACAATAAAAATTAGAGCTTGGTGGACATATTAAAAAATCTGAAAATTGAAAATCTTCATTCCTAAATAAAGTCAAGCAATTTACTCCTTTGCCACCATAGCTCATTTTGTGCACAGAAACCTATTTTTGAGTAAACATTCCAGTCTCCACCAAGTTTACAACCTATAGCTTGGAAGCCTATACCACTACTATTCAGCTGCTACATTCTATTTCTCAAACTATAACATTATCAATACTTCAGAAAGTAACAATGTAGTAAAAATGCTTCAGAAATATTCATAACAACAAATTGTCACTTGCCTTTAAATTTCTACGAACTTTGTCAATGAAAAAGCTCCAAGCATTTTCTCTGGTGTCTGGTATACCAGCCTGTTTACATTCACTGAGCATCACTGACATGACCTCCTCTGTTTCGTCATCATTTAATATGTCAGCTATCTCCCCTGAGGCAAGTAGGTCATTGATGAGGACTAAAAACATCTCATTGGCCACCTGTGCATCTGACATAAGAAACACTACTCCAAGACCTGCAGTGCAAATTCAATAAATTACTCAATTGATAATCTAAGCACTATTCAATTGTAAGATCCACACTGCCACTCTTTATAAGCATTATAGTTGACTGAAAGATCTATAGCTAACTTGGAAATTAATAGCATAGTAAGACCTTTTAGTCCTAGTTCTCAGGACTACTACTAAATGAGTAAATATAAAACTGTAACAAACAGAAAGTGAAACATTATACACAGTGGCACAGTTAAGCAAAAGTCAAGAGGTGATAATTACTTCAGATTTTACAAGATTTCAGCATCAGACAATTTTTTTAACATAGTAAAAAAATAGTTTAATTTTACAATACTATAACCATGTAGTGCTCATATTTGTTTATCAAGTATAATGAAATTCTTTTGAAGCATAATATGTGCTTTTTATTATTAATCCTGTCTACCATTTTAAACTTGAGGGTGTGAGAAAGTTCCAAACAGGTTCCTCCATATCTAGATGAATTGTCCATATATTTAGAGAAGCGTTTCTAAGGAGAAGATTTCAGGATAAGATTGCCAGTTCTACAATCTACTGCTGAAATGAACTCATCTACTTAATGAGGAGTAGATCAGCTCAATGTTTTACTTTCTATCTGCTTTCATTGATTTAATAGATCAAAAGTATCCTCATCTTGGTGATTGTGTGGAACCCAGAACTTGCCAATAAACTCTAACTAGATTCTTTTTTTTTTGTTTTGTTAAATGGGCATTGTGTAAGATATATTAAGCTTTTTGCAATTAAATCCCATTAAAAATTAAGTCCACTGCAGTGCTAACTATTTCAGCAGCCTACAATGTCCTGGTAATCATCATCTAAGTTTTAATTCATTAGATCTGGATGAATATGGCCAGGCATCTGTTGGATGGTTCTTGTTCTTCCACTTTAGAAACATTCTTAGGGAATGGGATGATTTGCTTGTCAATGCCAAATTAGTCTTTTGTAGTATGATAGGATTGCAGACAATAGTCCCACTAAGCTTGATTTGCAGTTTGTGAGAATAACTCTGATGCTGCATGTTATGCTTAAAAAAATAAATTATTGCACACTATGCTGTTTAACTAATCCAACCAAGAAAAGATTTGATATTGTATATCTATATATAACAATTCTTCCTTCTGCTGTGAGTTAATTCTATATGATGTAATACCCTTTCTACTTGTCTTTTTTTCAATAAGAATAAAACCTAATATACCTTTTAACCCAGATTTCTTGTACAAGCCATTGAGGTCACTTTTTAAGTCTGCAATAGCGTACTGTTTGCTAAGTGTAATCTTGAAACAAATATCAATATATAAAATTTAGTAATTTGAGAAAAATAGATTATTTCTTATACTTCTACATACAACTATTTGTTTTAAATAAAAAAAACAATCAATGTGATGAAGTTATAAAAAAATAACTATAATAAAGAAATGTATTTGTTCTACATGATTACAAATCAATATCTCAATATCTATGCATAAAAATTGTGAATTGAAATTTCATTCCTTTTTTGAAATATTTATCCAAATTCCTAGCTCACTCAACCATCACTAGTTCTCACATTTAGGAAAAATGTTTCAATAAGGTCTTTAGGTTACAATATGAACTAAATTTTTTGCTTGATTTTTTTTATTTTTCTTCACCTTATATTAAAAAGTAAAAGAAACATTTTTATGTAATACGTACATTTTAATAATTAAAAATGTAAGAAATGTATAAAAATTAAAAACCTGAAACACATCCAATCCACTTATAAAAGCAGCCAATCGAGACAGTGACTGTTTGCCACTACCACCCACTCCGATCAGAAGAGCATTTCCTCGAGGAGATTCCAAAATGCGATTGATTCTACAAATATGTGCCATGGCATCCTCAAAAAGTACCAAGTTCATGGCTGCATTCAGTTCATTGTAACTGTCCAAGACATCTGACAGAGTTTTGTTCAGTTGTGGCCAGCCTAAGATAAAGGTGTACAATGGATCTCCAACACCAGCAGCAAAATGGCAACAGATCAATGGTTTCTCATTTATAACTTCCTCCTTTTGATCCTAAATAGGGAACATTCAAAATAAAATAGTTTAACAGTAAATCAAAATAAGTCATAGTCTTAGTTTTTCTGGAAAATTATTATAAAAACATTTATTTACTCTTTCCATCATTTTCAATAAAATATATATAGATTCATACAGCCATTCTCAACCTTTTAGTGACAAGCTTCTAACATCTTGTATTGCTAGTAGTGAGTAAAGCATTATTATACTAAAATTATACTTAAATCAGGGATTCACTTATATTGCAAAATTTATTAGCAAATACGATCTTTGTCAACCTTTGCCAGGGCATGAAATCTTTCAACACTTTCAGGTACAGGTATAGTGGGTAAGGAATATTTGAAAAGGCAAGGTTGGATTAAGATTGTAAGAAAATCTTTGGGTGAAGCTATTCAAATATAAATCCACCTGCATGATTCTATCCATCTTTCTCATAGACAAAATTTCTTGAAAAATAGATTTCATCATTTGTGTTAAGATTTCTCACATAACCAAAACAGTGATGCTACAAAAAGTTCCCCTTTCAGACCTTGTGATCTATAGGGCAGATGATGTTAAGGTCATCTGTTTCTTTGGCTTACGGTTAACGAGCAGGGTGTCATAAGGCCAGCACAACAACCAACTGCCTTTACTTTCCCAAACTAAAGTCAGGTACCTATTAGAGTTGGGTGGACTCAGGGGCGCCCTAAAAATCCCAAAATTCAAAATCCCAGTCTTAAATGAGATTCGAACCCTGACCCCAGGTTCAGAAGCCAAGCACTTAACCACTCAGCCACCATGCCCCCAGTGATGCTACAAAAAGTCTTGCTAAAGTCTTGCTAAAGTCTTGCTAAAGTCAAAAAGAATCTAACAATAATCAATCCATTACAAATAAACTAAACAATAAATTAGACTTTGTTAACATAATAAATTGCAACAAACCTCAAAATTCTTTTTCAAAATTTCAATTTGGTATTTCTCATACATCTCTATGTCATTATCATCCACCAGCTTGTCTTTGTACACTCGTTCAGCCTCGTGGAAGAAGAGCCTCACAAGGTGTGCAGGTGTTTTACAAGTATCCGCACCAGCAAAAAGTAGGCCCTGTGATACACACATCATTTCTAATAAAACTCTTATTCCCTCAACCATAACAAAAATAGGAAATGGATTTGTTTGGTTATTGTGTTGAATGCTCCACAAGAAGTTGTGAGCATAGGGAAAAAAATGGAAAAGAATTATAACTTAAGGTACAATGATGTTTATGTTTTGTATTTTATTATTTTGAGTGTTAATTACTGTAAGAATGAAGCTGAAAAAAAAAAGCCAACTTTTTTTATACTCTAAATTCTAGACTTTGGTAAACATAAAAATCAGGATAACAAATACCTGGAAGATGTTGGACATGTCTCTAAGGTTAAAAATATAATGAAACTTGATGGCTGTTGGTAGGAAGCTGGACATCATTCTAGCCTGGAAAGCTATGGCTCCCTGTACCAATATAGAACTGTAACGCTGGACATTAGCACTGTATCCTTTCAATATCATGTGCTGACTCAAAATGTTGGTATATATTGTAGCCAGAGCATCACGGGTTGGAAGACTCAGGGCAAACACACAAAAATGTCTCTTAAGGGAAGGAATAAATTTTGAAAATATTATTCAATAGCTGTATAGAATCTAGAAAATACACAATATTAAGAAGATTCTGATAGTGCAAACTTCATGTGTCATCTCATTGTTTTATATTTTAATCAACATGAAAATGAAAAAAAAAATTAATTAATTCTTGGTTTATGTAACTATATTCACATTGACAATGAAAAAGGATAAAATTCAAAAAATATGTTTTTGATTTGTTTGTTGTTTGTTTTACTTTAACTATACTAAATATTTGGAAGTTTTTTTTTTAAAACAATATTTTATTTACATGCACACTACCTTCTTGTCATAAACTAATCAAAACTCCAAGATCTTCCTATTTTACCAAATCAATCACATTATTCATATAGGTTTTGAATTAATTTTGTTGAACAGAGATTTTCTTGATAGTTTACGACTTATCTCTATTGTCACCTGGAGCCTGGCATCAATGGTAAAAGAACCAGCTGTTGGATTCATACAGGAAACAAACTGAGTGTTGTGAATTTCCTTCAGGGTGAGCTTCTGCCTATCATACCAGTGAGCATGGTCAATGCAGGCTCTCACAAGAGTATGTGGCTGTACAGTGAAGTACTTGTCTACCTATAAAAAAAAAAAAGTAACCTTTAGAACTTAAGCACTATAGTTTTTAAATCCAATCTTTTAATAAGAGCAGTCTTCCCAAGTTTTTGTATGTTTGGTTTCTAGTTGTTTTCTGTTTTTTTAAACATTTTTGTACTACGTTCAATAAAAATTTGTTTCATATATTTTCTCTTTTTTTTTTTTTGCAATGAGAGCTTTTCTATTATATTCATGGATTTCTATTTTATGGTTTTAAATGTGTAATTATTATGTTTTGTAACCCTATGGATAAATATAAAGAAAAACAAAATCATAAAATATTTCGTAGATCTAGGTGACTTGTTCACAATTTGATAAATTTTCATAATAAAAAAATAAAAATGTTTAATTTTGTATAAAATAATTTGTATTGAGTTTGCCCATTAATTTTATACCAAATGAAACATTTTCTAATTAAGATAAACAAGTTATTAAAATTTAATCATTTGATCATAGGGACTAAAAATGAACAAAGTGACTAACTCTGTCAGAACATGAAAAATGATTCTAGAGAGAAAGAGTTGAAACTGATCACTACTAATATATTGTATCAAACCTCAGGCATATTCATGTCATCCACAAAATAGATCAGCTTCTTAGTTCCTGGAGGACCATAATTACGTCCTGCTTTCTTCTCCAGTGGCTTCTCTAAGATATTCTGCAGCATCTCACTTGTCGTGTAGAAATTGAAAGGCACATTTGCAACCAGGTAGTCTGCGGGAGGTAAGGATTTAAGTTTGTTGTTCATTAAGACAGTCTTGCCTGTACCAGCTGCTCCCACCAGCATTACTGGCCGACGGGTAGCCAACAACATGTCCAGGAAAAACCTGAGACGATGAGTCTCAGCTGTGTGCACAATGGTAGCCTGCAATAGAATGATCAAAATAAAACTAAAGGTAATCATAGACAAGTAACAAGATAAGTTTAATAAATATAATACTAAGTGTTTCCAAAACCATAAGCTAAGTTGTTATTCTTTAAAGATGCCTTAACATTCTTTACAGATGTCTTGACATGAGGCCTATTATAGAGAAACAAAAAAAATATTACTATTAAGAGCCTATGAGAGGAAGAGGCTAACCTGCAAAGGTGTATCTGGATCAAACTCAAACTCTGGAACCAAATTAGTCCATGGTTTGAATGTGTGAGTTTGGGGACAAATGTAGTAGTCAAATACAGTACCAGTGGAGGGAAACTTGACAGTCTTGTATTCCAGAACAAACCATTTACTAAACTCCACTCTGTGGTCTGAAAGCTAACAAAATAAGATAAAACAAATCAGATAAACAAATAAGATTGAATGTGAAATTTTATTCCACCACATACATTTGTTTTTCCATCTAACATGATATATATGCAGGATATCTACACATGTACTTTTATTGAGTTGCCATTTATTGTCTAATTGTCAGAGAAAATGTTTTTGTATTTTCTAACTGCATACATGCAACCTTCACTAAACAAAAATTGAATCTAAATATGAAGTTGTTAAAAATATACTTGTAAGAGCAAAGCTTTACTTTCAAACATACCTGATCTTGAAACATGCTTCCACCAAAAGCCCAGATACAGCAAAACACAAAATACAATTCATAAAGATCTTTAGGAGATTCCAGGGGACAATTTTCTTCAGTTAATATACACTCTAGTAAGTAAGTCAACATCTGTTGTAATGAAAAAAATATTACCAACAAGTCAATAGAAATTTTTATCATAGAATAAAATTCTTGAGATTCTTAAACTAAAAAAAAAATATATGTCTGTGGTATGTACTCTGGACTGTTGTCCAATGGTCTCAATGGTACTAGGTTCAAACCATGCCCACCACCCTACTGAGCTTTGGGCTAGGATGTAATAATCTTCAAATTTGAAAAAACAAACATGTAAAACAAACAAAACAAAAGAGTTGAATGGTCTAACATGTCAACGACTGCAGAAATAACAAGCACCAAGTGGCCAGGATTGGTTGGATAATAATCATATTAATCCTGCCTCACTGATTTAACCATAACCCTAGTGATTATGCTGCTCTGCTATTTTCTATGCTAATATCTTTAATTGTTAAGATAAATTTGATACAATCCAGTATTCTTTCAAGCATTCAGGATCCATTGTATAGAAACAAGCCCAACTATTTGAAAGACTAACATATTGTATTGAAAGATGTCTAAGTTTGACCTGTACGTGTGCTATGTCTTGAACAGGAGTGATCTTCTTGAAACGTATCTTCAAACAGTCCAATATGGAGCCAACATATTTATCAAACAGTATTGTCAGATTAGCTTTCTCCTGTTGTACTTCTCTTTTATCAATCCAGCTCTGAGCATATCTAACAGAAAACAATAGTACCCATTTATTCACAATGGTCAGAATACAAAAACAATGGATATATATTTTCTACTTTTAAAAATCTTATCAAGAACTAGCCAAGATGGAAGCAGAGTTGTTTTTAGAATTGCATGGACCCTACTAAGCAGTTTAAGTCCTGAAAAGGAAAATCTAAACATTTTGAGAACATCACAATTAATTTTGTTAGTTAAGTTAGCTAAGAACATTAAGTCTAATGCTTAAAATGATGCTTATTTGTTGGAGTAGTCTCCCTTGAGTTTTATAGTTTGTTATGATTCCATGCAATATGGAGGCAGCCATGAATGCAACTTGTTAACCATTAAACTTCCTTTCGTTTTAGTTGATCACTCAAAGTGTTTGTTGAGTCTTTGATTATCTAGCTATTAACAATTTTTTAAAGAATAATATATTCTAGCTTAGATCAATCACTGAAATATAGGTTCTTAAAGATGAAAATCAAGTCATCCAAGAGAAGATACCTACCATAATTTGACCGTGGAAAAATCCAGGAACTGTTAAAAGCTCATGAAAAAATAAGAACAATGGAAAAATAACTCTGACAATAATGTTATCAAGACTTACGGGTTCCAGCCCACATCATATGGGTTCAAGAAAAGTATGCCAGCTCGTGAGACAGTTGCTGGTGTTGCTGTCTTCAGATTTGAGATCTCAAATAGTAGTCTCATGGACTTGGTCATAGTAATGCGCTCATTGCTGGCCAAAGTAAGGACCTGAGTGATTCAAATCAACACTCTGGTTATAAATATATTATGTTCTGTAGATAGGGTCTGTCTATTGACTTGTTTAGAATCAAAATGCACTCATTATGCTTAAACCTTCACTAAAGAAAATATACAAAAGGCAACCTGTTGGTACCTTATTATCATCCATGACAGTGTTAAGAGATTCAATCCACATTGGATCAATGTCCCCATCCAGCACAATCCACTTTGGACCATCCCCAGACATGTTAGCAAGGTCCCTCATAATGACAGAGAATAAACCTTCAACAAAATAAGGCATGAATCAGAATAAGGATGTACTTCTAATTCTGGAAGTGAATTTCTGATTAAGATGTATGCTTTCTAGTAAGTATAATTATGATGTAGCATAAAGAAATAAATTACTATTACTCAAAAAATAAAATGCAACATCTTTAATTCTAACTATGTATTAATTGTATATTCATATTATATAAAATTAGAGTTAAGAATCGAAAATTGTAGATTAACCCTATCAGACTTCAGTCCCAACCCCTTTTTAATATTATCAATTTAACTCTATATCTAATTAAGTTCAATATATTTCTTATCAATCAACCACTCAGTGACTATCTTTGTCCATTTAACTAAAAACATTATTCTTGATATATTCTGACTCCTAAGAGTCTAAATCAACTTTAGACTTGTGAAAGGTCTAGACTACTAGACATGTTAATGCAACTGGTTCAACAATAACTGCTAATTAAATTGTAAAAACTTGTTCCCACATTAAGTCTGTATAAATACAATAGTTTCAGTCATTTCTAAAGATCTAATTGGTTTGGAATTTTTAGATTCTGACACATTTAATTCATTTACTAGGCAAGTAGCAAAAAATCCACACAGTGGTCTGGTAGAGTTAAACCTGAAATGTAAGGTCAGTTACCATCTTTCCATTCCCTGGTAGCTGGACTTATAATTCCAAATAATTCATCATTAGTCACTGATTTTGGGTCCAGGTCAATAGCCACAGGTTTTTTTCCAAGCAATTTATTTGTCTGTCTGAGTGCATTCCAAACACAACTTTTGCCTGTCCCAGCATTCCCTAAAATAAACACAGAGTGGCGGACATCGAAGAGCTCCTGAAGCTGGACAACCTGAAAAGTTTATTTATAGCAGTTAATTAAAAATAGTTAAGTGATAGATTAGTTGTAATATGGTATAACTAATTCTTAAAAGTGCTCTTTCTTTCCTAGTGTCATTAGAGATAAGATTTTGGTTGCCTGAATCAGCTAGGTCTCTAATTAACATGAACAACTGCATTAACACTAGTATACGTGTAGGACCTAATTATCTTTTCTTTTGAAGGAATGTCTGTATGTATAAGAGAAGAGAAGATTCATATAATTGGGGACAGAAAGAATAAAATAAGATAATGAAAACATTTCTTTCAACATGACTGGGTATAACATCTCAGGAAAAGAATGTTGGTCAGTTTCCCATGGCTAGACAGAGAGGAGAGTCATAATGCAATACATGTAGATTTGTGTCACTGTGGAATTAATTTAGTTTTCTTGCAGAAAATAGTCTCTGAAGACTTCACCAGAGATAGTTCAATAAGAAATGAGATTTTTTTATACTGTGTGTCCAGCAAACTGATCAAATTTCATTATTTAAAAAAAAAACTTTTGTTGTTCAACCTACTGAACAAAAAGCAAGGATCCCCCCACCCCCCAGAGTCTGTTTTATACAAAGACCACTTCCCTCTTTATACCTTTAAAATAAAATTTTCTTCAGGTTGCAGCTTGAGCTGTATTGTGGCTGCTTTGATGTTTTTTTCAAAGTCAAGGTCTCGCTTCCTGGGCACATCAAGAGCTGGAAAGAGGTCACCTATCAATCCCATAAAAACTGGCAAATCATCAACAACAATCTTTGGAATATTAAAATCTCTCAGAGCTCTCATCAATACCTAGTCAGAGAAAAGATTTCTGTTATAATTCTAAATAAAAGAATAATGTTATCCACTATTTACATTTGCTAGAATTTCTTATTTTGGTTTCTATTACTTATTTATAAATGAATTTTTGAATGCATTCATTGCTAAAGCAGCAATGACATTAGTGAATAAATTTTAAATCATTGCATAAATTATAAAAAAAAATTTGGTTCATTTTTGAAAAATTACAACTGGAAGTTTTAATTTGTTTTTAAAATGAATAATTGCAGCCAAATCAAAATGTTTAATTTATTCTACAAGTTTAGTCAATGTAAAGTAAGACAATTATAAAACAAACAAAAAATGTAGATAAAATACTTATTTAATAATTCATCAATAATATCAAACAGTGTTTCAACTCACCTGATCTTCTGGTCTTCCCCTATCACCTCTCTTCAAGGTACCAGCCACAACCAACACAGATTTGATGGCTCTCAAGCCCCAGTCATAGTGATCCTGTTATTTACATTATAAATACTTCAAAGTGTTCTTTTTGTAATGTATTATTTTAATACCTGTTAAAAATGTATATTTTACTATTAAAAATTACTGATGCAATAACAGAAGCCAGAGAACTCAAGGGGCAGGTAGTGGAAAAGGGAGAATTGAGACAATAATGATGACAGCAATATAATGACCAAGACAGCTGCCTGGTTATGTGGTATGCACTTCAAACTGTTCTCATAATAGTCCTGAGTTTGAACCCAGCCTTCTGCCATTCCTTGCTGTTGTGTACTTTTTTTTTTCTAAAGGTGTGTCTAAAACTAAGAAAAAACAAACAAAACAAAAGAAGCTTAGCTTTTAAGTATATTTTATTTTTCAAAAATGAAAAGCTATTTAACATTTAACTTGATAAGTATGCCATAAAAACAAAATGGGAAGTAATGTCCAGAATCTGCATCAAAGTGAAAACTAATGCAATATATTTTACCTGTTTAGATAGCAGCTCCTTACACAGACTGTATAAGGTGATAAACTTTCTTGCTAGCAATCTGGCATCTAAAAACCCTTCAGCAACTAACATAATTTCACAGATTAATTCAAAATCTGGTACCACCATGGCACAAGGTCTGGATATGATAGAGGCATAAGAAACAATTTTTTTTTCTAAAATGATCATGCACATATCATATTGTATCATAAATACATTTTATAGAAATCCTAGTGTTTAGATAGTTTTAAACAAAGTTAATTTTATTAACTAATTAATTTTATAAACAGAACAACTATTACCTAAAGAGTGCCTTTAAATTTTCAGGTAACTCAGCTCTTCCTGCATAGCCTGGGTTCATGGTAATAAATGCTCCCACAGTGGACACAAGTTTTATATTTTCACCCATAAAGTTAAACCTCTTTTTCTTATCTCTGATGGCATCTTGAATTGATTTCACCTAAACAGAAGTCAAATTTGTTGTACATTGCATTTTTATAGCAGGCTCAAACTCTATGCTTCCACACTTTAAAGACCTCAGTTGTTTATCAGGTTAGGTCACTCCAACAAAAAATTGAAGTGTACTGTAAATCACATTTCTAGCATTGCATACTCACCTGTACAGCAATGACTGACAACACCTCCACAGCGATGCGATTGAATTCATCAAAACATCCCCAGGAACCTGACTGAGACAGACCTTTGAAAATGTTTCCTACTGACTGTGAGATGAAACATTGGGATAATGAAACAATAACTCCAAAATATCCTGGCCACAAAGATACATATGAGAAACAATGACCAGACAAGAAAAAAAGACATGGTTAAGCACAGGCCAGATTTTTGACAAGTGCAAAAACAATTTCTAACAAAAATGATATTTGTCTAAGAAGACAAAATTTTCTTTTGGTAAAAAAATTATTGAATATTAAAAAAATAGAATTCTCGTATACATGATGAAGACACACACTTCAATAATGACACCTACTAGCAGTTTCAATATAACCAAACATGCTGATGCATGTATTTCTACTTTGTATTTTGTAATAAGACAAACTTGCATTGCTGATACTAAGCAGCTATTGTTATATATTGTATACAATTCTTTTTCTCTTGAAGCTGATACACTTTTCTAATTCAGTATGTTTTTTAGAAATGCATAGCATTTGAGCAAAAATTAATTGGGTTAAACGGTATCAAAATGTTTAGATTTGACCAATAGCAATTATTTCAGAACTATATAACTATAGGCAATATAGACAGCAAAAATATATTTAATTAAAAAAAAAATTGTTATTAGATAAAGAGATAAAGTCCTACCTTGTAGTCCATCTGTTCTGAGCAGTTAAAGACATAAACCATGATGCCTAGAGCTCGTCCCAAGTCTTTAGTTGTCTCTGTTTTACCTGTACCAGCAGGACCAGCAGGAGCACCTCCCATGATAAGATGAAGTGATTGAGTTAAAGTTATGTAACATCTGTTGAAAGAAGTCAATTCAAGCAATGGTTTTGTCACATTTTTTGTTTTTTATTTAAAAAAACTTCAATTAGTTTATATATGTTTGTAAAAAATGTTGTACATTTTGAATGTTCCTTCAGAGTTGAAGATAATAAACATTCTAGACTAAACCTCCCCCAGTACAAGGGGGATGGCAGCAGGCAGGGTATCAACCTGGGATCATATGCATACAGCATAACCTGGCACTTTATTGACTACTAAGCAGCAATGATTTTATAATTATATTTTCTGTATTAGAAACTTTCCATTGATCTAGAAAAACAAGTAAAACTAAAAGTGATTTATATTCATAATGGTGAAAATATTATCATGTTAATTGTACAACTATAAAAAAAAATGCTTTAATTAAAAAAAAAAAATTAACTGCAAGTAGGTTGATAAAAAACAGAAGAACACTAAGAACTAAAATGTATTATAAAACTATTACCAATTACATTTTTTAATATGGATCTATCTATATTTAAGAAAAGTATGTTTGTCCTATGAGACAATGTTTTGTTTAACATTACTTATATATTTCAAATTTAGTATATCAGACAGTTTTGTATGACCTTGAAATATTAATTCAAACATATAAGATGCCCCATTAAAAAAAACAACTTATTGTTTCTCAACCTGTCTGTTAGTGGTGTAATCACCAGTCGAGGTGTATTCCCCAGGTATTCTTTATCATAGCGAAACTGTGCATCACAAATGTTTGCAAAGCAGTCATCTTCTTTGTGATCCCAGCGGTGGCGCAGCTGAGACAGCCAGACAAAGCACTGGGAACTGTCCACCTGAGCAATGACAGGACATGAAAATATCATTTGTTAAAAAATGGCACAAGTGCTAATTGCACATTACTAAAAAAAATTGTTCTTATGTTAGATGATAATGCAGTAGACTTTATTAATATGCCAATCCCTCACTTTCAATGTTATCATTTTTGCCACCACATCTCTGGCATGTACATCAATTGTACAGATGGTCATAATTTTTTGTCTGTCACCAGCACTCAAGTCTCCTAGCAGTAATGTGATCAAACTGTTTAGTTGACTGATCTGTAACAACATAACAGTGAGGCTCTTTTATAATACAGCCTACCATGTCATTCAAATTATTTATTTAATTATGTTTCAGACAGATATTACAAATGACAAATGAATGACATGTGTAAGCATGAGGTAAAGAAATGGCAGCACAAGAAAGAAAGAAATGCCTGAGACATTTCTGTAGTTTTTTAGGCTAGTTGATCTCTTGGTAATGGATTGAAGTCTGGTATCAGTATGAAGTGGATTATTCATTTCTATAAAGTATTTGATGTTATGTGTCTTGCTAGCTTGTTCATTACTGTACTGCAAGTGAGGAGTGCCAAGTTTGTGGTCAGAGGTCATCTAATTTATTTTCCTTTTCTAATTTCTTAAACATTATGGTCTTCCAGTGCTATTTCAGCTTTTCTGTTTACATGTTTACAAATTTCAGTACAAGTCATAAGACCTTTATCTTTTGAGGATTTAAAAAATCATTTATTCCATCTCTGTATGTCTAAATTGATTGAAAGAAGAAATATCAATTTTATATTTCATTTCATCTCAAATATATAATTTTGATAATTTAACCAACTAGTAAAAACAATATTTAAACAATGTGCTACAAGCCTGCTTTTTTAGATAATCTTTAAGTGCCCCTTCATGCCCTTCTTCTAGTTTGAAGAAAGCCTGATTCACTTCTGTAGTCCACCAGATCTGTGTACCACACAAGGCAGGCTGGAGATGAGCAAGTTACATGTTATGGCTCTGGGAATTTGAATTAAGGCTAAAACATAGAATGTAATATTAATATTCAACTATGTGTTTACCATTGATATGCATCTAAAATTGATTACAATGTAGTCTTAAAACAAAAGAACTTAATGTTGAGAATTTTTTTTTATCACTGAAATAAATGTATGTTTACTGTAATTTTGTCAACATTTGTTATAAAAAAAAATCACTAAGAGTTAATACCTATTACAAATGTTAAGTTTCATACAGAAATTTGCTGCTTAGGTTGAAAAACATCATACATCTGATACAAATGTTCTCTCTAGTTTAACTATTTTAGGAGGAATAACAATTGTAATTGAAAACATAAAGCTTTACCTGTGCAGCATAGTCAAATATCCACTTCTCCCTTGGTTTCTCTTCATATGAGGCCACAGCTTCTCCCATTTCTTTACGAATGGTAGCTTTCATAGCATCTTCCACTCTGTTAAGCCAGACTTCAACCTGAATCAAAGATGAAAATCTAGACAAACTGATACAGATATACCTTTTATTGTTCTTATTTTAAGTATAACAGTCATCATAATTTTCTTTCATACAATTTGCTTTCATTAATCAGTGCATATTTACTTCATGAATGAATGAGGCATATTTTGTTCAAGTGACCAACAACTATGGTCTAGAAATATCTCTAGTTTTGATGTACACTGACAACAACTATGGTCTAGTTTTGATGTACACTGACAACAAATAGTTGCATTTCATTTACTGTTGCACAGAGCAAAAGTTAAAATATGGTATTTGTTTAAACCTTGTATAGAATTGTAAACAAACTATAAGTAGTTTAGTTTGACTGCTTGTTTAGCTATTGGATAAATGTATATAAATGTCAACTTCCATAGATACACCATAAAAACCTGGTAATCTTCCATCCATGCCAACTTATTGAATCTAGAAAATCCTTTACACCGCTCAAGCATAACGCTGTTATTTGCTAAACTTGAAATATTCAATAAAATAAGCTCAATGACAATGTGCACTAGAATGTAATAGTTGCACAAGGACTACACTTACTAGTCAAACAAACAAAAGCCTGAATCTATTTTCATCTTTCCTCTTCACATTTTTTAAAATCTCAGTGCTTCTGGATAATTTCAATAGCTACTAGACAAGTCATCTGGAGTTTACTCAGCTATTTTTAGAAAACACAAGTAAGTGATGTCATACCAACCAAAATCTATGATGTAAATAAAAGGACACAGGCCATGTCTCCTGCGCTTGTCAAATAGGTTGTGAACTTAAGCATTATGAGTTCATCTTTTGTATAGTATTTAAATCCCCTATAACTTAATATAAACTTTCTCTTAGAAATTACTGCAAGTTCTGCCCTTCAAAGTAACTTTCATTCTTCACTATACCAATTTAATGTTATAAAATCTTACAAAATCTGATGGACAAATGGTTCAGTACTTTCTTAATAAAAAAAAGCAAAGAATAAATACATGTTCAATGAATAATTTACATTAGTAAGAAATCACACACCTGTCCACTGAGGTCACAGATGTGTTCAAGCTTAATTCGTTCACCTTCTTTACTATACATAGCAGAGGCAGTTGGTGGATCCGCTTTACTAATTTCCAGATTTGCCAAGCTATCAAAGAGTTTAGTCAACTGCCTAGCCACCTTGTGAAAACAAGATTAATAAACTTGAATGTCAAAAACTATCTAGTTTTTAAGTGTATTTATCTGAATTAATCAGACCATGTTTTGTCAATCTGCTAATTATGCCACTTTCAATATAATTAACAATTAGAACTACGTGTAATATTCAATTTAAACAAGGTTACAAGACAGTTTATGTGGAAACACAAACTCAAAATCAGCCCCCGAAGTGGTCCATCCAGGCAGGTAAAAAGGCAGGTCTCAATATTTTCAGAAAGTATATTAGAATGAAATTCTATCAAAGGCAAATGACAGAGCAGAGAATGGAGATTTTATCTGAGGTTGACAGATCTTGTGTGGTGCCCCAACGGTCCAGCAGACAAAGGGATAAGTGATGGTGAAGATGAAGTTAGATGTGAACCTGGCCTAACTGATGTCATATACTGATTATCTAAATGATCTAACTGTTTTGTAAAGGGTCAATCTGTTATTAAGAAAAAAAACAACTTTCCATAACATTTTTCTTTAACAAATTGATAATTTCCTGTAGTTGTTAACGCGATAATGTGAAAAACTATTTATTAATTGTTGTTTCTAATTATGTCCCACTCATATGCATACTAAATAGATGTTTTGTCTTTTAAAAAAAAGTATGCATTTGTTTTGTAAACAAAGTAAGTAGGATGAAAGAGCTTATTTAACTTAGCAATACAATTGTGAAATATAATTTTGACAAAAATCCAAAACTGTTTGCATAAATGTGTTAAAAATATGGTAAATAGAAATCTCCCTTACTAAATAGCCTAATGTGTTTCTTACTATTAATAGTGAATATTAGTAAAAATGGTGTATTTTAAAAAAAAAACTGTTGCATAGTTGATTTAAAAAATTAAATTTTTTGTTTTCAGAAAACAAAAATGTAGCCATTGCATCAGAACTTTGAAAGGTCTAAAATATCATGATGTTGGACTTTCAATATCTTTTATAGTTTACGAGATCTAAACGGGACGGATGGACGGATAGACAGACCACACAAAACTAATAGTGTCTATTCACCTTTCAGGGTCGCTAAAAATCAAAAAGTTAAAACCATACTACTGAAACATTAGTAAGCCTATAGAGAAATACAGTTTAAAACAAGAACTAAAACAAAGTATAAATGTGCAGATTCAGATAAAACCTAAGTATTTATCTAAGAAGATGTGATAAAATGTTTTGCCTTTATTCTTTAACACAACCCCTGTCAGCAGTTCAGTTAATTTCAGAGATCCCTATGTCTTTGTCATATCTTGCCATAGGTCATCAATGAATCCTCAATTTCTTCACTATCTCTTATAGGACTTCTAATAAAGGTCAAATTTATGTCAGTATTTGTGTCTTTATTTTTCAATAAAAAGATAATGGTGTGCAGAAAATAAAATTTCAAACAATTTGGATTTTCCTACCAATTAGCTAAATGAATGTTTTAAAGGCTTTTAGCTAATGAACAATTTACTGATTAATTAATTATTTATAGTGGTTATTGAGCTAATGAAAGTAAAATAGTAAAACACTACTGCCTATTCAAACAACTAACCACTGGTGGATTATTGCCATTAGACAAAATGTCCAACAAGTCAGCAGATGACACAAAGTAAAATCGTGGGAAAGCAAGTCGTTTAGTTTCAAGATATTCCGCCAGGGCCTTTTCACATTTGACCAACTCTTTTTGTATATCATCCAGTCTATCATACAGACCAGGCTGAGTGCAGGCATCCACAACTATTGGAGTCAAACTCATCTCAGCTGCTATAGCCTACATACAAACAAATTTCATGTGTACATTAAAATGTAACTTAAAATTAACTTTAAAAAAAAATTAAATTAAAATAAATTAAGTTTGATGTTGATAATAGTTACATGATCATAACCAACTGGGCCCCATGATGACCTTCTGATCACTGTCAAAAAATGCTAACTAAAACTTTATAGCCACATCACAAGGTCCTCAGGGCTTTCAAAGATCTTCCTTTAGGGAACAGTACCAGGAAAAAGAAGAAGAGGCAGACAGAGAATGCAATGGGATGACAGCTCTATAGAATGGATGGGCCTGTCATTGAAAGAGATTATATTCAATGCTAAAGACAGAGAAGAGTGAAGAAAGATGGTAGACAGATCATGTGAATTGCCCCAATGGCTCAACAGACTAAGGGATAGGTGAAGATGAGCTTAGAGCAATAACCAAAGTTTTTTATTGTTTTGTCTGGTGCCAGTTTTACCCCTTATGTGATGTGAAGGTTGTATTTTCACTATCAAAACAAACAACATACAAGTCTAATAGTCTAAATAAGCCTACAGCCTACAATGTTGAGCTATGAAAACAAAAAAACATATAAATCTAATAAATCTAATAGACTAAATAAATGAAGTCCAGCCTACTACTGCCTATAACAAGTGATGTTATGACCTTGAAACTGTTATCCACACGTTCAAATCTGTCAGTGTCTTCAGGAAGCTGTCGTCTAATGTCCTCGGAACCTATAAAGATGCTCTCCAAATGCTGCCATGTTCTTTGAACTTGCATATATATTGTAATGACCTGTCAACAGCAATGACCAATCAGAGACAATAGAGACATTTTATCACTTAAGAAAAAAAACAACTTACTAGCTCTAGTTAGCTTAGAGAAGTTTTTTTCTTTAAAACATAGGCCATAGTAAAAACAAATTTGTGATGTATTAACTTTAAAGCATTGTAAGCTCTAAAAACAAAGTTAGTTGAATGCCGATTGAACTATTCACCTGGTCAGTTATTGATAGTTTCTGTTGCCAGGTAGACACTTGTTCCAAAAAATGTGCAATATACTTTGATGTCATCATATTTTGAAGTTGCACCTAAAAACACAGAAAAAAAAAGTTAAATATGCATTTGTTGACAAAATCTCAAGTCCCCAAAATTCTCAAATGAGAATGGAAACCTTCTCCACAAAGACCCCTTTCCCTCTGTGCCACAAAATAGACTGGACTATAGTGCAATGAGTATGCTTCAAGCATGAAAGAAGCACTATACAAAAGTATTTTTGTTTTCAAATGCACCATAAATTAAATAAAGTTAACATTTAGGTATATGCAGCTGAACATTATATGGTAAAATGATCATAAAAATATGTCATTATTTATTTAAACAATTTGATAAAAATTTAGTAAACATGTATGTAATCCATATGTGAAAATCTGCTAAATACTAATTTTAAATGTTCAAACAATCAACTTTTCAGAATCATCTGAAAAAATAAAGCTTGCTTGACTTTGTTTAAGCTCCCTAAAATAAGCTACTGACCTGATTCTCTTCCAATGTTTCAATCACTTCCTCTTCAACATTCAGGAGTGTAATCTTGGTTCTGGCATGCTCACTGTGGATGAAGGACATGTTGGCCCAAGTCACACCAAATTCTCTCAGAGTTTTCTCCATGCTTGTCTCTTTGACAGCTTTGTCCACAATACCATTGACCTCCTCCTCAAAATTATGAAGGTGCAACTTCAACAGGTCTGCAAGTGTGGTGTCCTCATTCATGGAGAATGTTACCTACAAATAAACATTATCTTTTATCTAACATGCAGTAAAATCATTAAATTTAGAGGCACTTCAGTTCAGAAGACTAAAAAGCAAAGCAGCAATAATACACAATAAACACTGAACTATAACTTACAAATACAAAAACACAACCTAATAAAATACTCAGAAAGATACAAAGATAAAGGCATGTTTGTTATTTATTATGTTAGGAATAATTTGTCCTACCATATGTAGGACAAGGGCAGGTTTCGCTAGTCCTGATTTTTAGCTTTCGGAACATATGTTGTGTTATTCTGTTGTGTCCGGTTCTGAGTCGAAAAATTAAGCATTGGTCATGTTGAGATAAGCTTATAATAGGCATCCTTTTTCTTGTAATTGGGATGTGAGCTGGTTCAATTATTTTCTCATTTATGCTACATCTTGTATTTGATATGTCTTAATAAAAGGCTTCTTTGAAGGATTGCATTTCTGTACAGAAAGGCTGACTGGTCTTGTGGTATATGCTCTGGACTGTCATTTAGTAGTATCAATGGTCCCAGATACAAATCCTATGAGCTGTCATTTCTATCATCCTGCAGGAGGTTTGAGCCGGGATGTAATTATCTTCCAAGGAGCATCAGTAACAAGTAAAACAAATAAAAAGAAAATATAATCTGGTTAAGATGAGACTAGATAACAGGGGTGGCCAACCTATGTTTCTAATTTTCTCCTAAGGGCTGCATGCATTCTTTCTTCTTTGGGGAACACAAAGTAATTAGTGTTAACATTTTTGAACAAGACATATTTTAGAGCATCAAATTTATGATGACCACCTTCTAGGTACAAATATAATTTTAAAATTTCACTATAAACTATGCTCTCCCTATTGGATTCAAGAATCGTCCATCTTAATAAGCAGATCAAATGACATATGCATTTTGTACCAAGTCATAGAATTCTGTAAAAAGAACCATTTAAGACCAAGTTTAAGTTGTGTTGGCATAATGAACATAATGCGCAAACTGCTCCTGTTGTTGAAGCAATGCCTGGAGGCTTTTGTACTTCTGACTCAATTTGGAAGCGCCCCATAGCCTTGGCCTTGGAGTTTATTTAAAGATAAATGGTGATTTGGATTTTTTTTCATTCAGTTTTGCACACATTTGGTTCTCACAAATATCAAAACCTAAAAATGACTTTCTGATTACTATTTTATTGGGTATTTCATCATCAGAGATAGTGCTAAATTGCTCACATTTTTATATGTGTAGGGTACTGCCAAATATGAGAGTAAAATTGTGTGGATTGGATCTCCATTAGTATTTCTGCATTACCCAACAGTTCTATTATCTCATTTTGAATCAGTGGGGCTGGTAAGTGGTTGTGTTTTTTTTGTTTTCTTAATAAGTTCTTCCAAGGCTAGATTATAGTTGGAAATCAAATCTATCATTTAGGAAATGTTCTTTGTTACTAGCCTGGTTCATCTATGAGTGTTACCTAAATGATAATATTCACAATGTCCAAGACATGAAACATTGCATGCAAAAGTTGAAGTAACATACATAATGTGATCCATTACTTTTCTCCAGTAATTTCTTATTTTTTCAAGGTGCTCAGTGTTTACTTCATCCAACTTTCTCAGTCATCCATGTTGTCTGTTTTGCAAACTAGTTGATGATTCATGGACTGTTCATAAATCTGAACAGGTCTTTGTAAATGTGATCTTTCTTTCCATACATTTTCTTGGGAGCAATTGCTGAGCAACCAATATGGTTGACAGTAGCACACATTCAGTTTCGGAAAGTAACACGACCAAAAAACGAGATAGTATTAAACTACCTGGTTGCCTGGATCAGTCAGGAACACCAATCACTTAGTAAAGTTTAAGTCTCTAATAAACATGAATGGCTAGAGTAGCATATAGATATGTGTAGAACATCACAACCTTTTCATTTAAAGAAACCTATAATTCATAAGATAAGATGTGCAAATGCCTTATAATGGCTTTGTAAAATAAAATAAACAGAAAGGAAACAATTTACTTGTCAGATGAGGCAACAAAATAAAAAGGGATCACTAAATACTCCTAATACTAAATGTTTTTATTGAAAAGGTTTTAACCAACTAGTCTGAATAACATGTTGCACACAGAGTTTATAATAAGTAAATATAAAACTAGAAAAACATCAAGTAAGAGAATTTTTAACACAACTCTCAAGTCCTCACATCATAGCCTATTATTAAAAGATGAAACAAATTAAAAATGAAAAAAAAAAAAAGTTTAATGTTTAACAGAAATTAAAAATTAAAAGTATGCTACTCTGTTACCTGAGTAGCCTCCATGAGTTCATTCCAATGTCTCTCTCTGATTGCAGGATTCTGAAGCTCTCCCACAGCCCGCAGTGATGTAATCATGTTTTTCAACTCATTCTCTAGTCCTAGATACACATCCCATGATCTCATTTCTTTGTCTAATGTCCGAATTTCTTTAGAAAGTTTTTTACAGTCAATATCCATCTACAAGTGAAATATATAAAAGATGATTATTTCAGTCTTCCATATTAATTTATATCTGTTATATATGCTAATATGTAAATAGTGTACAAAAAGTATGCAATAAAAATGGATACAAAAAGAGATTTCTTTTTCACTGTTCACACCCTTTTCAGATGAAGTAAAATTGGTTTAAAGGGGATGAATGAGAACATCTTTAGCAAATATTATAATTTTTTTCAACTAATTAACTTTTAAGTGAAGAATTTCCTTTTTGAACAAAAAATATCCTCTGAAGGTTGAATGGCTCAATCCCATCAACAATTATTTTTTTATAGAGACCAAAGCTCACTTATAATGGCATTAAATGTTGCACGTTGAGAGCTATGCATTTTGATTTGTCCTGAGTCCATCTTACAATAATTCTGGAGGGAAAAATTTTGATTGTGGGATATAATAATCTTTTAAGAATCTTGGTCAGAAAATTTAGAGTAGAAATCTTACAATGCTAAACTATGAGTCAAAGGTTAAAAGAAAAAAAGCATTCCATTTTGTCTATCATCTGGCCACCATTTCTCTTTTAATGTTTCAATGATTCAAGCTTAACAGTAAACTTGTAAAATTTTTAAAAAGTGAAAATAAAATTTTACTCCTTTATGAAGCTGATTCTAACTTCTCATTCTATTCATTTCTTGTAATGATTCAATATTGCAAGGAGTCTTTCCAGTGAGTTAGCACAATCCAATTCTTTTCTTATAGTCTAGTTAATGATTTCTATTTATTTATTCAACTCTTTACTGAATACAATGAACATTTGAGGTGAGTGTGGGAATTACGAAAGTAAAACTTGTTCAAGTAAAAAAAAAAGTAGTTTCCCTTAGAGACCTAGTGATCTATGGGGCAGATGATGAAAAGGTTATCTATTTCTATGGCCCATGTCAGGTACCCATTCGAGCTGGGGATACTCAAAAGTGTCCTATTAATCCTAAAAGTAAAAATCCTTCTCTTTTCACCAGGATTCAAACCCAAGGCCCCGCTTCGGAAGCCAAGCGATTTACCACTCAGCCACTGCACCTCCTAAAAGTAAAAAGACAAGCCAAATTTAATTTTAAGATGATTTTATTTTGAAAAATGATAATTGTCAAGTCAAAGTTTTCACTATGTAGTCAATTAGGTAGTAATCTTTTTTTCAAAAGATATATATCAGCTATCAAATTTCTAGGAAAATTGTTAGCACCATTTTCCAATTCTATGTCCACCCACTCTGAAACCATCAAGAGTTTGCGATCGGATAAGAGGAACTGTAATGACAGCAATAAAAGTGGAAATTTAAAAATCTCACCTGCTCCACATCAATCTCTGACCAGCGAATGTTGTTCCAGAATTCAAACATCATCCTGACCATGATAACATAGTCCCAGAGGATCTTCAAAAGTCGCAGTTCAGTTCTACAGACTTTGAGCTGTTTAAAGTCTGGTAGCTGAACATCAAATATTTTGGCAGATTCTTGCATTTCCAGCATTTCTTTCTCCATGTCCATCAGTTCTTCATGGCACTAGTGTAAAAGTAATATTCTTTAGTATCTATAAATGACAATAGTGATAAACAAAGTAACAAGTCCAAGATGTCAAGTCAAGATGTCAAGTGAGCAGAATCAACAGTAGCAACAGTCAGAGGCTGATATTAGGCAATATAATTTTTATACAAAGCTAAGTTATTAGTATGTAAACTACCCTGTTGACATCTAGATTATTCTCCTACACAGTGGCTAACAAACTTCATATAAAAAAAATCAAAATGACAAAAAATTTAGAAACAGAAGGATACTTCAGTTATAGTTACCTAGAAGAAAATAAATCAATGATTGGCCAAAGTAGCTCAAAATTATTAACAAATCCACAGAGTAGAGTTCATGGGTCCAGCACAGTAACATAAGATTCCATCCTAAAAGTAACTTGGAAATACTGACCAATAAACTAAGCCTGGGTTATACCCATTTAACTTTTGAACAGTGAGTTGTTGACATACTGTGCCTACTGACTAATTAGACTTTAAAAAAAAAAAGAATAAAATATAAACATTTTTTGGATATGGCTAAAATTTAATAAATGCAACCTACATTGTTGATAATGATATAAGGTTTGCTGCAATAAAAAAAAAAGCAACCTACATTGTTGATAATGATATAAGGTTTGCTGCAGTTAAAAAAAAGCAACCTACATTGTTGATAATGATATATGGTTTGGTGCAGTTAAAAAAGAAGGCTGGGCATTTTCTAAAAGCTTCCCTGTACTGGTGCTGTTTCACATCAAAAGAGATCATCTTTCTCTTGATCTTAGCCACTTGGTTCTGCTGCAGGGGCACAACAGCTTGCTTCATGAGCATTACTTTCTTTTTCAGTTGCATCCATTTATCTGGAAGCTCCTAGTTTAATATTAAAAATAGTGACACATTATAACATTATCATATGAGTTCTATTGTAATCATTATATTTCAATTTGTTTTACCTATAAAGTTATTAATTAATGAGAAAATCAAAGACTGTAGTATATATTAAGTATTTTTCAGATGAAGGGAATCTGGCAGTCATTTATCATTTTCATCTGTGCCCAAATATGTGTGGAATTAGATTAGATCAGCGGTTCTCAACCTTTTAAGCTCGGCGACCCTTTTTACAATATCCCACTCTGCCGCGACCCCCCCCCCCATATAAACACATACAGCAATAGAAGAAAAGACAACAACAATCCTTATTTTTGATGGTCTTAGGCAACCCCTGGCAAATTGTCAATCGACCCCCAAGGGGGTCGCGACCCACAGGTTGAGAACCCCTGGATTAGATGAACATTTTTCTCAGATTGCACTTTGTGAGAAGAATGCTTTCACTGAGTCACTACAGAGCCTATAATTGTGCATTGATCTGTGAAAATGCTTATGCAATGTCAGTATTAGATCTGTATGCCCAGAAATATAGATCTAAAAGATAAAAAAAAAAACATATCTTGAGGAGCTCTGAGCAACCCTCCTATTTAGGCTATGACCTAAACCATAGAAGCCTATTCCTATACTATTACTATGGTGATAGTTTATATTGTGCTGATCATGTCTGATTGATCTGCAGATCTTTCTGTGGTCCTACCATAGCCTTATAGATTTAAATTATAAACCAGCTACTCATCTAGATCTAGTCATTCTAGTAGCCTATAACAATGTTATTGTTGAGTAACTTTAGGCTTTAGTCTGATTAGTCTATATAGATCTAGGTACTTTGGTAACAAAAAATTCAAAATGATCACAATGCAATGTAGCCTACACCTAGTCTAGCAAGATAGTACTTGAGAAATCTATATCTAGATCTGAGTGTAATTATTACAATTTTATTTGTCAAAAATTAGCCATTGCCTTTGTAAAGCAAAATACTATAGTGTCTATAGATATCCAGATCTAGATAGATTTAGTTAAGTTAGAATTAGCAACTATTTTATTAGCAACTATTTTATAGATCTAGAGTCTATAATATATATTATATCTAACTATCTAAGTAGTAAATCTAAGTGTGTCAGTCTGTCAGTCACTACTCCCTACTCAGTACGTCATTCATCAGTGGATCACTCACTTCTAACTGTAAATAAACTTTTTCGGACATTTCAACTCCGCATGTCTTCAACATATCAATGGTTTGCTTCAGAGGTTCAAACATCACATCAGTCTCCGCCTGTCTGTCGCGAACAGCGTTTAGTAGTCCCATAATTTCCACAAGTCCGTTGTAATCCCCTTCTTTAGGTTCTTTGGACAAACCTTTATTTGTTTTGATAATAAATTCTTGCAATCCGTCCAATCTGAGGACAAAAACGTTTTCAAAAAGAAGAGCTCTAGAGTGGTAATACATTTTACTGGGAGGCCTTCAAAAATTATTATGCAAGATTATTCTAAATATTCGTCATTAACACATATAGATGTAATTATTTTGGCTATACAATCCATGTTTATTTGCCGTGCTATTTTAAATTGTAGGCTATATAATTTTCAGACGCTCTTTCAGAAATGAAGATTTAAGAGAATATATGTTTGGTCGCTGGTCTTTAACTAATCCTCTAGCTAATGTATGACATGATATGGAGTTGTTAGTTTATGATATAGGGATTTGGAGGATTCTGAAGAAACTGCGACAAACTGTTTAAGCCTCCAGATGAAACTCATTTTTTGTCAGGTGTCGCTGGGAGACCATCGAGATGATTCAATAAAGGTGACTTAACTTCAAAATTATCCTCCACATCATAGGAGGATGCAAAGCGTAACCGGCCAGGCATCCACCATAAAACCATTGATTATATAGTTTATTGTATAATCTGTGATAAAATCATTATTTAAATAAATAGAACAGACAAAAAGATTTATTATAAACTATTCATTCATATTGTAATAAACCACTAGCGGATCCAGAACCTTGGAGTGGGGGGGGGGGGCGATTTTTTTCCAAACCCTAACCCTAACGCCCAGTAAACCCTTACCCTACGCATAAACGTGCATACAGTGCGCGCGCGCACACACACACACACACACACACGCACACATACACACACACACACATATATATGTATATATATATATATATATATATATATATATATATATATATATATATATATATATATATATATATATATAAATATGAGAATAAAAAAAACAGCATTTCTCAAAAGCGTTTCTTGCATTCTTCTCTGCAGAAACGCATTCTCCTGACCTGAAGCTCATTATTCATACTATTAAAAAACGACCTTTCGAATAATGTTGTACTTGAAAAATATTCTAATATGAATGTATAGTCCCTGAATACATTGCAAATAAAACCGATTTGTTCCTTGAAAAGATAGGATACCCCACGTATTTATATTTTTGCTTTGAGGATCGCCGCCGAAAAAAAACTTATTCGATAAATAGTATTCAAGAAGACTCTAGTATAAATTGTGAGTTATAGTCCCAAATTTATTTAGCTAGAAAAATATCAGATTGAGTAAAGGTTGGGAAAAGGCGACTATGAAAACTTTATTTGAGTTTAGAACTCATCTCAATCGTGACTCTTATACTGAAAAATTTCGTTTGAATTCTAACTTTTCCAATGCAAAGTCTTTCTTAAAATACTTATGATAACTTCATGTGAAATTACAAAAACTCTGTCTGGAAATGGGAATTGCGGTAGAGTGAAAACGATTAATCCTCGCTCCTTTACTAATTTCTGCTAAAGATTGCATTTGGCATTAAAGAATATGGGTGGGGCGACTCGATATAAGAATTTAATTTATAGTTTATATAAATTATATTAGTGACAAATTTTGTAATTTCTTAACTATAATACAAAAAGAAAAAGTATTGATTTGTCCGATGGGGGAAATGCGATTGCATGTATCGCCCCTCCCATCTAGTACAACCCTTTTTCATTTAAATTTAGGCTACTAATGATACAATTTGAGATTAGAGTGTGGTACGACATATTTACAATGGGTCACATATCAATACGTAGTTTATATTATTTAGATATTCAACTAATTTTATTCACAAACTATGATTCTCCACAAAAATAGGACCGCCCCCCCCCAGCACTCAGAGAGCTAGAGTGTGGAGGGCAGTACATGCAATAGCCCCCCTCCCCCTCCTCACCCCACCGAATCGGCCAAAAGACCAGAAAGGGAGCGACATAATATAAAATTGATATATTAATTCAACTAATTTTGTTCACAAACTATGATTTCTCCATAAAAACGGACCGCCCCCCCCACTCAAAGGGTTTAGGTGGGAAGGGCAGAAGAGGTATTCGTCCCCCCCCCCACCAATCGGCAAACAGGGAACGACATAATATAAAGATCGGTTAAAATAACAATAACAAGTTACAGGGATATAGATATTTAATTGATTTGTTAGCAGGCTGTGATTTCTACCAATAAATTGGACCGCCCCCCCCACTCGAAAGTGTAGGGGGGGCGGAATTGATACCATCGCCCCCTCCCGACTCCACCAAATCGGCCAACATACTAGAGGGGGGGGGGGCGAAATAATCTAAAAATATGTTGAAATATAAATAATTAGTATATATTTTTAACATAAGTAATAAATTCGTATACAAATTGTGTGAATCCTATACTAAAGTTCGTCCGCCCCCCCCCTGGGGGGGGGGGTCGGCCGAGTGGGGGGGGGGCGATCGCCCCTACCGCCCCCCCCCCCTGGATCCGCCAGTGTAATAAACGTGGTTGTGACACAGATGGGGGGGGGGGGAGGGTAGTGGTGTGTGTATACTGCCGACGCAAATCGCCCAGGCCAGTGCTAGACGAGCGGTCAACAGGGACGAGTTGCGACGGTCGGCTACGACGGTTCGGGAAGGATCTGTTTGTGAATAGACCTCAGGATGGTCACGAGGGATGTGGTCATGTGATCAACCAGAATGGTTGAGCGACGTTCCGCCCGGTTCTAGAAGGTCTAAGGGAGCCTATATGAAGAGCGGAGAATTCACACTGTCACAATCAAGTCGGTTCAGTATGATGGCTCAGTACAAGTCCAGGACGAGGCGGAGAGGCCAGTGCAAGAGTTGATACGGCGGTACGGTTGTTAACGGAGATATATTTGTACAGTCTGTGTCACATTGTTGCCTATTGTACAGTATTGGTCTATTTGGCTGCGATTTATTGGACATTAAAGTATTACGTTATATTGGAGCCCTGAGTTGTCAAGTTCTTTAAGTTGGTGGTGGCGTGTGGTGCAGTTTGCAGAGAGCCTGGTTAGTGAGAAACGTTACAACTTGTAGATATAATGAAGATCAAGATAAGAGGCCAGTATAGTTGGCCATGTTGGGCACAGTGGCGGCCAACCTGGCAACAAAGGGCAAATGTGTCATAGGGTTTACATAGATCGAGTAGTAGAAAATGGGGCCAGTGAGCACAATAAAACAACGTGGGAAAATGATGAATAAGATCTATTATTATGTTATTACATTTGACTTAGAAATCTAATGAGTAGATCGAGGTGCATACTTTGTGCATGTTCCTAAAACCCAGACTGTAAGATTTGCGTTCTCAAACGTTCCTTTAGCAATGAATATAAATACTAGATCTTCGTCCTAGCCTAAACCCCTGCAGGATTCGAACCCGAGAAAATCGAGATGACAGTTTGGGGATCATGTGCATGTTATCATAAAATTCACTCCCATTTTGTACTCAGTATGTTTTAAAACTCACCCTCCTGTAACTTTATCAATCAGGTGTTGTTTGAACATATGACTCCATCTTTTAACAACATTTAATAATCCTTGCTTAAAGGATCGTGCATCAACTCTCAACCATTTGGAGAACACGAGCACAGCTTGCATTTGTTCTATCTCCAGGTACAGTTTCTCGTAATACTCAATCTAAATCAAATATATTGGGACAAATATTGATCAAAACAAAAACAAAAAGTGCAAAGGACATTTTTTTTAATTAAATGTATGCATCATTTGTTTTTTTTTTTGTTGTTCTTTTTTTAAGATATATTTTTTAAAATGTTTTTTTTTTAAGTTCGTTCAGAAATGAAGTTTTATTATAGCCTAACAAAACCTCCTTCAAGATGGCAGAGGATAACAGCGGGCAAAGGACGGCTGAGGATGGCAGAGGACGGCTGAGGATATGATAGGACGGCTCAGGATGGCAGCGGGCAAAGGACGGCTGAGGATGGCAGAGGACGGCTGAGGATATGAGAGGACATCTGAGGATGGCAGCGGGCAAAGGACAGCAGAAGATGACAGTTTCTTTCCCTTCCCCTCTAAGTCTCATTTATGATTTGTTTGTGTGCAGCTCTCAATGTTTTGGTGCTGCACGTACGAGAAAGCGGTATTTACGTTTGCAAGCTGTACAAGAGAGCACAGTGCAAGACGAGACGTTGAGAACTTGTATTTTATGTATAAAAGAATTATGACAGGACTAGGCACACGAGTCTTTCTGTTTTGACTTTAAGACAGTAGACTACATCAAAAGCTAGAAATTGTTTGTTTTCCCTATATGTTTTGGATGTTCCTTTAAAATTGAAGGCTTTTGCATCCTAGCCCTAACCTCCGTTAGGACGCGATGATGGCGGCGAGCAGGGTTCGAACCTTGGACCTTAGAGACCATCAAGACAACAGTCCAGAGTGCATACCACACATACCATCGATGATCATTTGAAAGACTCCCCCCCCCTTGATATGCCCAGTAACCTAATAAAACACATCATCTTAATGGTTTGGATTTTGTTTCGTCTTTTTTTCAAAATATGGTTAGTGGCGTACAAACGGAAAGGTGTTGAGGCTTAGGCATGGAGCGTTGGTGCATAAAATGCTGTTTTCAGCTTATTTGAGAAACTTACCATGTCTTTAAACTGAGCCAATGTCGGCGGATTCTCAGGTATTCCTTCATCTCCAGCCATGGATAATTCTTCCGGAGTTGGCTTGTGGTTGTACTTCAGGAAAAGATTCATGTACTCTTGACGATCTTCCACCCAGAGGCTGGAGTAGGAATTTAGACCATCCCTGTATTGGGTCACCTCTTGAATAGTCTTGTCCACTGCGTCTAGTACGTTCTCTTTAATGTCTGTCAGCTCGGGGTTGGATTCAATGCAAGTCTATACAGATTTTTAAAAACGCATTATTGATAGAAACTGGAAGGTAGATATGTAGGAAGGTAGGTACATAGGTATTTAGGAAGGTAGTTACATAGGTATGTAGGAAGGTAGGTACATATGTATTTAGGAAGGTAGGTACATATGTATGTAGGAAGGTAGGTACATAGGTATGTAGGAAGGTAGGTACATAGGTATGTTGGAAGGTAGGTACATAGGTATTTAGGAAGGTAGGTACATAGGTATGTAGGAAGGTAGGTACATAGGTATGTAGGAAGGTAGGTACATAGGTATGTAGGAAGGTAGGTACATATGTATTTAGGAAGGTAGGTACATATGTATGTAGGAAGGTAGGTACATAGGTATGTAGGAAGGTAGGTACATATGTATTTAGGAAGGTAGGTACATATGTATGTAGGAAGGTAGGTACATAGGTATGTAGGAAGGTAGATACATATGTATTTAGGAAGGTAGGTACATATGTATGTAGGAAGGTAGGTACATAGGTATGTTGGAAGGTAGGTACATAGGTATGTAGGAAGGTAGGTACATAGGTATGTTGGAAGGTAGGTACATAGGTATTTAGGAAGGTAGGTACATAGGTATGTAGGAAGGTAGGTACATATGTATTTAGGAAGGTAGGTACATAGGTATGTAGGAAGGTAGGTACATAGGTATGTAGGAAGGTAGGTACATAGGTATGTGGGAAGGTAGGTACATAGGTATGTAGGAAGGTAGGTACATAGGTATGTTGGAAGGTAGGTACATAGGTATATTGGAAGGTAGACATTGTTGTTGTTGTTGTTTTTTACACGTTTTTCTATTTCCATTAGATCTAAAGATGATTACGTCCTAGTCCAAACCACCCGAAGAACACATTAATAGAAAGAAGGAACAGACAAACAGATGGATGGATGGATAGATAGATAGAGAGATAAAAAGCATATGTCACCAGCTCAAGACCCACCAATTTTTCTAACACACCTGTTAAAATTTGATGGACTGTTGAGCGTTGTCATTTGATAATCGACAGCGCTCAAATTTCTTCACGTACACGCTAGTAGATCACCAGAAAAGTTACCACTCCAAATCTGTATGCCACACAAAAAGCTTACCTCATAAGGTTGAAGGTCACAAGAAACTCACCTCATAAGGTTGAAGGTCACCAGATTTCAGTCTAGGTATAAGAGAGGCCTGGGTATAAATATCGGAAATCAAACTTTCAATTAAATCCCAGAATCCTCCCTGAGCGCCAGGCTCTACATCAGGGATAAACGTCATCTTAGGCGCGTGAAGCTCTAAAAGTATTTCAAAGAGAGGCCCGCTTGTCTTGTCTGCACTGGCGTTCTCCAAGAGGTATTTAAGACTGCAAGCTGTGAAATAAAACACAGTACAAGTACAAGAAGAGAGGACATGTCTTCTATGTATAACTGTAGTGTGACAAGAGTGCAAGATATTTCTTCTTTCAGTAGATTATATCAGAAGCTATACTTTTTTGGAGGTTCCTTCAAAATTTGAAGGTTATTGTATCCTAGCCCTAACCACCTTTAGGACGCGGGGATGGCTGCAGGCAGGGTGCGATCCATGGGCCAAAGAGGCCATCAAGACAAGAGTCTAACAGAAAAATATTCAAATTTAATTAGAGTAACACCATTTGAAAATTAATAAACTCAGAGACACTTCGAGACAGAAGAATAAAAAGTATCGTGGCTACAATATATAAAACACTTAACCATAATTTACAAATAGAAAAAAACCTAATGAAATAATCAGAAAGACACAAAGATAGAGGCACATTTCTAAATCCATACGCTAGACCACATTCGTACAAGTGCTCCCCCTTCCTTAGTGCCATTAGAGAATGGAATGGGTTGCCTGAATCAGCCAGGAAAACCAACGACTTAGCAGAGTTTAAGTCATTGATAAACATGAAGGACTAGATTGACATATTAAAAGAGTAGACCGTAATTATCTTCTTTTTTCAAGTAACGTCTGTAATATATAAGATAAGAGTGCGTACCTCACTACTAGGGAGCCATCGAATGTGATTTATTTTATATCTAGATGTTGTGTTTCGTTGCCTACATCAAGATTGAGTGTAACCTGAAATTCTAAAATGCAGAGTGCGCGCACTTGCCAGTTATGGGCCGAGTGTTAAATGCCAATTAAAAGTTTGTAAGTTTTAAATCTCGGACTATTTGTTTGTAAAGTTTTGTTATTAAGCATAAGAAAGGAAGGATTAAATTCACTATTAGAGCAGGCAATGGCAATAAATAAATTAAAAAAATAATCTTAACGTTAGAGATTTTCATGGACGGCGGCGTACAGGCACCGAAACGGAAAAAAAAAATCCCTTTTGTTGGACGTCTGTTTACCTTATTCCAATGAACATTGATAGTCGTATCCTTTTTCTAACAAGAAAAACTATTGACATTTTTTAATGTTAAACTTATTTTAAAGTCAGAAAGTAAATTCTATAGAACATACATTTAAAAAGAAAGACACACACACACACACAAATACTTAATAGACCTACACATAATTGGGGGGCGGCATGTGAACTTACCAACCACTTGGACAAAGCCATCAACAACCATGTGAACTTACCAACCACTTGGACAAAGCCATCAACAACCATGTGAACTTACCAACCACTTGGACAAAGCCATCAACAACCATGTGAACTTACCAACCACTTGGACAAAGCCATCAACAACCATGTGAACTTACCAACCACTTGGACAAAGCCATCAACAACCATGTGAACTTACCAACCACTTGGACAAAGCCATCAACAACCATGCGAACTTACCAACCACTTGGACAAAGCCATCAACAACCATGTGAACTTACCAACCACTTGGACAAAGCCATCAACAACCATGCGAACTTACCAACCACTTGGACAAAGCCATCAACAACCATGCGAACTTACCAACCACTTGGACAAAGCCATCAACAACCATGCGAACTTACCAACCACTTGGACAAAGCCATCAACAACCATGTGAACTTACCAACCACTTGGACAAAGCCATCAACAACCATGTGAACTTACCAACCACTTGGACAAAGCCATCAACAACCATGTGAACTTACCAACCACTTGGACAAAGCCATCAACAACCATGTGAACTTACCAACCACTTGGACAAAGCCATCAACAACCATGTGAACTTACCAACCACTTGGACAAAGCCATCAACAACCATGTGAACTTACCAACCACTTGGACAAAGCCATCAACAACCATGTGAACTTACCAACCACTTGGACAAAGCCATCAACAACCATGTGAACTTACCAACCACTTGGACAAAGCCATCAACAACCATGTGAACTTACCAACCACTTGGACAAAGCCATCAACAACCATGTGAACTTACCAACCACTTGGACAAAGCCATCAACAACCATGTGAACTTACCAACCACTTGGACAAAGCCATCAACAACCATGTGAACTTACCAACCACTTGGACAAAGCCATCAACAACCATGTGAACTTACCAACCACTTGGACAAAGCCATCAACAACCATGTGAACTTACCAACCACTTGGACAAAGCCATCAACAACCATGTGAACTTACCAACCACTTGGACAAAGCCATCAACAACCATGTGAACTTACCAACCACTTGGACAAAGCCATCAACAACCATGCGAACTTACCAACCACTTGGACAAAGCCATCAACAACCATGCGAACTTACCAACCACTTGGACAAAGCCATCAACAACCATGCGAACTTACCAACCACTTGGACAAAGCCATCAACAACCATGTGAACTTACCAACCACTTGGACAAAGCCATCAACAACCATGTGAACTTACCAACCACTTGGACAAAGCCATCAACAACCATGTGAACTTACCAACCACTTGGACAAAGCCATCAACAACCATGTGAACTTACCAACCACTTGGACAAAGCCATCAACAACCATGTGAACTTACCAACCACTTGGACAAAGCCATCAACAACCATGTGAACTTACCAACCACTTGGACAAAGCCATCAACAACCATGTGAACTTACCAACCACTTGGACAAAGCCATCAACAACCATGTGAACTTACCAACCACTTGGACAAAGCCATCAACAACCATGCGAACTTACCAACCACTTGGACAAAGCCATCAACAACCATGCGAACTTACCAACCACTTGGACAATGCCATCAACAACCATGCGAACTTACCAACCACTTGGACAAAGCCATCAACAACCATGTGAACTTACCAACCACTTGGACAAAGCCATCAACAACCATTGCATCCAGATAGTCGACATAATTCTGCCAGTCGTTGGAAGTTTTCTCAGTGTCAAAGAGTTCCCTGTTGTTCTTGCAACAAACAACGAAAAAAGTCATCAATGAGACATAACGACGCTATCTAACAACGTAGAACAAAGAAGAATTATGTAGAAAAGTTTCACGTTTTTTTTTTCAGTTATATTAAATTGCGAGATAGAGAATGTAAGAATTTCTTTTCCTTTTTTCTGGGCTATAAACGTCAAACTTAACTTCACAACACACCAGATCAGCATGTTAAAAGACAGGAGACACCAGGTCAGCATGTTAAAAGGCAGGAGACACCAGGTCAGCATGTTAAAAGACAGGAGACACCAGGTCAGCATGGTAAAAGACAGGAGACACCAGGTCAGCATGTTAAAAGGCAGGAGACACCAGGTCAGCATGTTAAAAGGCAGGAGACACCAGATCAGCATGTTAAAAGACAGGAGACACCAGGTCAGCATGTTAAAAGGCAGGAGACACCAGGTCAGCATGTTAAAAGGCAGGAGACACCAGATCAGCATGTTAAAAGACAGGAGACACCAGGTCAGCATGTTAAAAGGCAGGAGAAGAATTAGTTTATAAAATGACGTTTAAGTAGAAAATAATCTGAAGAAGAAGAAATAGATGAAATCCGATTGTATTGAAAAGTGAGGCTCTGGGAGCTGGAACAAAAGATAAGACCTGTAGCCTGAGAACTAGATTAGGGACTTGGAGCGAATCGGGGAAGGGAAGGGCGTCGTTTGTTTTGCAGAAAAAGACTGGTGGAACTAAGATTGAAACCACATTCATTACTATAGACAATTATATATCATAATATTTGCATTTACGTATAGGCATAAATACACACACAAACACAATATACATATTTACCAGACAACCTGCACAGGACAAAAGAAAAGGAAAACAAAAAGTTAACTTTAAATTATTTAAAAAATAAAAACAATGTTTCCAATGCATTTGTTGAACATTTTCAGTAAATCACTGGCTAAAAAACTAATATATTAAAAACCAGAACTTAGAGGGCTTGAAGTCAATGGATTGATACTGCAGTAAACAACAGAGTAAAAGACGGATATTTTCACATCTTAGATCAATGCTTGCGGGACGGAGGACACGACACCATAAAGTAGGACTTGTCCTCTATTTGCTCGACCTCTTGTAACCTAACCCTGACCCTATCAATATGCCAATACATAAAAAAAGTAAATTATATAGCAATAAATCTACAATATATTCGAGTAAAAATTTGCAGGAATTGGAAGCATTTTAATTTTTACAGTTAACACATTTTTCTTTGACAAAAGCCCATTTGGGACCCTATTAGTCGTGAGTCCTGGCACAATGAACCCTTTGGTTGCTACGCCACCTAGCTTGTGTATGTATTGTAGGTTCGCAGCTCACAGCTACATTGTTTCGGCACTTGGCTTCAAAGTTTCACAGCTAGAGTAGACGTATAGCTAACAGTGGCGTAGCTAGGAATTCGCCATCATTTGGGAGCCCAGCTTGATCTCTATAGGGGCCCAGCTTGATCTCTATAGGGGCCCAGCTTGATCTCTATAGGGGCCCAGCTTGATCTCTATAGGGGCCCAGCTTGATCTCTATAGGGGCCCAGCTTGATCTCTATAGGGGCCCAGCTTGATCTCTATAGGGGCCCAGCTTGATCTCTATAGGGGCCCAGCTTGATCTCTATAGGGGCCCAGCTTGATCTCTATAGGGGCCCAGCTTGATCTCTATAGGGGCCCAGCTTGATCTCTATAGGGGCCCAGCTTGATCTCTATAGGGGCCCAGCTTGATCTCTATAGGGGCCCAGCTTGATCTCTATAGGGGCCCAGCTTGATCTCTATAGGGGCCCAGCTTGATCTCTATAGGGGCCCTGCTTGATCTCTATAGGGGCCCTGCATTTTGACATTTGAAATCATGACATGAGATAATGGCTTAATACTTAATGTAAAAAAAAATTCGAACACTTATGTGGGGGGGGGGCGGGGGGGGGACTTTCAAATTTCCCCCATCCTTCCACCATAACTACGCCACTGATAAGTAGCTTATATATGTATTTGCAGGTTCACAACTAGCTTGTAGTGCACGTTCACGGCTAGCAAAGACCTACCTCCATTAGGTCAAGGACCTCTACGCCCGCCGCTGTTATTTCATTGTAGCGTTTCTTGACTGTCTCGTGCCGGTCAGTGAGTCCAAGCAGGTTGTCCAGTTTTTCTTTTCTTTCAAACAACGGACTCTGCGACCAGGTGGCCATGACTGTCTTGAGCCTTTCAACATTGTCTTTGGTCTGTTGCACCTTAGAAGTCAGGTCCTGGATCTGCTGAAGCGTGTTGGCGATGTACTCCCAGATGTCTACATACAACACACGAAAAACTTAAACAATACTTTAAACAAAAAACAAATCTTATACAAAGTGTAATTGTATCAATTAGTTTGGATTAGTTATGTAATTACATTTGTAAATTATAATAGAGCAATAATTAGTCTGTGCGATTAGAAATATTTTGACTAATTGTTTTGTTTAGCGCTACTTCATTCTTTTCACTTTCTCACTACGTAATGATCCTATCACTTTCTCACTACGTAATGATCCTATCACTTTCTCACTACGTAATGATCCTATCACTTTCTCACTACGTAATGATCCTATCACTTTCTCACTACGTAATGATCCTATCACTTTCTCACTACGTAATGATCCTATCACTTTCTCACTACGTAATGATCCTATCACTTTCTCACTACGTAATGATCCTATCACTTGTTGGGGAAATGAGGGGGAGGGGGTATCTATGTCAATTTTACCGTAATCGCTTTTTTAAAGTATTTCTATATGGAAACGACCTGAATTCGAACTAAGGGCTAAAGCCTTCTCAAGACGACACACTAACCACTTTGCTAGTGAAGTGCTTATGAAAATACAATATTGTTTAGCTATCAATTGACTTATAAAGGGTATGAATTCAGCTTGTACTACTACTTCAGTCAAGTACAATTTCTTTCCCTTGTTCGATACCACACAAAATAAATAATTACCAATAGTTAATTAACTAATTAGTTAACTTTTATGTGTTGATTCTTGTTTTGTCATGTAAAAGAAATAATTATGCAAATTTCAGCTAATCCGAGATTGGGTGTTGGAAAACTAACGTGTACAAACTATTTTACCAGACAGATAAACATATAAAATGAGTCGATATATGCTTTTAAAAAAAAAACTAGCATTGTGGTTTCATTGTTCACTCTGTACAGATTTTTGAGCGGAGAGATAGACCGTTTCACTGGCCTTATGTACCGTTTCACTAGGCGGATGAACCGTTTCACTGGCCTTATGTACCGTTTCACTGGGAGGATGTACCGTTTCACTAGTCGGATGGACAGTTTCACTAGACGGATGGACCGTTTCACTAGACGGATGGACAGTTTCACTAGACGGATGGACAGTTTCACTAGACGGATGGACAGTTTCACCAGACGGATGGACAGTTTCACTAGACGGATGGACAGTTTCACTAGGCGGATGTAGTCCTTCGTTCGTTCCTTTACACACTACGAATCTTTAGTGGTTTAATGGACACATCTTAGGAAAGATATTTTCTCTACGTTTGAAAGATAACAGAAAACAAAGTGAGTGATACCAGCAAGTTAAAAGATTTTGCATTCCATTGCTTTCTAAACTTTGTCTGAGCTCATAGTAAAGTTCTTTGCTTGTGTTGGTCTAGTTTCAATTGCCTAATAGAATAATACCTTTCATAAATACAATTAATGCCATAATTAATACTCTTAATGGTGTTTGCAACGTAAAACAAAGCATTGCTTTAAAATCTTATCTGTTGGTCTGAATGCATAATGCATGATAATGGCAGAAGTGAAATACTTGAACTGTCTCTAACATATACACAGTACACACAAAATACATGCTCATATGAACGGAGTCTTCATATACTTATTATAGTGGTTTTATAACTTGACGAAACAATAGTTTTGTGCAGTACATTCCCCCATTATGTTCAAATAAATGTATTGTTACACAGAAAGAGTTAATGTGTGATATTTCAGCTCGTTAGGACATCGAAAAGTTGTCCAAATAAATTAGTCAATAGTTGTTGCTGTTTTTTTTTTTTACTATGACGAAAGTGAGTTAACGACAGGGATTGAAATCAAAAAGTTTTCCGAATACATAAATGTGACAATTTCTGTTTCTTAGAACTTGTATTTTTGTTGCCTTTAAACCTACCTTGCATTTCCCAAGAGAGAGTCGTGAGCGCCTCCTCTAACTCATTGTCTATCTTCATCAGGTGGGGGCTGATGAGAGGCTTCTCCACCGGAAGTGACTCTGTGATGAGTTTGTTGTACAGCTGCATGATGAGCATCAGGTTGGCGTAGTATTTAAACAGCATGTCCCTCTTCTCGTATACCCCTTCAGGGATCACTGGGATCAGCTCCTTGTTGCGCAGTTTTAAGTACTTCATCTCCTTCAGCACCGCCACCAGCTGTGGAGGACCAAGACCAAACGTTACAGCAATCGTTGTCGCGTCATACAGACCTGTGACGTGGCAACTGGCAATTGGTCTCCACTGCCCATAGGTTGTGACGTTGCAGATCAGAGTTCAGGCCTTCTATGACGATTGGTCTCGGGAGGACACATGCTGGAAAGTTAAGGCACTCCTTTTAGATCTTATGATCCATGGAGTCAGAAGGTGTTAAGCTCATCTTTTTCTATAGCCGGCGATGAACAAGGGTGTCGTGTAGCCAGCACAATGACCAGCATCCTTTACTTTCCCAATGTAAATTCGAGAAATTCAGAACCCCATGTTCCTTTCCACGAGGCCATGATTCCCCAATATTACTATTAACCCAAATACTGGTAATAGTGCAGTTATATAAATCTAGACCTCGCCAAATATTTGGTGACCCCGACGAGATCATTGCATTTCCATATGGACCTGGACGAATATTGAGACTTTTCAGCAGCAGATAATCTAACTACAGGTGAGAAGGATGTTTTGTATAGTTTACCCGCTGTCTTTTGTATATTCGTTTCCTGATTTGACAATCAAGCTCACTGCGTTTCTGTTAACCGAATGTTTACCGATTAGACACCAGTGACTATTGTAGGCAAATTAATTTGCAATGTACAAATGAACAGCAGGTCCTTATTAACAAATGTGTCTGCCTGAGCCCCCTGAGCTACCTGATTGTCAATCAATGGCAGAACCATAAACTCCAAGTATTAAAAACGGTTTATATCACTAAAATTAATTTTGGTCGCTCATGGTAAGTTCCCCAAGGAATTGTTACATGAACAATATTGCCCAGGTAAATGAATTTAGTTCATTGGTTGTTACCTTTACAAAATTACTTTGTAAGATATGGTAGCTGAGATATCAACTCCGCCAAAAGTGGGGTTTGTAATTAGAATATACAACATTCGTCCACAATATAATAAACTGTTGAGTTCATAGTGCTTTATATATTTAGATTTAGTATTTATTATTTAACAAATAAATACATTAAATGACTTTTAATACTTTTATCATTTTTTTCGCTGTCTAATATTTAATGTACAAAAGTTGTTTTTAGTACTTTGCATTATGCGATTAACTATCTCAATTTAACCGTTTTTTTTAAATTCCCAAAGAGTAAATAGAAATTACCCAAAAATATGGATTGTTTCCCTTTCGTTTGATTACCTCACAATTTGGAAGTAGATGTGGACTAGAAAACTATTCCGTCTTAGCCTGTAAGCTCAACTACAGTGTATACATAATCATATTCTTTTATGAAGTAACGTCTGTATTTTATAAGATATGATAAAAGCGGTGAGATAATGTGTCTGTCGCTATTACGTTGAAACTTAATTGTGCAACTTACAGTCCTGCACTCAATGAACTGCGAGTCGGACACGGAGAAAAACAAAGTGACAAAAGCGCCTCCACGGATCTTTACGACTGGCCATTGACATCCAAGTATTTTTATCTTTTTACCTTAGCATCAAAATTAACGGCCAGCAGCCGAGTTTCGCTGTCCCTAGTCAACAAGGGCTGTGACATGTTGAAAGAACATATCTCGTCCACGGTAGATAACCACGAGTTGAAATAGAATTTGTCGTTCCTGAAGTAGAAACATATTTACATTTAAATATGAACTGAATTCGAGGCTGAGAAAACAATAGTCCTTTCTTCTAATGAGTCCTCCCTAGAGGGATTTTTGTTTGTTTGGCGGAACCTCAAACAGAAAAAAAAGCCATTATCTAAATCGTATTTCAACAGGTGCAACAGTTTTGGTGCTCAGAGAGCGAGCAACTCGTTGAATTAAATATATAAGCAGTGCTTCATTTTACATAGAAATCGTTTGCCATTATCAAAACAAAATTTATATTTCTTATATGGTAACTACAGATGCGGTTGCATAGCAACTATAACATACACTGTTGAATGTAACACATATGTCTTCTAGATTTAGTATGTTGGTATTTGCCAAAGGTATCTAATCCTTAAACGAAAATACTACTTAATATCGAGCTTGTGGTAAAATTTATAAAATTTACTTCTAAAAAATGTAACATATTTTTTGTTTAAATTTCTAGTTTATTGTCACAAAGTGACAAACCAAGTTTATCTTCACAATTTATATAGTGTACTATCACACAGGTTTTTTTGCTACACTAGGTTATCATCTCAAGCAATGTATAAATTGGACATGGTTTATCGTCATACTATAATCAAACTAGACGTAATTTATTGACTGGAATAGCTTATCGTCGCACAATTAATACATTTATTTATAGACTGGACTAGTTTATCGTCAGACAATTTATAGATTTGATACGTTATCATTACAAAATTTATAAATTAGACCAATTTATCATCACAAAACTCAATAAATTAGAATAATTTATCATCACAAAATGTATAAATAATACTAATTTATCATTACAAAATTTATAAATTAGACTACTTTATCGTCGTAAAATTTAATGTCTGAAAGTAAAATATGAGAGATAAATAAATTTAGAGGATGAACTGAGTGTCCTAAATTTTTTTCTTCATGTAATACTTTTAGTAAAACTGGCCAGGGTATGTAGAAAGAAATATGTATTGCAAAAAGAATATTTAATATTTTTATCAAAATGTGAAATTATAACAAGTATTGTTTGTTTTATACTTTCACATGTTTCAGATGTTCCTTCAGAATTAAAGATTATTATATCCTAGCCTAAACCTCCCACAGGAATCGAGCGGGGGGGATGGCGAGGGCAGGGTTCGAACCCCGGACCACCGAGACGACAGCCGGGCAGTATATATTCACAAAATTAACTCTTTAAGACATACATAAAAATAACAGAAACGGAATAAACAGACATAAAAAATAAAAACCCAGCTATTCAATAGATTCAACTATTATTCTATGCCGATGTTACTGGAAAGTCTAACTAAAGAAAAAAGATGAATTTCTGAACTATTAAGCCAACACACATTTGGGGCGGGGATGAAAAGAAATATAGCTTCGTTGCGAAATTCAGTTGACATTTATATTTGTTTTAAATGGAAGAAAGTAAAGAGCTAGAATGAATGTAGAGACTTACTGGTCCAGCAAATGTTTTAAATCTTCAAGTCGAACAAAAATATGTTTGAATTCATCCATGTTTTTAATCCTGAAAAAAGTAAATTGTTTTTAAATCGACGTTCAATCAAATATTGAAACCTATTTGTACTTTTGATATGTAGGCTTCCAAAAATGCATTTGATCGAAATTACAAATAATCGTTTACGGTAAATTCACCTATATGTACACGGCTTTCTCAACTGACTAAAAAATTTACTTATAACCAATTTAAGAATTCAAAACCTCGGAAATGAGACTAGACCTGCAGATCAATTACACTTGCCCATGTTTTGTTTCCTTATGTAGAAAAACTAGAGATCAAAGATTTGGGCCTTAGTTAACTTACTGGTGCTCGAGTCTTGAGAAGCTCTCCATATAGATGGCCACCCGGTTGTAAATCTCTCGAGCCCAGATCATAGCCCCTGCCATTGGCGGCATGTTTTTGTGGACCACCATACTCCCAGTCTCTTTTTTGATTGCCATCTGGAGTATGAGGAAGACATAATGTTAAAACATATCACTGCTCTTCATCCGCCATTTCACTCTCATTCGCTTTATTACTCTCTGTTCTGCATTGCCTCTCTATTTCTACATTTTGTTACTCTCTCTTTAACTTTCCTCTACAGCATTTCTCTTTATAATCACAAAATCCTGACACAAAGGGTGATTTTTTTTTATTTCTAGAAACTATCCTTCCTCTCTTCCTCTCCGGCTTTCTCTCTCTATTTCTCCCTCTCTCCCTCTTACTATTTCATTCCCTCTCTCTTTTTACTTTCTAGTCTCTACCTCTTTCTCTCTATCTCAATTTATCACGTACTCTTTTTTACTGTCTACCTCTTTCAGAATTTTGCTCTGAATCCCATCTCTGTCTTTTATTTCAAAACCTTCGACCTAATCTTCAGACACTGTGTTATACATGGTCTGCTGCAAGAAGACGAAAATTCTCTCTTTCTCGCTCTCTAGTTCTCTCTCTCTCTCTCTCTCTCTCTCTTATCTTGCTTTCTATTACTGTAAATCTCATTTTCTATCTCTCTCTACCTCTCGCTCACTTTTTCATAAAGAAACAGCATCAAATCTAATGCCTATGGTATTTTCACAAGCCTACCTGTTCCTCATAGAGCTCAAAGCAGATATCCAAAGCTTCGTCCATCATTTTCACAACTTGAGGATATTTGTCATCGAAGTCTTTCAAGATGAGTTGTCTCTCAAGCAGTGGGCCCATCATCTCAATAAGCTGCACGGAAGGAGAAGGTTAACTTAACTAGCAAGAGAAACAAATGATGTTGTGCAGACTTGATTCAAACAATGAAACAAAGTCCCCTGGGGGAGGGGAGGTTTATGTAATTAAAAGTTCAGACTAAGAGTGATAAGGATACATGTATTGAATGTGTAAACAAGCATTGCAATTTGCTCAACTTATTTTTAAGTCGGTCTTCGCGCTCCAGGAGAATTGATATGATTTTTTTTTGTCATATCGGCACATTTTAGGCCATCTCGTGCCCTTTAAATTTTTCAAGAATTCTTTTCTTTTCTTCAACTCTTTCTCTTCTAACTGACGATACCATCGTTGATTCCACCAGAATGTGGTAAATAATTACGGAGAGAAAGAGTTAATAAAGTATTAATTAAAATATGCTGTGAATATATATATATATATATATATATATATATATATATATATATATATATATATATATTACACTCTTCACACGATTTAACTCACTCATAATCTACTACTCAGAACTTTCACAGATATTTGTTCTGTTGATATAAAAATAAAATATGAGCCTCTATGTTTTTTTTTCTTCAGACTCATACTAGTCCTAAAAGTGCGCACTATGCATTAGCTACTCGCCTCTCGAACTAGGAACAAAACAAATCTCTTTTAATTCAGACGTCCTCAATTCTCACGTCCTCGCGTTCATGTAAGTGTTGGCACTGCGCTGCACCTGTTAACCGAAGGAAATGTGCACCAAGAGGTGAAACATACTTCATAAGCTACGCCAAAAACCTCAGGAAGAACTCCTACTAGACATCGTACCAGAAGTACTACCAGAAGTAATAATTCAAGAACTAGTACCAGAATTCCATTCACAAAGGTGTGGGGGAGGGGGGGGGGAGGAAAAAAAGGGGGGAATAATAATATAAACCTTTATTGTCCGTAAGGAAATTTGTCTTACAATTTGTGCATTACACCAAACAAAAGATTATAACTATAAAAACCAAAATGTACATTCACACCACACTCGCTCACAATTTACATGTGAAAAGTTTATATAAGATTGTTTCTATTTAATGATTTGATTGCCAGGGGAACAAAAGAGTGTTTGTGTCTGTTTGTCTTTGCTATCGGTGTCTTCTATCTCTTTTGTGATGGTAAAATCACAAAATCCTGACTCAACGGGTGATTTTTTTATTTCTAGAAACTATCCTTCACCTATGCCTTAGACTCACTTTAAAGATCATCTCCAGTCCAGAACAATCATAGTAACCCTTGCACACAATGGTAGCCAGTCTACGATCAAAGTCTGCCATTATAAGGTTAAAGGTTTCAAAGTTTTCCAGGAATGTCTGTGAAAGATTGGGGTTATAATATTAAGACAACTAATTTGTGAATCTAGACTTGATATTTCTCCACGAATGTTATTGTCTCACGAGGCTAGTTTTATTATTGTTGCATTCCCTTCATTTTCTCTGTACCTCTGTACTCCTGATACTTTAAGTAATGTCTTTGCAGAGTTTGCTTTAGTGTTTATTTGTAAAGATCATAGTACCAGAGTTTGCTTCAGTGTTTATTTGCAAATGCTTTAGTGTTTATTTGTATAGTCCGAAGGTCTATTCAATGGCATGTGGTAATTGGGAGTGATAATTGTCCAGTCTTGCTTTGGAGAGTAGTCTCACCATTGACTCACCAAGGTACATGAATTTACATCAATTTAAAATAGAACAATATAAATTTCTTGTAATCAATTTTTTTAATACATATTAATGTATTTAACTAATTAAATTTTAAAGTTCAAGGAATAATTATTATTTCGGAAACATACATTTTTATAACTTTTAAAAGCCTGCTCATTAGCAAATCTTTCGACGTTATTCTGATTAGAAACTATTTAAAATTCCAGTAAAAATACTAACCCTTACCGTAACCCTGGTACCCACATAATTAGAGACTAAAACGTTTACAATGATTTTATCGCTTCAGGTTTCTCCTACCGGATCTGAAGCATCCAATGGATTGTATTTGCTCTCAGTAAACAGTTTGAAGGCTTCGTCGAACTCTTGAAAGATTACAATGACGTCATCACCCAACGAGTTTCCCCGGATTCCCCCGAACTCCACCTTTTCAAGCTTCATGAAGTTAACATTAGTGTCCATCAGATACTGTAGACACACAATTAGTGAAAGAACATACATTAGTGTCCATGAGATACAGTAGACACACAATTAGTGAAAGAACATACTGGAGACACACAATAAGTGAAAGAACATACATGAGTGTCCATCAGATAATGGAGACACACAATAAGTGAAAGAACATACATGAGTGTCCATCAGATAATGGAGACACACAATAAGTGAAAGAACATACATGAGTGTCCATCAGATAATGGAGACACACAATAAGTGAAAGAACATACATGAGTGTCCATCAGATAATGGAGACACACAATAAGTGAAAGAACATACATGAGTGTTCATCAGATAATGGAGACACACAATAAGTGAAAGAACATACATGAGTGTTCATCAGATAATGGAGACACACAATAAGTGAAAGAACATACATGAGTGTTCATCAGATACTGGAGACACACCTCTCTTCTAAACATCGCTCCACCCTTCTTCTAAACATCGCTCCACCCTTCTTCTAAACATCGCTCCACCCTTCTTCTAAACATCGCTCCACCCTTCTTCTAAACATCGCTCCACCCTTCTTCTAAACATCGCTCCACCCTTCTTCTAAACATCGCTCCACCTTTCTTCTAAACATCGCTCCACCCTTCTTCTAAACATCGCTCCACCTTTCTTCTAAACATCGCTCCACCTTTCTTCTAAACATCGCTCCACCCTTCTTCTAAACATCGCTCCACCCTTCTTCTAAACATCGCTCCACCCTTCTTCTAAACATCGCTCCACCCTTCTTCTAAACATCGCTCCACCCTTCTTCTAAACATCGCTCCACCCTTCTTCTAAACATCGCTCCACCCTTCTTCTAAACATCGCTCCACCCTTCTTCTAAACATCGCTCCACCTTTCTTCTAAACTTCGCTCCACCCTTCTTCTAAACATCACTCCACCCTTCTTCTAAACATCGCTCCACCATTCTTCTTGACCTCGGTTTTGAAATGGGCTCAGCTATGTTGACGTCCAGTCAACTCATTTCGTAGATTAGGAGGGGGGGGGGAGAAGATTAAATTTAAAAAAAATGGATGTATCCTAAGCCTAAACGTCACACTGCACATCGAATTATTAAACGGGCTAATAGCATAATAGGTCAGAAAGATGGATGTCCAGCGAAACTTTGAGCCGAGACCTTGGCTACCCATCTAGGAGAAGGAAAACTCCGAATCCAAACCTCCGCTGCCTTGCGGCTATACCCATACGCGGAAAAGGAAAACCAATGACTTAGCAGAGTTTACGTTTCTAACTAACATTCGTGAGAAGATTGACACATCGATCGCGTAGAACGCCTGTAATTTATATGATAACGATCAGGCAATACGTTCCATGCAATAGAGAAAAAAAAAGTTCTATTAAATTTTTCCCTAGCATATGAAATAAGAAATGTCCTTTGATCTTTTTGTAATGAGTGTTTTACTTATGTTACTATTTGATCTTTTTGTAATGAGTGTTTTACTTATGTTACTATTTGATCTTTTTGTAATGAGTGTTTTACTTATGTTACTACTTGCATCCTCTCCTAAATTGTCTCCAGTTCTAGTTATTTTTTTAATAGTGTTAAAAGTAGTAAAATTCCCCATTCAGACTTAGTAATCTATAGGGCAGATGATGTAAAGGTCATCTGTTTCTATGGCCGACGGTTTACAAGGGTGTCATGTGGCCATCACATCGACCAACCGCCTTTACTTTCCCCAACTTAACTCAGGTACCCACTAGAGGGCCGCCCTAAAAATTCCGAAGTTCAAAATCCCAGTCGTCACCGAGATTCAAACCCAGGACCTCAGGTTCGGAAGCCAAGCGCCTAACCACTCAGTTAAACTTAGTTAAACGTTTGTTAATCATTTGCCATAAACCTCAAGGCTCTATGAAAGGTATAACACTTAAAGACACACCTTATACGAAGGCTATAACAATACTGCCACAACTTACATAAGCTATCTTCAACCTCTCGTGAACCTTCGTGAACCTCGAGAAAACAATGTCTGGTTGGAAAAACCAAGGTCTAGGCGTCACCCCCGGTGGAAACATGGAAGGCAGCCTCTTTCGTGTATCGTCAAAGGCCATTCTGAAAGAAGACATGACCTGCTCCGCTGTTTTGACCAATGGGATGGTTTCCGCCATATCTCCTTTGAACATTTCTTCAGGCGAGATGTAATTATCCACCTGGTAATAGTCAATATTAGAGGACTCAGAACACAATCTTACAATCAAAATCTTACCTGAAGAACAGTTGCAATGCAGTACGTAATATAGCCAAACGGCCAATAGTACAGTACCTTTCAAGAGGTGCCATGATTTGTAACACTAATCAGGAGGACGAGCCGGTTAGCGTGATGTGATACGGTGCTATACATAGAGTCTACGTTTATGGTTCACGGGCCCACGTTTGACACTGACTCACGGGTCCGCGTATGACAGTTGCCCCGGGCACAGCCTACTGCTAAGGCCGCTTCTGAGAGCCCAATATTCTTAGGCCAATGGGCCATTTCTGACACGCGTCTAGCTAGTCGCATCATTTTAAAGTGTGGACAGATGTTTGGATGGGCCAAAGTCTGTGGCTTTATTCTGGAGTGACTGCAAATGTTTGGATGGGCCAAAGTCTGTGACTTTATTCTGGAGTGACTGCAAATGTTTGGATGGGCCAAAGTCTGTGACTTTATTCTGAAGTGTCGGCAGATGTTTGGATGGGCCAATGTCTGTGACTTTATTCTGCAGTGACTGCAAATGTTTGGAGCGGCCAAAGTCTGTGACTTTATTCTGGAGTGACGGCAGATGTTTGGATGGGCCAAAGTCTGTGACTTTATTCTGAAGTGTCGGCAGATGTTTGGATGGGCCAAAGTCTGTGACTTTATTCTGGAGTGACTGCAAATGTTTGGATGGGCCAAAGTCTGTGACTTTATTCTGAAGTGTCGGCAAATGTTTGGATGGGCCAAAGTCTGTGACTTTATTCTGAAGTGTCGGCAAATGTTTGGATGGGCCAAAGTCTGTGGCTTTATTCTGGAGTGTCGGCAGATGTTTGGATGGGCCAAAGTCTGTGACTTTATTCTGGAGTGACTGCAAATGTTTGGATGGGCCAAAGTCTGTGACTTTATTCTGAAGTGTCGGCAAATGTTTGGATGGGCCAAAGTCTGTGACTTTATTCTGAAGTGTCGGCAAATGTTTGGATGGGCCAAAGTCTGTGGCTTTATTCTGGAGTGTCGGCAAATGTTTGGATGGGCCAAAGTCTGTGACTTTATTCTGGAGTGTCGGCAAATGTTTGGAGCGGCCAAAGTCTGTGACTTTATTCTGAAGTGTCGGCAGATGTTTGGATGGGCCAAAGTCTGTGACTTTATTCTGGAGTGACTGCAAATGTTTGGATGGGCCGAAATCTGTGGCCATTAAGTACGAGAGTGTTGAGTGGCCAGTAAGTACGAGAGTGTTGGGTGGGCAGTAATTACACGAGTGTTGATATGAGGTTTTGATTGGCCAGTGAGTACCACTATACCAACTATTTACTTCAATTGAGAAGCCAATAAATAAAAAAAAAAGTCAAAAAAAGATACAACCACAATATGAACATTACTTACAAATAGATCTAAAATGTCTAAAGTTCTTATCTTCGTTTTTTTGGGGGCCCCTGGGGGGGGGGGGGGGGTTAAACCGCGACATTCATAACATCACATAGATTATATTTAACGGGAGTGGGGTATGCGGGAGCTCTTCATAATAAGAAATAAATAGATGCTACATTTTTTTCTTTTGATTATTATTTTTTTTTTGCTTAGGCATTGCTAGAGTTAAATACTTATTGTGAACACAGTTAAACGCAGTACTTATTGTGACAACAGTTAAACGCAGTACTTATTCTGAACACAGTTAAACGCAGTACTTATTGTGACCACAGTTAAACGCAGTACTTATTGTGACCACAGTTAAACGCAGTACTTATTGTGACCACAGTTAAAACGCAGTGACGACGTTTAAACACTTACCAATTCAATGACAAAATTACATAACATCTGTAGCAATACCGTGATCCTCTCTGCAGTGTTGTAGTACCTGGAGTGAACCCACACCAAGCCAATAGTATGCATGAGTGGTCCGAGCAATGGGGCGCACGCGTCGAAATCTGTCTCTTCCACTTTGGCCAAGGCGTTACTGACTGTGGTGAGGTACGCCAGGTTATCGTTGGCCTCCACCAGTGCTGGGAGAAATAACAGAATTAGGTAGTGAATTATCAGAGGCGTCTTTACCCAGTAAATGGGTTTTTCAAAACGAGGAGTCTGGAGTTCGACTCCTAGCGATAGCTGGACTTTGAGATTTTGAAAGACCTCTAAGACCAACCAGCTTCAGTAGGGCAACCGATAGATTTTATTTATTTATTATTTCAAAAAAATGTTCCAATAAATACTCATTCTATATCGTACCTTTTTTTTTCAAATGTTACTTCAATACCCCTGTAATCAGTGCGCAGCATCGACAAGTGACCTTGACGAGAATTCTATTTAGTTAAAACATATTACTCTGTTAAGTGTTTAAAGGAAGCCCTTTCAGACCTGACGATATATGTTAATGAAGGTGTCATGTGGCCAACACAACGACCAACCAACTTTACATCCCCTATGTATGTCAGGTACCCATTGGAGTTTGGTTGACACAATACTGTAATAAAAATGTGTTAAATCTACAAACATGATGATCTATCTAACCAACCTCTGTAGCTGAATACTTTACAGAGTATCGTTGTGATTTATTTATCTATCCCTGTATTCACCTTAAAAAGTTCCAGGATACTTCTTAGTTACCGCTAGTGTGTTTATCATCTAAAGTTTACTCTCTATAATTTAATGTGAAATAGCCCAAGTCCAATGGTATGTCTATTTTGTTACAATATCAATATATAGATGTATGTTGACATATGTGAATTTGTTTCATGTCATTGTGACAGGTGGGGAAATGTGATGTTTGTTTGGCACGTTTTATGTCTAGGGGATGATTATTTTTAAAGCTATCACACACCAACCTATCAGCATATGAATCGGGAGCAGACACGCAACGAGACAAAGCAATGAAAGATAGATACAAAAGTTAAAAATGAAGAATATTTATTTACATAAATATACATATAAGAATAAAAAGGGGGAGGGTTTGCATCTATCTCTAGTATATTCTATGTTTAATCATCACTCTTGCACCTAATAAGAGAGTATGTCACTTTGTCCTCTGACTTAGCTGGTTGTCCTGTTGATGTCGCAGCTGGCTGTGTCCTGGCTTGAGGTTCTGCAGCTGGAGGTGGCGCTCTAGCGGATAGAGGGACGCCGGTGATATAGTTCTTGTGGAGTCTCAATCCCCAAAATCTAATATCTGTAGTGGGCACAGTAGGGCGGGTGGCCGGCTACCGTGGGCACAAGGTTACTGCGGGCAGAGCTGATCTGCCGTGGGCAGCGTAGTTGACAGGATATGTCCAGTGAGTTGCAGAGGGTTGGCGTAGCTATGACGTCTCGCACAGACCTGAGTCCATAGGGACGTCGCACCTAATAAGATGACAGGTGGGCTGTCGAATAGGCGGGCAATGCCGATAGCGCCAAGTAGTAGAGTTGAGTAGTGTCGTGTAGACACTGAACAGCAAATAGCAAATAAATAGGCAGGTAAGTAGATCGTTGATCCAATAAATAGGCAGGTAAATAGGCAATAGGTGATTCTTGATAGCAACTAGGCAAGTGCAGCGCTGATTAGCACTAAGCACATAGATAGGCCAGTAGGCAAATAGGCAGACACCTGAGGGAGGCTGCGGATAAATAAAGACAAGTTAGGACATGTCTCTCATACATCTTATCGATGCCCTCGACTGAGGTGCATTCGTCAGATTGGTGAAATTGCTTTAGAGCACAATGAGGAGATGATGACAAATGGGATTTGGAAAATAGATGGCAGATAGTAGCATTATATAAATGTACATAAAAGGGGAAATACTAATATAAAAATGTACATAGAAGGGGAAATAATAATCTCAAATAAACAACACAGGTGGATAGAGAAAGAAAAGGGGGGGGGGGTTGAATTGGGCGGTGGTCAGCGACCCAGATGATTGTTTACATATGACCGTGGGTCGAGAACAATGGAGCGCGCTTGAATGGTGTGTCCGTTCAAGCGGCGCAACTCTTATTAGAGTAAAATGAGTAAAGGGGAGATAATTCATTACAGGGGAGATAATTCATATCTCCTTTCTAAGCGCAGTATTAGTGCGATAGTAAAATTATCACGGTTGTCAGCCGAGATAAAGGAAATAGACTAAGATGTACAAATATATACATGGTTGCATCAGCGATCAATTGAGCAACGTAGCATTAATAGATTAATGCAATACATAAATAAATACATAGGACATGTTTATGTTTTCTACTTACGCCAGTGAGAAATACACAATGCACTAATTAAATATAAATGAACTAGGCAAAATACACATGATAAAATCCAATGGAAGTATACACAGAGTAATTAAGATGGAACTTGTGATTAAGTTCGGCTTACCACCAGGTATTCCTCTAGGAGGGAGAATAAATGATATAGTCCAGACTCGATAGCTCAGCTCGAATGAGAAATGAAAAAGGGTCTGGCTTGAGTTGGTTTACTTTATATAAGCCTGGAAAGTGCGGGCGGACACAGGAAGTGTCCTAGGCTAAGATTTATCTTACACGTGGGTGGATTTGACTCGAGGTGGGAGCGCACCTTGGAATATCACGCGGTGTGTTGACCAGGGTAATCTCTTAGATCAAAGAGAGACGTGAGAGAAAGGGGGGGGGGGAGAAGGATTAGCTTGCATTCAAACCAAGGTGGTGTCAACCGCGACCGTCCTGCAGACATCCGGCGGGCAAGACAAAAGAGATTGTGTGTTTACCTTTCCCCGATCAAGGGCAGATAAATGAAAGGACGCGCCTTAGCTATCTCCAAGGTGGTCATCTAAGTCTAGCCTGGAGCGGAAAAGGTGGTGCGGGTGAATGATTTAGGGGTAGGATGGACAAATAATTAAAAATAAAATAAATAAATGATGAAAAATAATAATTAATGCTGTGATAATTTAGAGTGAATCTGACAGCGAGTTTTTGACTTGTCACATACGCCGCCGCCAAGATGGATCTATCGCAGAAGATCCATAAAGTGCGAGCAGACTGATGTCACTCTAACTTTAAGATCAGTTGTTATCACAGCATTAGAAAAAAAAATCTGGAAAAATAAGGGGTAGCCATGCCAGGAGGAGAGTCTGTCCAAGTTTGTCCATGGTCTTACTTCCCGTCCCTGATTATGTAGTCACCTGGGTGAACCATACGGGGTTGCTTGGGAGAGTAGATTGGGCGATTGGGTGAGTAATAATTCCTTCCTGGGGCGGATTGGGGAGCGTGATTGGGGCTTAGGCGGGGTGCCCAAGGCACGTGTGCTCGTTGGGGCTTACCTCCGAAGACGCTGTGAGGCGCTTCTTCACGAGAGTAAGTAGTCAGCTTACCTCGGTATCGTCTGACACGATCAATGTCAGGGAAGAGTGGCCTGATAAAGAATGTGGAGTTCTGCCGGAGAACGTCCCCACGAGTGCGATAATCTGGCTTACATCGTGGCTTCCTGACACGGTTAATGCCAGGGGAAGGTTGATATTGAATGGTGGCTGAGGAGCCAGGGTGAGAAGAGTCTTCACGAGCGCGAGGGTTCGGCTTACCTCGTGACTTCCTGACACTATCAATGCCAGGGTGAGGTTGATTCGGAATGGTGGCTGAGGAGCCATGAAAAGGAGTGAGTCCACGAGAGCAAGGGTTCATCTTACCTCGGGGCATTCTGACACTGTCAATGTCAGAGGAATGTTGCTTAATTTTGGCTAAGTAGCCTGGGTCAAGTAGACCCTCACGAGCGCGGGTATACGACTTAACTCGTGACTTCCTAGCAGTATCAATGCCAGGGCGGAGTGGTTTGAGCTTTGATGATGAGTCGGGACTATGCGGGTTAGTGTGGCGACCAGGGCTTCCAACCGGCTGGTTGCGGCCACCTTTCTGCTCCGTCGATCTACCGACGGGCAGAGAGAAGAATGGTTTATTGACTACTCCAAGAGGGACATATTTGGAGCATAGAATGAAGTCATATACTGGCGTGTCCATGACGGCGGCGTCGATGGTGCCATGTACGTATCTGCACTCCACGTGCACCCTCGCGACAGGTAGAACCTGCGAAGGAGTGCCACGGTCTATGGACTGGATTGTCACTGTTCCACCAGTGAGATCCGATGGGTCAATCAGCGTTCTATTTATAACCGCGCCGAACGAACAGCCTGAGTCGTAAAGGCCCAAGACTTCAACACCGTTGGCCAGAATGTTCTCTACTCCCGGAGGAGAAGAGGTGGGGTGAGGTGGCACGGGTGGGAGTTCTGGTTGGCCGAGTTCAGTGGCAGTGGGTTGAGGAGCCACGGCCATCGTGGAGACGAAGTATGTGTCCTCCTCCGGTTGGTCAGAAAGATCGATCGCGGAGGGTTGAGAGACTGGCGTCACCGTAGATAGGGTCCGTGGGGCCTGCTGCTGCCGTTGTGGAGTGGGTCTACTGTCACGCGCGCTATGACGTGAGTCACGCTGAGAGTAGTTAGCCTGGTTATAGCGAGACAGGTGGTTGGGGCGGTTACTGTGGTTATTAGGGGCTGATTGCTGGCCTGGTGCCTGGTTGTGCTGGGGAGTTTTAGGAGGAAGGTTGGATTGAGCAGGGGAAGTTGGTTGGTCTGTTTGCTGGTCTGTCGCGGTTGCTTTACCTTTTAAGTCCTTACGGGCGTTCAAGTACCGGTCAGCGGCGGAAGCTATGTCAGCGGGTGCAGTTGCTTGTTGCTCCTTGACATAAACTCTGACCTCCGGGGACATGCATTCTAACAGCTGCTCAGAGAGTATGAGGCATGCTAGGCCATCAAAAGTCTCTGGCAATTGGCTGAGAGCGTGCCACCTGACAAGGTACTTGTCCAGCCTCTCGCAGAGGTTGCCGTAGGTCTCTCTGCGTTCGAGGCGGGAACTTCTGAACTTTTTGTGGTAGGCCTCGGCGGTCAACTCGAACTGGACGAGTAGCGCCTGTTTGAGGGCTGTGTAGTCCTCTCTCTGGCCGGAGGGAAGTTTGGAGTAAACCTCGTAGGCTTTGCCTCGGAGGCATTGGGATAGCCGGAAGCACCATTTCTCCTCTGGCAGACCGTAGAAGCGCGCTACTTCCTCAAATCGGACAAGATAAACTTCGATGTTCTCTGTCTTGTCGTCGAAGTGCTCCATTGGCATGTGGGGTAGGCCGTTCAAGGAACTTTGAAAGGATGCTGGGCTAGCCGGGCGAGACTCGGAAGAAGCCTGGCGGGCGGCCTCGTTCTCTTTGTCCGCGGCTATCTTTTCTCTCGCCGTTATTTGTTGCTCTCTTTCTCGCTCTGTAACTTCTTTAGCAATAGCTATTTCAGCTTCCTTTCTTTCTCTTTCTTTAGCTATTTCAGCTTCTTTTCTTTCTCTTTCTTTAGCTGTTTCTGTTTCCCTTCTCTCCCTTTCCATAGCTATTTCATGCTCCCTTGCTAGTTTTTCCCGTTCCTCTCTATCAAGAGCAGCAAGTCGTTCCTTGATGTATTCATTCTGCTCTGCGTCGCTAAACAATTTAGCCTCATCCATGATATCTGCTATCCGCTGCTTGCGGTCAGGTTCAGACTTGGAGCGAGTGCCGCTGGCCATAATGATGAGGGGTGGGTAATGAGAGGTTTTAGGATGGTGGAGGGGCAGATTGAATGGATAATGGGATTGAGCTAGAAATAAAGAAAGTGGGTTAGTAAAAGTGAGTCGCTGTTTACCGGAAGAGTGCAAAAGGAATGCGGTGTCTGCCTACGTTAATCACAAATTCCTGCAATGAAATATTACAAATAAAATGCAATAATAATCATAAATGAAAATATGACAAAAGTGACACTCTTGATAATGCGAAGTGATGATACTCATAAATATTTTAAGAAAAAAAATATTGATATGGAATTTAGTTATTGCTGCCTGTTCGTGCCTGCTGTACTAATGGGTTAAATCCAGGACGGGCTCGCCAAAATGTGACAGGTGGGGAAATGTGATGTTTGTTTGGCACGTTTTATGTCTAGGGGATGATTATTTTTAAAGCTATCACACACCAACCTATCAGCATATGAATCGGGAGCAGACACGCAACGAGACAAAGCAATGAAAGATAGATACAAAAGTTAAAAATGAAGAATATTTATTTACATAAATATACATATAAGAATAAAAAGGGGGAGGGTTTGCATCTATCTCTAGTATATTCTATGTTTAATCATCACTCTTGCACCTAATAAGAGAGTATGTCACTTTGTCCTCTGACTTAGCTGGTTGTCCTGTTGATGTCGCAGCTGGCTGTGTCCTGGCTTGAGGTTCTGCAGCTGGAGGTGGCGCTCTAGCGGATAGAGGGACGCCGGTGATATAGTTCTTGTGGAGTCTCAATCCCCAAAATCTAATATCTGTAGTGGGCACAGTAGGGCGGGTGGCCGGCTACCGTGGGCACAAGGTTACTGCGGGCAGAGCTGATCTGCCGTGGGCAGCGTAGTTGACAGGATATGTCCAGTGAGTTGCAGAGGGTTGGCGTAGCTATGACGTCTCGCACAGACCTGAGTCCATAGGGACGTCGCACCTAATAAGATGACAGGTGGGCTGTCGAATAGGCGGGCAATGCCGATAGCGCCAAGTAGTAGAGTTGAGTAGTGTCGTGTAGACACTGAACAGCAAATAGCAAATAAATAGGCAGGTAAGTAGATCGTTGATCCAATAAATAGGCAGGTAAATAGGCAATAGGTGATTCTTGATAGCAACTAGGCAAGTGCAGCGCTGATTAGCACTAAGCACATAGATAGGCCAGTAGGCAAATAGGCAGACACCTGAGGGAGGCTGCGGATAAATAAAGACAAGTTAGGACATGTCTCTCATACATCTTATCGATGCCCTCGACTGAGGTGCATTCGTCAGATTGGTGAAATTGCTTTAGAGCACAATGAGGAGATGATGACAAATGGGATTTGGAAAATAGATGGCAGATAGTAGCATTATATAAATGTACATAAAAGGGGAAATACTAATATAAAAATGTACATAGAAGGGGAAATAATAATCTCAAATAAACAACACAGGTGGATAGAGAAAGAAAAGGGGGGGGGGGTTGAATTGGGCGGTGGTCAGCGACCCAGATGATTGTTTACATATGACCGTGGGTCGAGAACAATGGAGCGCGCTTGAATGGTGTGTCCGTTCAAGCGGCGCAACTCTTATTAGAGTAAAATGAGTAAAGGGGAGATAATTCATTACAGGGGAGATAATTCATATCTCCTTTCTAAGCGCAGTATTAGTGCGATAGTAAAATTATCACGGTTGTCAGCCGAGATAAAGGAAATAGACTAAGATGTACAAATATATACATGGTTGCATCAGCGATCAATTGAGCAACGTAGCATTAATAGATTAATGCAATACATAAATAAATACATAGGACATGTTTATGTTTTCTACTTACGCCAGTGAGAAATACACAATGCACTAATTAAATATAAATGAACTAGGCAAAATACACATGATAAAATCCAATGGAAGTATACACAGAGTAATTAAGATGGAACTTGTGATTAAGTTCGGCTTACCACCAGGTATTCCTCTAGGAGGGAGAATAAATGATATAGTCCAGACTCGATAGCTCAGCTCGAATGAGAAATGAAAAAGGGTCTGGCTTGAGTTGGTTTACTTTATATAAGCCTGGAAAGTGCGGGCGGACACAGGAAGTGTCCTAGGCTAAGATTTATCTTACACGTGGGTGGATTTGACTCGAGGTGGGAGCCGCACCTTGGAATATCACGCGGTGTGTTGACCAGGGTAATCTCTTAGATCAAAGAGAGACGTGAGAGAAAGGGGGGGGAGAAGGATTAGCTTGCATTCAAACCAAGGTGGTGTCAACCGCGACCGTCCTGCAGACATCCGGCGGGCAAGACAAAAGAGATTGTGTGTTTACCTTTCCCCGATCAAGGGCAGATAAATGAAAGGACGCGCCTCAGCTATCTCCAAGGTGGTCATCTAAGTCTAGCCTGGAGCGGAAAAGGTGGTGCGGGTGAATGATTTAGGGGTAGGATGGACAAATAATTAAAAATAAAATAAATAAATGATGAAAAATAATAATTAATGCTGTGATAATTTAGAGTGAATCTGACAGCGAGTTTTTGACTTGTCACAGTCATAAGAGTCTCGTTTGGACTAAACATTGAGTCATGTACCCTACAAAAGCTATGTACAACTTAAGTGTACTGCTCACACTGTAGGTCTACTTACCACCGACGACACTTGAATACAGATCTTTGTACAACTTAAGTGTACTGCTCACACTGTAGGTCTACTTACCACCGACGACACTTGAATACAGATCTTTGTACAACTTAAGTGTACTGCTCACACTGTAGGTCTACTTACCACCGACGACACTTGAATACAAATCTTTGTACAACTTAAGTGTACTGCTCACACTGTAGGTCTACTTACCACCGACGACACTTGAATACAGATCTTTGTACAACTTAAGTGTACTGCTCACACTGTAGGTCTACTTACCACCGACGACACTTGAATACAAATCTTTGTACAACTTAAGTGTACTGCTCACACTGTAGGTCTACTTACCACCGACGACACTTGAATACAGATCTTTGTACAACTTAAGTGTACTGCTCACATTGTAGGTCTACTTACCACCGACGACACTTGAATACAGATCTTTGTACAACTTAAGTGTACTGCTCACACTGTAGGTCTACTTACCACCGACGACACTTGAATACAAATCTTTGTACGACTTGTAGTAGATACTGTTTCCGTCCTTCAAACATTTGACCATCATTTTCACAGTAGGATCTATCATCTGTGGGGGAAATGTCATGGATTCTAGTTTTGTGGTGAATTCAATGCATTGATACTATAATATTAGCTTATGTACATCAGGGTAAGGGGCGGTCTTATTGATTGCGGGGCCCTATGCGAAACGGATTGCGCGGGGCCTTTTTGTGATAAGGATATTAGTGAAAATTAAGATTTTGTATTAGAAAATAAATTCGTCTTTTGTTTTTTTTAAGAGATCGAGATAGATTTAGATCTATATCTGTATGCCAGTGACTATTAAAGTAAATTAAATATTTGAACTTCTAATTTTTGGTTCAAATTCGCCTTATTATTACATTTTAATTATATGAAAGCTGACAATGCCATTTTTTTTTTGATCGCAAGTCCGACACCCCGAAATGACAATTTCGTCTGTTTTTATGGGGATTTGCATCAGTTTTCAGAAGATTTTAATAATTTCAGAAGATTTTCATGACTTTTTCGTATATCTTACTGTGAGCTTGCGCTCCCAGAGCTAGTTTTATATGCAATTTTAGCTAGTTTTATATGTATTTTTGTTGTATAGTTTAAATCTATTTTTATATATTTTATTTTTATAGGTTAGTGTCAGATTTTATAATTGTACTTCCGCATATTTATATAGGTTAGTGCGGGATAGTATAAAAGTGATGTACTACATGCTGTTTTAGAACAGTTGAGTGTACATTCGACCAGTGGTCAGTACCATATCTGTCTGTGTGACAGCTGAAGATCTTTGTGGTCTGTCGTCTAATTATTTTATTATTCTGTACCTGGGACGGCCTGTAAGTTTGCTATTGTTTCTGCTTTTAACTGCTGTGTTACTGATGAATATTACTGCTAAAATACATGCTGCTGTATCTAATATTGCTGTAGTAGATCTATTCTAATTCTAGGGAATCTGGTGTTATTTTCTAATTTTGTTTCTGATATAAACAGCTATTATTGATAGATCTAGTATTGTTATTGTTGCTGTAGATCTAGACTAGTGTTATTTTGTTTCTTTATTATCGCCTTAGTAAACTTAGTTATAGGCTTAGTGGCTTAGTTATAGTCTGTTTCTTGCTTTAGCTAGTTAGTAATTAGTTTAGTCTAGTTAGTAAGGTACTAAGACTAAGGTGTTCTTGTTTTAGTGTTAGAGTTATGGGTTGGTTATAGTAGTAGAATATTGTAGATCTAGACTAGTTTATTGTAGTGTGTTTGTGTAGATCTAGGTCTAGTATAGTAGTTGTCTTGTAGTGATTTAGTTCTCTTTAGTTCTCTTTAGTTAGATAGTTGTTTTGATCAGTTTGTGTTAGTTGGTTTGGTTAGTTTGTTAGTGTTTGTAGTGGCGTAGATTTAGAGGGTTTTAGTTAGTTGCTGAGTTCAGTTGTAGTGTTAGTGTATGTATTATTTATTATTATTATTTTTATATGTAAATAAAGTATCTTTTTGTTTTATTTAATTTGAAGTAAAGTTTCGTTTGTGCTTTCATTTAGTTTAGGTTAGTATGTCTGGTTACTTAGGCGACTCTAGCCCCTTGGTCGTAGACTGAGGTGTCACAGATTGAGCCCACCCAGTAGCGCAAACATCTGCCTACTGTTGGTAAATTTTAATGTTGCGCAGAAGAGAATAGGTCTATCCACTCGCGCCTGCCTGACCTGCTCACATTACAATTTCAGGAGAATTCCAGGAACCCTTTAATAATAAGTTAAAATGGTTTAATTTATTAATTTACACATAGAATTTGCGCGGGGCCTATGAAAGTGAGGGCCCACTGCGGCCACATAAGTTGCAGTGGCCTAAGACCGGCCCTGCTCAGAGTACTATTAACTTCTATGCAATTATGATATAACATTAATCTAATGTAGCTAAGTGTTTTATCCAATGATACTATAATTTTAACTTAATGTAGCTCAGTGTTCCATGCAATGATACTATAATTTTAACTTAATGTAGCTCAGTGTTCCATGCAATGATACTATTATTTTAACTTAATGTAGCTCAGTGTTCCATGCAATGATACTATAATTTTAACCTAATGTAGCTCAGTGTTCCATGCAATGATACTATAATTTTAACTTAATGTAGCTCAGTGTTTCATGCAATGATACTATTATTTTAACTTAATGTAGCTCAGTGTTCCATGCAATGATACTATAATTTTAACTTAATGTAGCTCAGTGTTCCATGCAATGATACTATAATTTTAACCTAATGTAGCTCAGCGTTCCATGCAATGATACTATAATTTTAACTTAATGTAGCTCAGTGTTTCATGCAATGATACTATTATTTTAACTTAATGTAGCTCAGTGTTCCATGCAATGATACTATAATTTTAACTTAATGTAGCTCAGTGTTCCATGCAATGATACTATAATTTTAACTTAATGTAGCTCTGTGTTCCATGCAATGATACTATAATTTTAACTTAATGTAGCTCAGTGTTCCATGCAATGATACTATAATTTTAACCTAATGTAGCTCAGTGTTCCATGCAATGATACTATAATTTTAACTTAATGTAGCTCAGTGTTTCATGCAATGATACTATTATTTTAACTTAATGTAGCTCAGTGTTCCATGCAATGATACTATAATTTTAACTTAATGTAGCTCAGTGTTCCATGCAATGATACTATAATTTTAACTTAATGTAGCTCAGCGTTCCATGCAATGATACTATAATTTTAACTTAATGTAGCTCAGTGTTCCATGCAATGATACTATAATTTTAACCTAATGTAGCTCAGTGTTCCATGCAATGATACTATAATTTTAACTTAATGTAGCTCAGTGTTTCATGCAATGATACTATAATTTTAACTTAATGTACCTCTGTGTTCCATGCAATGATACTATTATTTTAACTTAATGTACCTCTGTGTTCCATGAGTAAATTCAGTTGTAATTGGTTTTGATGAAAATATTTTCCATTGCTCGTTGAATTGGCAAAAGGAAACCTCCCGCAACCGTTGACCTGTGAAACCGGTGCTAATTTAGCTGCCTGAACTGTCTCATGAACATTGTAATCTCACTGGGAACATTTTAAATGCATTAGTAAACAAGGAGGGAATAACTCTCTATCCCTTTATGACAACACTGCAGAAACCATGAAGATTCTGTAAGCATTGGAGGAAGAAAAATTACTAAATTGCGCTAGTCCCAACGTTTCATAAACACCATTGCCGAACATTGCAACAAACTAAGGTATAGATGAGTTTTATCAACACAATTGCAGAACATTCCAACAAACTAAGGTATAGATGAGTTTTATCAACACCATTGCCGAACATTCCAACAAACTAAGGTAAAGATGAGTTTTATCAACACAATTGTAGAACATTGCAACAAACTAAGGTATAGATGAGTTTTATCAACACCATTGCCGAACATTGCAACAAACTAAGGTATAGATGAGTTTTATCAACACAATTGTAGAACATTGCAACAAACTAAGGTATAGATGAGTTTTATCAACACCATTGCCGAACATTGCAACAAACTAAGGTATAGATGAGTTTTATCAACACCATTGCCGAACATTCCAACAAACTAAGGTATAGATGAGTTTTATCAACACAATTGTAGAACATTGCAACAAACTAAGGTATAGATGAGTTTTATCAACACAATTGTAGAACATTGCAACAAACTAAGGTATAGATGAGTTTTATCAACACAATTGTAGAACATTGCAACAAACTAAGGTATAGATGAGTTTTATCAACACAGTTGTAGAACATTGCAACAAACTAAGGTATAGATGAGTTTTATCAACACAATTGTAGAACATTGCAACAAACTAAGGTACAGATGAGTTTTATCAACACAATTGTAGAACATTGCAACAAACTAAGGTACAGATGAGTTTTATCAACACAATTGTAGAACATTGCAACAAACTAAGGTATAGATGAGTTTTATCAACACCACTGTAGAACTTTGCAACAAACTTATGTATAGATGAGTTTCATCAACACCATTGTAGAACATTGCAACAAACTAAGGTATAGATGAGTTTTATCAACACCATTGCCGAACATTGTAACAAACTAAGGTATAGATGAGTTTTATCAACACAATTGTAGAACATTGCAACAAACTAAGGTATAGATGAGTTTTATCAAGACCATTGCCGAACATTCCAACAAACTAAGGTATAGATGAGTTTCATCAACACCATTGTAGAACATTGCAACAAACTAAGGTATAGATGAGTTTCATCGACACCATTGTAGAACATTGCAACAAACTAAGGTATAGATGAGTTTTATCAACACCATTGTAGAACATTGCAACAAACTAAGGTATAGATGAGTTTCATCAATACCATTGTAGAACATTGCAACAAACTAAGGTATAGATGAGTTTCATCGACACCATTGTAGAACATTGCAACAAACTAAGGTATAGATGAGTTTCATCAACACCATTGTAGAACATTCCAACAAACTAAGGTATAGATGAGTTTCATCAACACCATTGCCGAACACTCCAACAAACTAAGGTATAGATGAGTTTTATCAACACAATTGTAGAACATTGCAACAAACTAAGGTATAGATGAGTTTTATCAACACAATTGTAGAACATTGCAACAAACTAAGGTATAGATGAGTTTTATCAACACCAATGTAGAACATTGCAACAAACTAAGGTATAGATGAGTTTCATCAACACCATTGTAGAACATTGCAACAAACTAAGGTATAGATGAGTTTTATCAACACCATTGCCGAACATTGTAACAAACTAAGGTATAGATGAGTTTTATCAACACAATTGTAGAACATTGCAACAAACTAAGGTATAGATGAGTTTTATCAAGACCATTGCCGAACATTCCAACAAACTAAGGTATAGATGAGTTTCATCAACACCATTGTAGAACATTGCAACAAACTAAGGTATAGATGAGTTTCATCGACACCATTGTAGAACATTGCAACAAACTAAGGTATAGATGAGTTTTATCAACACCATTGCGGAACATTGCAACAAACTAAGGTATAGATGAGTTTCATCAATACCATTGTAGAACATTGCAACAAACTAAGGTATAGATGAGTTTCATCGACACCATTGTAGAACATTGCAACAAACTAAGGTATAGATGAGTTTCATCAACACCATTGTAGAACATTCCAACAAACTAAGGTATAGATGAGTTTCATCAACACCATTGCCGAACACTCCAACAAACTAAGGTATAGATGAGTTTTATCAACACAATTGTAGAACATTGCAACAAACTAAGGTATAGATGAGTTTTATCAACACAATTGTAGAACATTGCAACAAACTAAGGTATATATGAGTTTCATCAACACCATTGCCGAACATTGCAACAAACTAAGGTATAGATGAGTTTTATCAACACCATTGCCGAACATTGTAACAAACTAAGGTATAGATGAGTTTTATCAACACAATTGTAGAACATTGCAACAAACTAAGGTATAGATGAGTTTTATCAAGACCATTGCCGAACATTCCAACAAACTAAGGTATAGATGAGTTTCATCAATACCATTGTAGAACATTGCAACAAACTAAGGTATAGATGAGTTTCATCGACACCATTGTAGAACATTGCAACAAACTAAGGTATAGATGAGTTTCATCAACACCATTGTAGAACATTCCAACAAACTAAGGTATAGATGAGTTTCATCAACACCATTGCCGAACACTCCAACAAACTAAGGTATAGATGAGTTTTATCAACACCATTGCCGAACATTGCAACAAACTAAGGTATAGTTGAGTTTTATCAACACCATTGTAAAACATTGCAACAAACTAAGGTATAGATGAGTTTCATCAACACAATTGTAGAACATTGCAACAAACTAAGGTATAGATGAGTTTTATCAACACCATTGCGGAACATTGCAACAAACTAAGGTATAGATGAGTTTCATCGACACCATTGTAGAACATTGCAACAAACTAAGGTATAGATGAGTTTTATCAACACCATTGCGGAACATTGCAACAAACTAAGGTATAGATGAGTTTCATCGACACCATTGTAGAACATTGCAACAAACTAAGGTATAGATGAGTTTTATCAACACAATTGCGGAACATTGCAACTAATGGTTCCTAGACAAAACGTAAGACAAACCTGTTGATAAATCTGTTCAAAGTCCTTGGCTCTTAGCTGCCAGAATTTAATCTCCACTTGAGGAGTAGGGTTTTTGCCTTCCAAGAGCGGTTCTGCGTTTCGTACTTTCAAGACGTTTTGTATTTCGTTGCACCAAAGGACCACCATGGATTCAATTAAATGTAAAGTCTTACGATTCAATCTGAGGAGTGTTTGTTAAAAGATCTAGAATCTTCTTGACATTTTATATCATTTCATGAGTGAGTGCGTTAAATAATTGACTAAGCCTATTGAGTCAAATGATATTTTGAACTTCTGGACCTTTTTTAGGACACGGACTGAGTCCACCCAACTCTAATGGCTACCTGGCATTAGCTGGGGAAAGTAAATGCATTTTTTTTTGCTAGTTACAAGACATCCCATTGAACCGAAGGAGACAGATAAGCTTTAGATCTTTAAGCTTTACATCTTTAAGCTTTTTATCTTCCACAAAAATCACAAAGGTCGATAAGAAAACTGATATACATTCTTGTATTATTCACTCACACGCACATATACAAACACACACACACACATACACACACATCCCTCAGTTCTGAAACATCTGCCGGCATTTTACATTAAATGGGATTAATGGCCGAGAGGAACAAACCATTTGGCTTCCTACCAAAGGCCCCGATTTCGAAACCCGACACAAGCAGAGTTTTGTTTGCTGAGCGTCCAAAGGCAACACGGAAACTTTCTACCAGCTACCTCACTCCCCCCCCCCCTCAACTGGTTCACAAAAGAGATTGGACCAAGTCGCACTTAGCATCCTATAAGCAGGAAAGATGCGCCATATAGAAGCAATTGAAAACTAGGACCTGAGTAAATTGTACTAGTTTAAAATCCTGCTCGACGTTTAGATTTGGATATTGTAACTAACCTCTAATAATTTTCAGAAAGAAATGCCGAAGTCTAAATGACTAAACCATCCAGACACAGGCTTTCAAATTCACACTAATTCAGTGCTATTGAAACCGGTCACGTGGTCATAAAGTCTACTACATGTACCAAACGACAGGGATGTTGTCTTACTTGGGGTTCTTGGGATCGGGATATTCAAAATTTTCGAGGTCGTTGTGGATTCTCAGCAAGGTTTGACCTTTCGTTCTACAGGACGTGATGTCCACCACAGTCTTGAGTAACTGAGTGTGTTTCCTGATGTCCTCTGTCACAACTGTCGGCCACTTCACATTATTCCTCTCGTTGTTGACGATTCTCTCAACTATCTGGAAATGAAACACATTCAGTATGTGTGTGTGTGTGTCAGCAGTGGTGCCCCTAACACAATTACGAAATAGAATAAGAAGCACTATTAAAGCGCATGAACGCCAGAAAGAACTCGTCGAGGATGTCTTCCTATTACGTGAGCGTTTCTATTTGAAACAATTTGTGTACATGCCAACGTTGGAATGCAAGTCTTAATGGTGGTCTTGTAAGAAGGCATGCCATTAGCAATTTTGAGATGATCTTCAAGAAGCCGAAGAGAACCATTTTGTAATTCAAAGCCATCACACAGGTTTTATGTATGTCTTATCACCACCTTGGGGTGTATAGGGTTCTGTAGAAGAAGTAGTACCTCTGTCAACTGGGCAGTCGGGCTGGTTGTGGCTGCATGGCGCTCTAGTCACCGAATAGGACTACCAGAGCCATCAGGTGTCGGCCTAGCAAACGTCGTGGAACGTTCCGAGCACTGTGAGACATGTAGAGCACACTGATCATGCACTGCACCCCAAACCAGCTCCTGTTGTCTGGAACTCGTTCTGCCACTGGATGCAGCTAGCAAGGGGCGAGAGAGTGAGGCCGATGCAGCGAGAATCTCTCTCACTTAAATAAATTTTCATCGCGCAAGCCACATTCTCCTTTCCCATGTTCATCAATCCGACCTAAAAATGAGAAGATCTACATAGGTCAAACTTACAGACAGACAAGTTCGAGTTTTTGATGTAACAGCCGTGGTGCTGAGCCGTTTTTCGGCCAGGGGTTTAGGCCTACATTCATTTCTGATACACGTGCCGCATTATCACAATTTAAAGAAATAAACGAAATTACGACTCCAGTAGAGCTGATCATCTACGGCTTCAGTTTAAACTGTAGTCAGACATTTGGAAAGGCTGGATATTGGATAGCATCACGTCTTCTGCCGGCTATGGCCTGCGGGCCGTAGTTTTGTCATCATTGTTAACTAACCTTGTATGAAGATGATTTAGCCTTACATTAACATTGCCAAATTTATATCTAATATTTTATATTAATTCATCCATCCTTTTTCTCTGAATTACAAGATTTGGTCAAGGAAAGAAATGTGTCCACTAAAAATAATTTTTTAATGATATGCCACGTCTGCTGAAGTACCGGAAGTGAGTTTAATGAGTGAACAAGAGATAGCCCTGTCTGGTGCATGTCTATAGTGTGCATTCAAATCTATTCAAACAAAGGAATTCTAAAGTCGCAAGAGTTTTGAAACGATTGATTTCTTACCCTGTTTAGAAACATGGAGAACTGGTCCATCTCGTTGGGAAAGAAATCTCCGTAGAGCATCTCGTCTCTGAAGTTTTCTTTAGTGATCTGTTTGTTGCGGTCCAGTTTTACGAAATAGCTGAGAAAGTGTGTTACAGGAACATTTTTATTTTATTTTCAATTACACTATTTGGCTCTAAACGAGCTACAAATACAAGCATATTTCTATAACTTTGAAAGTAACTTTGACAGGTAAGTCAACTTTACATATTTAAAAAATGTAGTGGTTGGAAACATGAACCGACAAAACTATTGTAGAGATGAAACTTGAGGTGCTAACAATAGCCCTATGAGAAAAACAAATGAGCTTGGTTAAGAAGATATAGTCCGCACTTACATATTACATGACGTAATCTTACACTCGTGGAGCTAATGGAAGAAAACTGACATAACTATGCTTATGTAACTGCTTAACAAATACAATTGAGAGAAACATAGTCACAGGATTAAAACTATCAGCTCAAATGCACTCATGTTTTATAAAGGACCATGTAAAATACACACGCGGTTTATTATTAAAATATAAAGATAAAGTATCTTAAAGTCACAACATGAAACATAACTTTTTGCAGAGTTTATATAAACTCACTCTGTCAGGTCAAAATTTTGTACACATTATTTCTCCGAAACCGAATCTCGGATCTAGCTGAAATTTTTCGAGCAATTATTTCTTTTACCTGACAACAAAAGAATCAATTTAAAAAAAAAGTTAGTTAATTAACTATTGGTACTTATTTATTTTATTTGGTATCTCGAACAAGGGAAAGAAATTGTACTTGAATGGAGTGGAGGTATAGCTGAATTTGTCCCCTTTATAGGTCGACTTTTAAAATGATACAAACGATACATAAATATACAACCTTCTCTAGTCATAAGTACCTCACAAGCAGAGTGGTTAGTTTGTTGGCTTTAGGAGGCTTGAGCCACGAGCTCGAATTCTTTATTTTTTTCTTCCTATAAATGCTTTTAAAACGCGATTACGGTAAAATTCACACAGATATTCCTTTCTTTCAGACCTTCATATTAACGTCCTTCCTCCCTTCCCCCATGTTCTCAACTGGTCCAGACAAGTGATAGGATCAGAGCGTAGTGAGACAAGGGATAGGATCAGAGCGTAGTGAGACAAGGGATAGGATCAGAGCGTAGTGAGACAAGTGATAGGACCAGAGCGTAGTGAGACAAGTGATAGGACCAGAGCGTAGTGAGACAAGGGATAGGATCAGAGCGTAGTGAGACAAGGGATAGGACCAGAGCGTAGTGAGACAAGTGATAGGACCAGAGCGTAGTGAGACAAGTGATAGGATCAGAGCGTAGTGAGACAAGTGATAGGATCAGAGCGTAGTGAGACAAGTGATAGGAGCAGAGCGTAGTGAGACAAGTGATAGGATCAGAGCGTAGTGAGACAAGTGATAGGATCAGAGCGTAGTGAGAAGGCTAACGGCATGAAATTGCGCTAAACAAAACAATTTGTAAAAAATATTTCTAATCGCACATTTTTAGTCTAGATTTATTACAAATTTAATTACACGACTGATCCAAACTTGTTGATACAATTACACTTCGTATAATGCGTTGTTCTTTTTTAACATTTATAATTATTTTTAAAAATATTTTTCTTGTTTTTCAAATAATTGAATCTAAATGGAGTTCACAAATTTCTGTGTTCATGAGCAGAGTTCCGTGGTCATGGCTTACCTAAATATATTATGTGGGTCATCAGGCCATGAGAAAGACATGTCAATGGCGGCCGGGGTGCAGACAAAAATGACGACCTCTCTCTCTTGGTTGTTAAAGAAGTCAATCAAAGCGTTCTAAAAAAACAACAAGCACCAACAAAAAAAAATATTTAAAAAAAAATGGCTTTATGAGTGTTATTTCTGTTTCGCACGATTAAGCTTCAATAAACACTTAACATGTAACAAAGCACTTAGCGCATTTTCGGCTATTAGGATCAGTCATTTATTAGAATCAACCTGTTATTAGGATCAGTCTATTAGGATCGGTCAGTTATTAGGGTCAGTCAGTTATTAAGATCAGTCAGTTATTAGGATCAGTCTTTTAGGATCAGTCAGTTATTAGTGTCATTCAGTTATTAGGCTCAATCAGTTATTAGGGTCAGTCAGTTATTAGGCTCAGTCAGTTATTAAGGTCAGTCAGTTATTAGGCTCATTCAGTTATTAGGGTTAGTTAGTTATTAGGCTCAGTCATTTATTAAGATCAGTCAGTTATTAGGCTCAGTCAGTTATTAGGGTCAGTCAGTTATTAGGCTCAGTCAGTTATTAAGCTCAGTCAGTTATTAAAATCAGTCAGTTATTAAAATCAGTCAGTTATTAGGGTTAGTTAGTTATTAGGCTCAGTCATTTATTAAGATCAGTCAGTTATTAGGGTCAGTCAGTTATTAGGCTCAGTCAGTTATTAAGCTCAGTCAGTTATTAAGATCAGTCAGTTATTAAGCTCAGTCAGTTATTAAGATCAGTCAGTTATTAGGGTTAGTTAGTTATTAGGCTCAGTCAGTTATTAAGATCAGTCAGTTATTAGGCTCAGTCAGTTATTAAGCTCAGTCAGTTATTAGGGTCAGTCAGTTATTAGGGTCAGTCAGTTATTAAGCTCAGTCAGTTATTAGGGTCAGTCAGTTATTAAGATCAGTCATCTATTAGGGTCAGTCAGTTATTAAGCTCAGTCAGTTATTAAGCTCAGTCAGTTATTAGGGTCAGTCAGTTATTAAGCTCAGTCAGCTATTAGAATCAAAACGACCCAGTCTCGATATGGTAGAGAGTTCAGATGTACAGCTTTGAGAGAAACATAGTCACAGGATTAAAACTATCAGCTCAAATGCACTCATGTTTTATAAAGGACCATGTAAAATACACACGCGGTTTATTATTAAAATATAAAGTACCTTAAAGTCACAACATGAAACATAATTAGGAATTACATTGATAAGATACACAAACAATTATCTGGCTTTTAACAATAAAAGGTGTTGGTACTTTTAATATAGTTATCTGAATGTCCAGTTGTCAGCACTTACATGGTTGTCGCTGTTGTTATAAAACTTGACCCATCTGTCCGGCTTCTGGCGATACCTTCTCAGGAGGTAGTCTGCGGTGATTTCGACCCTGGGGTCATCAATGCCTAGAGATGAAGCCATGGACGAGGGCTGCGTGCCCGTTACTGTGGCAGCAGGGGCGGGCTGAGGTTGAGCTGGGTCCGTCATTTTGTTGTAGACTCGCCAAAATGTGTGCTGTTCAGTGTCAGGAAGTCATACGTCTCACAAAGACCTAAATGAAAGCAACAAAAAGAATTTTTAAAAAGTAAATATGAGATTATTTCTCGCTGTTAAATATGAGATTATTTTTCGCTGTATCAGAGGGGAAGGCGCGGTAGCTGAGTGGTAAATAAGCGTGGCTTACAAAACTGAGAGGTCACAAGGTATACTTTAGGTAAAGACTGGGATTATGAACATCCGAATTTTTAGGTAGCCCAAGAATCCATCCAATTTTAACTGGTTAATGACAAACAGATCCTGCATCAAAGACTGCATCATGAATGAAGAGATTAGAAACAGGATTAGCACAGCGATCGTACCCCAGTATGACCTGCTAACCACTGTCAAAAAAAAATTATAAACTCAAACTCTGTGACCACATCATAATGTCCTCAGGGCTCGCCAAGACCTTCCTTCCAGGAAGACAGAGGAAGCGATGGGAAAGCAACATCCAAGAATGGACAGGCCTGTCAGTGAATGAAATTCTATCCAAGATAATAATACATTTTAATAATTTTAGCTTTTATATAGCGCTACTTTCATGCTTATAGCATGCTCAGGGCGCTATAGTCCAATTTCATTTTTTGGACCGGGGGGGGGGGAGTTAGTATCTGGGAGAAGAGTTTCTGTGCTGCCTTTAGACTCTGCTCGAGTCGGATGTCCAACCTCGATCCCCCTTCATAGGTAGCCAAGCCAAGCTAAGTTCAAGGCTTAGCCTCTCGACTACGCTTCCCACGAAAGGACAAAGAGGAATAGAGAAAGACGATTAACAGATTTTGTGTGGTGCCCCAACGGTTCAACAGACTAAGGATAGGTGAAGGTGAAGGACATACGGTGGGGCAGTAAAGGCGTTTGATTGTCGCTGGTCTTATGAAACCTTCGTTAACCATCGGCCATAGAGACAGATGAGCTTTACAACGTCTGCCCTCATACATCGCAAGGTCATTGAAACCCTAGTTTTTATCACATACGCTCAACAGTAATGTTACGTCCGGATGTTGTTGAATATTGTGTCTTGCTTGCTGTAATCAATTCCTGTCGTTTTAGTGAGACCTATGACTCAGGTCAGAAAATGACATAGACTACGTGCAATGAGTAACAATCTCCTGAGTATCTCTACAAGCGTGTATAGTTTTAATTATACGACAATCACAAGACATTTGACTAAGAATGTGCTATATTGATATTAAATTGGATGGACTCCATGCTGAATCCTGTTAAAATGAAGTGCTATCCAAAAGTGTATCTGGAAATCAAGTCATGAAAGAAGCAAGAGATTACTAAGAAGCAACATACTTACAAACAGTTCTGTACATAGTTTCAGCTATAAATCACTGTAATATTATTTCAAAGGATTGAGAGATGCAAGTACATTTATGAATGTGTTCACGATCTAGGTAATATTTAGCTTACAATTTACATTAACTGTTTTAGGATTCCTATGTTTTTCTCAATAAAAACTATAATTTTATTGGTCACCCTAATTTAAAAAAAATATTGAAATTACCAAGTGACAAGATGACGTTGTAATTTTTTTCTCAGACTCTGGAAGTCTTATATTTGTTGTTTTTGGACGGCTTGTGAATGTTTAGTGGCTACCTCAAAATAGTTTTTTTTTCCACAACGTCTTGTTAAAGCGGTGATTTGAATGACTTTGATTAAAGTCTCTTTTGATGACCTGGGGATACCTTCCTCCATTGTAGAGAACTGTGCTGAGACCAAGGGCTGATCCAGAACTTTTGATGACCTGGGGATACCTTCCTCCATTGTAGAGAACTGTGCTGAGACCAAGGGCTGATCCAGAACTTTTGATCGCATGGAAGGGGCGATGTTTTAAAAATTCTTACCTTTACTCCAGTAAACCTCCCCCTCCTCCGAAATCTTAGACGAACCTTTCAATTGCTGCCATATCGATTATTATTGCAATGCTTATCTCCCGTTAGCTTAGTACATTTTCCACCATATAAAACAAAATTAATTTAATTACAGATAATAGATTAACTAATTGGTTAATTTATTGATTGATTCATGTGTTGTCATCGACAATGGATTGCTGTGCACAATTTCAACTTGACTGGGATGTGAAAGAAATAACGTGTACAAGATTTGGACCAGATCGACACACAATACGAGTTGATTGAGATCTAGCTGGGATTCTAGGCTATACTACCTCTAAATCTAGATAACATGGATGGCTGCGCTCTGGACGGTCGTCTCGATGATGCCATGTTCGAATCCTGTCCGCCGCCATCCTGCAGGAGCTTGGGCTAGGATATGAGCCTAATACTTCGATTCTGAAGGAACATCATAAACACTTAAAACAATAATAGATCTATATCTAGTTACGTTGTATTTGCTAATTTTAAACGAGATCTAGTGTCACCTGGAGTATTATTATAGCATTTAGGACACATCTAGATCTAGATCTAGTCATTCTAGTGTCACCTAGAACAGATCTAGGCTTAGAGCTAGTGTCACATAGAGAATAGAACATACCTAGATCTAGTGGCCCCTATCTAATCTAGACATTCTGAATCTAGATCTAAATAAAGATTAAAATGTAGATCTAGATCTAAATAAATTATAAATCAATCGACTAGACCACACTAGACGTCTAGAGTATATCTAGATCTATCTCTAAAAGTGTTTTAAATATTCCTTTACCTTATTTATAAATAAAATTAAATTCGATAAAGTTCAGAAAATGTAAACCAACGAATCACGTTAGATCTAGGACTAGATTTATGTCAAATGTCTATTTATTCCAAATGTTTGTGTTATTTAGAAAAATAAGAGCCATTGCATCCATCAAAGTCAACAAATGACGCCAAAATGACGTCAGGTACCAGGGTACACCTCATGAATCTTTGACTTTGGGGAATTTCCGTTTGCTGAAAATATTACAGAGAAATATAATCTTGCTTCTGCAGTCATTTTTTCCATCACAGGCTTGCATAAATTCAGTAATAACAGGGCCGGCCATAACAATTGCGGGGCCCTATGCCAAACGGATTGCCCACTCTGGGTAGGGATAAAGATAATTTCAAAATTTAGATTTTGTATTAGAAAATACATTTGTCTTTGCAATAAATTTTCATAAATGAAAGATGACAATGCCGTTGTTTTTTTTTTAATCCGAGGTACGATTGGAATCACAAAATGACAATTTTGTCTATTTTTCAGGAGATTGTAATAATTTCAGATTTCCAGAAGGCCCTGGACAATCAGGAGGCCGCGGAAACCTTGTTATTATATATATATTATAATGGTTTAATTTAATAATTTACTTCTAGAATTAGCGCGGGGCCTATGAAAGTGCGGGGCCCACTGCGGCCGCATAGGTTGCAGTGGCCCAAGGCTGGCCCTGAGTATAAAGCAGATTTAATTGAATATCAAACAACTTTATTGTATTACATGTACAAATAAGCTTTTTATTTTAATGAATTATAGTTTTCCAAGCAAGTACATATAATATTGAACTATACAGCTAATTCACGCTAAAATATATTTTTGATTACTTTCATTCATAACAAAAACTTCCTTCAAGCAATGGCCAACTTTTATTCTGTAAAACTGCAGGTTCAAGTTTCATGGCAGCCGACAATGCATCCATTTTGATAGTCCAGTCTGCCACACGACGAGCAGGTGCCACCAAAAAGGTGAACTATTGGTCCAAGGTGCCAACGACACGCCCCAGGGCTGTTTTGGCTGGGCTTAAAGAACTTGTTGCACTTTCTGCAGGGAATAATTTCTTGTGTAGCTGTTGTGGTAAGTGGACCTGCCAACAAGAAATGGTAATGATATAAAAACTGATCCTTAGGTGGAAATCTAATTCTTGTGGGTGTTTTTATTTTATTTAGGTCAATCACAGTACTCTTTGTTAACGCTTTGATGTTTAAATATATATTTTTAAGTAATAAAATACATTATCTTATCTTGTCTTATTTAATAGTATAGTACCTGGATGACCGATCCTAGCTCGGTTAAATAATTTCCTAAGTCATTTTGGGAATATTTTTGTAATTACGAAAATGAACGATCATATAGACACTACTAATCTGAAGAGTTACATTTAGTGTTCTGTTAGTTCTAAATGTAATTATACATGGCGATTAAATATAAAGTCTCTTAAGTCCTTCTATAGTCTAGACAAACCACAGCTCACATCCGTCTTATAGTTTTACAATCCATTTTTTGTGTAAAACTATTGTAGGTCTACTATTACTGGCTTAGAAGAAAGTCTTTGCAGTGTAACTTCTTAGATGGTTACGTTCAGACATTTCATTATGGAAGTAGTATACATTCATTATGTCTTTAGTACGAAACATCAAGTGACGCAAATCTCTACGTTATAGGGTAAAACAGGCACTTTGTGACAAAGTAAAATGGCGCATTTTTTCTTAATAGACTTAAATCATTGCATTAGTTTTCTAAAGAAACGTTTCCATGGGACACCTCTGTTACGCCAAACAATATGCTCGTTACCCATACGGGATACGTGCCCTGCCCAGCCTGACGGTTGGACTATAAGAAGTTCATACCATCCATCCATCCCAGTGGTGCTACAGCCCGTGGAGGGATATGGCCTGCTTATATACATACCTCCATTCAGATCTCAACTTGGCCTTCCATCTCCAAGCCCTAACCCCAAGCTTTTTACCGAGGTGTATAGTTAAATAAAAAGAGGCTGCAGCGTACGCAAACTCGTTGGCCGCTGGCTAGATATCATGTTCAGTGTGAGCACGTAAGGCGTAGATAAGCTGTGTTATGACCATTTCCTTTGTTTTGATACGGGACAGTAGACACAAAGCACGAACTTATGGTAATAATTCAACAGCAAAAAAAAATAATAATAAGGCTTGTCTTCGATTCCTAAGATTAATGAGGATTGCAGTATTTCCCGTGGCTACGCAGCCCCTGCTGTGACCTACAAATTTTGCCACATCCAGGGCAAGCATAACCATTGTCAAACAGTGGTCGATTAAGATTTTCTTTTCGCGTCTGCCTCTGTTCTCGGCAGCAGATTTTCTTTGGTCTCAAATGTGTATCCGGGGCTTTGAATAGAGGTAATTCTTTAAGTCCGTCAGTTACGCTGGACAGAGCGGTATCCTGTATGGAAGACGAATCTCAGACGAACGCATGCCAAAGGCAGTCTTTTTTTGGTGAGCTAAAAAAGTGGACGACGTAATACCGAAACGCTTAAAAGACCAGTTTAGGCGCCAACTTGCTTTAGCTGAAATAGAACAGCTGAAGGTCACCAGCAAAATAAACAACAAAGTACAAGGTATCTACACCGCTCTAGGCAATTCAAGTGTTATCAATTTATAAAGCCTTCAAAACACAATAACTAATCGTACATTGGCACATTTAATTTCATTACTTCTCTTTCATAGTTCTATAATAAATCAATCTACAGTAAGATGGTGTGCAAATGTTTAATTAGGTCTATTGATCCTTGAGAACTCGTTCTTGTTTGCAAAGAAATATTTTAGTGTACTGCGGTAAGCCTAGTGACGTAGGCAGCGTTTTTCCCGTTCACGTCACGGAAAATTTTCATTCAAAAAACATTCTAGCCAAAATTAATTTTTCGATAATGAGGCATTTTCAAACCGATATAACGGTCGACCTCGAGTTTTCCCGATGTGGCCAATGAGTTGAGAATTTTTTTCTCACTATTATGCACATACCGTGAACTTTTAAAGAAAATCGTTAGAGCCGTTTTCGAAATAAAATTTATATATATATAAATATATATACATACATACATACATACAAGAATTGCTCGCTTAAGAGTATAGGATTACAGAAGTTACTTCAAAAAAGAAGAGAAAATAAGAGAGAAAGAGAAGAGTATGTAGGAATGTGGGAGAAATGTGGGATTTTGAAAAAAAAGGGAGGGGGGGGGGGAGGGGATCTAATGAGAATCTTACGATAAACAATAAACGTAAGAAGATAAAAAGAGGAAGAACGAGAGAGATTTTTAAAATAAACGAAACAATGTAAAAGAATTCTAAAAGGTATAGCGGCCTAATGAGATATCACTGTTGCCAAAATAACAAGAAGAAAAATAAAAGAAACAATGCTTATATTATGTGTAATTGTATCAATTACTTTGGAGCAATCATAATTAAATTTGTAATAGATCTAGAGTAACTATAATAAATATGCGATTAGAACTATTTTTACCGATTGTTTCTGTTTATCTTATCTTATGTAATATAGACGTTACTTCAAAAAAGAAGATGATTACGTCCTACGCGTCATGCATTCAGTGTGTTTGTTAAACAAAAGTAAGTTGATATAAAGGTTTGTAAAAAAAATAAATTGTACGACTTGAATTTGAACTCGAGGGCTCAAGCCTCCTCAAGCCAATACACTAACCGCTGTGCCAGCAAAGTGCTTTTAAAAATAGAAAGCTTCATCGCTATCTATTGTTAGTTTCGAACTTATAGCGACGACCTAATTCTCTACATAAAGTATAAAGGAGACACATTTAACTTACACCACCACAACTGTCAATTACAATTTATTTCCCTTGTTCGATTCCAACCAAAATATATACCAACAATTAATGAACGTATTTATTAACTAACTTTAAAAAAAAAATTGATTCTTGCTTTGGAGGGTACAAGAAATAGTTGTGCAAAATTACATCTTGATTCGAGATTGGGTGTAGGAGAAATAATGTGTATAAACTTTTTACCAGACAGACAGACAGACAGATAGACAGAGTGATCTTATATAAGCTTTGTGAAAACACACCAGATTATTGGTCGAGTTAAGAAATGTTTCTTATTCACTTTTCCTCTTTTCACTTTCGTCTAGTCTAGAACCTAGACTCTAGTTACGTCACTGGCTTGAATGTTTGATACAGTGTTTGATACAATGTTTGATACAATCTATTATCTGTAAGGTTTACGTGTAACATGAAGTATGTTTTGATAATAAAAAGGAAACTGATACTTTAAATCTGATTCAATAAGTCTGCTATGAAGTTTAGTTTACCTCTGTTTGATTGGTCTGATAGTGACGTTATAGATCTACCAAAATGGCGCATAAGTTGCCTGTGCTGAAGGTCTAGGTCATTCTGATGTAATCTTACTTTCCTGGCCATACACCTGGTGAACAAATAAATCTAGATCTAACAGAAATACAAAAGTGTGTACAATTTGTAGGGCATTGTACAAAGTAGAAATGAAAGATTAAAATATTCTGAAATACGAAATATTCAATGAAAGAATGAAATCTCCACAAAAGTAGAGACAAAAAAGACACTGAGCCAATATATTTTTTTGTTCTTTTTGATCTTCTTGTTGTTTATGGATGCACATTTTTAGCGGCCCCTGAAAGGGGAAAAGACGCTATTAGTTTTGTGCGAAATGTCTGTCCGTCTGTCCCGTCTGTCCGTCTGTCCTGTTTAGATCTCGTAAACTAGAAAAGATATTGAAAATCCGACATCACAATATTTTAGACCATTCAAAGTTCAAAGCTACTTTTTTTTTCCTGAAAGCGAAAAATCTAATTTTTAAAATCAGTTATGCAAGCAGTTTTTTAAAGAGAAAAAGCTAATTAGTATGCATTATAAGTTAAACCTAATTCAAAACGAATAGTAACTTCATTTTCTTGAACTTTTTTTTTTTACAGCGTGAGTACTTCATAACATTTTTTTTTTTTTTTTTTTTTTTTTTTTTTTTTTTTAAAGGATTAGAATAAGAGATTATTTATAATACTTCAGTTAGTCCAGGAGATCTGCGGTAGATGAGCGGTAAAGCGCTTGGCTTGCGAATCGAGGGTCCCGGGTTCGAATCCTGGTGAAGATTGGGATTTTCAACTTCGGAATCCTTGGGATCCTCTGAGTCTACCCAGCTCTAATGGGTACCTGACATTAGTTGGGGAAAAGTAAAGGCGGTTGGTCGTTGTGCTGGCTACATGACATCCTCGTTAATCGTAGGCCACAAAAACAGATGAACTTTTCATCATCTGCCCTATAGACCACAAGGTCTGAAAGGGGAACTAGTTAGGCCAGGACTCTCTGACGGATCCAGGGGGGGGGGAGCGGTAGGGGCGATCGCCCCCCCCCCCCACTCGGCCGACTTTTAGTAAAGAAATCACACAATATCTAAACGAATTTATTAGTTATGTTAATAATATATACTAATTATTTATATTTCACCCTATTTTTAGATTATTTCGCCCTCCCCCCTCTAGTATGTTGGCCGATTTGGTGGGATGGGAAGGTGGCGATGGCATCAATCCCGCCCCTCCCCCCCCCCCCCCACCATAAACTTTCGAGTGGGGGGGGGAATCAATTAAATATCTATATAATTAAAACTTGTTATTAATATTTTAACATATCTTTATATTATGTCGTTCACCTGTTAGCCGATTGAGGGGGGGGGGGGGGCGAACATATGTAGCCCTTCCAACCTAAACCCTTTGAGTGGGGGGGGGGTCGGTCCTACTTTTAATTGGAAATCATAGTTTGTGAACAAAATTAGTTGAATTACAACATAATTTTTATATTATGTTGCTACACTTCTGGTGTCTTAGCCGATTCGATGAGGTGGATGGGGGGGGGGGGGGGGCGAAAGCTTCTGCTGCCCTCCCCACTCTAGCCCTCTGAATGGGGTGGGGCGGTCCTATTTTTATGGAGAAATCATAGTTTTTTAACAAAATTAGTTGAATATCTATAATAATCTATATAATATAAACTATATATTGATGTTTTAATCCATTTGTATATAATGTCGGACACACAATCTGATGTCAAATTTTATCGTAAGTAAATATAAAATGAAAAAGGGTTGTTCCTGGTGGGAGGGGCGATATATGCGATCGCCTTCCACCCATCGGACAAACCAATACTTTTTTCTGTTTGTATTTTATTACAAAATGATAAAAAAACGAACGTATCACTAATATAATGTATATCTGCTATAGATTGAATTCTTTTAGCGAGTCGCTGACGAGCTGACGTTTTAAAACAGAAAAGTCAAATGTGGCGACAGAGTTTATGTTATTGTATACGACTTTATCTTAGTTATTTTAAGAAAGACTTTGTTTTGGAAAATTTAGAATTCATACGAAATTTCTCATTATAAGAGTAACAATTGAGCGCAAGTATTTTCCTAGTCATCTTTTCAACCTTTACTCCAACTGATATTTTTCTGCTGTAAAAAAGAAATTGGGACAATAACTCACAATTTATTCTTGAATACTAAAAATGCAAAAAATTTTGAATAAAATCTAATTGGTTCACTTAATTTCTCCTCCCACTTCCACTTAATAGGATGAATAATGAGATGTAGATGACAGGAAAATGCGTTTCTGCAGTGAAGAATGCAAGAAAACGATTTTGGCGTCGGGGCTTCGCCCCGCTCCCCACTGGTGGAGCTTACAGCGCTCCCCCAGACCCCCTAGCTGTCAAGAGAAAGGCCTCAATGTGGGTGTTTTTGTCTGCTTTTTTTGGCCGAAGGTTGAGAAACACTACTTTTTTTAACATTCAAATATATATATATATATATATATATATATATATATATATATATATATATATATATATATATATATATATATATATATATATATATATTGTAAGCGCGTTTATGCTTAGGGTTAGGGTTTACTGGGCATTAGGGTTAGGGTTTGGAAAACAAATCGCCCCCCCCCCCCACTCCGAAGACCCCCTAGCTGTCAAGAGAAAGGCCTCAATGTGGGTGTTTTTGTCTGCTTTTTTTGGCCGAAGGTTGAGAAACACTACTTTTTTTAACATTCAATATATATATATATATATATATATATATATATATATATATATATATATATATATATATATATATAAGCGCGTTTATGCTTAGGGTTAGGGTTTGGAAAAAAAATCGCCCCCCCCCACTCCGAAGTTCTGGATCCGCTAGTGGGCCAGGTTCACATCTAACTTTACATTCACTTTCACCTATCCCTTGATCTGCGGGACCGTTGGGGCACTACGTAAGATCTGTCAACCTTCTTTCTCCATTCTTATCTCTCATTTGTCTTCGATATAATTTCATTTGGATGTTCTTTCTGAAAATATTGAATCCTGCCTGGGTGGACCACTTCGGGGGCCGATTTTAAGTTTGTGTTTCCACACAAACTGTCTTTGTAACCTTGTTTATGAATAAAAACTGCTTGCATAAGTCATTTAAAAAACAAGGGTTTTCGCTTTTAGAAAAGAAAAAATAGCCGTTGCATCAGAACTTTGAATGGACTAAAATATTATGATGTCACTCTCAGTTTTTCACTATCTTTTCTAGTATACGAGACCTTAACGGGACGGACGGACAGACAGACCTTTCACACAAAACTAATAGCGTCTTTTCTCCTTTCGGGGGCCGCTAAAAATGAAATGTTGAAAGAAGCAGACACCGAAATAACAAAAAAATTGAGAGGGTTGGGGGGGGGGGAACTAAAACGGAGATATCCTAAGATCGGTATAGGAAATATTATTAAATTGGTTTTTACAGGAAAAAACGCTAATTACACACATGTACCCACACAATTCTCTTTTTTAAATATTTATTTTCTTTTCCCTTTTGTGTTTGAACTGGTTACAGCTCGACCAGTGGTGCCTTGTTTTGTTCTGATTTCTCGGTAGAGAAGCGATGAAGAAGTCAAAATACATAGTTACAGTTTACTGAGCATGTTACAGTAGCCTGCAGACGCGTTTAACAAATGTATAATGCTGTCCACTTTGGCCGCGAAAACGTGTTCTCATCGTTGTTTCTTACAAAGCTTATATTAACTCTGTTTGTCTGTCTGTCTGTCTGGTACAATTTTTGTACACGTTATTTCTCCTACTACCCTTTTTCGATCAAGTTTAAACATGGAACAAGTATTCACTGTCCCTAACAAACAACGAATCCATTAAAAAAATTAATTAATTAATTAATTAATGGTCATTAATACATTTTGTTTGATTTAGAAAACGAAAATAAATTTTACAGTATTTAGATACATGGCTTTAAATATATAGTTCTTTCCCATATGGGGTTGTTTTTTAAAAGGTATTTTAAAAACAATATTTTGCTCTTTGAATTCTAGAACCTGACCGTTGTTATAGACGCCTTTGTCCTAGCTGAACTTTAAAAAGTGGACGGAAGAATACTTGTATAACGAAATTTGTCTCACTAACGAACTTAGTGCCGGCTACTGCAATGCTAAAAGAAGAACCACTGTGTCTGGACTCCTGACTTACGGTCCTATGAATTGTCTCCCTTAGAATTTTACTTCATGTTTATATTGCAAATAATTGCTACTTTTACACTTATTACAAAGCTTATATCAACCAACTGGTAAAAGTTTGTACATGTTATTTCTCCGACACCCAATCTCGAATGAAGCTAAAATTTTGTAGAACTATCTCGTTTACCAGACAACACAGGAATCAATATATAAAAAAAACAATTAGTTACTTAATTATTGGTAATTAATTATTTTGTTTGGTATCTCGAACAAAGTAAAAAGAATTTATTTGACTGAAGTGGTGGTATGGGCTGAATTAGTCCCCTTTACAGATAGCCACTCTAAATTGCAACAAATAATTGTCATTGGCAGAGTGGCTAGCATGTCGGCCCGAGTAAGCGTGAGCCGAGAGTTCGAAATCATGTCGTTCCCCCGCCCCTCATTGTTTTGTGTGTAAGAGCTTTTAAAAAACAATTACATGTAAAATTTATCCAGATCTCTATTTTTTCCCCTCCCCATTTTCCCAACTGGTCCAGTCACGTGATAGGATCATAGCGTAGTGAGCAAGCTAAAAGCATGAAATAGCGCTAAACAAAAACAATTGGTACAAATATTATTAATCGCACAGGTTTATTGCTGTTGGTCCAGATCTGTAACGAATTATAATTAATTGACTAATTGATACAATTACACTTCGTATAAGCTTTGCTGTTGTTGCTGTTTTTTTTAAGGTATTTTTTATAATGTTTTTCTTGTCTTATAAATTACAGACGTTCGTTCTTAACAAAAGATAATTACATCCTAAAAGCATCCATCTGTCAATTAATTAGAGACTTAAACACTCCTGTCATTAGTTTTCATGGCTGATTCAAACAACCCGTAGCATGCTCTAATGGCACTAGGGAAGAAGGAGCACGTAAGAATGTTTCTATCAGAAAGAAACGTGTCTCTCCCTTTGTGTCTTCATGCGACTTCTGTTGGTTCGAACCTCTGTGTTTGTTAATTACGGTCTAGGGTTTTATGTATTAGTACTACGTTACCTTTAAGTGAGCTTGTGCATACTGAATTATTTCAAAAGAAAAGAACGCTTTGATGAAATTCTTTAAGAAGGTACTGCTCTTTTAATAGCCTTTTTCATACTTAAATTAATCACAGTTACAGGCTCTTTGCGTTTCAATTTTAAGATCCGCTGTACATTTTTTAAAAAAGGAGTTAAGAAATATAATTAGAAATAAATTATAATTTCTTTAAAAGTATAATAGGAGACAATAAGAGAAAAAAATAAGACAAATGTAAGTTTATATACTCTTTCTAACACATAGCTTATCAATAATTTCGTAGTTTTACACCCGATACACAATTAAAGAAACCTTAAATACAACAGTAGTTCTTCAATACTTAGTCAATCAGAGCACTACAGTTCTAGTTCAACCTACTTGACAGCACAAACAACATCATGTTTCAGTTTTGAGTCCAGACATCGCTTTCTAATCTGATGAGAAAGTAAGTCTTGCTGCCTGGTCCTTTGACCGCATATGTCACAGGTGACCATGGAAATCACAGGGGCAGTGTTCTGGCGTCTTAGTTGATTGATTTCATTCACATTGGTCATTCTGTGGACTCGTCATCAGGGACTTTTCAAACATTGGATGTATGCTGGAAATGGTGAGTGTGCATGTTGACTATTGTGAAACATGAATATTGTTAACATGATAAAGTCGTAATTACATATTTTAAAGTTAAATATAATCAAACAAACAAAAATTTATTATGTCAGAAATATATTCCGTTCGATGTGAATAAGATTTTAATGGTTGGCAATTCAGTTTATCTGTAATGTAAATACTTTTAACATTAAACGTATACTTACAAGGCTAGTTAACATCCAGAATGATAAGTGATACATTGCTTTCACTAGACAGTTCCAAGTAGTTATATAATACACACACACACATACACAAGGACCCACTTTCTGGCCTATCAGCTTAGTACATTCAACTGAATGTACACTGACACCAGTGGTTCTCACACGTTGGGTTCAATTTGTCTGCTGTAGCTCCAGCATGCTCAATGAACAGACACTATTACTTAAAGATGATTGTATCTGAGCTGACTTAGTCGACATATAACTTGACGGTCTCTACAATACAATTGATACAATTCGATCTATAAAGTGTAACCCATGTCTTGATACATAGAATAGAATATATGTCTTGATATATATATAATAATAATATATATAAATAATATAACTCATGTCTTGATATATGCAATATAATTTGTACCCTTTGATCTATAGAAATTAATTCATACGTTTCTTGTCCTTCGATTATAACTCCATCCTGTTTTGGATCTAACTAAGAGAGAGACTACAGGCACTTATGCTCAGACAACTTTTTCTTTTTTCAGTATATTATGTAAATTAGGACAATGTTTACCAAGTGTTTTCTGTTTTGAATTGATGTTTTAGAACTAGTCGATGTCTTTATTTCTCTGACATATAATTGAATGTTTCACGAAATTATAAACTTGAATATCATTAACTTGTGTTTTCAAGTACCACAGATATTTGGAGAGCCCGTGCTGTAGTTAGTGTATTACTATAGAATATAAATCTACGTATTCTATCTAGGTCGAAGAAGAATTTCGTTTATGCTCGTTACAACACGAGACTCTCTGTGATCTAACGCGAGAATGATTATATCAAATATTGAACCACTTGTAAAACTGCCTTGGATAGAAAAGAAGAAAAAAAGGAGGGTATATCAAACATTACAATAGAAAGTAATCTGTGCCTGAAGTCGTGACCGAGTTGTATCAATATCTTCCGTTCAATTGCCTGTCAATCTTTGAATGGGAAAGTGTCGGCCTAAGGTAAACATACGTCCTAACTAATCGCTTTACAGAGAAGAGCTCTCACTTATAGTCTCAATGCTAACCTGTTGCTTTTCATGTTCAATTTTTTAATCGATTCCAGAAAACCCACGATATTATATTAGTTCAATAAACCAGGTTTGATAAGAAGTCTATAGATTGTGACAAAATGCATATGTTTTACCAATGCCGACTGCGATTAAAAAAAAATTATCACTTTTGTTTAGAGTAATTTATCTATGTTTAACATTCTAAGCTCTAAGCTAACTTGTCTACATTTCAATGTGTCTCGGATTTAAGGGATCTCAAACTAACTCCAGCTTTAATATTGGGTGTTTATTGTGTATGTTTTCATTACCGGTAGCTCACGTCTAAAATACTTCCTGCACAGGCTGAGTCTTCGCCTACAAAACAAGTCTAGTCGACTGTCATAAATCAAAGTCAAGACAAAATTAAACCGAACTTACTAATTATATTTAGATATATATTAATTTTAATCTGAATTTATTTTACCTGCTAAAACTTTTTTAAAGAAATAGTCTTTGTATTGTTTTGATGAAGCTGTATTGATTTATATTCCTTTATTGAACTCTTTCAATGGTCATAAATTACAATCTTTATTGAAATCTTTGCATAGCCATTGCTTAAATTACTAAAACACATTTAAAGAACATCGTATAGTGGCTGTTAGCATTTGTTTTGTAGGCCTACTATTGGTTAAATACAGCGATGAGGTAATTATCGACCTTCGCCTTTGCACCTCCCGCATATTAAAAAGTACAAAATGAGTCAGGTCATGTGGGCAGCAGTGGTTTTGAGTCATTATCAGATGTTAAGAAGAAAGAAAGGGAATAGAAGAAAGTTTTCTATTACACCGCTGACTATCCTTCTAATCCTTCTGTTAGTCTTTCTACTAAAGGTCTAAGCCTCGAATCCTGTTTCTTAATGAAAGATCGATTTAAGACTTGGCGTGTACCAAGGGACGAAATCCGTTATTTTTATTCCTATTTAAAGAATAGTTTCCCTTTACTAATGTCTGGGTTATTTAAGAGCTTTTCCGAAACTTGAAAGCAAAGAGAGTTAAAGTGCTGATTTTTTTTAAAAACATTCCAAGTATATATTGAACAAGTACGGCATAATGGCAGCTTGAACATCTGAAATATGTTCACAATTTCACAATAAACACTTTAACTTAATCTGAAATATGTTCACAATTTCACAATAAACACTTTAACTTAATCTGAAATATGTTCACAATTTCACAATAAACACTTTAACTTAATCTGAAATATGTTCACAATTTCACAATAAACACTTTAACTTAATCTGAAATATGTTCACAATTTCACAATAAACACTTTAACTTAATCTGAAATTCATCGTATGAGACAATTGAAACATTTCATCGTAACTCATCCATTTACTGATGTTTTTGCCTTTGCCTTTACCTATACCTTAGTCTATTGGACCCACTGGCGGATCCAAGGGGGGGTGGTAGGGGCGGACGAATTTTAGATTAGAATTCACACAATTTGTATACGAATTTATTACTTATGTTAATAATATATACTAATTATTTATATTTTTAACATATTTTTAGATTATTTCGCCCCCCCCCTCTAGTATGTTGGCCGATTTGGTGGGGTCGGGAGGGGCGATGACATCAATCCGCCCCTCCCCCCCACATAAACTTTTGAGTGGGGGGGCGGTCCAATTTATTTGTAGAAATCACAGCTTGCTAACAGAATCAATTAAATATCTATATGATTAAAACTTGTTATTGATATTTTAACCGATCTTTATATTATGTCGTTCACCTGTTAGCCAATTGGTGTGTGGGGGGGGGGGGGCGAACATATGTAGCCCTTCCAACCTTAACCCTTTGAGTGGGGGGGTCGGTCCTACTTTTAATTGGAAATCATAGTTTGTGAACAAAATTAGTCGAATTAATATATACATTTTATATTATGTCGCTCCCGTTCTGGTATTTTGGCCGATTCGGTGGGTAGGGGGTATGCGATTGCCTGTACTGCCCTCCCCACTCTAGCCCTCTTAGTGGGGGGGGGCGGTCCTATTTTTATGGAGAAGTCATAGTTTGTGAACACAATTAGTTGAATATCTATATAATATAAACTACGTATTGATATGTGAATCCATTGTATATTATGTCGCACCACACTCTAATCTCAAATTTTATAATTATTAAATATAAAATGAAAAAAGGTTGTACCAGGTGGGAGGGGCGATACATGCAATCGCCTTCCCCCCCCCCCATCGACAAACAAATACTTTTTCTTTTTGTATTATAGTTAAGAAATTACAAAATAACAAAAATCTGTCACTGATATAATTTATATATGCTATAAATTAAATTCTTATATCGATTCGCCCCACCCCTATTCTTTAATGCCAAATGCAATCACTAGCAGAAATTATAAAAAGGAGCGAGGATTAATCGTTTTCACTCTATCGCCCCTCCCCTTTCCAGACAGAGTTTATGTAATTTCACATGAATTTATTATAATTATTTTATGAAAGACTTTGCTTTGGAAAAGTTAAAATTCAAACGAAATTTTTCAGTATAAGATTCACGATTGAGATGAGTTCTAAACCAAAAAATATGCGTCGCAGTCGGCTTTTCCAACCTTTGCTCAATCTGATATCTTCTAGTTACATAAATTTGGGACTATAACTTACAATTTACGCTTGAATTATATTGAATATTATTTATCGAATAATTTTTTCTTCGGCGGCGATCCTCAAAAGATTTAATCTAAATATGTGGGGTATCTTATCTTTTCAAGGAACGAATCGGTTTTATTTGCAATGTATTAAGGGCCTATAAATTCATATTAGAATAGTTTACAACACTATTCAGAAGGTCATTTTTTAATAGGGAGCTTCATGTCAGTAGAATGCGTTTCTGCAGTGAAGAATGCAAGAAAACACTTTTGGCGTCGGGGCTTCGCCCCGAACTCCATTGATTAATAATGTGCTGTAGATGTCAGTAGAATACTTTCCCCAGACCCCCAAGCTTGCAAGAGAAAGGCTTCAACATGACTGTTTTTTTTTCGCCGAAGGTTGAGAAACACTGCTTTAAAAAAAAATTCTTATATATAACATAATATATAACAAAAATCATGCTGTACGCACGTTTATGCATAGGGTTAGGGTTTGAAAAAAAATCGCCCCCCCCCACTCCAAAGTTCTGGATCCGCTAGTGATTTGGACCGTTGGGGCACCATGCAAGACTCGTCGACCGTCTTTCTCCATTCCTCTCTGTCATTTGCCTTAGAACCTCTTTCAATGGCACGCCCATTCCATTCTTTTATGCTGTCCTGCCATCGTTTTCTCTGTCTGCCTCTTCTTCTTTTTCCTGGTACTGTTCCCAGAAGGAAGGTCTTTGCGAGCCCCGAAGATCTTGTAATATGGCTATAGATTTTAAACTTGTGTTTTTTTACGATAGTTAGAAGGTCATCATGGGTTTCAATCGCTACAGTAACCCTGTCTCTAATCTCTTGGTTTGTGATGCGGTCTTTGAATGTGACTTCTAGGATCCTTCTGTAGCATCTCAATTTCATTGCTAGGATCCTCCTCTCTATCTCTGCAGTCAGCGTCCAAGACTCCCAAGCATATAAAAATGCCTGATTTTGGTGCCGAGGGCTAAACCTTTGTCTGTCCATATTATTGTAAGTTTTGAAAGGGCTGCTGTGGACTGTACTATTCGGGCACGTAGTTTAGGTTTCGTTCTCTCATCTGAGACAATAGCTCCGAGGTACATGAAGCTGCTGACACTAGTCAGCTTTTCACCTCCAATACTGATGACCCTTTTAAAGCCCTGTTGGCAATTGGTCATAATTTATTTACTACCTACTACCCTTTTTCGATCAAGTTTAAACATGGAACAAGTATTCACTGTCCCTAACAAACAACGAATCCATTAAAAAAATTAATTAATTAATTAATTAATGGTCATTAATACATTTTGTTTGATTTAGAAAACGAAAATAAATTTTACAGTATTTAGATACATGGCTTTAAATATATAGTTCTTTCCCATATGGGGTTGTTTTTTAAAAGGTATTTTAAAAACAATATTTTGCTCTTTGAATTCTAGAACCTGACCGTTGTTATAGACGCCTTTGTCCTAGCTGAACTTTAAAAAGTGGACGGAAGAATACTTGTATAACGAAATTTGTCTCACTAACGAACTTAGTGCCGGCTACTGCAATGCTAAAAGAAGAACCACTGTGTCTGGACTCCTGACTTACGGTCCTATGAATTGTCTCCCTTAGAATTTTACTTCATGTTTATATTGCAAATAATTGCTACTTTTACACTTATTACAAAGCTTATATCAACCAACTGGTAAAAGTTTGTACATGTTATTTCTCCGACACCCAATCTCGAATGAAGCTAACATTTTGTAGAACTATCTCGTTTACCAGACAACACAGGAATCAATATATAAAAAAAACAATTAGTTACTTAATTATTGGTAATTAATTATTTTGTTTGGTATCTCGAACAAAGTAAAAAGAATTTATTTGACTGAAGTGGTGGTATGGGCTGAATTAGTCCCCTTTACAGATAGCCACTCTAAATTGCAACAAATAATTGTCATTGGCAGAGTGGCTAGCATGTCGGCCCGAGTAAGCGTGAGCCGAGAGTTCGAAATCATGTCGTTCCCCCGCCCCTCATTGTTTTGTGTGTAAGAGCTTTTAAAAAACAATTACATGTAAAATTTATCCAGATCTCTATTTTTTCCCCTCCCCATTTTCCCAACTGGTCCAGTCACGTGATAGGATCATAGCGTAGTGAGCAAGCTAAAAGCATGAAATAGCGCTAAACAAAAACAATTGGTACAAATATTATTAATCGCACAGGTTTATTGCTGTTGGTCCAGATCTGTAACGAATTATAATTAATTGACTAATTGATACAATTACACTTCGTATAAGCTTTGCTGTTGTTGCTGTTTTTTTTAAGGTATTTTTTATAATGTTTTTCTTGTCTTATAAATTACAGACGTTCGTTCTTAACAAAAGATAATTACATCCTAAAAGCATCCATCTGTCAATTAATTAGAGACTTAAACACTCCTGTCATTAGTTTTCATGGCTGATTCAAACAACCCGTAGCATGCTCTAATGGCACTAGGGAAGAAGGAGCACGTAAGAATGTTTCTATCAGAAAGAAACGTGTCTCTCCCTTTGTGTCTTCATGCGACTTCTGTTGGTTCGAACCTCTGTGTTTGTTAATTACGGTCTAGGGTTTTATGTATTAGTACTACGTTACCTTTAAGTGAGCTTGTGCATACTGAATTATTTCAAAAGAAAAGAACGCTTTGATGAAATTCTTTAAGAAGGTACTGCTCTTTTAATAGCCTTTTTCATACTTAAATTAATCACAGTTACAGGCTCTTTGCGTTTCAATTTTAAGATCCGCTGTACATTTTTTAAAAAAGGAGTTAAGAAATATAATTAGAAATAAATTATAATTTCTTTAAAAGTATAATAGGAGACAATAAGAGAAAAAAATAAGACAAATGTAAGTTTATATACTCTTTCTAACACATAGCTTATCAATAATTTCGTAGTTTTACACCCGATACACAATTAAAGAAACCTTAAATACAACAGTAGTTCTTCAATACTTAGTCAATCAGAGCACTACAGTTCTAGTTCAACCTACTTGACAGCACAAACAACATCATGTTTCAGTTTTGAGTCCAGACATCGCTTTCTAATCTGATGAGAAAGTAAGTCTTGCTGCCTGGTCCTTTGACCGCATATGTCACAGGTGACCATGGAAATCACAGGGGCAGTGTTCTGGCGTCTTAGTTGATTGATTTCATTCACATTGGTCATTCTGTGGACTCGTCATCAGGGACTTTTCAAACATTGGATGTATGCTGGAAATGGTGAGTGTGCATGTTGACTATTGTGAAACATGAATATTGTTAACATGATAAAGTCGTAATTACATATTTTAAAGTTAAATATAATCAAACAAACAAAAATTTATTATGTCAGAAATATATTCCGTTCGATGTGAATAAGATTTTAATGGTTGGCAATTCAGTTTATCTGTAATGTAAATACTTTTAACATTAAACGTATACTTACAAGGCTAGTTAACATCCAGAATGATAAGTGATACATTGCTTTCACTAGACAGTTCCAAGTAGTTATATAATACACACACACACATACACAAGGACCCACTTTCTGGCCTATCAGCTTAGTACATTCAACTGAATGTACACTGACACCAGTGGTTCTCACACGTTGGGTTCAATTTGTCTGCTGTAGCTCCAGCATGCTCAATGAACAGACACTATTACTTAAAGATGATTGTATCTGAGCTGACTTAGTCGACATATAACTTGACGGTCTCTACAATACAATTGATACAATTCGATCTATAAAGTGTAACCCATGTCTTGATACATAGAATAGAATATATGTCTTGATATATATATAATAATAATATATATAAATAATATAACTCATGTCTTGATATATGCAATATAATTTGTACCCTTTGATCTATAGAAATTAATTCATACGTTTCTTGTCCTTCGATTATAACTCCATCCTGTTTTGGATCTAACTAAGAGAGAGACTACAGGCACTTATGCTCAGACAACTTTTTCTTTTTTCAGTATATTATGTAAATTAGGACAATGTTTACCAAGTGTTTTCTGTTTTGAATTGATGTTTTAGAACTAGTCGATGTCTTTATTTCTCTGACATATAATTGAATGTTTCACGAAATTATAAACTTGAATATCATTAACTTGTGTTTTCAAGTACCACAGATATTTGGAGAGCCCGTGCTGTAGTTAGTGTATTACTATAGAATATAAATCTACGTATTCTATCTAGGTCGAAGAAGAATTTCGTTTATGCTCGTTACAACACGAGACTCTCTGTGATCTAACGCGAGAATGATTATATCAAATATTGAACCACTTGTAAAACTGCCTTGGATAGAAAAGAAGAAAAAAAGGAGGGTATATCAAACATTACAATAGAAAGTAATCTGTGCCTGAAGTCGTGACCGAGTTGTATCAATATCTTCCGTTCAATTGCCTGTCAATCTTTGAATGGGAAAGTGTCGGCCTAAGGTAAACATACGTCCTAACTAATCGCTTTACAGAGAAGAGCTCTCACTTATAGTCTCAATGCTAACCTGTTGCTTTTCATGTTCAATTTTTTAATCGATTCCAGAAAACCCACGATATTATATTAGTTCAATAAACCAGGTTTGATAAGAAGTCTATAGATTGTGACAAAATGCATATGTTTTACCAATGCCGACTGCGATTAAAAAAAAATTATCACTTTTGTTTAGAGTAATTTATCTATGTTTAACATTCTAAGCTCTAAGCTAACTTGTCTACATTTCAATGTGTCTCGGATTTAAGGGATCTCAAACTAACTCCAGCTTTAATATTGGGTGTTTATTGTGTATGTTTTCATTACCGGTAGCTCACGTCTAAAATACTTCCTGCACAGGCTGAGTCTTCGCCTACAAAACAAGTCTAGTCGACTGTCATAAATCAAAGTCAAGACAAAATTAAACCGAACTTACTAATTATATTTAGATATATATTAATTTTAATCTGAATTTATTTTACCTGCTAAAACTTTTTTAAAGAAATAGTCTTTGTATTGTTTTGATGAAGCTGTATTGATTTATATTCCTTTATTGAACTCTTTCAATGGTCATAAATTACAATCTTTATTGAAATCTTTGCATAGCCATTGCTTAAATTACTAAAACACATTTAAAGAACATCGTATAGTGGCTGTTAGCATTTGTTTTGTAGGCCTACTATTGGTTAAATACAGCGATGAGGTAATTATCGACCTTCGCCTTTGCACCTCCCGCATATTAAAAAGTACAAAATGAGTCAGGTCATGTGGGCAGCAGTGGTTTTGAGTCATTATCAGATGTTAAGAAGAAAGAAAGGGAATAGAAGAAAGTTTTCTATTACACCGCTGACTATCCTTCTAATCCTTCTGTTAGTCTTTCTACTAAAGGTCTAAGCCTCGAATCCTGTTTCTTAATGAAAGATCGATTTAAGACTTGGCGTGTACCAAGGGACGAAATCCGTTATTTTTATTCCTATTTAAAGAATAGTTTCCCTTTACTAATGTCTGGGTTATTTAAGAGCTTTTCCGAAACTTGAAAGCAAAGAGAGTTAAAGTGCTGATTTTTTTTAAAAACATTCCAAGTATATATTGAACAAGTACGGCATAATGGCAGCTTGAACATCTGAAATATGTTCACAATTTCACAATAAACACTTTAACTTAATCTGAAATATGTTCACAATTTCACAATAAACACTTTAACTTAATCTGAAATATGTTCACAATTTCACAATAAACACTTTAACTTAATCTGAAATATGTTCACAATTTCACAATAAACACTTTAACTTAATCTGAAATATGTTCACAATTTCACAATAAACACTTTAACTTAATCTGAAATTCATCGTATGAGACAATTGAAACATTTCATCGTAACTCATCCATTTACTGATGTTTTTGCCTTTGCCTTTACCTATACCTTAGTCTATTGGACCCACTGGCGGATCCAAGGGGGGGTGGTAGGGGCGGACGAATTTTAGATTAGAATTCACACAATTTGTATACGAATTTATTACTTATGTTAATAATATATACTAATTATTTATATTTTTAACATATTTTTAGATTATTTCGCCCCCCCCCTCTAGTATGTTGGCCGATTTGGTGGGGTCGGGAGGGGCGATGACATCAATCCGCCCCTCCCCCCCACATAAACTTTTGAGTGGGGGGGCGGTCCAATTTATTTGTAGAAATCACAGCTTGCTAACAGAATCAATTAAATATCTATATGATTAAAACTTGTTATTGATATTTTAACCGATCTTTATATTATGTCGTTCACCTGTTAGCCAATTGGTGTGTGTGGGGGGGGGGGCGAACATATGTAGCCCTTCCAACCTTAACCCTTTGAGTGGGGGGGTCGGTCCTACTTTTAATTGGAAATCATAGTTTGTGAACAAAATTAGTCGAATTAATATATACATTTTATATTATGTCGCTCCCGTTCTGGTATTTTGGCCGATTCGGTGGGTAGGGGGTATGCGATTGCCTGTACTGCCCTCCCCACTCTAGCCCTCTTAGTGGGGGGGGGCGGTCCTATTTTTATGGAGAAGTCATAGTTTGTGAACACAATTAGTTGAATATCTATATAATATAAACTACGTATTGATATGTGAATCCATTGTATATTATGTCGCACCACACTCTAATCTCAAATTTTATAATTATTAAATATAAAATGAAAAAAGGTTGTACCAGGTGGGAGGGGCGATACATGCAATCGCCTTCCCCCCCCCCCATCGACAAACAAATACTTTTTCTTTTTGTATTATAGTTAAGAAATTACAAAATAACAAAAATCTGTCACTGATATAATTTATATATGCTATAAATTAAATTCTTATATCGATTCGCCCCACCCCTATTCTTTAATGCCAAATGCAATCACTAGCAGAAATTATAAAAAGGAGCGAGGATTAATCGTTTTCACTCTATCGCCCCTCCCCTTTCCAGACAGAGTTTATGTAATTTCACATGAATTTATTATAATTATTTTATGAAAGACTTTGCTTTGGAAAAGTTAAAATTCAAACGAAATTTTTCAGTATAAGATTCACGATTGAGATGAGTTCTAAACCAAAAAATATGCGTCGCAGTCGGCTTTTCCAACCTTTGCTCAATCTGATATCTTCTAGTTACATAAATTTGGGACTATAACTTACAATTTACGCTTGAATTATATTGAATATTATTTATCGAATAATTTTTTCTTCGGCGGCGATCCTCAAAAGATTTAATCTAAATATGTGGGGTATCTTATCTTTTCAAGGAACGAATCGGTTTTATTTGCAATGTATTAAGGGCCTATAAATTCATATTAGAATAGTTTACAACACTATTCAGAAGGTCATTTTTTAATAGGGAGCTTCATGTCAGTAGAATGCGTTTCTGCAGTGAAGAATGCAAGAAAACACTTTTGGCGTCGGGGCTTCGCCCCGAACTCCATTGATTAATAATGTGCTGTAGATGTCAGTAGAATACTTTCCCCAGACCCCCAAGCTTGCAAGAGAAAGGCTTCAACATGACTGTTTTTTTTTCGCCGAAGGTTGAGAAACACTGCTTTAAAAAAAAATTCTTATATATAACATAATATATAACAAAAATCATGCTGTACGCACGTTTATGCATAGGGTTAGGGTTTGAAAAAAAATCGCCCCCCCCCACTCCAAAGTTCTGGATCCGCTAGTGATTTGGACCGTTGGGGCACCATGCAAGACTCGTCGACCGTCTTTCTCCATTCCTCTCTGTCATTTGCCTTAGAACCTCTTTCAATGGCACGCCCATTCCATTCTTTTATGCTGTCCTGCCATCGTTTTCTCTGTCTGCCTCTTCTTCTTTTTCCTGGTACTGTTCCCAGAAGGAAGGTCTTTGCGAGCCCCGAAGATCTTGTAATATGGCTATAGATTTTAAACTTGTGTTTTTTTACGATAGTTAGAAGGTCATCATGGGTTTCAATCGCTACAGTAACCCTGTCTCTAATCTCTTGGTTTGTGATGCGGTCTTTGAATGTGACTTCTAGGATCCTTCTGTAGCATCTCAATTTCATTGCTAGGATCCTCCTCTCTATCTCTGCAGTCAGCGTCCAAGACTCCCAAGCATATAAAAATGCCTGATTTTGGTGCCGAGGGCTAAACCTTTGTCTGTCCATATTATTGTAAGTTTTGAAAGGGCTGCTGTGGACTGTACTATTCGGGCACGTAGTTTAGGTTTCGTTCTCTCATCTGAGACAATAGCTCCGAGGTACATGAAGCTGCTGACACTAGTCAGCTTTTCACCTCCAATACTGATGACCCTTTTAAAGCCCTGTTGGCAATTGGTCATAATTTATTTACTACCTACTACCCTTTTTCGATCAAGTTTAAACATGGAACAAGTATTCACTGTCCCTAACAAACAACGAATCCATTAAAAAAATTAATTAATTAATTAATTAATGGTCATTAATACATTTTGTTTGATTTAGAAAACGAAAATAAATTTTACAGTATTTAGATACATGGCTTTAAATATATAGTTCTTTCCCATATGGGGTTGTTTTTTAAAAGGTATTTTAAAAACAATATTTTGCTCTTTGAATTCTAGAACCTGACCGTTGTTATAGACGCCTTTGTCCTAGCTGAACTTTAAAAAGTGGACGGAAGAATACTTGTATAACGAAATTTGTCTCACTAACGAACTTAGTGCCGGCTACTGCAATGCTAAAAGAAGAACCACTGTGTCTGGACTCCTGACTTACGGTCCTATGAATTGTCTCCCTTAGAATTTTACTTCATGTTTATATTGCAAATAATTGCTACTTTTACACTTATTACAAAGCTTATATCAACCAACTGGTAAAAGTTTGTACATGTTATTTCTCCGACACCCAATCTCGAATGAAGCTAACATTTTGTAGAACTATCTCGTTTACCAGACAACACAGGAATCAATATATAAAAAAAACAATTAGTTACTTAATTATTGGTAATTAATTATTTTGTTTGGTATCTCGAACAAAGTAAAAAGAATTTATTTGACTGAAGTGGTGGTATGGGCTGAATTAGTCCCCTTTACAGATAGCCACTCTAAATTGCAACAAATAATTGTCATTGGCAGAGTGGCTAGCATGTCGGCCCGAGTAAGCGTGAGCCGAGAGTTCGAAATCATGTCGTTCCCCCGCCCCTCATTGTTTTGTGTGTAAGAGCTTTTAAAAAACAATTACATGTAAAATTTATCCAGATCTCTATTTTTTCCCCTCCCCATTTTCCCAACTGGTCCAGTCACGTGATAGGATCATAGCGTAGTGAGCAAGCTAAAAGCATGAAATAGCGCTAAACAAAAACAATTGGTACAAATATTATTAATCGCACAGGTTTATTGCTGTTGGTCCAGATCTGTAACGAATTATAATTAATTGACTAATTGATACAATTACACTTCGTATAAGCTTTGCTGTTGTTGCTGTTTTTTTTAAGGTATTTTTTATAATGTTTTTCTTGTCTTATAAATTACAGACGTTCGTTCTTAACAAAAGATAATTACATCCTAAAAGCATCCATCTGTCAATTAATTAGAGACTTAAACACTCCTGTCATTAGTTTTCATGGCTGATTCAAACAACCCGTAGCATGCTCTAATGGCACTAGGGAAGAAGGAGCACGTAAGAATGTTTCTATCAGAAAGAAACGTGTCTCTCCCTTTGTGTCTTCATGCGACTTCTGTTGGTTCGAACCTCTGTGTTTGTTAATTACGGTCTAGGGTTTTATGTATTAGTACTACGTTACCTTTAAGTGAGCTTGTGCATACTGAATTATTTCAAAAGAAAAGAACGCTTTGATGAAATTCTTTAAGAAGGTACTGCTCTTTTAATAGCCTTTTTCATACTTAAATTAATCACAGTTACAGGCTCTTTGCGTTTCAATTTTAAGATCCGCTGTACATTTTTTAAAAAAGGAGTTAAGAAATATAATTAGAAATAAATTATAATTTCTTTAAAAGTATAATAGGAGACAATAAGAGAAAAAAATAAGACAAATGTAAGTTTATATACTCTTTCTAACACATAGCTTATCAATAATTTCGTAGTTTTACACCCGATACACAATTAAAGAAACCTTAAATACAACAGTAGTTCTTCAATACTTAGTCAATCAGAGCACTACAGTTCTAGTTCAACCTACTTGACAGCACAAACAACATCATGTTTCAGTTTTGAGTCCAGACATCGCTTTCTAATCTGATGAGAAAGTAAGTCTTGCTGCCTGGTCCTTTGACCGCATATGTCACAGGTGACCATGGAAATCACAGGGGCAGTGTTCTGGCGTCTTAGTTGATTGATTTCATTCACATTGGTCATTCTGTGGACTCGTCATCAGGGACTTTTCAAACATTGGATGTATGCTGGAAATGGTGAGTGTGCATGTTGACTATTGTGAAACATGAATATTGTTAACATGATAAAGTCGTAATTACATATTTTAAAGTTAAATATAATCAAACAAACAAAAATTTATTATGTCAGAAATATATTCCGTTCGATGTGAATAAGATTTTAATGGTTGGCAATTCAGTTTATCTGTAATGTAAATACTTTTAACATTAAACGTATACTTACAAGGCTAGTTAACATCCAGAATGATAAGTGATACATTGCTTTCACTAGACAGTTCCAAGTAGTTATATAATACACACACACACATACACAAGGACCCACTTTCTGGCCTATCAGCTTAGTACATTCAACTGAATGTACACTGACACCAGTGGTTCTCACACGTTGGGTTCAATTTGTCTGCTGTAGCTCCAGCATGCTCAATGAACAGACACTATTACTTAAAGATGATTGTATCTGAGCTGACTTAGTCGACATATAACTTGACGGTCTCTACAATACAATTGATACAATTCGATCTATAAAGTGTAACCCATGTCTTGATACATAGAATAGAATATATGTCTTGATATATATATAATAATAATATATATAAATAATATAACTCATGTCTTGATATATGCAATATAATTTGTACCCTTTGATCTATAGAAATTAATTCATACGTTTCTTGTCCTTCGATTATAACTCCATCCTGTTTTGGATCTAACTAAGAGAGAGACTACAGGCACTTATGCTCAGACAACTTTTTCTTTTTTCAGTATATTATGTAAATTAGGACAATGTTTACCAAGTGTTTTCTGTTTTGAATTGATGTTTTAGAACTAGTCGATGTCTTTATTTCTCTGACATATAATTGAATGTTTCACGAAATTATAAACTTGAATATCATTAACTTGTGTTTTCAAGTACCACAGATATTTGGAGAGCCCGTGCTGTAGTTAGTGTATTACTATAGAATATAAATCTACGTATTCTATCTAGGTCGAAGAAGAATTTCGTTTATGCTCGTTACAACACGAGACTCTCTGTGATCTAACGCGAGAATGATTATATCAAATATTGAACCACTTGTAAAACTGCCTTGGATAGAAAAGAAGAAAAAAAGGAGGGTATATCAAACATTACAATAGAAAGTAATCTGTGCCTGAAGTCGTGACCGAGTTGTATCAATATCTTCCGTTCAATTGCCTGTCAATCTTTGAATGGGAAAGTGTCGGCCTAAGGTAAACATACGTCCTAACTAATCGCTTTACAGAGAAGAGCTCTCACTTATAGTCTCAATGCTAACCTGTTGCTTTTCATGTTCAATTTTTTAATCGATTCCAGAAAACCCACGATATTATATTAGTTCAATAAACCAGGTTTGATAAGAAGTCTATAGATTGTGACAAAATGCATATGTTTTACCAATGCCGACTGCGATTAAAAAAAAATTATCACTTTTGTTTAGAGTAATTTATCTATGTTTAACATTCTAAGCTCTAAGCTAACTTGTCTACATTTCAATGTGTCTCGGATTTAAGGGATCTCAAACTAACTCCAGCTTTAATATTGGGTGTTTATTGTGTATGTTTTCATTACCGGTAGCTCACGTCTAAAATACTTCCTGCACAGGCTGAGTCTTCGCCTACAAAACAAGTCTAGTCGACTGTCATAAATCAAAGTCAAGACAAAATTAAACCGAACTTACTAATTATATTTAGATATATATTAATTTTAATCTGAATTTATTTTACCTGCTAAAACTTTTTTAAAGAAATAGTCTTTGTATTGTTTTGATGAAGCTGTATTGATTTATATTCCTTTATTGAACTCTTTCAATGGTCATAAATTACAATCTTTATTGAAATCTTTGCATAGCCATTGCTTAAATTACTAAAACACATTTAAAGAACATCGTATAGTGGCTGTTAGCATTTGTTTTGTAGGCCTACTATTGGTTAAATACAGCGATGAGGTAATTATCGACCTTCGCCTTTGCACCTCCCGCATATTAAAAAGTACAAAATGAGTCAGGTCATGTGGGCAGCAGTGGTTTTGAGTCATTATCAGATGTTAAGAAGAAAGAAAGGGAATAGAAGAAAGTTTTCTATTACACCGCTGACTATCCTTCTAATCCTTCTGTTAGTCTTTCTACTAAAGGTCTAAGCCTCGAATCCTGTTTCTTAATGAAAGATCGATTTAAGACTTGGCGTGTACCAAGGGACGAAATCCGTTATTTTTATTCCTATTTAAAGAATAGTTTCCCTTTACTAATGTCTGGGTTATTTAAGAGCTTTTCCGAAACTTGAAAGCAAAGAGAGTTAAAGTGCTGATTTTTTTTAAAAACATTCCAAGTATATATTGAACAAGTACGGCATAATGGCAGCTTGAACATCTGAAATATGTTCACAATTTCACAATAAACACTTTAACTTAATCTGAAATATGTTCACAATTTCACAATAAACACTTTAACTTAATCTGAAATATGTTCACAATTTCACAATAAACACTTTAACTTAATCTGAAATATGTTCACAATTTCACAATAAACACTTTAACTTAATCTGAAATATGTTCACAATTTCACAATAAACACTTTAACTTAATCTGAAATTCATCGTATGAGACAATTGAAACATTTCATCGTAACTCATCCATTTACTGATGTTTTTGCCTTTGCCTTTACCTATACCTTAGTCTATTGGACTCACTGGCGGATCCAAGGGGGGGTGGTAGGGGCGGACGAATTTTAGATTAGAATTCACACAATTTGTATACGAATTTATTACTTATGTTAATAATATATACTAATTATTTATATTTTTAACATATTTTTAGATTATTTCGCCCCCCCCCTCTAGTATGTTGGCCGATTTGGTGGGGTCGGGAGGGGCGATGACATCAATCCGCCCCTCCCCCCCACATAAACTTTTGAGTGGGGGGGCGGTCCAATTTATTTGTAGAAATCACAGCTTGCTAACAGAATCAATTAAATATCTATATGATTAAAACTTGTTATTGATATTTTAACCGATCTTTATATTATGTCGTTCACCTGTTAGCCAATTGGTGTGTGGGGGGGGGGCGAACATATGTAGCCCTTCCAACCTTAACCCTTTGAGTGGGGGGGTCGGTCCTACTTTTAATTGGAAATCATAGTTTGTGAACAAAATTAGTCGAATTAATATATACATTTTATATTATGTCGCTCCCGTTCTGGTATTTTGGCCGATTCGGTGGGTAGGGGGTATGCGATTGCCTGTACTGCCCTCCCCACTCTAGCCCTCTTAGTGGGGGGGGGCGGTCCTATTTTTATGGAGAAGTCATAGTTTGTGAACACAATTAGTTGAATATCTATATAATATAAACTACGTATTGATATGTGAATCCATTGTATATTATGTCGCACCACACTCTAATCTCAAATTTTATAATTATTAAATATAAAATGAAAAAAGGTTGTACCAGGTGGGAGGGGCGATACATGCAATCGCCTTCCCCCCCCCCCCCCCCATCGACAAACAAATACTTTTTCTTTTTGTATTATAGTTAAGAAATTACAAAATAACAAAAATCTGTCACTGATATAATTTATATATGCTATAAATTAAATTCTTATATCGATTCGCCCCACCCCTATTCTTTAATGCCAAATGCAATCACTAGCAGAAATTATAAAAAGGAGCGAGGATTAATCGTTTTCACTCTATCGCCCCTCCCCTTTCCAGACAGAGTTTATGTAATTTCACATGAATTTATTATAATTATTTTATGAAAGACTTTGCTTTGGAAAAGTTAAAATTCAAACGAAATTTTTCAGTATAAGATTCACGATTGAGATGAGTTCTAAACCAAAAAATATGCGTCGCAGTCGGCTTTTCCAACCTTTGCTCAATCTGATATCTTCTAGTTACATAAATTTGGGACTATAACTTACAATTTACGCTTGAATTATATTGAATATTATTTATCGAATAATTTTTTCTTCGGCGGCGATCCTCAAAAGATTTAATCTAAATATGTGGGGTATCTTATCTTTTCAAGGAACGAATCGGTTTTATTTGCAATGTATTAAGGGCCTATAAATTCATATTAGAATAGTTTACAACACTATTCAGAAGGTCATTTTTTAATAGGGAGCTTCATGTCAGTAGAATGCGTTTCTGCAGTGAAGAATGCAAGAAAACACTTTTGGCGTCGGGGCTTCGCCCCGAACTCCATTGATTAATAATGTGCTGTAGATGTCAGTAGAATACTTTCCCCAGACCCCCAAGCTTGCAAGAGAAAGGCTTCAACATGACTGTTTTTTTTTCGCCGAAGGTTGAGAAACACTGCTTTAAAAAAAAATTCTTATATATAACATAATATATAACAAAAATCATGCTGTACGCACGTTTATGCATAGGGTTAGGGTTTGAAAAAAAATCGCCCCCCCCCCCACTCCAAAGTTCTGGATCCGCTAGTGATTTGGACCGTTGGGGCACCATGCAAGACTCGTCGACCGTCTTTCTCCATTCCTCTCTGTCATTTGCCTTAGAACCTCTTTCAATGGCACGCCCATTCCATTCTTTTATGCTGTCCTGCCATCGTTTTCTCTGTCTGCCTCTTCTTCTTTTTCCTGGTACTGTTCCCAGAAGGAAGGTCTTTGCGAGCCCCGAAGATCTTGTAATATGGCTATAGATTTTAAACTTGTGTTTTTTTACGATAGTTAGAAGGTCATCATGGGTTTCAATCGCTACAGTAACCCTGTCTCTAATCTCTTGGTTTGTGATGCGGTCTTTGAATGTGACTTCTAGGATCCTTCTGTAGCATCTCAATTTCATTGCTAGGATCCTCCTCTCTATCTCTGCAGTCAGCGTCCAAGACTCCCAAGCATATAAAAATGCCTGATTTTGGTGCCGAGGGCTAAACCTTTGTCTGTCCATATTATTGTAAGTTTTGAAAGGGCTGCTGTGGACTGTACTATTCGGGCACGTAGTTTAGGTTTCGTTCTCTCATCTGAGACAATAGCTCCGAGGTACATGAAGCTGCTGACACTAGTCAGCTTTTCACCTCCAATACTGATGACCCTTTTAAAGCCCTGTTGGCAATTGGTCATAATTTATTTTTTTCGGCATTTATTTGCATATCATATGCTGCGGAAGTCTTGTCAATGCGCATCACCAAGTCAGCTAGTTCTTCTTCTGTACCTGCTAGGCCATCACTGTCATCTTCTTCCTCCAATGCTTACAGTACCTTCCTAACCCTCGAGATATTGAAAAGTGTTGGTGAAAGTAGGCAGCCTTGTCTTACTCCAACTGTTGTTTTGAACCAGTCCCCAATATTATTGTTGAAGTACACCGCACTGGTAGAGGTTCTGGTGTACTGGTGTAAGACATTCAATTACACATGGAAACATCAATTTGTCTAAGTAGAATAGATCCATTTACCATCTACCTACTTATGTAACACACCCATTTTCTTATGCCACACATTTATTTATTATATACAAACACAATATAACTTTATTTCAATAATGAATTTACATAAGTATTTAACATGAACCTTTTCTTTTCTATACAGCAAAGACTTTCGCCTACTGCCTTTCCCTGTATTTATATCCTCTCAGAAACTAGTTCCCTCTTCAGTCGTAGAACGACTGTACTTCATCTCGTAGAACACCTTTTCATGTGACTGTGGAGCCTTATTATTATTATTCTCGAGAGACATTCCGGTCCACATGTAACGCTGGTTAAATGGCATTCTTTTTGGTGGTATAGGAGCCAGCTATTTTTCACTTGGCACGCTTTTCTTCCACAGCAGACGCCAATTCTTTTTCGCTGTTCATAGGTTTTTTTAGGTGACCATCTCTCTCCACATAATGAATTCTAGGGCTTTGTCTTCCCTGTAACCAGCATCAATATCCAATGGTCTGAGGTCCCTTTTGATAGCTCTGTTTTTAACTTCCTTGGCTATTTTAGTACTATTTAAAATATAAGGAGGTTTCTCAAACTGTAAACATTCTATTTATTGTTTATACATTAAAACAACCTTGACCTTGATTGCTAGAATGGTTCCCTGACTACACAGGCATTACGTTTTTCATATTCTTGAGCGTATACTGTGATAAAAAATGGTTCAAGCTAACTTCAAGGCTTTACATTATGTAGTCTATATTTGGTATGTTTGAATTCTCGATTATACTTTTTCTTCCTTGTAAGATTTTCTCTTACATGAATGGAATACATTTTTTAGTTCACTTTTTTTTTTGCGTTAGGATGTTTTCGACTGATACTTGTAGGCAACGCTCAATGTAAATAGTTTCCCTATTGAGTAAGTATTAGCCTTAGGCCTTTTTTGTTTAAAATCTAGTCCTGATGCTAGAGTGTATGTCTTTGAAATATAAAGGAAAAGTGATTTAAAAAGTCCCTGATACTATTACTGAAGTTACACTATGGTACTTTTGAAATAATTTATATCAACACAAGTTATAAGATCTTAGAGGACACACCAAAATAAACGTACTGCATTCTTCCACCATACCCCATTAATTCTCCTCCTAAGCGTATAACATACTTGGAAACTTCCAAACAACAGTTGTCCATCACAGCAAAACACTCGGCGTTCTTAAAGAACAACGTAATTATAGAGAATCTTGTTGGACTTTGACTCGGAAACACTTCAAGATACATGGCTTCAAGATACTTCATTGTATAGTAAATAGAACATAGAAATCTAGGTCAACACTTTAGTGAGTGTGTCTGTGTTGTATATTCAATATAGCCTGGCAATCTTAGCTCAACACTTGAATTCGTCCATGCTGTAAACTTAAAACAAAACATCCTAACTTGCTCTAAATCAAACATTTTGATCAACAAAACCTATTTACTATATCGACAAAATCAATAAACAACATGTAAAACTACAACTGTCGTTGTTATGATCGTTGATTCAGCCTAGGCTTGAATGAAATGACGCTCTCCCCTCCCCAAATCAAGATATTTTAAAATATTGTTTCACCTAAAGCTAGACTACTACAAATAATGGGGACATCGAATTTTCAATAGCATTTCTCGACAGACTGACGGCAGACAACACTAGAAGTGGCTTTTTGTCTTTTCGGGATCTCTAAAAATTCTGATTCCTAATCCCTGTCCCAATGTCCTCGTCTGGTTCGTCAAGTATTCAACCGCATCATCATCTAGTATTCTAGTATCAGGAATCAGCCACATCACCATCTAGTACTAGGATTCAACCGCAACACTCTCTAGTACCAGTTTCATTCTTCTTGAATTTCACGTGCCTTTCAATGATCTTGACAGATGGTTTCAGGTAGAATCCAGTGGAAATAAAAACAGAAGGTGAGTTGAACGTATTGAAAGTACAGAACAACAAACGAAGTCAATCCACAAACACATCAACACACACACATAAGTTTCCATCAAAAGTGGAATTCAGGTAATGAGAAAACAAAATGTTTTGACTAAAAGACTTTGAATCAAACTACAAACTTCTCGCACCACTTTAATGTCAGCGACAAACAAATTAGGATGGATAAGAATTTAGTGGGAAGACGCAGGATGGCTAGATGGAGGCAAGTCTAGATGGAGGCAACACACATTATCTTAGCTTTCTTTTGTTGTTCAATATTTATTACTGAAATGTTTTCTTACGTAGCAGTTTTATTTTTCAATTTACCTTCGAAATTTGTTTATTATGTTTGTTAAATCTGCATTGTGTGGGTATGTTAAATCTGAATTGAGTGGGTATGTTAAATCTGTGTTGTTTCTGTGTGTTATACACGGTGTTTAAGTTATATATGTGCTTATGTGTGTTAGATCTGTAATGTTATATGGTAGATCTGTGTTCTATGTATTATATCTGTTTGTTATATATGTTTTTTTGTATGTATTAAATGTGTATGTGTGTTATATCTGTTTCGTGTGTATTTTCAATTATTATTGATTTTGTTATTTTGATGGCCAAAAACTTCGACCAAAAATATTTGACATTGACACTCATTAAGTTCTGCTTTTTGTTTAAATTGTTCTTAAACACATAAAAGTGCATACATCCTCACCCTGTTCTTAAACACATAAAAGTGCATACATCCTCACCCTGTTCTTAAACACATAAATGTGCATACATCCTCACCCTGTTCTTAAACACATAAAGGTGCATACATCCTCACCCTGTTCTTAAACACATAAAAGTGCATACATCCTCACCCTGTTCCTAAACACATAAAAGTGCATACATCCTCACCCTGTTCTCAAACACATAAAGGTGCATACATCCTCACCCTGTTCCTAAACACATAAAAGTGCATACATCCTCACCCTGTTCCTAAACACATAAAAGTGCATACATCCTCACCCTGTTCCTAAACACATAAAAGTGCATACATCCTCACCCTGTTCCTAAACACATAAATGTGCATACATCCTCACCCTGTTCTTAAACACATAAAAGTGCATACATCCTCACCCTGTTCTTAAACACATAAATGTGCATACATCCTCACCCTGTTCTTAAATACATAAAAGTGCATACATCCTCACCCTGTTCCTAAACACATAAAAGTGCATACATCCTCACCCTGTTCCTAAACACATAAAAGTGCATACATCCTCACCCTGTTCCTAAACACATAAAAGTGCATACATCCTCACCCTGTTCCTAAACACATAAATGTGCATACATCCTCACCCTGTTCTTAAACACATAAAAGTGCATACATCCTCACCCTGTTCTTAAACACATAAATGTGCATACATCCTCACCCTGTTCTTAAATACATAAAAGTGCATACATCCTCACCCTGTTCCTAAACACATAAAAGTGCATACATCCTCACCCTGTTCCTAAACACATAAAAGTGCATACATCCTCACCCTGTTCCTAAACACATAAAAGTGCATACATCCTCAACCTGTTCCTAAACACATAAAAGTGCATACATCCTCACCCTGTTCCTAAACACATAAAAGTGCATACATCCTCACCCTGTTCTTAAACACATAACGGTACATACATTCTTAATCTGTTTTTAATAAACAAACTTTTAACAAAATGTGTCACACACAAAAAAAATAGATCTCCAGATGAGTTTATTATTTCTGCATAAACAAATTCAGGATCAATTATATTTAGAAGATGTTAACATTGTAATGTTATCACAAGATCCCATCAACAGTTGAGCTTTTATGATAAATAAATGTTGGACCATTTAAACACCGCACTTGCCAATCAAGATAAATATAGACGTCGAAATTGCGTGTGCTGTGACACTTAGACCTTCATCTCACGGCATAAGACAAAAAGTAAATCAAACATCAGGGACTGAACTATAATAGGCAGAGAATACTTATACACAATTTTACTAGCAACAAAATGATTCAGACGGTTTGGTGCTCTCTGACGTCCCTTCTTTCAACAATGGAGTTGCCCTGCAACCAACCCTAGCTCCGACCGTACCATAGCTATCCCTTGATTAGTGCATAAGGTTTGGCTTGTATGAGATCATCAATTAAAGGTTTGGTTCGTATGCACACCATTGTTTTGTGAGTGCAATAAAGTAAGCACACTCAAGTTCGAATACATTTTTTTTGTTCACTCAGTGAAACGTAAATTTCATATATGAGGCTTGTGGATCTAGAATCTAGAGTTACGACCCTGCTCGTAAGCTTGGTAGATTAGTTAGGACCTACATCCATCAAACTGTTGTGTCAATACTTTGTTTTTAATCACCACATTTTATATATTTTATGTTTCTTTTCCTTCACCCAACCACACTCTCTCTCTCTCTTTCTTTCTTTCTCTTTCTTTCTCTCTCTCCTCTCTCTTTCATCTCTGTCTTTATCTCCTCTCTCTCTCACCCTCTTTCTATCTCTGACACTGAAACACCAAAATGGAGCAAAATTCTGTCGAATCTTGTCGTTTGCAACAATACAAGCTCACCTCCAACACAATCTCACCTCCAACACAATCTCACCTCTAACACAAGCTCACCTCCAACACAAGCTCACCTCCAACACAAGCTCACCTCTAACACAAGCTAACCTCTAACACAAGCTCACCTCTAACACAAGCTCACCTCCAACACAAGCTCACCTCCAACACAATCTCACCTCCAACACAAGCTCACCTCTAACACAAGCTCACCTCCAACACAAGCTAACCTCTAACACAAGCTCACCTCTAACACAAGCTCACCTCCAACACAATTTCACCTCTAACACAAGCTCACCTCCAACACAATCTCACCTCTAACACAAGCTTACCTCCAAACACAATCTCACCTCTAACACAAGCTCACCTCTAACACAAGCTCACCTCTAACACAATCTCACCTCTAACACAAGCTCACCTCTAACACAAGCTCACCTCCAACACAAGCTCACCTCCAACACAATCTCACCTCTAACACAAGCTCACCTCTAACACAAGCTCACCTCTAACACAAGCTCACCTCTAACACAAGCTCACCTCCAACACAATCTCACCTCTAACACAAGCTCACCTCTAACACAAGATCACCTCTAACACCAGCTCACCTCTAACACCAGCTCACCTCTAGCTCAAGCTCACCTCTAACACAAGCTCACCGCTAACACAAACTCACCTCTAACACCAGCTCACCTCTAACACCAGCTCACCTCTAATACAACGCTAGCTCACCTCTAGCTCAAGCTCACCTCTAGCTCAAGCTCACCTCTAGCTCAAGCTCACCTCTAGCTCAAGCTCACCTCTAGCTCAAGCTCACCTCTAACTCAAGCTCACCTCTAGCTCAAGCTCAGCTCTAGCTCAAGCTCACCTCTAGCTCAAGCTCACCTCTAACACAAGCTCACCTCTAGCTCAAGCTCACCTCTAACACAAGCTCACCTCTAACTCAAGCTCAACTCTAGCTCAAGCTCACCTCTAGCTCAAGCTCACCTCTAGCTCAAGCTCACCTCTAGCTCAAGCTCACCTCTAACACAAGCTCACCTCTAGCTCAAGCTCACCTCTAGCTCACGCTCACCTCTAGCTCAAGCTCACCTCTAACACAAACTCACCTCTAGCTCAAGCTCACCTCTAGCTCAAGCTCACCTCTAACACAAGCTCACCTCTAACACAAACTCACCTCTAACACAAACTCACCTCCAACACCAGCTCACCTCTAGCTCAAGCTCACCTCTAGCTCAAGCTCACCTCTAGCTCAAGCTCACCTCTAACTCAAGCTCACCTCTAGCTCAAGCTCACCTCTAGCTCAAGCTCACCTCTAGCTCAAGCTCAGCTCTAGCTCAAGCTCACCTCTAGCTCAAGCTCACCTCTAACACAAGCTCACCTCTAGCTCAAGCTCACCTCTAACACAAGCTCACCTCTAACTCAAGCTCACCTCTAGCTCAAGCTCACCTCTAGCTCAAGCTCACCTCTAGCTCAAGCTCACCTCTAGCTCAAGCTCACCTCTAACACAAGCTCACCTCTAGCTCAAGCTCACCTCTAGCTCACGCTCACCTCTAGCTCAAGCTCACCTCTAACACAAACTCACCTCTAGCTCAAGCTCACCTCTAGCTCAAGCTCACCTCTAACACAAGCTCACCTCTAACACAAACTCACCTCTAACACAAACTCACCTCCAACACCAGCTCACCTCTAGCTCAAGCTCACCTCTAGCTCAAGCTCACCTCTAGCTCAAGCTCACCTCTAGCTCAAGCTTACCTCTAACTCAAGCTCACCTCTAGCTCAAGCTCACCTCTAGCTCAAGCTCACCTCTAGCTCAAGCTCACCTCTAACACAAGCTCACCTCTAGCTCAAGCTCACCTCTAGCTCAAGCTCACCTCTAGCTCAAGCTCACCTCTAACACAAACTCACCTTTAGCTCAAGCTTACCTCTAGCTCAAGCTCACCTCTAACACAAGCTCACCTCTAACACAAACTCACCTCTAACACAAACTCACCTCTAACACCAGCTCACCTCTAGCTCAAGCTCACCTCTAGCTCAAGCTCACCTCTAGCTCAAGCTCACCTCTAACACAAGCTCACCTCTAGCTCAAGCTCACCTCTAGCTCAAGCTCACCTCTAGCTCAAGCTCACCTCTAACACCAGCTCACCTCTAATACAACGCTAGCTCACCTCTAACACAAGCTCACCTCTAACACAAGCTCACCTCCAACACCAGCTCACCTCTAATACAACGCTAGCTCACCTCTAGCTCTAGCTCACCTCTAATACAACGCTAGCTCACCTCTAGCTCAAGCTCACCTCTAATACAACGCTCGCACACTATTCCATCACTAGAACTACGACTAAGAATCATTTCTTTCTTTTTCCATCTTTAGATTGGGCCACTCAGTAACTTACATGTTTTATCAATGAAAAAAAAAGTCTACAGGCTTTAGCAACTTACGAACAAGTTTATAATGTCTTTGGGACTTTTTCAATAAGGTGTTAGAAATAGGTAGAGATGCAATTTGACTAAAGAATTATTTACCACAAAATGAAGATTAATTGAATTCATAAGTTATTGATGAATGCATAAAGATACAATTAAAAAAGCAGAGATAAGTCAGCGTTTCTCAAACTGTGGGGCGGGGGCGTCCCCTCAAAGGCGAGTGGGCACGTTACGTCCTTACAAAAGGGGGACGCGAAGCCTGTCAATTTATTTTTCAAGTTGCAATTTGTTAATTATTTTATTGCATTTATTAATCCATGTTTGTTTATTTACCAAGTAAAAAAAGGCAAATGTAAACTTCAGGAGAAAACATTTCTGAAGAACGAAGGAAAGCGCTGCCAGGCCCCACATTGGGAGGTTACTGACCCCGTTCTAGATGGAGAGAAAACCTGCTGCATCTCCAATACTAATTCCATTAAGAACTTTTTCTAGCATACAATAAACTTAGAAATGAACAGCGGTAAACGTTTGAGAAACATTGTTGAAAGTCTAAAAGTTGTCAGAGTGAGACCACATAGATAGAACAAAATAAAGTGAATTCCGTTGGTGACATGTTTCTAATAATAATGTTTATTTTGATGGACGGTAATGTAAACATGGCTCACAAAGACCTTCCTTCAGAGAACAGTACCAGGAAGAAGAAGTGGCAGACAGAGAAAGCGATGGGAAGACAACATAAAGGAACAGACTGGCCTGCCATGAGGGAATTCTGTCTAAGACAAAAGACATAGAGGAATGGAGAGTGACGGACGACAGATCTTGTGTGGTGCCCCAACGGTAAAAGAGATTAAAGGTTAGGTGAAAGTGAAGATGAATGTACACAAACGCTATAATGTTATATTAGCTTTTATTCACATTATTACAATGAAATGAAACGTATTTCTTAGTTTTTATTCCCTACAAAGTTTCTGTTGTTGTCGTTCACTTATTGGTTGGTCTCAGATTTTGTGGAGACATTCCACTGTACTCAAGGAGTTTTCTGTTTGGCGAATATAAAACAAATATCTAGAATGTTCCTTTAAGACATATAATAAGATATACAACAAGGCTTATATTATAATAAGATAATATTACAAGATATTATAAGATAATACGAAGTTCTGAACGTGATGAGAAAATATTGGATGGAACAAACGTCAATGAGATGAAGTGAAATCAGATGTCAACACACACACACAACTAGACAGTTTATTGAAGTGAAATCAGATGTCAAAACACACACACAACTAGACAGTTTATTGAAGTGAAATCAGATGTCAACACACACACACAACTAGACAGTTTATTGAAGTGAAATCAGATGTCAAAACACACACACAACTAGACAGTTTATTGAAGTGAAATCAGATGTCAACACACACACACAACTAGACAGTTTATTGAAGTGAAATCAGATGTCAACACACACACACAACTAGACAGTTTATTGAAGTGAAATCAGATGTCAACACACACACACAACTAGACAGTTTATTGAAGTGAAATCAGATGTCAAAACACACACACAACTAGACAGTTTATTGAAGTGAAATCAGATGTCAACACACACACACAACTAGACAGTTTATTGAAGTGAAATCAGATGTCAACACACACACACAACTAGACAGTTTATTGAAGTGAAATCAGATGTCAACACACACAACTAGACAGTTTATTGAAGTGAAATCAGATGTCAACACACACACACAACTAGACAGTTTATTGAAGTGAAATCAGATGTCAACACACACAACTAGACAGTTTATTGAAGTGAAATCAGATGTCAACACACACACACAACTAGACAGTTTATTGAAGTGAAATCAGATCATCTGCTTGTCAACACACAACTAGACAGTTTATTGAAGTGAAATCAGATCATCTGCTTGTCAACACACAACTAGACAGTTTATTGAAGTGAAATCAGATCATCTGCTTGTCAACACACACACACACATCTAGACAGTTTATTGAAGTGAAATACTTGAAAAGTTTTTTTTTCCAGTTTTCGGATGCATACGAAATGAAGTCACGTGACAGGCACATCTCACGTGACAGCACTACAATAACAAACGTTAAGAAGCTCAAATGTCTAGGCAGTGAGGGATTTATACTTGTAAAGGCTCTTAGCTATTTGAGATATGGACTCTTTCTTCGGGGCCCTATGCCGCAGCTTGTGTTGCCTATAAGTAAATCTAGCCCTGTGTCTAGGCAACACATTGAATTATGAGAAAGAATATCAAAGTGTTACTTCGTTTCACTATACAAATGCCAATTTTAAATTTTAAATCTTTCACTGCCATAAGGTCATGTCGAGCGAAGATTATATTTTTAAACGTTTGTTGGACTACAACAACATTGATAAACCCCAACTTTTATATAAAAATTGTTTTTTTCTGGCGTAAAATACAAGCGTTAAAGCAATCTCTTTCAGAGCATTATTTTATCTCAAACATTACAAATAGACTTACAATTTGTACCATCAACGTTTCAAACCGAATACAGTAAAAAAAAAAACAAATTTGCAATATTGTACATGACGTCCATTCATAAAGATAAAAATATCAAAGATGTATTCGCTGTATTCATATAAATATAATAAAACATTAAAAGATAACTATATAAAAGAAAATATTTTCACAGAGTCACCCGGAATCTCGAACTACAGTAGTTGGCAGCAGTTTTAATAGATCAATATTACAGATATCACAGCAAAAGATGACACAAATCAATAACTTTTAATTCATTTAGAAATGGAGGAAGTGATATTTCGTTAAGTTTATTAAATTTATAATGAGCCTCACCTGTAAGCAATTATAACATGGTTGTTACAGCTGTTTGATTTATAGCGGAAACATGTCAACTCTATCTAACCAAAAAAAAAAAAAAAAATAAAAAACAGCTAATTAAAAGTTGACAACATAGATCGTTAACTAATGTAGTGCACGGGAGATAGATTTCTAGCATAATTTCATTCTGCCATCGTAAAAATAATTGAGAAATTATTTTTTTTTTATTAAAAGAGAATGAGTCACTATTATTTTGGGGGAGATTTCCTAAAATAACACATTCCTGGTCATTCTTCTTGATTAAACATAATCCAACCAATAATCCCGTGTTGTAGTCCAAATACAGACTTTATACAGTTAACTAAAAAGAGTATCACAAGATACCAACCAACAATGGAATTATTGTGTGCAGTTGATATCTACACTTTTTTCGATGTTACAATAAGAGTGAACGTGAGTTAAGAGTTTGCAGTATTTGTTGTTATCACTTAACATTTCATACTAAAAAAGATGATGACTATTTGAATACATAGAAGGCAATGGAGGCATGCTATTGTAATGAGTGCTATATTTGATATAGGTCTCAGACTTTCCACTAATGAAGTTCTTTAAAAGTTTAATGCCAGGCTGGTCCGATGGAACATCAAGGAAAAAAGCAACAACTGTATTTCACAAATGTCGCTATTGATAATGCTATGGCTATTATCTGTTAACATATTACACATACAGAAATACACTGAAGCAGATATTACTAATGCAAGCTATTAAAACAAGTCTAGTCCAATAAGAGGCTAAGTAAAGAATTTTCTTAGTGAAATTACAGATGAATCTGTGCTGGTAAAAATATAAATGTTGATTCCTCAAGTCATTGCATTCTTTGCATACCAATACTGATCACAGCGTGAAAATTTATTATCTTTTCGTTTCGTAAAACAACACAATTAGCAGCTGTACCGGGATCACGTCTTGTCCGTCTCAATGTTGGTCAGATCAGCAGTACCAACAAAGTCGAACAGAGCCAGAACGGACACTACGACGGCCAGGAGGTACAGGAAGAAAAAGAACCTGTCCAGGACAAGGGCGACTAGTTTCCACTCCCTGGCCAGGTACTCCTTGTGGACCTTGGCTGCGTTCTTCTCCACCATCTGATTGAGAGTCTGCTTGATGTCTCTGACATCCGCCTCCAGCTGAGAGTAGTGGGCGGGAAGGGGCGAGAGGCGGTCTGTCACCTCCACCTCACCAGGCACTCCGTTGTTCAGGGGCTTCCAATTCTCTTCAGGCTGCAGCTCGAACACGCCCACGCGATCGTACTGGTGCCTTTTGTCCTTGGACCTACTCGAGTCCATGGCCGGGTTCGTGTGGCCGTCCACGGCGGGATTTGAACCTGATCCAAATGCCACGCTGTTTCTCCTTTCAACTCTCTCTTTCTTGTCCATCAACGTTTTCTGCATGCAGAAGATCCTGGCGAAGACATCCAACATGAGCTGAAAGGAACAGCAGCACATTATGTTAACATTGTCAACACAGTACTGACACGTCAACAATGGATAGACAGCACATTATGTTAACATTGTTTATCAACACAGTACTGACACGTCAACAATGGATAGACAGCACATTATGTTTTAAAGTATCTCAACACGTCGGACACCAAGACAAGTATCACCATTAAAACATTTCTTTTGTCATTTTGAACACATGAACCACACATACGTGACAACATCTGTGATAGATCACACACAACATGTCCCATATGTTTATAATGTCCCATATGTTTCTAATGTACGCTAGTGTTAAGGTTAGGGTACAGAGGCGTAGGTTCTTGAATTTCATTGATCTGTAGAAGGAATCAACACCGGAGATACATAAACACAAAGCCCATCCAGTAATGGCTTGTTTTTATTTGCTAATTGCAAGAAACGAAATTATTTTTTATACTATTATTTTTCTTAACTTTTAGAAAACAAGTTTGAACACTTAGTCATTTTCTATAATCATATTTAAAATGTTTGCTGTGTATTTAAAAGACAGAATAATATTAAATTTATGAAAGTTATATAGAAACAATTGGCCGAAGTCGTGATTTTGATCTACCCTTCTTTCCCCATCCCCCTCATTCCTACACAAACAAAGCAAGCAACATGCATGTCTATTTATTGCTAGATTGAAAGTGACTTTAAAGTAACAGTTTTGTTGAGACATTGTGTATGTCATCCTTATGAGAGTGCGTAAGTGTAGATAATTTCACAATTCAATTTTAATTTTTTTTTAGCTTATTTTCATGAGTATTTTCTGCTGCGCAAGATTAAACATGTATTTTTTTTTATAAAGTATTTATATAATTAATCTTTTCAACATATCAATAGAGATAAAGGTTTTATTAGAATAATTTATACCAATAACTTCCAGTTTAGACTCGCTCAAAGGCCAGCTATTCACAGACCGCAGCGCTACGCGCATCGTGTTTTTGAAGAGATCCTCGTCTGTCTCCCCAGGAATGTGAGTCTAGTGTTGTATTGAACGATTGACGTGAGAGGGGGAGGGGAGAGAAAGATGTTGCCTGGTGTATCAACTGGAGCCATGCTGCACATATTGAATCCCTTGATCTCCTTTCTAATCTACAGGTCTGATGTGCTAACTATGTTAAGTATGTTGTGCACCATACTGCGCGTGCCAGGGGCGCACATCTATTGTTGTATTTGGTGGCCACAGGAATGGCTATTACAACACATTGAAATCTTACATTTCAAAAATCGGTTTAAAAAAAGAGTTGTCTAATCTTAGCAATCCCTTTCTTTCACCATTAGACGAGCACGATAACGTCCTTTCTAAAGCTCTTGAAATAAAACGGAAGATAAAAGAGAACGTTTACATCAGTATTGATAGAACAGCAAACAGGATTTAGGAAATATGCCAGGACACGTTCACCTTTCTAGATATTAGATTATTCTTAAAAAGAAAAAAAAAAGTAAAGTATTATCATCACATCATACAATATATGGGGCAGATGATGTAAAGGTAATCTGTTTCTGTGGCCCACGGTTAATGAGGGCGCCATGTGGCAAGTACCACAACCAACCGCCCTCACCTTTCCCCAACTTATGTCAGGTGGACTCAGAGGCGCCCTAGAATCACAGGATTCGTACACGGAACCTTCGTTTTGGAAGCCAAACGATTTTCCAATCAGCCACCGCATCTCCAGAGTTTTTCTTATAAGAATCATTATTAAAGGCCCTCTCTCTTCAAACACAGATATAAACCTAACCCGTAATACCTTCTGTATGACTATAGATTGAAAGTGTATTGGAAATACTCTTGTCTCTATCTTTAAATCTTAAACCCAAATTGAACAATGTTTATTTTTCTTTCTAAATACACAACCAAATATAACTTGTCTCTAAATAGTGAGTGAACTATAACTTGTCTCTAAATAGTCAGTGAACTACAACTTGTCTCTAAATAGTGAGTGAACTATAACTTGTCTCTAAATAGTCAGTGAACTACAACTTGTCTCTAAATAGTCAGTGAACTACAACTTGTCTCTAAATAGTTAGTGAACTATAACTTGTCTCTAAATAGTGAGTGAACTACAACTTGTCTCTAAATAGTCAGTGAACTACAACTTGTCTCTAAATAGTCAGTGAACTACAACTTGTCTCTAAATAGTTAGTGAACTATAACTTGTCTCTAAATAGTGAGTGAACTACAACTTGTCTCTAAATAGTCAGTGAACTATAACTTGTCTTTAAATAGTCTGTGAACTATAACTTGTCTCTAAATAGTCAGTGAACTACAACTTGTCTCTAAATAGTCAGTGAACTACAACTTGTCTCTAAATAGTCAGTGAACTACAACTTGTCTCTAAATAGTCAGTGAACTACAAATTGTCTCTAAATAGTCAGTGAACTACAACTTGTCTCTAAATAGTGAGTGAACTACAACTCGTCTCTAAATAGTCAGTGAACTACAACTTGTCTCTAAATAGTCAGTGAACTACAACTTGTCTCTAAATAGTGAGTGAACTATAACTTGTCTCTAAATAGTGAGTGAACTACAACTTGTCTCTAAATAGTGAGTGAACTACAACTTGTCTCTAAATAGTCAGTGAACTATAACTTGTGTCTAAATAGTCAGTGAACTACAACTTGTCTCTAAATAGTCAGTGAACTATAACTTGTGTCTAAATAGTCATTGAACTACAACTTGTCTCTAAATAGTGAGTGAACTATAACTTGTCTCTAAATAGTCAGTGAACTACAACTTGTCTCTAAATAGTCAGTGAACTACAACTTGTCTCTAAATAGTTAGTGAACTATAACTTGTCTCTAAATAGTGAGTGAACTACAACTTGTCTCTAAATAGTCAGTGAACTACAACTTGTCTCTAAATAGTCAGTGAACTACAACTTGTCTCTAAATAGTTAGTGAACTATAACTTGTCTCTAAATAGTGAGTGAACTACAACTTGTCTCTAAATAGTCAGTGAACTATAACTTGTCTTTAAATAGTCTGTGAACTATAACTTGTCTCTAAATAGTCAGTGAACTACAACTTGTCTCTAAATAGTCAGTGAACTACAACTTGTCTCTAAATAGTCAGTGAACTACAACTTGTCTCTAAATAGTCAGTGAACTACAAATTGTCTCTAAATAGTCAGTGAACTACAACTTGTCTCTAAATAGTCAGTGAACTACAACTTGTCTCTAAATAGTCAGTGAACTACAACTTGTCTCTAAATAGTCAGTGAACTACAACTTGTCTCTAAATAGTGAGTGAACTATAACTTGTCTCTAAATAGTGAGTGAACTACAACTTGTCTCTAAATAGTGAGTGAACTACAACTTGTCTCTAAATAGTCAGTGAACTATAACTTGTGTCTAAATAGTCAGTGAACTACAACTTGTCTCTAAATAGTCAGTGAACTATAACTTGTGTCTAAATAGTCATTGAACTACAACTTGTCTCTAAATAGTCAGTGAACTACAACTTGTCTCTAAATAGTCAGTGAACTACAACTTGTCTCTAAATAGTCAGTGAACTATAACTTGTCTCTAAATAGTCAGTGAACTATAACTTGTCTCTAAATAGTCAGTGAACTATAGCTTGTCTCTAAATAGTCAGTGAACTACAACTTGTCTCTAAATAGTGAGTGAACTACAACTTGTCTCTAAATAGTGAGTGAACTATATCTTGTCTCTAAATAGTGAGTGAACTATATCTTGTCTCTAAATAGTGAGTGAACTATATCTTGTCTCTAAATAGTGAGTGAACTATATCTTGTCTCTAAATAGTGAGTGAACTATATCTTGTCTCTAAATAGTGAGTGAACTATATCTTGTCTCTAAATAGTGAACTACTAAGGCTTGTAACATAGCACTTTCAAGTAAAAAAAACAACCAACTCACCCTTCTAAATAGCCGAGGTACTTTGGTTCCTGGCCCATGGAAATATAAGTGAACCACAACGGCAGACATTAATGTAGACAATGTAATTAGAATCATGTTCAAACAGTAGTAAGCACCTAGTCAAGCGGAAACAGGGAGAGACAGTATTAAAAATATAATATAATATATCATGGGCGTAGCCAGGGGGGGGGTTGGGGTTCAACCCCCCCCCCGAAATGAACCCCCCCCTCCCCGAAGGGGGGAGTCGGTATTTAGTGACTGATTTTTGCTTTGATTTTGTTTATTTTAGGTGAGATTTTAATACTAAACCATCACTTGCCCCAGCACAACCAAAGGGGTTTTGAGTTTAAAAACCCCTACCGGGGGGGGGGGGGTTCGAGTTTAAAACCCCTACCAGAGGGGTTCGAGTTAAAAAAAAACCTACTAGGGGTTTTGAGTTTAAAACCCCCTACCAGGGGTTTTGAGTTTTAAACCCCCTACCTGGGGTTTTTGCAGTTAACTCCCCCTCTTCTATAAAACAAAACAAAAAAAAAAATGCAAACGAAAATCCCCTAATTCCAAGAGCACAGTTAAGGAAGATTTTGATTTTAAAACCCCGTCTAAAATTTACGATAAACCCCCTCTTTAATATATAAAAAAAGCAGCTAATTACTCACTCAAAATGTTATGAGCGTGGCTAAATTGTTTTGACTCAGTTTTGAGTTTAAACCCCACTTCAGCGGGGTTTGAAGGTAAAAAATATCTCTTTAATAATAAAAACAAAGCAAATTATACACTAAAAATGTTATGAGTGTAGTCAAGGGGGTTTTGAGTTTAAACTCCCCTCCAGTGGGGTTTGAGGATAAATTTAAATACATCTTCAGTGTAAGAAAAAAAGCAAATTACGCACTCAAAATGCTATGAACGTTGCCGAAAGGGGTTTTGAGTTTAAACCCCCATTCAGAGGGGTTTGGTGCTAAAAATACATCTTCAATATAAAAAAAAAGCAAATTAAAAACTAAAATTATTTGAGCGTAGCCAAGCCAATCCGGGGTTTTGAATTTAAACCCTTCTTCTACAGATGGCGTTTTTTTAAAGTTTCAAACCCCTCCAGATGGTTTTGAGTTTAAGATCCCCCTACAGAGCATTTTGAGGTGGAAAACCCCCAACAGAAGATTTTGACGTTAAAACTTCTCTTTTCGATATAAAATCTAAAGCAAACTACAGTCACTTAATTCCAAGAGCGTATTCAAGAGAGGTTACACATTTTTACCAGTGGCAGGGCTCCATTAATAAACTGCAGTGAATAGTCATCTACCGAAATCGAAAAACACTAAATGTTGCTCAACAAAGATGGCAGATTTTAGGAGTCAGTTATAGAGATCGGGTCTAAATCAAGGAAATCCTATGCCGAAATGGGAGTCGACCCCTTAGTAAGATTGTGAGAGAACGACGCATGAGGTTTGCGGGACATGTTCTCTGACAAAATGAATTAAGCATAAGAAGAGTTGCAATGATATCCTAGTACAACTTGACGTCACTCATTCATGGAGTCCTCATAGTAGGTGGGAAGAGGCTTCAGACATTACCAGTGACAGATTTTTATGGAAACAGCTTGACGTCGAATGCTCCGAACGGCGTAGGAGGGTCTAAGTCAGTAAGAATATCACATTAGGTTTTTGAAATAAAACTTTTTAATAGCAGGAAAATGCACTGTAGATACCTCAGAATATGCATTTTGTTGGTTTTCAATATCAGAAATAGTGCTTGGCTCCTAGCGCTCCCCCAGACCTCCTTGCTAGTAATGGAGAATCAAATTTTTTTCCACTAACTCATGGAAGAACCTATTCTAGGGCACAATAAACGTCTTCCGAAAGAATGAAGGGTCAGAATGTAATTAAGATTTTGTACGCACACACACACACATAAATAGATATAAATTTTTTTTCGCCGGGGGGGGGGTCGGGGGGGGGGGAGAAAAAAATTCACCCCCCCAAAACCCCCCCGGAAAAAAAATCCTGGCTACGCCCATGTAATATATATATTCTTGGACCTCACTTCTAAACGAACCTTACACTACACAATGTCTGATCTTCAAACCTAACAGTTCTAAGCCTAAAGTGTCTTTTGCTGTTCACTTGTTACTTCTGTCTATGGTCCACCTCACTTAACACATTACGATTAGGTCTAGCTCATTTTCCCTTCTCCATTTCCAGGGTACAGTTTTTTTGTTTTTTATTCTCTCAATACTCAAGAGGCAGGCGATTTTGTTGTTCTTTTATGTTAACGCCTCTTCTATTCCTCTTGGAATCTGGAAGTTTCTATGTGGCTGAACAAGCATTCCACGGGGGATGGTACATTTCAGTCGGTAAGCTATAAACTGTAATGCTTGTCCGATTTTCCCCCTATTTCCAAGTCGACCTTGAAATTCCGAAATATAAACGTATACGGTACTGATAGACATTTTTTACACTCTCCACTATTTTGGAGAAGCGTGAAATGGGATACTGTATCTTTCCACTTCATAGAGCCCCCCCTCCCCCTCATTAACCAAGTGGCATTGCATTGTGGACATTTTGACAAGTACTTTAAAAATAATTTTGAGTAAAAGTCTCAAATTTGACACGATGCCAAACTAGACTGGTTTTATTGACAGCTTAAAAGTCAAACTATACTGATTTTATTGACAGACTTAAAAGTCAAACTAGACTGGATTCACTGACAGCCTAAAAGTCAAACTAGACTGGTTTTATTGACAGACTTAAAGTCAAACTAGACTGGATTCACTGACAGCCTAAAAGTCAAACTAGACTGGTTTTATTGACAGCTTAAAAGTCAAACTAGACTGATTTTATTGACAGCTTAAAAGTCAAACTAGAGTGGATTCCCTGACAGCCTAAAAGTCAAACTAGACTGGTTTTATTGACGGACTTAAAGTCAAACTAGACTGATTTTATTGACAGTCTAGAAATCAAATTAGGAAGTCACTTCACATTGTTAATAAACATTACAACTAATTTCAATCTCTCCGAGAAATGATTGCTACAATCGAAATCCAACCCTTACCAATCAAAGGAATACTGGACGCAGCAGGGGGAGTTGACTCTGCCAGCAACAACAACAAAATAAAGAAGGCAACGAAAATATTCATTCCTGAAAAAGAAAAAAACAACTTTGAAATCAACAATTTGCTACCAGAGTCACTATTGTATATTTTATTAATCATTATACGGCTGGAGCAGCTGAAAGTTATGGACTTAATGATAGACTCGACTACATATGGATATAGATATAGTGTTATATCAAATTTTGATTAGTTACATATTCACATCATGTTGTCATAGTGTGGTGTTATTATGGAGATCTTTAGCCCCATCGGCCAACTAATAAAACCAACTCTATTATTTGAAATCAGACTTAGTGTCCACTATCTAGAGTCTTAGACTAATTCTCCAAGAAGGAACCAGGAAGAAGGGGAGAGTATGGATTGAACAAACGGGGAAAAAACAACACTAGTGGACCTCGCACGACAAGAGAAAGAGTAAGCCGTAGTGTTGAGCTGTGTTTCCCAAAGTGGGGTACGTGTTAACCCCAGGAGTACGGGAAGACTTTGGAGGGGGGGGGGGGGAAAGCTTTGCACATAAATAACTATGCTTATTTTTTTTAAATACCCATTGATTCTGTTCTGTTAATAAATTAAAGTGTGGTGGGGAGGGGGAGAGGGTACTCAGCATTACATAAACTATAAAAGGGGTACGTATAGGTCAAAAGTTTGGGAAACACTGGTGTAGAGCCTGGAGACGGGATCTTTAGCACATACACACAATTTAAATAATACATGATGAGAAACCATTTTTCTTATTTAGGAAATTATTTAGAAAATTAACTGGAACTTTTAGTTGGCATGATATGTACATCTATTAGCTGATACTCGAACATTCTTTGGTAGCCAATGTTTATTTGGTCACTCCTCCTCCACTTCCGGTCACTACATATGTACCCGCCTCGGCTCGTGCAGCGAATTACAGTGTAGTGTAAGTCAAAAGCTAAAGAATATTAACTATGATAGCATACAGTAATCCAATTATAGTATCAAGTAATACAATTGCTCTGTGCTAGGGTTAGGATCCAGAACTTTGGAGTGGGGGGAGGGGATATTTTTTTCCAAACCCTAACCCTAACACCCAGTAAACCCTAACCATATGCATAAACGTACACACAGCTTTTATTTATATATTTTAAAAAGCAGAGTTTCTCAAAAAGTCGGGGGGGGGGGAGCGATCGCCCCACCGCCTTTCCCTGGATCCGCCAGTGGTATACGGTCATTCATTATTTTATTATTATTATGTAATTGTTTTAGAGAATAATACAATTAGGGACGTATGACTTAATAAAAAAAAAACTTACCTAGCTGCATTTTGGCGGGAGATTCCGGAGGCAGCCAGAAGAGGACTAAAGTTAGACTGGAAAGCAGGACGCAGGGAAGGATCAAGATGTAGCTGTAGAACGCCACCTTGCGGCGGATGATCAGGGTGAACAACAGGTCAACATAAGGCTCCGGACAGCAGGAGTAGTACTTGACATTCCTCTTGGCGCCATAGGAGATGATATCCCACTCATTGCTGACTAAGTAGTCTGTCAGCTCAAACCCTTCCTCGTAGTGTAACTGACATTGAAATGTTAAAACGTATGGGGTATATACAAGTAACACATATAAAACTCGGTTCATAAACCAAAGGTTTGGAACTCTTTCCCAAATGAACTACAACAAACCTATATGCTTCACTACATACAAGAAGAATATTGAGACCTGGCTGTTCAAAAGTTATTACTTTGCCATTTTAACTCTTGTGTTTATCTTATCTTATATAATACAGACGTTACTTCAAAAAGAAGATGATTACGTCCTACGCGTCATGCATTTAGTCATGCATATTGTTACGAATTACCCTATCCAGGCTGGCTGTAAATTGCACCAAACGACACCACCAACTTAAAGAACTTGACAACTCTGGGCTTCAAAATAACGTAATAGTTTAATTAATGTCAATAAATAACAGCCAAAACTGTACAATTGGCAGCACGTAACACAAGACTGTACAGATATCTCTCCGCCGTATCAACTCTTGCACTGGTCTCTCTGTCTCGTCTCGGACTTGTACTGAGCCGTTGTAACGAACTGTAGATCGGGAAGTTGTGACTGACTGGTCTCTGATACCTTCGCTCTTTATATAGGGTCCCTACTGGCCTTCTAGAACCGGACAGAACGTCGCTCGACCATTCTGGGTGGTCAGATGACTATATCCCTCGTGACACTCCTGAGCTCTGTTCACGACGTTGATCCTTCCCAAACCATCATGTTGACACTCGTCTCGGCCGTAACTCGTAACTCGTCACGGTTGACCGCTCGTCTGGGGCGATTTGCGTCGGCTGACTACACACACACACCACTATCCCCATCTGTACCACCACCAGGTTTATAACAATATTAACCAATTACTTAAATTCTGCCAAGTCACTGGTTTTCATGGCTAGCTCAGGCAACCCATTCCATGTTCTAATAGCACTAGGGAAGAAGGAGTATTTGTACAAATTTGTTCTAGCATATGGGACGAGGAATGTGCCTTTATCTTTGTGTCTTTCAGAGTATTTTATTAAATTTTGTTTTTGTATTTGAAGATTATGGTTCAGTGTTTTATGTATGATTGCTACTTTACTTTTGAGTCTTCTGTCCTGAAGGCTTTCTAAATTTAGTGATTCTACTAAAGGTGTTACTCTAGACCCTATATAAAGAGCGAAGGTATCAGAGACCAGTCAGTCACAACTTCCCGATCTACAGTTCGTTACAACGGCTCAGTACAAGTCCGAGACGAGACAGAGAGACCAGTGCAAGAGTTGATACGGCGGAGAGATATCTGTACAGTCTTGTGTTACGTGCTGCCAATTGTACAGTTTTGGCTGTTATTTATTGACATTAATTAAACTATTACGTTATTTTGAAGCCCAGAGTTTTTTTGTTTCTCTTAACAACTGACATTTTTCTGGGTGGAAAGACATGCTCCAATTTGATTCCCATTTCTGTAATTCATCTAATTCTCTTTGTAAAATATCTTTTTTTAGGTTCTGATTGCGGTTTGAGCCTAAATTATGTATGTTTACTGCCCTATATAAATAAAAGTAGGATTATTATTAACTAACTGGGTTTCATAGCAGTCTGATAGGGCCAGTGTTGGGTTCAGGGCCGTAGTTAAGTATGTGGAGGCCCTAAAGCAGACTTTTTGTGAAGCCCCTACTGTTTGTTTTTTTTGTAAACTTTAATAAAAATCCACTTATTCATAAAAAAAAACAAGGTTACAAAGACAGTTTGTGTGGAGACACAAACTCAAAATCGGCCCCCGAAGTGGTCCACCCAGGCAGGTAAAAAGGCAGGTTTCAATATTTTAAGAAAAAAACATCAGAATGCAATTCTTTCAAAGACAAATAACAGAGAAGAATGGAGAAAGAAGTTTGACGGATCTTGTATGGTGCCCCAGCGGTCCACAAACCAAAAGATAGGTGAAATTGAATGTGAAGTTCGATGTGAACCTGGTTTAACTAATGTCTTCTAAAGAATATATAATTGCTACAATTGTTTTGTAAAGGGACAATCTCTTATTTCTCAAAAAATACTTTTTTCGTAAAAACAAAATTCCTTTAGTTCAGTGTTTTATTGTCATGTGCCAACTTTGAGGTTCACTCGATAATATTTATTATATGTTGTTTTAAATTATGTCCAACTTATATGTATACTTATATGTATACTAAATAGATTTTTTCTCTTTAAAAAAAAGTTTTTTTTTTGTATAAATTTAGTAGTTAATATAACAGAACTTACTTAACTAAGCAATACAAATGTAATAAAAAAAAAATTTTTTACAAAAAATATCAAACCATTTGCATAAAAAATGTTTTTAATATGGTAAATTTATATCACCCCTACGAAGAAGCCTTATGTGTTTGTTACTATTAATTGTGAATAGTAGTAAAAGTGGTGTATTTTTGTGAAAAAACTGCTGGCATAAGTGATTTAAAAAATTAGATTTTTCGCTTTCAGAAAAGAAAAAAGTAGCCATTGCGTCAGAACTTTGAATGGTCTAAAATATTATGATGTCGGATTTTCACTATCTTTTCTAGTTAACGAGATCTAAACGGGACGGACGGACAGACATTCCACACAAAACTAATAGCGTCTTTTCCCCTTTTGGGGGCCGCTAAAAATACTAATATCTAAAAGCAAGTCATATAACGCAATCTGTTAGGTTTATCCGAAGTATAGTACAAGAATACGAGCACACTATAAACGAACACTTTTTAACCACGACAGTGTGGCCAAATGCAAGACTTAAAGCACGGTATTGTGGGTAAAATTGAGTATAATTTGTTACTGACCCGTCGAAATATAGATTTTTTCTCTTGTGGAGACCCCTTTCTTGTGGAGACTTCTTTCTTGTGGAGACCCCTTTCTTGTGGAGACTTCTTTCTTGTGGAGACCCCTTTCTTGTGGATACCCCTGGGCAGAAATCCCGCCTTCCCTCCCTTAAATCCGGCAACGGTTGTAAGATAGGCATTAATGACTATATATCTATATCTATAATAGATCTACTTAAGCCACTCAGTTTTGATTGGAGATTTGCTTATATGGAGGCAAGTGCATAAATAGTAAGCTATTTTGTCCGTGTATCCAGTGCACAGCCTACTGATGTATCGATACTGGTATTGACTTTGCATTTTTCAGCATTGCGGAATCAACTTCTAAGCTATTTCGCTTGTCGCACAAAGTAATTTTTATTTTGTAGCTTGCAGTGATCTTTCAATATTGAATCTCTGACTTTATTTATTTTGTCAATTTATTTCAAAATCTCAAAAGTGATGCAGAAACTCAAAAAAAGGATATTTTATGTTTATAAAATCAATTATAATTTATACTTATCCCAGAATCTTTGGAAATGAAAAGTATAGACTTTCTCCCAGTAACTATACAAGCACATTGGTGTATAGGCCTACTGTATAGAATATATAGAATATAGAATGGGAAAATATCGCAAAAGAGTTACAATGACAGAAATAGAAAAAGAAAAATTAAGTTTAAAAAATTGTGTTTTCTTTAATATAAAAAATGATTTGTGACACGCCACGCAGCTCTCATAAATACTGATAGTGGCGGTTCATTGATTAACCCTTAAAGTGCTGAGCTGTTTTACAAGGAGTGCACACAAAGTGGAATTACAATTCTAATGTTTGGAGGCTAAACTACCAAACGCGGTTTAAGGGTTAAGAAACAAATGTCTCACCAGGGCAGACTACACTATCGTTTGCAACTTGCAAATTTTTTTTTTAAAAGGTAGAAATAATATTCAAAAATATGCTTGATCATGTCAATGTCTCTCTTTGTACAAAGCTTATTTTAACTCACTCTGTCTGTCTATGTCTGTAAAAAGTTAACACCGATTATTTCTCCCACATCCATTCTCTTTGAACTATCATTCATTGGTATAGACAAGACATGAATCAACTAAAAAAACACACAATTAGCTAAGTAATTAAAGGTAATTATTCTTTTTTTATACCAAAAAGGGAAATTAATCCTTCAGTATTCACAAATACGACTAAATATGTAGGGTTTCGTCCCCTCGGACAATTAAACACGTAAATTTCTCACAGATGCGTGTATCAAGTTGAAGCCTTAGACAATTATTTAATGTATCTAACAAAACATGATTTAAGTAACAAATTGACTCATTAGTCAATTTATTATTGGTAATTAATTATTTTGTCTGATATCGAATAAGGGAAATGGCTTCTATATTATTCAGGCATATAGTTGTAAGTGCGGAGTTTTTTCCCCTTAGATAAGCTTTGTATTTAAAAAAAAAGATATTTTTACATAGTTGGCTTGTTATGAGTTTCTAAGATTTACCTCTCTATCCTCCCAACTCTCTCCTTCCAACTCTCTATCCCACTACCTCTCTATTCTATCACCTCTCTTTCCTGCCACTTACAAAGCCGGCTCACCTGTAAATCCAATTTGGACCCGTCGTAAGTCCAGGACCCAAATTTCATGTGACAGGTCTGAATGTCGAAAGGAAAATGCCTGATGTCTATGGAACAAGAACTCATGAAGACGGCCTGTGGAATCCAGGCCACTTCACCGTTGCTAGAGATGACACACAGTGTTTCCCGTTTCTCTTCTAGTCTCGTGTCGGCGCTGAAAAACGTGAAATCACGAGATGTGAGTTATTAGATTACAGTCTACATGTTTATCTACAAACCCCACTTCCCACATATGAGTAAAACTTTGAAAACTAACAATTTATTCAGTGTTGTGTTGTTCTGTTTCTATGGCACTTAGAACCTGTCATTAAACTCATCTTGGTATTGCATCGTCTTAGCTGTGCCCTTACTAGGTGTATCAAAGATAATCAAAGCAAACAAAGATGTTTTAATGGGCCATCTTAATTGACACACTTTCGCTTTCATTTATTGTTAAAAGACTTTGCTATTTATAGGGCAGATGTAAAGGTCATTTGGCTGACAGTTAATGAGGGTGTCATGTGGCCAGCACAACTACTAACCGCCTTTACTTCCTCCAACTAATGTCAGGTACCTATTAGAGTAAGATGTTCCCAGGGGCATCTTAAAAATCTCGAAATGTAAAATCCCTGACAAGATTCGAATTGAGACCTCGGAATATATTGTTTATTAAACATTAAATTGGTTATGAGGTGACAGTTTTTATTTGGCCATTGATCTGCATCGATGCAACTATTTAGTTGTACTTACTAATTGTATAATTTGATGTCAGGTTTCCAAATATCGTCGTTGTTAACACGGACCTTGGTGATGTTTCCGTATTCTGACTCATTCCAGGCCAAATAAATGTCAGTCCAGTTCTATGGAGTGTACACAATACAGAAACAAAGACATCAAATAAGAGGAAACATACTCAGTTGTTCTAGGCACAGGGTAAGTAATAGCAGGTTAACTTTTCATTTTTCTTAACTTTTCATTTTTCTTTTGGCTCAAAACAAGTGGAAGAGATAGTGATGAGTGGTGAGTCAATCGGATAGAGTTTTTTGCGTCAGTATATATTAAGCTTGAACTGACAACATTCTTGAATGCTAAAAACGTCCTTAGAAAACATACACCGGGGATACATTTTGAAATTTTAATGTGGCTATGTTTTTGTTTAAGGAGGTGAGTAAGGGTACACACAATTTAACTTAACTATTGAAGATTTTCATTTATGGCAGGTAATTATAAATAACTAACTTTTCGGTGTAACGGCGGTGCACAGAAATCTATGGAAGTGTTCATCTGGGGCCAACAGTGTAAATGCTTTAGATCATTTTTATGGACACTTCATAGTAAAGAAATTTTGTTGTGGTCAATCGCTTGTAGCATAAAGTAAATCTATATTCTAAAGTTGGCAACACTGATTGTTCACTCTGCTGTTATTGACATGAGTCAGTTTGTCTATTTCCAAATCTCTGCCAATCTTTTTATTTTCTCTACGTTCCTTCACCTCCTGAGTCCTGTATACCACATTCACTTATCCTTGTAGGCTACTCCTGAGTCCTGTATACCACATTCACTTCTCTGTGTAGGCTACTCCTGAGTCCTGTATACCACATTCACTTCTCTGTGTAGGCTACTCCTGAGTCCTGCATACCACATTCACTTCTCTGTGTAGGCTACTCCTGAGTCCTGCATACCACATTCACTTCTCTGTGTAGGCTACTCCTGAGTCCTGCATACCACATTCACTTCTCTGTGTAGGCTACTCCTGAGTCCTGCATACCACATTCACTTCTCTGTGTAGGCTACTCCTGAGTCCTGTATACAACATTCACTTCTCTGTGTAGGCTACTCCTGAGTCCTGCATACCACATTCACTTCTCTGTGTAGGCTACTCCTGAGTCCTGCATACCACATTCACTTCTCTGTGTAGGCTACTCCTGAGTCCTGCATACCACATTCACTTCTCTGTGTAGGCTACTCCTGAGTCCTGCATACCACATTCACTTCTCTGTGTAGGCTACTCCTGAGTCCTGTATACCACATTCACTTCTCTGTGTAGGCTACTCCTGAGTCCCGCATACCACATTCACTTCTCTGTGTAGGCTACTCCTGAGTCCTGTATACCACATTCACTTCTCTGTGTAGGCTACTCCTGAGTCCTGCATACCACATTCACTTCTCTGTGTAGGCTACTCCTGAGTCCTGCATACCACATTCACTTCTCTGTGTAGGCTACTCCTGAGTCCTGTATACCACATTCACTTCTCTGTGTAGGCTACTCCTGAGTCCTGCATACCACATTCACTTCTCTGTGTAGGCTACTCCTGAGTCCTGTATACCACATTCACTTCTCTGTGTAGGCTACTCCTGAGTCCTGCATACCACATTCACTTCTCTGTGTAGGCTACTCCTGAGTCCTGTATACCACATTCACTTCTCTGTGTAGGCTACTCCTGAGTCCTGCATACCACATTCACTTCTCCTTGTAGGCTACTCCTGAGTCCTGTATACCACATTCACTTCTCTGTGTAGGCTACTCCTGAGTCCTGTATACCACATTCACTTCTCTGTGTAGGCTACTCCTGAGTCCTGCATACCACATTCACTTCTCCTTGTAGGCTACTCTCTATTTTAGTTCGTAATGAGTCGAGATCATTCGTTATAGAAGGCCTCAGCACTGACCTGCGACGTCACAACCTGTGGGGAGTGGAGACCAATAACTCGTTGCCACGTCGTACAGACCTGTGACGTGGCAACAAACTGTTGGTTTAAGCTGCCCACAGGCTGTGACGTTGTAGGTCAATATTCAGGCCTACTATCACAATTGGTCTGGAATGAATGAGATCTAATGAGATCTAATGGGATCTAATGGGATCTAATGGGATCTAATGAGATCTAATGGGATCTAATGGGATCTAATGAGATCTAATGGGATCTAATTGGATCTAATGGGGATCTAATGGGATCTAATGAGATCTAATGAGATCTAATGGGATCTAATGGGATCTAATAAATCGAAACCTAAGTAAAGAGAAGATAACTGTTAAAATTTAACGAGAAAATCTCCAATTGACAAGTATAAAATATAAAATCTATTTGTACATCTGCACTAATGGAATGTTGTTGTATTTTTTATTTAGAGAGTAGACTTCTTCGTTCGCTTTAAAAAAGGTGGAGATAAACTGACCTAAACTGTAGATTGGTCATTGTTGTACTCACATAAGTGGCCCAGACATTGGTAGTCAAGACCTGGTTCCTCTCGTCCAGGTCCACTAACTGTATGAGTGACATGCCATAGTAAATAGTGATGGTGTCATTCTGTTCTTGAACGGGGCGACCCATTTTACCCCTCTCGCTGTAGTTCCCGATCAAATCTCGGATGAGTCTCTTCTCGTGAGACATGGGGTAGACTCCACCTGGGGAACCAGAAAGCGTATGGTGAAGAGATTGTCACAGTTGGACAGTTGAATCTAGGTTAGTGATGCCGAAACTACTGCCCGCGGGTAATATCCGGCCTGCGTGATATATGACGTAGTGATATATGGCCGATCAAAACCTCTGCCCTTAATAAAGTTACTAAAGAACATACTGTTTGGATTCGACAATTTTTATTTGTATTTAAAAGTTGGTGCATTACTGATCCAGATGAAAGAATTGATGTGTTCGAGAGTCTAAATACAGCGAAACTTTAAATCTTTCAAAGTCTGAGTGTGACCTAACGTTATTGACAAAAAGTAGGAATGGATGTGAGAAAGCTTAAAGGAGTTATTAACAAGTTATATCGGAAGCACTTTTGGTTAGGTTTTTTTAAATTAATTCATGTGTTGTCATCGACATTGAATGAAAATGTGCAAAGTTTCAACTTGATCCGAGGCTGGGAAGAGGTAGGAATAGCGTAAACAAGATACTTATAAGGACAGACTTTGATAGAAGCTCGGTACAAATAGTGATACGTTTGAAGTGCAGTGGGTGTGATTGTAAAGTGGTGTGGATGTAGGTTTGAAAGGGAAATGACGTCAGAGGAAGTCGGGGGAAATGTGAACGCATGAAAGATATAAACATTTTTGTATTTCTTTTCTTTTTCAAGTAATTATAAATACAAGCCAGCAGTCAAATAATGATTAGTCTTATGTCTTAACATTGTTGATTACTGATTCCTCTGATCTCCCAAGACCCATTTGATAAAATTAATAATGGATACAAAGATTAAAGAACTATTTGCCTCTATTACTTGAGGGTACCAGTATTCAATACATTAGGTTAATTAAATCTGCAGTAAACTGTCTAAAGTAATGTATCTATGATGTCACGACAATTCAATTAGGCCTACATTGATAGGCTAGAAACTGTCAAAAGTAATATGTGCAAGACATGAAATGTATTTCCTAAAATAAAAGTTGGCTATAATTTCATGTTTTTTATATTTTGTTTTATTTTCACTTACCTATATAAATCTATTTTGAACATGTTTTTACCCAGTCATTATGAAAAGCATGACATAAAAGTGCTAGATTGGCAACACCGTACACATCACAAGAGGTACATCCTATTAACCACATGGAGCTAGAAAGATGCAATTAGTTTACGTTGTTTGAATGCAGGTGAGATTTGATAATAATATTCAGTGCATGAAGTCAACTCTTCGAGTTCGATCAGGAAGTAATTGAGAACATGAAGAATTGATAGGACGTTAGTTGACTAAATAAGATGTTGTTGGTCTTGAAGTTCAATGACTAGATCATAAGGAAAAGTTGAGGAAAAAAAAATAAAATTGAATTCATTCTGCATACACAAAGTTGGACAACTTATTTACCAATGTTTAAAATAGGACCGCGCATGTTTGCTTCGTAAACATTACCATTTGTTGTTGGAGTGTCTTCCCAGAATTCCCAGTAGATTTTCAAATAAACATTGAAGAAAATGTAGGAACTAAATTGTTCGTGTCTTGCAAATAGTCATAGTAGTCTCTTCTCACAAGTTTTAATAATCATGTGTTCACGTGGGCTACGCTATCAACTATTTATAAAGATGACTAATTGTTGTTGCTTTTTTCTTCACCTGCTAAATTTAAAACAAATTTTCTCCAGTACATTCTCACAAATTCAGTGGTTGACAAACTAAGCACATTTCAACTGTATCGCTCATACCTCAATAAACTTTCTCTCCCAATACATAGAATGATGTGTGGAGGAAATGACTTTTTTTCACCAAGTCAATCCACACTAGAAATGGGGAGGGGCACGGTTGTACAAGCTGCGTAGCATTGGGTACAACAGTTTTGTGTGAGTTGTCTAAGAGCCCTAGGCAAGGCTTTTTAATTTTGTTTAAATGTAGAATCAAAGAAGTCAGTACCACGTGATCTAACCTTTTTTACAAAGCTTATATCAACTCACTCTGTATGTCTGTCTGGTAAAAAAATTTGGAAACGATATTTCTCCCACATCCTATCTCGGATTAAGCTGAAATTGTGAACTATTATTTATTTTACCTAATAACACAAGAATCAATAAAAAAAAATTAACAGTTAGTTAGTTAACAATTGGTAACTAATTATTTGGAATCTTGAACAAGAGATAGAAATCGTACTTGACAGATGTGGTGGTTTAAGATACATTAGTCCATAGAGCCCTGAGTAAACATTTTATATCCCTTAAAAAAGGATCATGTAAACATCATCAACAAGATACCCCCCCCCATACTGGCCCTTTCCCCCCTCCTTTCCTAACTGGTCCAGACAAATGATAGGATCATAGCGTAGTGAGAAAACTAAAATCTAAGCAAAAACAATTGATAAAAATATTTCTAGGCCAATCATACGCAAATTACATGTTAAGCATAGTTTAATTGATACATTGACACTTAATCAAGCTTTGTTTTTTTTTAAAGCATTTTTTAATGTTTTAGAAAGTTTTAATGTACATTATATTTAAGCTAGCCAATGGTTTAATGCTAGCCGACTTCTCTGTGAGGCTTTAGTCAACAATCGGACTTACTGACACAGTAATATTTCCTCTTAGACCAGGTCGGCTTCAGAGTGATGATCTAGCAATGTTGGATCTAATCTAGACAAATGTAAACATTGGGTCACGTGATTAGTTGGTCAGTCTGAGAGATGAAACCGATGGCGTTCAAACATTGAAACAAAAACGAGGCAAACAGACGACAACATTGTTTGCATGCCCACGTGTGAACTCGCTGTCGTTGTTGGTGGTGACCTTCGTAAATGGGATTGTGGGTATTTGTGTAGCTGTATTTGTTAGCGACGTTGTAGATGTTGCTGTCGTTGTTTGGAGGCTCCGTTGATGCTGACGGTGTTTTCATTTAAATGTGTACTAGATGTTTTTGGTTTTAGTGGTGGGGTAGATGTTGTTTTTTTTGTTTGCTGTAAATGAAGTTGTCATAGTTTGCGGCGTTGTAAATTTCGTTGTTGGTGATGTTGTGTATGTTGTTGTTGTTTTAGTTGATAAAGATGTTGATGTTTTAGTTGTTGCTAATGGTGTGGTAGATGTTTTCCTTGTTTGTTCTGATGTAGATGCTTTTTTAAAATTGTGTTTTCAATGTTGTTGTTATATAGATGTTGTAATTTGTGGCGGTATAGATGCTGTTGTTATGTGTTGTGTTGTTTAAAGATAATATTGTTTTGTCGTTCGTCACTTCATGTTGCTATTAGCGTTGTTGTTGAAAGTGTTGTTTCTGTTAACGTTGTTGTTGTGGTTGCTGCTGCTGGTGGTGGTAATGTCGTTATTTTGGGGCTTAATTGTTTTTAAAGACAAACAAAAATTTTAAAATTCTATTTCTTCAAAGACTATTTGTACACTGAACTTTTAAAGAAACCTTGCTGTAATCAATTTATTGGGATATATTTGCGACAGAGTTGAATCCCTGGCCAGCAACGTTAGAGATTGGCGGTAGGATAATTGTATTCTAGTTTTGATACCAAACCATTTAACCCCAGAATCATTGACCAGCTCTCGGCATGGACGCCCGCAAAATTTTTTGCAGGGGGGGGGGGGTTCTAGCTGCCTACCATGGCTCAAAGTCGAAGCCTCAACTTTTTTGTTATAATATTAAAGAAAAGAACTGCCCCTATTCGATATTAAGTGCATAGTAAATTTTTTTTACATGAAATTTAAAAAAATAAGAAATAAAAACGTGAACAAAGTATTCACTGTACACATTGTCAACTTTATCGGTGAGGACCGTGCTTCCCTACGTTAAGCCAAATAAAAACTGCAAACGTTGACTGTGGCTGCCGAAACTGTTAATAACTCTACTAATGCATTGCTTTTCGTCGCGATGTGCAAGCTGGCGATGAACGCTTATCGTGCAGTTCTGATATTCTTCTTTGCATTGCAGCTTTTAGGGTGAAAACAAAACAAGTTGAACTGACCATTAATATTGCTCGAAAAGCGAGACGTAATGAAGCAACTTAAGAATCAAGATATGTAATGTAAAGCCGTATTCTGTAATAATTCCCAAAATCCAAAACGTGTGTGTTTTTTTCGACTGCGAATTCTCGGCAGCAGCAACTCAATGTCTAGTATAAGTTTTTTTTTGCCAGCAGTCTCTCCTTCCTCAAGATGACATCACTGACATGTTCCTCAGGATGGTCAAGTTGGTTTTTGATTATGTCATTAATTATGTGCTGTTGAGCGGCCACTATGTTAAGTTGGAAAGACTGCAACACCGTGGAAACTGGTTCAAGAACAGATGACTAATTAACGACAATGAAAAGACAAATCAGAAACCAGAGGAGAGGCATTTACTACACATGTACAGTTTGTTTGGTTTCACTTGCAGTCATTATTCCAAGATCCGACAAACAGTCAAAGATCTCAAAGTTGAGACTTAAATCTCTAATGGATTCGTATTTTTCAGTTGATTGTGTCTCACACAAAAGAGGTAAATTTAACACCGACGCTATCGCTAGGGACAGTTACGGAAAAAGAATACTAGCCATCAGGGGCAGCCTTGGCCGAGTATTTTGTCCATGTCTAGACTCTACAATGACGTTAGACACATGCAGTGCGTCTCTCTGAACCACAGGAACTAAACTAATGATATCGAACGTAACCTAGCCCTAACCCTAACCGCAATCAACAAAACGAACCCCCAAAGACATCTGCTCAGTGCCTGAGATATCTACAATTTCTTCACTAAAATACCCAGCAATGTTTTGACTTGGACGTTGGCATGTGAAGAACTTTCTAGTATCTCTTCATTTGTCAACTGGTGGACGTATTTCACCTGCGAGCGCTGACACCGACCGCAAGACGTGAATACATTTACACTCTTGACTTTCAATCAAACTAAAACATTTATCACATCCAAAGATAATTGGCAAGGATTTTTCCTCCAAGGAAATAAAAAATATTCTAGACCTTAACTAAATATTGTAAAAAGTAATTGTGGCATTTTACGTCTTGATACGATTTTTTTCCTTTGCAACTTCTTGTGTGACTAAAGAGGCCAATCCTTTGTACTTTCACCCTACTTCCTACAACTGTTGTGTATGGCATCTGCAATCCAGGACTTTTCTTTAATGCTTGCTCTTCATGTGGATCTATCCAGTGCCACTTTTTCCCCAGCTGTTAATGTCGATTTTGAAGAGCTTCATGTCGCGTTTTCATATATCAGTATACGTTAGCAGTGGACCACAAAGTTGACCTTGTGACATTCCTAATAACTAAATCTATGTGCCAATGAAAACAAATCATCACGACTAACATGCTATACAATGTGTGACACACTTTATAGTGCAAAGAATTGCAAGCCTAGAATAAATTGTACATGGTTGGACATGAACTACAGATTTGCCTATTCTAGTTACAATAATAGCATATCTATACAACTGTCCTTGAGTGGAAGCATCACTTGTTCAGTGACTACACTTTATACTATTCCAATGATAGGCCTTTAGATTTACACTTAGAAGTCGAGGCGCAAAACTTTCTTGAACATTAATTTATTAAACTCTTGAATCAATAATACATGGGCGCCGGCAGGGGGGTACATGGTGGTGCACTTGCACCCCCCTGGATTCTGACTAAATCTACATCTACGTAATAAAAACAAAACAGATCTGGAAGATGTATTTCATTATAAAATATAAATAATTGGCTAAAATGTGGCTACTCAGAATTCAGAGGCGTGCACGTACATGGTTGGTCATCAATTCCTGGTACGCCTAGGCTAATATACTACTACACAAAGCAGTGGAAACACTAATTGTTCAGTTGCTACTTAGAAGTTAATTGATTTGATGGTGCGAAAAAATGACTAGAATTTGGCTACTCAGAATCCGGGGGGGGGGGGGTTGCACACCCCCCTGCGGGCGCCCATGGCTCTCGATCTATTTCGTTGTAATAGATTTATATCCTTTGGACAGCAATCCACCAATAAAAATGTTGTTTTTTTGCAGCTACATAAGGGCCTAGACAGAACAAGTTAAACGAATAAAAATATATACTGTATTTTGTGGCGACTTTGAATCGGACTCACTTTGTAAACAAACCGAATCCCTTCGAGTGCCAGGCTGAACATGTTGAGACTAGCCATAAATCTACTGGCGCATACATCAAGAAAACATTTCGGGTTTGGAGATCAGACTTTTCCATTCAGTTTGTTTTGCACATCTTCCAGCCACATTAACAAAAAAAAAAAAATAATAATGATAAACAAATCTAAGTGCACCGTAAAGTTCATATGAACTGTAATAAAAAAAAAAACAACAACATTGAAAGTGAAATTCACTTATCTCAGTTATGTTGCTAAGAGATAAACGGTGTACAATCAGATTTATCTCCCTACTTTTTTTATTCCATTGTTGTTCGTGTTTTATTCGTAACAATCTCCCACTAAACTTGACACATCTCTGAGATCTTGAGATCCTCTGCAACGTTACTAATGGTCCTATCATGTAGCGCGCGAGATCTCTAAGAGCTATAGCCTACTCAAGGGAAACAACTTGTATCGTTTTCTATGATTTTTTTAAAGTGTTGACCTCTTATAAAGGGAATTGCGCTTATATGCTATCATCTTTCAAATTCTCTTTTAGATCATTATCTCTATTTAATCTTACAATAACTAATAAAGTTTACGCAATGGGCAGGGCCGGCCTTAGGCATAGGCAAACTAGGCAGCAGTCTAGGGGCGCCGATCGGTGAAGACCTCGCACAGGACTCACTAGACTGTTTTTTTGTTTAGAGAATGGCGAAACTTTTCCTCCATGTTATTGTTGAAGTTTACAAGGTTTTAAATAAATTGCATTTTATTTTTTCTGTGTTTATGTTTTATATTTCTATTTCATTTGGGGGCCACCAAATTCACTTCCCCTAGGGCCTCCAAGTAACTAAGGCCGGCCCTGCAATAGCATGAATGTGTGTTCTCTAAATAAATTCGGACACCCTAGATACACAGAAAGATACATTTGTAGTTTTAATATTTGGATTAGTGTTCTGCCTATGGTCTGTCCCTTTTAGCCTAAAAAAATATTTATATCATAAGTACAATCAATGGTTAGAGGTTTACGGAGATAAATGAGTGATTTGTAGAGCACTCTCTAACATATAAAGACGCGCTTTATCTAAGAGAAAAGAGTGGTAAGCGGTGTGTAAGCCTAAATGAATCATTGTGTAGAATTTTTTTGATTTCACCAAGGTTTAAAGCAGTGGTCTTCAACCTTTTTTGGCCTACCGCACCCTTTTCGTATTTTTTCTTTTAAAAAATCTGCCAGTGCCCACTTCTGAGAAAAACACTTATAAAGAAGCGTGAGAAGGCTAATTTGAACAAAATGTCAGCTATTTATTAATCTATCTATTTATTAATTTTTATGCTATCAATAACACTTATCCCGCATGGGAGACGACAGCATGAAAAGGCGATTTTCTTTGGCGAGCTCAGAATAGGACCGAGTTACTGAGGTGCCCCCGTAAGCGCTATAAAGATTAAATAAAAAAGAATCGTTTGGGCCCTCCTCAAGTGGGAGCCCGGGGGGATTTTCAAATTCTTCCCCCCCTCCCCCACTAGCTACGCCACAGTGTTCCTCCTATGTTAACATTCTTTTTACTGAAGACATAATTTTGTAAATTTATTTTTTCCTGCAACTCAATATGAACATCAGTAACAGATGTTTAATAATTGTCATTTATATTTATTTTTTTTTTATTTTAGAAGCGAATCGTAATTTCTTCATAAAGCATTGTTACGTGAATAGCATAGATATCGGTGTCCTTAGGCAGTAATTCATTGTCAACAAACAAGTTATGTGAGATTGTAAAACTCTTTAAAATTGATTAAATATCTCGATAAAAGAAAAAAGGATATAATCAATAAAAGTATACTCTTTCCTAGTAGTCGGAGGTTGGTTTTATTCATTTGCGTTAGATGCCTACCATGTCAAACAATTTTTTTAGCCTGCTTTAAGTCTTCGCCAATCGTTAAATCTTCCTGTTTCTCAAAAGAATATATTTAGGCCTAAGAGCTTAACCAAACCAGCAATAACAAACCCCTTTCGAAATCCGTCGGACTTCAGTTTACAACAAGAGTTTAACATCTTTCTCATCATTTGTTTCACAAAACTGTTGAAAAATGAGATTAGTTTCGGCAAGAATTTGTATTTTATTTACAATTTTTATAATTAGATTCAAATAGAAATGAAATTGCGGGCTACAATTTTCTTAAGATGTTGCCTGTGTATCATAACTCACAAAATGAAGAATGGATAGATCTGTTCTTTTTTTTATATTACTCATGAAGCTTTGCCGTTTTTACTTTTAATATTGTTTTAATATTAGATTTTTAAAAATTGCTCATGAATATTCTTAAATGTTTTTGGATATTGTTTTTGGATATTGCTATATGTTTGTGAAACCGATTTGGTTTCATAACCTCATCTAAAAATGCCGTCATTCAAAGTAGAACATTGATATACTTTTTTATCCCGAACTCAATTTCTAATTGTAGCGCTAGGGGCGATAGCGCCCCTGTTGATGAAATCTGGTTTAAAGTATGCAAATTGTATCTTATAGTTTATACAATTGACTTGCAACTAGAAACATAGACTACTAAATTAAAGATTTTCACTATAACTAGATTTGTATTTGTTTGGCTGAAGCCAAAGGTAAAGTTGAATAGAAACGAAGAGATGCAAGGAAAAGAGAAAACAAAAAGAAGTGAAGAACCAATAAATACAATTTATTTTAAAAATACTTTAAAAAAACAAAGCTTATATGGTGGAAAGAACTGCACATTTACAACTATATTTCTTAATACTGTAGTATTTATTTTCCGTTTTTACTATATCAAACAAAACTAATTAATTAATTACCACTAATCAATTATTTAATAGGTCTTTTTTTTAAATTGATTCATGCTTTGTTTTGTAAAGTTTCAATTTGATCCGAGAATGGGAAGTGGAGAAATAACGTAAAAACATTTTGAACTAGACAGACAGACAGACAGACAGAGTGAGTTGTATAAGCTTTGTACAAAGAAGAGAAAAACGGATGAGGGGCATTGGAAAACGAAGTGGAAAGGAAGAAAGAAAGCAAGCATAGGAAGGAAGGAAGATATAGACTAAGAGAGAGAGAGAGAGAGAGAAAGGGAGAGAAATAGAGTGTTGAGAGACAAAGAGAGAGAGAGAGAGAGAGAGAAATTGTGTGAGAGAGAGAGAGAGTGAAGGTGAGAGGGAATGAAGAGGAACAGAGAGAACACGTGACAGGTGAAGATTGAGAGAAGATGGAAATGGGAAGGAAGAAAAAAAAGGAAGTAGCGCGCCCTAAAAAAAAGGGGGGGGGGAAGCGTGAAAGAGAGAAAGTGATGGAGAAAGGAGGAGAGAGAGAACGACAAAGGGAAAAGAAGAAAACCAAAGGAAAGAAAGAATTACAGAGAGAGAGAGAGCGAGAGAGTGAGAGAGAGAGAAAATGGGAGGTGGAGGCAGACGGTGAGACTAGATCTCTCATGCAAACACACACCTTCACACAGTCAAAGACCACCACACATAGATTCTCTCTCTCTCTCACACACACACACACACACAGAGAACAACATCTGATATTACTCTAAAACTATGTCCTCGCTAGGACTATGTCAGCGGAGCGTGCAAACTACAATGACTTGATTAGTCGCCCCAAAGTGTAAGGCAGGACCGAGTAAAGTTTTAAATGTAAACATTCTAAAACATACATAAAGATACATGCAAGCATACATAGCGAGACACACACACACACACACACTACTGCACATCCAGAAAGATGCTTACATGTATCTCAACACACTAATACAGAAATATAGAGATACATTACACTTCTTTATACACATATAGACAGGGCCGGTCTTAGGCCACTGCAACCTATGCGATCGCAGTGGGCCCCGCGCTTTCATAGGCCCCGCGCTAATTCAAGGTGTAATTATTAAATTGCAAAAACAATATACGAAAAACTCATGGAAATCTCCAGAAAAATAGACAAAATTGTTATATGTGGGTGTCATTCATTGCGGACAACGCCAATCCTACGCGCGATAAAAGAAAAAAAAAGCATTTTCATCTTTCATGTAATAAAATGTAATAATCGGGCAAATTTTACCTTAATCGGAAGTTCCAATACTTTATTTAGTTTTATAGTCACTGGCATTTAAATATGTCATTGGTTACAAGGTTCGTAAAGTACAGATCGCAATTTTAACTTAGTAAAGAATGAATACAATTCAAAGTCGATTTTTTTTCTTATACAAAATCTTAATTTTCGCTTATTATCCTTATTCCCACACAAACTAGGCCCCGCGCAATAAGTTTCGCATAGGGCCCCGCAATCGCTAGGACCGGCCCTACATATAGAAATTAATACACACTAATATACACACATACGTAAATAGAAATACAAATACACACACACTTATACACACAAGTGCAAAAGAATCAATATATGAAAATTAGATATGTAAGCGTGTCTTTTCTGTTTTTTACAATCTAACTATAAGTAACATCTTTTGAAGTTACAATTTTGAAATTAATAACTAGCAAAGGTAGTCACTACATCCATTAGCTAATATTCGCCTTAA